>NC_037347.1:48196081-48800587 GCF_002263795.3 Bos taurus
GAAGAGCTTCAGTAGGGGAGGTTTGAGGAACACAAATAGAGGTCATGTTGCTTATTATTGTATTTTGCTTTCTTTGTCTCTTTTCCTTTCTTCCTGCTCTTTGGCTGCTTCTGACATGGGACACAGTTCTTCGGAGACGGCACTGAGGAAGAAAACTAATAGAAATGGTGTTTCTTTTTCTTTTTTTTTAAATTATAGATTTGAGGGAGAAATGCAGAGACACACATTAATTGTGTCCTTACATGATTGTGTCAGTATCAGTGATTGTGCTTACTTATGAAAATGAAAATGAGGAAGTGAAAGTGTTAGTCACTAAGCCATGTCTGACTCTTTTCGACTCCATGGACTGTAGCCCACCAGGCTCCTCTGTCCATGGAATTCTCCAGGCAAGAATACTGGAGTGGGTTGCTATGTCCTCCTCCAGCTCCCTCACTTATGCATAATCTAATTTAAAATTTTCATGCAAATAATAATGGATAGGTCAGTGTATTGAGATTTCATTATTCTCAGATTTTCAATGATGGGTTTTGTTCAAAAACTCATTTTGGCTTGAAATATTCTCTTAAATTTGAAATGTAGATATAAAACCTATGATATATAGATTTGTTCTCTATCCAAATATAGAAAAAAACTGAAAGAAAATGCCCCTACCAAAAAGATAATGTGTCAAACAAACAATAACAATTAAGAAAATATACCCCAGAAGTAGAGAAATAGAATGAAAACATTTAACTTGGCTAGTAAAATATATAGTTATTAGGAAAAGTTATTAAATCAGATTTTTTGTATAAACATTTATGTATAGACATAAAAACCATTTATGTCTGTGTGTGTGTGTGTGTGTGTGTGTGTTCATTTGTCTGGAGTGATATAGGGCTTGATCCTTGAAGCTCATGATCTTCCTATTTACAATTCCTTTATGAGACAGTGGTTGTTGTACTTGCACATTTATAGTTGAACTAGAAACATGAGTATTCAAAAATGCCCATAAAATCAACTAGATCACAAACATATTTTTCTCTTGCCTGCCTGAGTTACTCAAAGCATCTAAGAAGTGGCCATAGTTTTAAGATTAGTGAGATTCCTACTGTATGTCTAATCTAGGAACCAAGATCCCTAGTCCTTCAAAGTCTAAAGTTGCAGAAACAAAAAGCATGTACTCACCAAGCGGACAACCGGGAGTAATTGTGAATAGAGTCACTCCTGTTTTTACTCCTTGCTTTCTGCACCTTGGTATTTTACCTTTTCAGGATGTGGCTCTTCTACTGCTTCATAAGGCTATGACTTCTGGATGGTGAACTATGTAACAAATGCTGTAGGCATTCTCCCTCTTCTATGTATCAGATCAGATCTGATCAGTCGCTCAGTCATGTCCGACTCTGTGCGACCCCATGAATCGCAGCATGCCAGGCCTCCCTGCCCATCACCAACTCCTGGAATTCACTCAGACTCATGTCCATTGAGTCAGTGATGCCATCCAGCCATCTCATCCTCTGTTGTCCCCTTCTCCTCCTGCCCTCAATCCCTCCCAGCGTCAGAGTCTTTTCCAATGAGTCAACTCTTCTCATGAGGTGGCCAAAGTACTGGAGTTTCAGCTTTAGCATCATTCCTTCCAAAGAAATCCCAGGGCTGATCTCCTTCAGAATGGACTGGTTGGATCTCCTTGCAGTCGAAGGGACTCTCAAGGGTCTTCTCCAACACCACAGTTTAAAAGCATCAATTCTTCAGTGCTCAGCCTTCTTCACAGTCCAACTCTCACATCCATAGTATGGCTTGCCATACGGAGGATTCCTTGTCATGAGAAAATTAAATGAAGAATTCAATGTTTGTGGGTCAATATGATTTGAACCCTCAGAGATAGCATTATTGGCTGAGGCATGAATGGCAAAACCCTATTCAGAAAATGTATCACTCCATATCAGGATATAACATTGCCTGTTGTGAAAATGGAATGGCCAAAGTGTAAACAACTTGCCACTAAGTGGCATATGTGGTTTCTTCCATGATTAGTACTATAGTGGGAGCTTCCTATTTCTCCTTCAAGCAGATTTTAAGAGTTAGTAGCATGTTAGATAAGCTGTACTGAGTGAAAGTTGTGCTCTTGGGCTCTTGCTTTGCTCTTTTTTCTGCCACTATAGCAAAAGAACTGAAATGTTTAAGGACAAGCGTTGACTGACAGCTTCTAGCTAAATTGGTCTTTCTGTTTGCTCATTAATGTTTTTCCTGAAGTAGGTTTGCTGGTGGGAATTAACATATGAAGTCTTCACCATTTATGCCTACTCTCTTAAATTCATCCATATTTCTCTACCAGATAACTCCTTGTGATAGATTTCCCAAATATATTCAAGTCCCTTAAAAAATAAACAAAGTCATTTATTGCTGTTGATGAGTCCAGGTATTTCTTTAACCCAAGAACATTTCTTTCTGCACATAAAATTAATGACTAGTATATTGCTTGAAAGTTTGTCTCTTGGGAGAATTTATCTTCACCCATGTCTTTTATCATCATCACCCCAAACGAAGGCATAGTGTACCCACCAGACATTTCAACTCAAACCAACATATTTGGTGAAACATCTGTGACCCAAGCTCCATTTTCCCCTCTTTAACTAGCTGTTCAATTAAAATACCTCAATATTGAAATTTCTGTGAGGATAGAATGACATAAGTATAGAAGAGGTGATAAAATGGAGTTCTGGGCAATGTGTTCAAGTAGCTAGCTTGTGTCCTCTACTACTTCTCAAATCCAGTCATATATATATCACTTCTAACATAGATTTTATGGCTGCTGTTCTCAACTAACTTTATGATCATTCGTCAAAACTAACTTATGAAGGGAAGATCAGGTTCCACATTCACTTGATGTCCTAAGACCTATCACTCTAGCTCTTCCAGGGCGTAGTAGTATGTCAGGAACTGTATTTTCAAATGGACTATCACTTTTAAGTACATATGGCACGGTGAGTATCCATCCTTATTCTGGAGACAATAAAATACATTATCTTCTACTCCTAGATACCTCTAATACCCAAGTGGTCTACTGATTCACATGAAAAAATCCAGCAAGATTGCTTTTCTCCCATATTGTACTCATTTCAGCATTCATTATTGCTCTGGGACCAATTCAGAAGCAAGAACCTCACCCTTTACTCAAAAATGGATTAGAACTGTACCCTCACTGATCCGTGGAGAAAATGCTACATCTAAAATGTGAAAAGAGGTTTAGCAAAGGTTGTTCTTTCCTGGTGGTAGAGTAGGGGAGGTGTAAATACTTGTCTTTTTTTGGAGAAAGTGTCCTGGTCTGTCCCAAGCCACTGCATACCTAAAATCTTCAACAATGTAACAGTTTCTTTACAAATTTTATATCTCAGTAAGGAATCCAGAACACTTGCTACTTATTGATAACTGAATATAATTTAATCAATATCACTACTATAGTGAATCATTATGGCATTCTTCAGATGCTTTCTTTGGACTGTATAGTATCAGAGTGTAGAATTAAAGATATTTGTGGTAAGGCTATGAATGTATACTGATAGTCATATCATGTGAATTAAAACTGTATATCTTCTTTAGTGAAGGGCATCAAAAGAAATATCGATAAAACATTTGCCAGACCAAAAACTAACTTACCAAGGCTGTGCTACTTTATGTCAAATGTACTGCAACTAGTAAAAGTGTTGCAATTGTGATTCAAACTTAGTTATATTTCTGCTAACCTATTATCCTCTGTCATGATTTATCTAGTTTTTTCTAAACATTTTATATTAGTAGATAATGTAATAATGGAGGATATCATCTCTATATTACTTAAGTTTTTGAGAGAGGCAGTAATCCGGCCTATTGTTTTTGATTGACTATCTTGACTGGGGATCACCATAATGATTTTATTCTACAGATTAAAGATTCAACTTCTAAATATGCTAAATTAAACTGTATATTTAGTAATGGGGAAGTGATCAGTAGTTTGGATAATAGAATCAGTGAATTTACTATGAAATTGAGCAGGTCAGCACTCAAATTTTATATCTAATCACTATTTACTATTCTAATTTAACCAATGCTTTTGACCTTTGGGCATTAATGCTAGCATGGGCACTGACTAATACTTCTGCAAATATGAGTTATTTCCCTTTCACTGCTGCATGGTTACTTATGTAAATGACTACACATCTTTGGGGAAGAGCAAAATAACTACCACTGAATCCACTTACTATGTGGGTGCATAGTCCTTCTTCATGGAGACCATCTCTTGCTTCAGTCAAAGGGTGCTGATGCTGAGTACTAATTCAATTCATGAAACTGATGGGTTAATCACATTTTTCCATTGGATTAATGGCCCTTAGCCTTTTGTTCATACATTGTAGATCTCTCTTATTTATATATATTAAGCAATTCCTTTGTCAGCTGTCCATCTATTTTGTCTTTTGAAAGTTTACTGACAGTTTTATAACTCAGGAGGTTGTTTCTCAAGGATTTGAAAGCTATCCTTTTGCAGGGCAATCATCAAGAAAGATAGAATTCCTATCTTCCAATCTTTATGAGAGGCTAAGAGACTAAGATCAACAAATACAAAAGGCTTAATCACCTTGACCAACCCCATGCTATGAACCCTTGTGTTCTCTAGTACTTCTTTATTAACTTCCCCCAGCACTCACTAATTTTTGTCATAGTCTTGAATGAAATTTTACTTGCCTGTTTACCTCTTCCAAGTGCAGATTTTCTTTGGAAATATCCAGCATTAAATTGATATTAAGTGCTTATATCATTGGGGAAAATTTCTAGGAAGAGGAGATTACCCATTTTTAAATGTTGGTTAAATTCAGTTGTAGAAAACATTTGTGATATATTTGCTTTTTTGTATATGTAAGATGGAAGCTTTGATTCCTAGTTTTACTCCATTAATGGATATTCTTCAATTCAGTACTCAAACTGCAACTAATTGCTTGGACACCTAGGCAAGCACTGTGTGAAAACCTTGATTACAATGGATAGTAAGAAAGTGGACAATAAATGAATTTTGTACACAAATAAGATATTAAGAGTTTTGAATGCATGTCTAGGAATCTTATAGTTATATAATTTTGTTATAAAATTTTGATATTATATCATTCAGTATTATACAGAAGAAAAATGTGAAACAAGGTTTTCATTATTGTACAGTATTTATGTAATTTGATTACTTGTTTAATCCTATGAGTTTGATGGAAAAATATAATAGGAAATTGTATAAGACATGATTTTGTTCAAAATGTTTACTCTATTTTTGTAGCTTCTGGAATATTATTCAATTGACTTTTTAAAAAAGTCTTAGAGTATAACTTGTATGATTGATTTTAAATGAAATATATGTTTGAAATAGAGTTGAAAAGACAGCCTTGTGAAAGTTAGTGTTAAATATTTCTCTTTCTTTACTGATCTTCCTGGGTTTCCATGGTGGCTCGGTGGTAAAGAATTCACCTGCCAGTGCAGGAGATGCAGGTTCAGTCCCTGGGTTGAGAAGATCCCCTGGAGAAACAAATAGCTACCCACTCCCATATTCTTGCCTGGGAAATTCCATGAGCAGAGAAACCCAGTGGGCTATAGCCCATGGGGTTGTAAAACAGTGGACACAGCTTAGTGACTAAACAACAGATACAACTGATCTTCCTGACATTACTGATTTCAGTAAAAGTGTAGATTTTACTATGGAATTAATTTGGGTTATATGAAAAAAATAGGTATGAGTGTGTTTATAAGACAAACTTTTTTGACACAAAAGTTATTGCTTCTAACATGTCATATTCAAAGAGAGTGATCTTTGATGTGAACAATTACAAATTGATCTATGAACTTACTATAAAATATATCCCTACAGTTCTCTTTCAACAAGAGAACTCTTATTCGGGTGTGGATTTCAACTGAGGTCAGTCAAAAGCCTCATGTCTCTTTCAATGGTTCATTAAATATGCCATTTGTGGTCTAAGAATAGCCTATAAAAGAGATAAAAGAAGAATAAAACTACTAAGTTTCTCCATTATCCCATTCACCAAGATGTAGGAAAAGAAGTACTCACTTAAAATGAGTAAATTCAATTATCTGTGACTGAACAGGTGCTCAAGATACAAGATAAATAATCCTATTCCTAATACAAAAGAGTGGATGCAGTAACTTATGCAATGGTCTTACAAAGACTCATGCATGGTTTATATATACTGCTCTTTCAACATCACTATACTGCTAGTACCATTATTTCCCTAATTAGATTAGCAAAGAAGATATAAGCACTTTGTCATTTGGTTATGTCATATGTAGATGACACACATTTAAAAATCATTCAAAAATTAACTTTGCATTCTAGACATCATTCATTAGTTACACATTCTTACACCTGCAGTAAAAACACAGTATTTAACAAATGACTACTGTGAATTCAGCTTATGTAACATATTAGAAAAACTGAGGTAGCACTACTTACTTTCAAGGAATTTAAATTAATGAGCATATATTTAGGAGAAAAAATAAATATATATAAATCAATATTTAAAAGACATTTAGTGTAGAAAAAGACTGAAGCATCCCCAGGACTCTAGTGAAATGATCCACAGATTGCAAATACTTTAAATTCATTGCCTCAGATCTCCCTGTTCTTCATTCTCATTATCACCTAAAAGAAATAAACAGACAGATGGAAAAGAAAAAACCAGAAAACTGCAAGTTCTTCAGTGTATCCTCTCATGGGAAAATTCTTTTAGTCAGTTAAACAACAGGAAAATATGAAATACACTGAAGGTGATTTTTTTTTTTTTTTTTTTGGTCTGTGTTTCATGCTCATTTTATCTATGTTTGAGATTTGGGATTTTTGAAAAGCCAGTCATATATTTCAGATAAATAAATATCAATTGAGTGACATGTGAATTGAGAGAAGTGATAGTTGTTGAGGGACTTAATGTATGTGTCAGATGTGTCAAGGCATCATCTGAGTCTAAATTTGATTCTATGAAATCTACAAGAACTGACATGACTTCAAATATAACATGAACCAGTTCTTTAAATTATTTTCAAAATAGATAAAATCCATAAACTACTTACAAGTGGAGTAATCTAAAGAAACTGAAAGCAACTCTACAGTAATGAGTAAATGTGTGATTGAACATTAATATTTGTTCAAGTACTTGAAATAAGCCATTTTCTATTAAACCTTTAGAAAGTGCTATCTCTGCCCTTTGGAGCTATAAACTTTCCATATATATTTGACTGAACTTAGTCTTCAGTTCAGTTCAGTTCAGTCGCTCAGTCGTGTCCAACTCTTTCTGACCTCATGAATCGCAGCATGCCAGGCCTCCCTGTCCATCACCAACTCCCGGAGTTCACTCAAACTCACATCCATTGAGTCCGTGATGCCATCCAGCCATCTCATCCTCTGTCGTCCCCTTTTCCTCCTGCCCCCAATCCCTTCTAGCATCAGAGTCTTTTCCAATGAGTCAACTCTTCTCATGAGGTGGCCAAAGTACTGGAGTTTCAGCATTAGCATCATTCCTTCCAAAGAAATCCCAGGGCTGATCTCCTCCAGAATGGACTGGTTGGATCTCCTTGCAGTCCAAGGGACTCTCAAGAGTCTTCTCCAACAGCACAGTTCAAAATCATCAATTCTTCGGCACTCAGCCTTCTTCACAGTCCAACTCTCACATCCATACATGACTACTGGAAAAACCATAGCCTTGACTAGACGAACCTTTGTTGGCAAAGTAATGTCTCTGCTTTTGAATATGCTATCTAGGTTTGTGATAACTTTCCTTCCAAGGAATAAGAGTCTTTTAATTTCATGGCTGCAGTCACCATCTGCAGTGATTTTGGAGACCCCCAAAAATAAAGTTTGACAGTGTTTCCACTGTTTCCCCATCTATTTCCCATGAAGTGATGGTACCAGATGCCATGATGTTCATTTTCTGAATGTTGAGCTTTAAGCCAACTTTTTCACTCTCTACTTTCACTTTCATCAAGAGGCTTTTTAGTTCCTCTTCACTTTCTGCCGTAGTCTTCTGTCTCAGTCAAATTGAAAAAATAAAAAGTAAAAGAAAGAAAAAGAAGCAACTAAAAATGACTATCTGTGATGTTTCTCATTCTGACTTAAAGTCTCCATAGTTCCATTACTTCAAATTGCTCTGCTTTCTGGTTGTTTTGAGATTTATCTTTTAGAAACTTATTAAAGAATAGTTTTCTCTATTAGCTGCTAATGCTAAATATGACTCACTATTCAGTGCTACCTTTTATTCTACACTCCCTTCCTAAACAAATAGATGAGTAATTCATAAGTAGCAAATATGTTTAAAAAATTGATGAGTAAATAAATAAAATCACTAGAAAATCTAAAATAAGCATCACAATCTAAATTAAATTACTCCAGCACTAACATTAAAAAATGTCCATGTTAATTAAAACAAATTTTTAAATTATAGATGAGTGGAAATTAACATATTAAGCTGACAGTAAAGGACATGTCCACCATACAATTTCAATAATTCAGTAATCAAAGAGGTACTTTTATTTATTTATTTATTTTACTGCTTTCACTGTTAGTGTATTAAACAAGAATTATAGAAAGTTGATACATAACTACATGAAAAAAGCTGCCTGTGTCCTAATTACATTTTACCTCCAATTGTGTGTTATTACCATTTTGTTTTATGAAGCTAACCAGAATATATTTAATATTTTTACATTTATATAATTTGAAAAGTACATTTTTAGCACCTATATTTCAGATTTTTAAATTTTGATTGTTTTCTATTTAACATAATTTCTTTCCACTAAGGAAATGATAAATTTCATTCTAAGTGCCTCATTCAAGACCAAATTCCTTCTTGAACATGAGAGGGTATGAGGAGAAAATGGCAGAGTAGAAGGACCTCAGCTCATTTCCTGTCACAAAAACACCAAAATCACAACTCCTGTTGAAGGACTATCAACAAAAAAAGACTTGAATCTAGAAAAAAAGATATTCTATTTACAAAGACAAAGAAGATACAATGAGATAGTAGGAGGAGTTCATTTGTAATATGATAAAGTTTCATACCTGCTATGTGGGTGACCCACAAACTGGAAAATAATTATACCACAGTTCTCCCAAACCAGTGGGAATTCTGAGACCCACATCAAGCCCTCTTGTGTGAGTGTCTGGCATCAGGATGAGGAGCCTTTAGAGCATTTAGCTGTGAGAGTTAGTGGGACTTGATCACAGGAACACCACAGGATTGGGAGAAACAGAAACTCAACTCTTGGAGGGCACACATTGTCCTGTGTGCACTGGGATCCTGGGAAAAAGCAAATACTTCACAGGAGCTTGTGCCAGGCCAACCTGCTCTTCTTGTACAGTCTCCTCAGGAGGCAGGGTGTGGCTGTGGCTCACTGTGGAGACAAGGAAACTGGTGGCAGAGGGGTACTTGGGTAAACTCATTGGAGTGAACCATTCTAGAAGTCACTATTTTGACACTGAGATCTGCCCCATCCAACAACCTGTAGGCTCCATGCTGGGTGCCTCAGCGAGCAGCAGAAAAGCTGCTTAAACTCTTCATGAGTCCACAGGAGCTTCTAAACACACTCCTTGACATGGCCCTGCCCATCAGAGGGACAAGGCCCAACTCCACCCGCCAGTGGCCAGACAACAGTCCCTTGCACCAGGAAGCCTTCCCAAACCTCTTAGACCAGTTTCACCTACCAGGCGGCGTACACCAGAAGCAAGAGGTACTACAGTCCTGCATCCTGTGATATCATAAACACAGAAAGTTACACAAAGTGATACAACAAAAGAATATATTCCAGATGAAAAAATACAAGAAAACCCCAGAAGAACAACTAAGTGAAGTGGAGATAGGCAATCTACCTGAAACAGAATTCAGAGTAATGACAATAAAGGTGACCCAAGATCTTGGAGAAAGGATGAAGGCACAGACCAAGAAGATACAAGACATTTTTAGAAGATGAACAACAACAAAAACAATTCAATAATATAATAATTGAATGAACAATATACTGGAAGGAATCAATAGAAAAATAAGATGAAAGAATGGATAACTGAGCTGTAAGACATAATGGTGGATATCACTGCAATGGAACTAAATTTTTAAAAAAGAATTAAAAAAAAATGAGGATAATGTAAGAATAATCTGGGATAACACTGAATACAGCAACATTTGCATTATAGGGACCTCAGAAGGAGAAGAGAGATAGAAAGGGTCTCAGACAATATTTGAAGAGATAATATAATAGTTGAAATGCCCCCTAATATGGAAAAGGAAACAGTCACCCAAATCCAAAAAGTGCAGAGAATCCTGAACAGGATAAACACAAGAAGGAATATACTGAGAGACAGTACTGATCAAATTGAAAACAAAACAAAAATAAATAAATAAAGACAAAGAGTAAATAAATCAACAAAAGGCAAGCAACAAATAACATACTAGGAAATTACCATATATTTATTAACTGACTTCTCAGCAGAAAATTTGCAGGCCAGAAAAGATTGGCATGATATATTTAAAGTGATGAAAACAAAAAAACCTACAACCAAAAATAGTCTACCCAGAAAGACTTCTGTCAGAATCAGAGGAAAAGTCAAAAGCTTTACAGACAAGCCAAAGCTAAGAGAATTCAGTTCCACCAGATCAGATTTACAACTAATGCTAAAGGAACTTCTCCAGGAAAGCCCAAAACTAGAAACAAGAAAATTTTGAAGGAGAATCCTCACTAGTAAAGGCAAACATACAGTAAAGGTAGGAAGTCATTCATGCACAAATATGACATCTAAACCAGCAATTGTGAGAAGAGGAGAGTACAAATGTAGAATATTCCAAATGAATTTTAAATTGAGAGACCAGCAGCTTAAAACAAACTTGTATGTAGATTGCTATGCTAAAACCTCATGGTAACTGAAAACCAAAAATCTGCAATAGGTATAAACAAAAAAAAAAGAAAAAGCAAATCCAAACACAACACTAATGATAGTCATCAAATCAAAAGAGAATAAAATAAGAAGGCAAGAAAAAAGACATACAAAAACAAATACAAAACAATTAACAACATGGCTACAAGAACATACAAATCAATAATTACCTTAAATGTAAATGGATTAAATGTTCCAACCAAAAGACATATACTGGCTGAATGGATACAAAAATAGGACTTATATATATTTGTCTACAATAGACCCACATCAGATCTAGGGATACATACTGACTGAAAGTGAGGGAATGGAAAAAGATATTTCATGGAAATGGAAATCAAAAGAAACCATGCTGCTGCTACTGCTGCTAAGTCGCTTCAGTCGCGTCCGACTCTGTGCGACCCCATAGACGGCAGCCCATGAGGTTCCCCCGTCCCTGGGATTCTCCAGGCAAGAAAACTGGAGTGGGTTGCCATTGCCTTCTCCAATGCAGGAAAGTGAAAAGTGAAAGTGAAGTCGCTGAGTCTTGTCCGGCTCTTAGTGACCCCATGGACTGCAGCCCACCAGGCTCCTCCATCCGTGGGATTTTCCAGGCAAGAGTACTGGAGTGGGGTGCCATTGCCTTCTCCGAAAGAAACCATAGAGTAGCATTATTCACAGCAGACAAAACAGACTGTAAAGAACATTACAAGAGACAAAAAAAGGACACTACACAATGATGAAGGGATAATCCAAGAAGAAGATACCAACCAGCATAGGAGCACTACCATATGTAAGGCAACTGTTAACAGTTATAAAAGGAGAAATAAACAGTAACACAGTATTATTATGGAACTTTAACACCCCACTT
Source organism: Bos taurus (assembly GCF_002263795.3). Classification (NCBI taxonomy): domain Eukaryota; kingdom Metazoa; phylum Chordata; class Mammalia; order Artiodactyla; family Bovidae; genus Bos; species Bos taurus. The sequence continues at coordinate 48,207,853 of NC_037347.1, forward strand.
CTGCTTCATTGACTACATTAAAGCCTTTGACTCTGTGGATCACAACAAACTGTGGAAAATTATTAAAGAGATGGAAATACCAGATCACCTAACCTGCCTCTTAAGATACTTGAATGCAGGTCAAGAAGCAACAGTTAGAACCTGACATGGAACAATGGACTGGTTCCAAATTGGGAAAAGATTATGTCAAGGCTGTACATTGTCACCCTGTTTGTTTAACTTATATGCAGTGTACATCATGTGAAATGCTGGGATGGATGAAGTACAAGCTTGAATCAAGATTGCCAGAAGAAATATCAATAACCTCAGATCTGAAGATGACACCACCCTTAGAAAAGAAAGTGAAAAAGAACTAAAGAGCCTCTTGATGAAAGTGAAAGAGGAGAGTGAAAAAGGCGGCTTAAATCTCCACATTCAAAAGTGAAGATCATGGCATCAGGTCCCATCATTTCATGGCAAATAGTTGGGGAAACAATGAAAACAGTGACAGACTTTATTTTCTTGGGCTCCAAAATCACTGCAGATGGTGACTGCAGCCACTAAATTAAAGACTCTTGCACCATGGAAGAAAGGTTATGACCAACCTGGAGAGCATATTTAAAAGCAGAAATGTTACTTTGCCTACAAAGTCCATCTAGTAAAAGCCATGGTTTTTCCAGTAGTCATATATGGATGTGAAAGTTGGACCATAAAGAAGGCTAAATGCCTTAGAGCTGTAGTGTTGGGGAAGATTCTTGAGAGTTCCTTGAACTGCAAGATCAAACCAGTCAATCCTAAAGGAAATCAATCCTGAATATTGGTTGGAGGGGCTGCTACTGAAGCTGAAACTCCAGTACTTTGGCCACCTGATGCAAAGAGCCAATTCATTAGAAAAGACTGTGATTCTAGGAAAGACTGAAGGGAGAAGGAGAAAGGTATGACAGAGAATGAGATGACTGGGTGGCATCACTGACTCAATGGACATGAGTTTAATGGTGATGGACAGTGAAGCCTGGCATGCTGCAGTCCATGGGTCACAAATAGCTGGACACAACAACCACAACACCCCCACTTACGTTGATGTACAGATAATCCAGACAGAAAACCAATATACACAGCCCTTAAATTACTAATTAATTCAGATGGACTTATTATCGATAGAGAATTCCATCTGTAAAGGTGCAGAATACACAAACTTTTCGACTGCACAAGGAACATTCCCCAGGATAGATCACATTCTGGGACACAAATCAAGCCTTGGTAAATTTGAGAAAACTGAGATCATAACAAGCATCTTTTCCAACCACAACATTATGATATTAGAAATCAACTAAAAGGAAAAAAGAAAAAGTGGAAAACACAAATATTTGAGGATAAATAAGGTTCTACTAAACACCCAATAGAACATTGAAGAAATCCAAGAGGAAATTTTAAAAAATTCCTAGAGACCAATGAAAAAAAAATCTCCCAAAACCAATGGGAAGCAGTAAAATCAGTAATAAGAGGGAATTTTACAGCAATATCCCTGGGATCTTTGGAAGGAATGATGCTAAAGCTGAAACTCCAACGCTTTGGCCACCTCATGCGAAGAGTTGACTCATTGGAAAAGACTCTGATGCTGGGAGGGATTGGGGGCAGGAGGACAAGGGGATGACAGAGGATGAAATGGCTGGGTGGCATCACTGACTCGATGGACATGAGTCTAAGTGAACTCCGGGAGTTGGTGATGGACAGGGAGGCCTGGCGTGCTACGATTCATGGGGTCGCATAGAGTTGGACATGACTGAGTGACTGAACTGAACTGAGCTGAATCTTACCTCTGCTGCTGCTACTCCTGCTAAGTCACGTCAGTAGTGTCTGTGCGACCCCCATAGACAGCAGCCCAACAGGCTCCTCTGTCCCTGGGATTCTCCAGACAAGAATATTGGAGGGGGTTGCCATTTCCTTCTCCAATGCATGAAAGTGAAAAGTGAAAGTGAAGTCGCTCAGTCATGTCTGACTCCTAGCGACCCCATGGACTGCAGCCTACCAGGGTCCTCCCTTCATGGGATTCTCCAGGCAAGAGTACTGGAGTGGGTTGCCATTGCCTTCTCCGAATCTTACCTCAGGAAATAATAAAAAACCCAAACACCTAAAGCAACCAGAATAAGAGCAAGCAACATTCAAAGTTATCTATAGGAAACAAATCATAAAAGATCAGAGCAGAAAGAAATCAAAACAAAGGAAACAGTAGAAAACTTCAATGAAATTAAAAGCTGTATTTTTTTTGAAAAGAAAAAAAAAGTGGTAAATGTTTAGCCATGCTCATCATAAAAAAAGAAATGGACAAATTCTTAGAAAGGTACAATGTCCCAAAATTGAGCCAGGAGAAATAGAAAATATGAACAGACCAACCACAAACACTGAAATTGAAACTGATTTAACAACTCCCAACAAACAAAATCCAGGACCAGACTGCTTCACAAGAGAATCCTATCAAATAATTAGATAAAATTTAAAAACTAATCTTCTGAAACTCTTCAAAATATTTGCATAAGAAGGAGCTTTCCAAACTCCTTATACAAGGCCACCATCACCCTCATACCAAAGCCAGACAAAGATATCACAGAAAAGAAAATTACAGGCCAATATCACTGATGAACATAGATACAAAAATCCTCAACAAAATAACAGCAAACTGAATACACAACATATTAAAAGCATCATACACATCATACACACACATAATGATCAAGTCAGATTTATGCCAAGGATGCAAGGTTTCTCTAATATATACAAATCAATACCACATTAATATACTGAAGAATAAAAACCATATACTAATCTCAATAGATTCCAAAAATGCTTTTGACAAAATTCTACATCCATTTAGGATAAAACTTCTCCTGAAAGTGGGAATAGAGGGAACACACCTCAAGATAATAAAGGTCATATGTGAAAACCCACATCTAACAGACTTAGTAAAAAAAAGCTGAAATTACTTCTAAGATCAAGAAGGAGACAAGATTGTCCACTGTCACCACTTTTATTCAACATAGTTTTGGAAGTTCTAGCTACAGCAAGCAGAGAAGAAAAATAAATTAAAAGAATTCAAATTGGGAAATAAAAAAAAAGAAAACTGTCATTGTTTCCAGATGACAGGTTGCTATGCATAGTAAAGATGCTGCAAGAAAACTACTAGAGTTCATCAGTGATTTTGATAAAGTTGCAGAATGCAAAATTAATACACAGAAATCCTATACATTGACAATAAAAGATCAGAAAGATAAATTAAGGAAACTCTCCCATATACCATTTCATTGAAAATAATAAAATACTAGGAATAATCCTACCTGAGGAGGCAAAAGACTTGTGCTCCACAACCTGCAAGATGCTGAAAAAGAAATTCAAGATGACAGAAACAGATCAAAATGTATACCATATCCTTGAATTGAAAATATCAATATTGTCAAAATGACTGTATTACCCAAGATAACCTACAGATTCAATGAAATTCCTATCAAATAATCAATAACATTTTTGCAGATCTGGAACAAATAGAATTTTTAGATTTGTGTGGAAACACAGAAGTCTCTGAATAACCAAAACAATCTTGGCAAAGAAAAATGGAGCTGGAAAAATAAGGCTCCCTAACTTTGAAGTATACTATAAAGTTAGAGTCATCAAAACAATATGGTACTAGAACAAAGACAGACTTATAACATCAAAGGAACAGAATAGAACTCTCAGATATAAACCCACATAACTATAGTCAATTAATCTATGACAAAGGGGGCAAGAATATACAATGGAAAAAGTCTCTTCAATAAATGATGCTGGGAAAATTGGACAGCCACATGTAAGAGAAGGAAATTAGAACATTCTCTAACACCATACACAAAAATAAACTTAAATAAAGTTAAAGACTTAAATATAAAACCATATACCATAAAATTTTTTGAGGAAAACATAGAACACTTTTTTTAATATAAATTGCAACAATATCTTTTTGGAGTACCCCCTAGAGCAATAGAAATAAAATAAGTAAATAAATAGGACCTAATTAAACTTAAAATCTTTGACCCTCAAAGCAAATCATAAAATGACAAGATGACAATATAGAATGGGAGAAAATATTTTCAAACTGTAAAACAGACATGGGATTAATCTCCAAAATATATAAACAGCTCACAGAGCTCAACATTAAAAAAATAAAGTAAAAATAAAAACCATAAAAATGGGCAGAATATCTAAACAGACAACTCTCCAAAGAAAACATACAAATGGCCAAAAAGCACATGAAAATATGCTCAACAATGCTAGCTGTTAGAGAAATGCAAATCAAAACTACAATAAAGGTGCCATCTCACACCAGTCAGAATGGCCAACATCAAAAGTCTGCAAACAGTAAATGCTTTATAGGATGTAGAGCAAAAGGAACACTTCTGTTTTGTTGCTGGGCATGTAAATTGGTACAGCCAATTTCTGAGAGCAGTATGAAGATTCCTTACAAAGCTAAAAATTCATATCATATGAATTCATATAAAATATAAATATAAAATATAAAAATTCATTCATATCATTAATATCATATAATCTTGCAATTTCGCTCTGAGGCATATATCCAGAGAAAAGCATCCTTTGAAAAGATACACACACCACCAATGTTCATTATAGCACTATTTACAAAAGCCGAGACATGAAAGCAACCTAATTGAGCATACAGCTGATTAATGGATAAGAAGACATGATACATGTATAAAATGGAATATTACTCAGTCATAAAATAATTAAATAATGTCATTAACAGCAACATGGATAAACTTAGAAATCATCACACTAAGACAGAGGAAGGCAAGTATAATATCACTTATGTAGGAAATTTCAAAAGTGATACAAATGAACTTATTTACAAAACAGAAGCAGAATCCAGACTTTGAAAACAAATTTATGGTTACCAAAGGAAAAGGTGGGGGTTATAAATTAGGAGGTTTGGATCTTCCCGACCCAGGGATTTATTCAGTGTTTCTGGCATCTCCTGCACTGGCAGGTGGATTCTTTATCACTGAACTACATTTAACATATAGACACTGCTATATATAAAATAGATAACCATCAAGGGCCTACTGTATAGAACAAGGAATTGTGCTCAATACTATATAATAACCTATGTGGGAAAAGGATCTGAAAAACAATAGATTTATGTATATGTACAACTAAATCACTTTCCTTTACACCTGATACTGGCACAATATTGTAAATCAAGTATGCTCTACTATAAAAAAAATTTTTAATTAAAAAATATGAGAGCATGAAATCCATGAGGCCTCTCATCGCATGTCTAGCTAAGTTTGAATGTCTCAATTTGTTTTTAATCATGTTGTTTTTCAATGTTGAATTGTATGAGCGGTTTCTTGTTGTGGTTTAGTTGCTAAGTCATGTCTGACTTTCTCTTTTATGACCCCATGGATTATAGCCCACCAGGTTCCTCTGTCCTTGGGATTTCCCAGGCAAGAATACTGGAGTGGGTTGCCATTTCTTTCTCCAGGGGATCTTATCAACTCAGGTATTAAACTCGTGTCTGCTGCATTGGCAGAAGATTCTTTACCACTGAGTCACCAGGGAAGCCCATGGACTTTTTATATATTATGGATATTAACCTCTAATAGGTCAAATGGCCGGAGAAGGCAATGGCACCCCACTCCAGTAATTTTTTTTTTTTCCCACTCCAGTAATTTTGCCTAGAAAATCCCATGGACGGAGGAGCCTGGTGGGCTGAAGTCCATGGGGTCACTAGAGTCGGACACGACTGAAGCGACTTAGCAGCAGCAGCAGCAGCAACGGTTAAAAAACAAAGAATCAAGATAGGTTCTTTTAACTGTGAATCTACCTCTTATGAGAAATGTTTAATTAGATAAAGATATTTGTATCTCAGAGTCTTATTTTCTTTATTAGAAAATTACTTTTTCAGAGAAAATCTTATATTGCTGATTACCTGTTAAATGTTGTATGAAGTATAATAACAAAAATGTCCAAAGATTGACATATGACATCAGAGTATGATAGAACTACAGTATATTTATGTTATCTTTCAATAGTCATGCATTCTTCAATGCTGACTTGAAATAAGAATTATTCACGTTTCCAAAACTATTTTCCCATTGATAAAAATCAATTGGAAGAATAGCATTTCCAACCAGGGTGAGAGAAATCTGTAATTCATACCTATAATATTCTATAGGAGAAGAAAACCTGAAATTATTGTTTAAATGACTGTTAAGGATATTGCATATGATGAAAGAAATATTTTTCTGTGTGTTAAAATATTGTTTTTAACTTTATTTACTTTATAGATTCTAGAAATTCATCTCTAGGCTGCCTGTTCAAAGAACAAATTTGTAGAGCACACCTAATAAAAAAAAGTTATTAAAACCCAATCATCTATTGTAAATTATGAAAAGGCCAGGAGGAAATTTGAAGGATCATAGTCATCAGGGTCAGAGAAGGCAATGGCAACCCACTCCACAGTACTCTTGCCTGGAAAATCCCATGGACAGAGGAGCCTCGTAGGCTGCAGTCCCTGGGATCGATGAGGGTCAGACACGACTGAGCGACTTCACTTTCACTTTTCACTTTCATGCATTGGAGAAGGAAATGGCAACCTGCTTCAGTGTTCTTGCCTGGAGAATCCCAGGGATGGGGGAGCCTGGTGGGCTGCCGTCTATGGGGTCGCACAGAGTCGGACACTACTGAAGCTACTCAGCAGCAGCAGCAGCCATCAGGGTACAGAATCTTAATGGAGTTAACAGGAGCTCAGCTGATTTAGAATTTCAAAGGCTACTTGATAAAAAGCTGACAAAATAAAATTCAAAGAATTTACCTTTTTAAGAAATGAAATTTTCTATTTTCTATTAGGGAACTTGATTTTTATGTGAATTGTATATTTTGATAGGCAGTAAGTATTTTTTTGATGGGAAACAATTCACTTTAAAATAACTGAAATAAAGTATGTGCTGCTGCCTATGGGGTCGCACAGAGTTGGACACGACTGCAGCAATTTAGTATGCATGCACGCATTGGAGAAGGAAATGACAACCCACTCCAGTATTTTTGCCTGGAGAATCCCGGAGATGGAGGAGCCTGGTGGGCTGCCGTCTATGGGGTCGCACAGAGTCGGACACGACTGAAGCGACTTAGCAGCAGCAGCAGCAGCAGCAGCAATACTTGCATAGTTTAAATACTTGCTCTGAAGCATCATCAAAAAATAAGAAACATGTCACCCTCCTTAACTTATGTGAAATATTGCAAAATTTCATTACTCCTAAAAATAATACTGTAGCTGTCACATATATCTTGTACCTTTCGAACAGCTAATGTGTATTAGTTGACCAAAACGTTCATTCAGATTTTTCCATAAAATGTTACAGGAAAACCCAAACAAAATTTTTGTCCAACCCAATATACAGTTTTTTATTTCCCTAAGTAGGTTATGAATTTTCCAAGAACACAGAAACTGCTTCATATGTTTTCATCTATGACAAACTTCCTCCTCATCTTCATTGTCAGGGATGGGCAACTTTTGCTGCATAGAAGTGGACCCCTAAACCTCAGTGCTAACCAGTGTGAAGACTGATTTACCAGAGTCCTATGGTAACTCAGGACTTTGAACTTCTGTTTATTTTTTATTTATTTTTGACTGTGCTGGGTCCTCATTGCTGCACTGGCTTTTCTATAGTTGTGGCCAGTTGGGGCTGCTCTCTAGCTGCAATGCACTCTCATCATTGTGGCTTCTCTTGTGGAACATGGGCTCTAGGGGAACATGGGCTCTCGGGGATGCTGGCTTCAGCAGTTGCTGCATGTGGGCTCTGAGGTTGCAACTTCCAGGCTGTGGAGCAGGGCTCGAGAGCTGTGAAGCACAGACTTAGTTGCTTCGTGGCATGTGGGATCTTCCTATATAAGGGATCTAGTGCATGCCTCCTGCACTGGCAGGCAGATTCTTCACCACCGAGCCACCAGGAAAGCCCCACGACTCTGAACTTGTATTTTTTATAACACCATCTTCATCATGTGCCTTCACAACTCCTTGACAAGGAAAGAGTAATCTAGAGGTTTACACATAGAATACATTAAAAGTTAGGCATGGTGGTGTCTTAAATCACAGAATTGTCTTCCATCAATTCTGCCTACATTCCATTGGGTCTAGTTCAGTCATAGAGCCCCAACCTCAGAGCAAGGGTCAAAAATCTAAAATCTCAAATATTCATAGATTTACATGATGAAAATATACTTCTGTCTTATATCACAGTAGATTGTATGTAGAGTAGGAAAGCGTCTTCCCCAAGCAGTGATTCAGGAGCATTGCCATTTCCATTCTGTGGCTGAGGTCATGAACCTCATCAGAGTTCTTTAAATTTTACATATTGGTAGGGGAAAAGGATAAAATTATGCACAAATAAGTTTTATGGGCCAAGCTGGAATAGTTTTAGTCACTTCTGCTCTTGACTCACTGACTGGAGCAGATTCACTTGAACTGACGTAAATGTACATGAGATGGAGATATGTTTGGACTCTGTATTTATGAACAAACAAAACCTAGATAGCGATGAGTCCTGGCAGTTGTTGTGCACCCCATGTTTAAGAACAAATCATGGAATAGAGAGCTTAGCTAACCACTTATTCAATATCAGACAGAAAAAGACAAAAAAAGAATTTTAATCCATGAAATGTATCTTCATAATCTGTCCTCCTTTCCACTGTACTATTTTTCATGCTTTCAATCTAACGCAAATATCCAATGCATGTTTCTTAAAGAAACGACTGCAGAATAGATAAAATTTGCCCAGAATGATCTGTTCTATATCTTTATTAAATAACTGAATGTAGAACAGATTTTACCCAGATATTTGACATAAACCCTTAATTTTTGGTTTCCATTTGCTGGCATTTTAATTCCACTAGTAAGGCATTGCCCAGGAATGCTGCAATATTGTATTACTTGGAAAATATTTTTAGATATTTAGTTTTATGTCAATAGTGTTCCCCCATTCCCCTTTTGATAATTAGCTATTCAACCTTGGATCTGTGGATTAAGCTTCCTTATCTTCACCTTCTTTTGCTACAGCAGATCACCTTCAAAATACAGATTATTTTGAAGACAGAGTTAAACGTATTTCTCTAATCAGTTGAGGCAGTCCTCACAGAAGACAGAATCACAAAAAAAATTTATGTGATAATTGAGAAGAAAAAGAAAGTAGTGGATTACTGAACACTTCTACATTAACTTTGGAGAAAGCCAATCTAGGAATAGGTTCCTCTAATGGAAAAAATCTAAACTGAAAAAACAGAAGCTAACTTTTACATGGAATAGGAAATAATTTTTAAAACATCCTTAACTGCATGGAAATTGCTATACTGTTAATGGTCTGTGAATCTTTAATTACAGATAAATGTTCATGTTAGTATCTGTCCTCAGGGCAAAATGCAAACACATTATATCACAAGAGAAGCAAAGAAATGAATTTATGCTTTAATGAGCTGTGCAGTCTTATTATTCACCTAATATAATACGACACTTTGACTTTGCACTGGAAACAAACTGGGAATATGAGGTCCAATTTGTATTCGGGGAGATTGTTTACTCCGAAAATTTATCCAATGATTAGTTAGTTTTTCTTTTATATATGAAAACTTCCTTTTATTGTTTTCCCTTTCTGTTTTTAATTAAAGTAATTATTTGAAAATTCAACATTAATTTTCTCTCTAACCTGGAGGGAAATTATTCATGGAAAAAATCATATTAGGTTTGTCATTTCACTGTGACACTGTGTGTTTTGATATCCATATACGAACAAGCAAAATCAGACTTAACAATTGCCCCAAATGTTAATGACCTGTCCATCTAATGAAGTACTTTTCATTATGAAGCATCACCATATTTAATTGAGCATTTAATTCATGGCTTGTTACCCTGCTCGTTGTCTACTGATTTATATTCAATCCTCACACCAAAGCTAGAAGGTAGTATAAGTTTAAATCAGTGATCAAAATTTGAACCTTTTTGAAAGAGGAAATCAAACATGTCTAGTAGGTAAGCTAGTATAGTTGTTTATGTCATTGCTTATGCTCCAAGTGACTGCATGTGGGAGAAGAGGGAAAGGACGAAGGCAGTAAGTGAAGGTTATAAACATTCATGGGTAATATGGGAAATTAGATATCATTAAAGGGTCACAAATATTAAATTTTTGGCTTCCCTTGTGGCTCAGCTGGTAAGAATCAGCCTGTAATCTGGGAGACCTGGGTTCAATCCCTAGGTTGGGAAGATCCCCTGGAGAAGGGAAAGGCTACCCACTCCAGTATTCTGGCCTGAAGAATTCCATGTTCTGTATAGTCCATAGGGTCACAAAGAGTCGGACATTACTGAGCACTTTCACTTTCAATATTAAATAACTAATCAATGTTTTATTAATCAAAGTAGAAGGTAAAACGTATATGCCGAAGTTATGCCAGCAGGTCTACAATGCAGATGATTATTTGCTCTTTTTCAAGTGCAAGGAAAAATGAACATTTTCATCTTCCTGAAATTTATTTGAAAATAGCCAAGGGAACATGCAGCTTCAAACCTAAGTGAAGCAATGGGATTTTTGTAGTTAGCACTAAGGAAGAAAAATTAGTTCTGAGAAAATAAAAATTAACACCACCTATAAAAGTGAATAGAATAAAAAAGATTTGAAACATTTGATGTTTTGCATATTATGTCGATATTATAACTCCAGTTTAAAACTAAAGAGTATGAAACTCAAGGAATGTAAGTAACTTTATTCATTCAAAATGTATTTCTTGAGTTCTACTGTGCTGCTGCTGCTGCTGCTAAGTCACTTCAGTCGTGTCTGACTCTGTGCGACCCCATGGACTGCAGCCCACCAGGCTCCTCCACCCATGGGATTTTCCAGGCAAGAGTACTGGAGTGGGGTGCCATTACCTTCTCTGTCTACTTTGCTAGAGACTGCTATGAAGTTAGAAGCATAGCGGTAATAAAATTAACCTGTTCTAACCTCAAGGAGCAACATAAACAATCTCCAAAATGTTTCCTTAATTTAAATTATATTGGTGGCTCAGCAGTAAAGAATCTGGTTGCAATGCAGGAGACTGCCTGCCTATGCAGGAGAGGTGGGTTCTACCCCTGAGATGAAAGATTCCCTGGATAAAGAAATGGCAAGCTGCTCCAGCATTCTTGCCTGGAAAACCCTATGGACAGAGGAGCCTGATTGGCTAGAGTGCATTGTGTCACAAGAATCCTACACGACCTAGTGACTAAAGCACAAGTTCAAAAAAGAGAAGTAGAAGATGCTATGAGAAGTATAAACTATGAGTCTGATTTTGCATTTATCATTGTTTAGTCACTCAGTCGTGTCCAACTCTTTGCAACCCCACAGACTGGAGTACTCCAGGCTTCCCTGTCCTTCACCACCTCCTAGTGCTTGCTCAAACTCATGTCATTGAGTCAGTGATGCCATCCAACAATTTCCTTCTCTGTTATCTCTTCTCCTCCTGTCTTCAATCTTTCCCAGCATCAGGGTCTTTTCTAATGAGTCAGTTCTTGGCATCGGGTGGCCAAAGTATGGGAGCTTCAGTTTCAACATCAGTCCTTCCAATGAATATTTACATGTGACTTCCTTTAAGATTGACTGCTTTGATCTCCTTGCCATCCAAGAGACTCTCAACAGTCCTCTCCATACGACAATTCATAAGCATCAATTATTTGGCATTCAGCCTTCTTTATGATCCAACTCTCACAACCATACATGAGTACTGGAAAAACCATAGCTTTGACTAGATGGACCTTTGTTGGCAAAGTAATGTCTCTGCTTTTTAATGTGCTGTTTAGGTCTGTCATAGATTTCTTCCAAGGAGCAAATGTCTTTTAATTTTAATTTTGTATAGGTGCCAAGAAAAACATGTGTGAAGAATTGCAATTTAAGAGGTCTCTTAAAATGTGTTTATTTATTTAATTACATTCCTGCCTGTGTGTGTGCTAAGTTACTCCAACTCTTTGCAACCCTATGTACTGTAGCCCTGCTCCTCTGGCTCCTGTGGCTCCTCTGTCCATGGGATTCTCCAGACAAGAATATTGGAGTGGGTTGCTGTGCCCTCCTTCAGGGGATCTACCTGACCCAGGGATTGAACCAGAGTCTCCTGTGGCTTCTGTCTTGCTGGTGGATTCTTTACCATTGAGCCACTGGGGAAGCCCCATTTAATTACATATAAATATGAGAAAAATGAAGAGATGCAAAGAGAGAAACCAGAGAAAGAAGGAGACACACAAAGAGAGAAAGAGAGAGTTTATAATAATACTATTCTCCATTTGTTTCTGATCCAGTGAAAGCTGGGCAGCATGGCTAATTGAGAATAAGGGCACAATTCATACTTTATTGCTGTTTAAGGCAGAATAGAGAAAATAGACTAGGAAAATATAATTACTGTCTCTTCATCCTAGAATTGCCTTAAGCACCCAGTAAAAGTTGAAGAAAATGATTCATGGGGAAAATTTTCACATTATATTTGTGAGAGCACCATATCAACATTCATGCATATGATGAGTGAATTAATCTATAAAATATATTATACTTTTGAAACATATGAAAAAGGATCTTAAATACTAACATAGTCATATTCTTCATTTTGTACCTACTTTACTTTATAAATCAGTATTTTCATTGTACTTCAACCATCCACATCCACTGCTTTTACTTTGTAATCATCCTAAACTAAAATCTCTGTTCTAGTGACTTCTCTTTTCCTTACATTTTTCAAAAAGATGGTAGTTTTGCTTCCCTTATCTGAATGGTCACCACTAACTGGAAAACAATGACCATTTTAATTTCTTATACCCATCACTTTTCCTCTTTCTCTAGTTTTTCATTCCTAAATTTAATAAATTCTTGTCAACATCTTAATTCCAGGAGGCATATTTAGGGACATGATTATCAGTTTTATTAACCTCATTGCAATTCTTTCCCTCAATCTTACATGAAATTTGCATGTTTATTATACTCACTTATGCATCTAATCTGTCTATAAAACATATATATTAATATCTAAATATTCCTTGAAACAATGTAGCTTCTCATAGCAAATGAATAGATGAATTTATCTCAATTTAAACTCATAATTTCATTGATTTATAGAAGTGAACATAAAGCACACAATATATGCTAACCTGACTTAGAAAAAGACACAATATAAAAATGTTAGAAATAAAAGAGGCCAGAGAATTTTATAATCATCAAACATTAACATGTAGAAGTAAAGCTGAACATATAGGAATATGTGTAGCTTTAAAAACATACTATTTGAATTTAATCTATGCCAGTATGTGCATATTTTATTCGTATTAAGTTTATTTTTCATTTTTTCCTCTTTTAAAAATAATTTAAAACTATTTGGTTATTTATTCACCCAACAAATATTTGTTAAATGATTACTTGTTTCAAATATTCTTCCATGCATTGATTCTAATAGAAGGATATATAATAAATAAGTAGGTAGGATATATGGAATGTTTGTGGCAAGAGACAATGTGACATTTTAGCCAGAAGAATATATAGTTGTGGCAAGTGATGTTTTCCAATTATAACTACAACTATCTCACTTATTCTACATGCCGTTTTACAATATGATATTATCACCTTGCCTTCGAAAGGTGGTGCATGTGTAGGCCACATCCTCATGAATCCTGGTGAGTCTGAGACTAGTTTAACCAAAATAATACCTTAAAAATGAGATTATGTGGTTTTGCAATCAGAGCCACAATAAGGATTTTCGTTTGACCATCAGGACACTAGCTTTTTTAACTCTGTGCCTTCTTTATAAGAAGTCTGATTATATCACTATCCCTATGTTGTGAACAAGTTCAGAGCATGTGGGTAATGACCTGCAGGTCCTCTGACTGAAAATCTGATCTGAGGGCCAACTGAAAGGGTTGTGTGTGTTTGTGTGTGTGTGTGTGTGTGTGTGTGATTAAAGATACTTGCAGATGGTTTCATTCCACAATCTTCAAGCTGTGGATAAACCAGTCTAAGCTTGCTCCATTCAAATCCCCCACCCTCATGGGAATCTGTGAGCTTAATAAGTGGTGGTTTTATGCCTATATATAGCAATAATTGTAAAACAGGATCTTAACATTTTAGACAGGCTGACCAGAGAAGAATGGCATTTAAGTTTTTGCCTAAGATAAAATCTTAGATTACCAAGTGGAATTATCATCTGAATTCATAAAAGATAAAATATTGAAAAATTCTTGAGGACACTAATAGTATATAATAGAAGTATAATGTTTACTTTGTCTTTTAATGGTAAATTTTAGAAACATTCTTTTTAAAAATGTACCTTAAAATATTCAGGTAAAAGCAAATTTCCACATGAACAACAACAACAAAAAGATGATTAGGAAATGGTCATTTATCTTGTGAGACTTTATGATTTACAATGGCACCCCACTCAAGTGCTCTTGCCTGGAGAGTCCCATGGAAGGAGGAGCCTGGTGGGCTGCAGCCCATGGGGTTGCTAAGAGTAGGACACGACTGAGTGACTTCACTTTTACTTTTCACTTTCATGCATTGGAGAAGGAAATGTCAACCCACTCCAGTGTTCTTACCTGGAGAATCCCAGGGATGGGGGAGCCTGGTGGGCTGCCATCTCTGGGGTCGCACAGAGTCGGACACAACTGAAGTGACTTAGCAGCAGCAGCAGCAACCTATATTGCCTGGAATGCAGGAGATGGAGGAAACATGGGTTTGATCCCTGGGTCAGGAAGATCCCCTGGAGGAGGGCCTGGCAACCCACTCCAGCATTCTTGCCTGGAGAATCCCATGGACAGAGGATGCTGGTGAGCTACAGTCCATAGGGTTGCACAGAGTTGGACACAACTGAAGCAACTTAGCACTCACACATGCAGAATCAATGAATAGAGAAAAAGAGTGAAATTAATTTTTAATCTCCTCCCCTGCATTTTTCATGTTATCTGGTTATAATAATCTATGCTTAATATTTATGTTTAGTTTCTAATTTGTTTCTTTATTTTTTATTGAGGTATAATTGACATATTATATTGGTGCAAATGTACTTGTGGTTTTGGACTGTGAATTTTAAATCTTCATAACTAGGCTCAAACACATCTTTATTAATCAAAATATGAACCATTGAAGTCAGCACAATTTTGCCATTGAGAACTAATTTTATTTATTCCTGTAGTATAAAAACTCCATACCTTGTAATTCAATGAACTCTTGGAAAGCATTTCCACCTGCTGTGGGTTGTGGAAGCGTTTTCCCTGAAAAAAATTGTCGAGATGCTTGAAGAAGTGGTAGTTAGTTGGCAAGAGGTCAGGTGTATATAGCAGATGAGGGAAAACATTTTAGCCCAATTTGTTCAACTTTTGAAGAACTGGTTATGTGCTGTGCAGTTAGGAGTTTCTGTGGAGAATTGGGCCCTTTCTAGGAAGCTGTGCTGGCCACAGGTGCTGCAGGTTTCAGTGCATCTCATCAATTTGCTGAACATACTTCTCAGATGTAATGGTTTCATTGGGATTCAGAAAGCTGTAGTAGATGAGACCGCCAAATAGTGACCATGACTTTTTTTGGTGCAAGTTTGGCTTTGGGAAGTGATTTGGAGTTTCTTCTCAGTACAACCACCAACCTAGTCATCACCAGTTGTCATATAATATCCACATTTCATTGCACATCACAATCGGGTTGAGAAATGGTTCATTGTTGTTGCATAGAAAGAGGAGATGAAACTTCAAAACAACAATTTTTTTGATTTGTGGTTGGCTCATGGCCCTCAGCATTCAGAAAACTAAGGCCATGGCATCTGGTCCCATCACTTCATGGGAAATAGGTGGGGAAACAGTGGGAAAAGTGTCAGATTTTATTTTTGGGGGCTCCAAAATCACTGCAGATGGTGACTGCAGCCATGAAATTAAAAGATGCTTACTCCTTCCAAGTTAAGTTATGACCAACCTAGATAGCATATTCAAAAGCAGAGAGATTACTTTGCCAACAAAGGTCCGGCTAGTCAAGGCTATGGCTTTTCCAGTAGTCATGTATGGATGTGAGAGTTGGACTGTGAAGAAAGCTGAGCAATGAAGAATTGATGCTTTTGGACTGTGGTGTTGGAGAAGATGCTTGAGAATCCTATGGACTGCAAGGAGATCCAACCAGTCCATTCTAAAAGAGATCAGTCCTGGGGTTTCTTTGGAAGGAATGATGCTAAAGCTGAAACTCCAGTACTTTGGCCACCTCATGCGAAGAGTTGACTCATTGGAAAAGACTCTGATGCTGGGAGGGATTGAGGGCAGGAGGAGAAGGGGACAACAGAGGATGAGATGGCTGGATGGCATCACCAACTCAATGGACATGGGTTTGGGTGAACTCCGGGAGTTGGTGATGGACAGGGAGGCCTGATGTGCTGCAATTCGATCCTTGGGTTGGAAAGATTCCCCTGGAGGAAGAAATGGCAACCCACTCCAATATTCTTGTCTGGAGAATCCCATGGACAGAGGAGCCTGGCAGGCTGCAATCCAGGGTCACAAAGAGTTGGACATGGCTGAGTGACTAACACACACACACAGAGTTCATGAAGGACCCATTTGTGCAGCTTTTTCACCTTTACAATTTGCTTCAAATGCTGAATGACTATAGAATAGTCCAAGTTGAGTTCTTCAGCAAATTCTTACAAGAGGATCAGCTTTGACAATTCTCTCAATTGGTCATTGTCAAATTCTGATGGCCAACCAATATCCTCCTCATTTTCAAGGCTCTTGCCTCCTTTGCAAAATTTCTTGAATCACCACTGCACTATATCCATTAGCAGTTCCTGGGCCAAATGTGTTGTTGATGTTGGAAGTTGTCTCTACTACATTACAATCCACTTTGAACTCGAATAAAAATAATGGCTTGAATTTACTTTTTTTGTCTGACATTATTTCCATAGTCTAAAATAAATATAAAATACACAGCAAGCAATGTCATTAGCAAAAAAAAACAAAACAAGAAATGTGCATTAAAACGATGTATAACATAACCACATCTATTTAAGAACGTATTTCAGTATTAAACAGCAAATTTCAACAATGCAAAACTGCAATTACTTTTGCACCAACCCAATATGTTAGCTTCAGGTCTACAAAATTAATGATTCAATTTCATAATATTTTTATGATATATTTTTGATGTCTGTCATAATGTAACTTGGGAGGGCCTTTTCCATGAACTAGCAAAACTGTATATATTACAATGTTCTTTGAAGGACAAAATGTTATTATCTGAAGGAAGAAAACATTAAGATGAATTTTTAATAGTATTTATTATGAATTTATGTAGCTACACAATATGGATTATATGCATTATATGGATTCTATTTCATAAAATGCTCTATAAAATAATTGGCCCACGTAATTTAATTATCATTGTGTTAAAAAAAAAATCAAAGTCCTGTATTATAAATTGAGTTTCCCATGGCTGGGATAATCTAGTTTGGGCCTAGTTTATTTTGGACTTGCTCAGTTATCAGTGGTTGGCTGGATCTGAAATTACTCAGAGGTGTATTCTCAGCTGAACTGTCTTAGGGCATCTCAGCTGATGCTTCACTGCTTCAGCTGTCATTCATACTTTTCTCAGGATGACCAGACATATGTTCTTATCATGAGGACATCAGTAGCTCAAGAGCTAGTGAGTCTAATCTTGCTAATGCTTTTCAAAACACTACTAGTGTCAAGTCGTATTGATCCCAACAAGTCACAAACCAAGCCCAGGGACAGAGAATTAAAATTACCCACGGTGGAAGAGCACTGAGAACTTACACAGAAAAATGCACGGATAAAAGTGGTAAAAATTGAGACATTAATGAAATTTAAGCAAAGTCTGTACATAATGTCAAGTGAGTCTCCCAAAGTCTGTCTTTTCTCATTTGCACCTGTTTTTGATTTTCAATAACATATTTTCTTTCTATACATGTTATCAAAAAATGTATTTAAATATTCAAGTATAAACGATTCAGACTTCCCTGACAGCTCAGTTGGTAAAGAGCCCACCAGCAATGCAGGAGACACCGGCTCAATTCCTGGTTTAGGAAGATCTGCTGGAGAAGGGATAGGCTACCCACTCCAGTATTCCTGGGCTTCCCTTGTGGCTCAGCTAGTAAAGAATCCCCCTACAATTCAGAAGACCTGGGTTCAACCCCTGGGTTGGGAAGATCCCCTGGAGAAGAGAAATGCTACCCACTCCAATATTCTCGCCTGGAGAATTCCATGGACTATGAATTACAAAGATTCAGACACAACTGAGTGGCTTTCAATAAAATAATAAATGATTCAATAATGTTTACATTTTATTTTCCACAGAGTTAATTCCATTTTAATAATTAAAGGTGTTTATATAAATGTATGAAAGTAAATGTTCAGGAATCAGCTAGTAAGTTATGAAGGGTTTAGGAATTAGCTTTATTCCCCTTGGTTGTGGACAAATTATGTCTTATTTGAAAACAGCCACAAATAATAACTTGAAGTTAATTTTATGGTTCCACTTATTAAACAAGTAATAAAAATAATAGACATTATTTTAATTGTCCTAATTGCTTTTGTAACAGTGACAAAATGTACACAAAGCAAATGAATATTTTGGTACTATGTACATTCTCACTCAATAATTTCTAGGTCAAAGTAAACATATTAGTTAAAATATATTTAATCTGGAAAGTTTATGTCACACAACAAATTGACAATAAAAAAATCTCCAAGACTGTCCATTTTGTTATAATATACTGCATATCAAGTGACTAAAATTTGAATAATTATGTTACTCTCTAATTACCATAATACTATTAATATTTCTAGATGTCAGATTTACATAGATAAATAATGTATTTTCCATTTTTAGTGGATTACATGTCATTTTAAAGTTTTTTTCCCAACAATAACAAAATATGATAGATTTATGCTACTTCATACTATTTACTAGATGTCTCTAAGGCATAGTTTAAAGATATACTGTGTGCATTAGATGTATAAATGATTTGTTTACATTATTCTATATAAGTGACTTGTTTGCTTAATGTCTTGGAAATTATTTGATATATTATAGTTGTTGATCCTATTGTTATTGGAGTACTACAATAAACAAGATCTATATCTAATTTGGTCTTTTTTTAGATTTTCTGAACCAAATTCAAATACTTTTATCTCCATTATATTTTATATTAGTAACACTTTTATCAATTTCATCTTAATGTGTCACATTTATAATGCTTTAATTTTACTTTATTAAATATTATTTCAAAAATTATGAAGTATTTAAGGCAAGAAAAGTAGAGGTATAATATAAGAAATAGCTATGCATATTCTACCAAAATATAATAAAAGTTAATAGCATTTTGCAATATCCTGACCTCGAAATCTGAACCATGGATTAATATTATATCTTTACTATAATTCATATAATTATATATATTTTGCTGTTGTAATATACAATTTAAAAATCTTCTATACATGTAAATTTTGTAACTTGGTTTTTACTCATAATTTTGGGTTCCAGGTTGATCTATGTTTATACTTTCTTTAAAGTTCATTTTATGAATAGCCCATTTATTTAATTTCCCAGTCCACGTGAGGCAAAATAGTTTTACAGCACATATCTAAAATGAATTTGTTGAGTGTATGACAAGATTATTCATATTTAATGGCTGTACTAGTTATCAATCACTGTGTTATTCATTTCTCTAAACATAGCTACTTGGAGGAATAAATAACAAATTTTTTCACAGTTTCTGTGGGTGAGGAATCCAGACATGGCTGAGTTGGATCCTCAGCTACCTTAGGTATCTGACAAAGCCACAACCATCTCAAGGTACAACTGAGAATGGATTTTCTGTCACACTCATCCACACAGTTGCTAGCAGGGTCTAATATATCACATGTTGAACTAAGAGCTCAGATTCCTCATTGGCTATTGATGGGAATCCAGTCTCAATCAGCTGACTTCATCAAGTAGAGCATGGAAGAGATCCTGACTTCCATAATCCAATCTCTGAAGTGACATCCTATCAACTTGCTAGTCTACATGTTAGAAGCAAGGGACTAAGTCAGTTCATACTCAGGTTCAGGGCTTTCCAGGTGCTGCTAATGGTAAAGAACCTACCTGCCAATGCAGTAGATGGAGGAGACACAGGTTCGATCCCTGGGTGGGGAAGATACTCTGGAGTAGGGTGTGGAAACCCACTCCAGTATTCTTGCCTGGAGAATCCCATGGACAGAGGAGCCTAGAGGCCTACAGTCCATAGGGTTGCAAAGAGTCAGACACAACTGTAGCGAGTTAGTTGGCAAGCATGTAAGTCGTATTCAGGTTAAAGAAATTATACAAGAGAATCAAAAGGATGAGTACATCGATAATGATTTCAGAAGCTACTTACTGCAAGGGCTATGAGCAAAGTACTTTCAAAGTGATTGATCCAAATTTTGAAATTATTGAGATATAATCAGCACATAACATTTTATAAGTTTAGGTACACAACATATTTATTTGATACATTCATGTGTTTCAGTTACCAACACAATATTAGTTAACACTTCTTTCTAAGCACATAATTATCATTTTTTGTGGTGGGAATAATTAAGATCTAGTCTTTCACATTTGAATATTTTAATACAGTATTATCAACTATAATCAGTATACTCTGCATTAGATATCCAGAAATTATTTATATATTAGTTACAAATTTCAACCTTGCGTATTTTTCTAACCTTCAACTTCTGGTAACAATTATCCTGTTATCTGTTCAGCTCTTTTGATTACACTTATAAGGGGTATTATAAAATATTTGTCTTTCTTTGTCTGAATTATTTCATTTAACACCCAAGATATCTATTCATGTTGTAGCAAATGGCATGGTTTCCCTCTGTCATCTCTGTTTCTCTGTCTCTGTCCCTGTCTCTCTCCCTCCCTCTCTCTCTCTCTCTCTCTCTCTCTCTCTCTCTCTATATATATATATATATATATATATATATATATGATGATGATGATGATGATGAAAGTCACTCAGTCGTGTCCGACTCTTTGCGACCCCATGGAATATATAGTCCATGGAATTCTCCAGGCCAGAATACTGGAGTGGGTAGCCTTTCCCTTCTCTAGGGGATCTTCCCAACTCAGGGATTGAACCCGGGTCTCCCACATTGTAGGCGGATTCTTTACCAGCTGAGCCACAAGGGAAACCATATATATATATATATGGTATATATATGTGTGTGTATACATATATATGTATATATAAGTGTGTGTATGTGTGTGTGTGCTTAGTCGCTCAGTCATTTCTAATTCCTTGTGAACCCATGGACTGCAGTATGCCAGGCTCCTCTGTCCATGGGATTCTCCAGGCAAGAATACTGAAGTGAATTTCCATGCCCTCCTCGGGGGATCTTCCCCACCCAGGGATTGAACCCAGGTCTCCTGATTGCAGGTGAATTCATTACCATCTGAGCCACCAGGGAAGCCCATATGTATACACACACACACACACACACGTGTATAACCAAGAACTTCCAGATGTTGAATCTGGGTTTAGAAAAACAGAGGAAACAGAGATCAAATTGCCAACATTTACTGGATCATGGGGTCACACAGAGTCGGACACGACTGAAGTAACTTAGCTGCAGCAGCAGCACTGGATCAAAGAGAAAGCAGGGAACTCCAGAAAGATATCTACTTCCGCTTTATTGAGTATGCCAAAGCCTTTGACTGTATGAATCATAACGAAGTAGGAAAAATTCTTAAAGAGATGGGAATAGCAGACCACCTTACCTGTCTCCTGAGAAACCTGTATGCTGATCAAGAAGCAACAGTTAGAACTGGACATGGAAAAACCGACTGGTTCCAAACTGGGAAAGGAGTTCAACAAGGCTGAATATTGTTACCCTGCTTAACTTATAAGCAGCATACATCATGCAAAATGCTGGGCTGGGGAATCACAGGTTGGAGTCAAGATTTTGGGGCAAAACATCAATAACCTCAGATATGTAAATTATATTATTCAAATGGAAGAAAATGAAGAACTTAAGAACCTCTTGATGAGGGTGAAAGAGGAGCATGAAAAAACTGACTCGAAACTCAACATTCATAAAACTAAGATCTTGACATCCGATTCCATCACTTCATGGTAAGTAGAAGGGGAAAACATGGAAACAGTGACAGATTTTAGTTTCTTGGGGTCCAAAATTACTGCAGATGGTGACTGCAGCCATGAAATTCAAAGATTCTCCTTGGAAGGAAAGCTATGACAAACCTAAACAGCATACTAAAAAAAGCAGAGACATCACTTTGCCAATGAAGGTCCATATAGTCAGAGATATGGTTTTTTCAGTGGTCATGAATAAATGTGAATTTGACCCTAAAGAAGGCTGAGCACTAAAGAATTAATGCTTTTGAACTGTGGTGCTGGAGAATACTCTTGAGAGTCCTTTGGACTCCAAGGAGATCAAACCAGTCAATCCTAAAGGAAATCACCCCTGAGTATTCATTGGAAGGTCTGATGCTGAAGTTGAAACTTCAATACTTTGAGCCAACTCAATGGAAAAGACCTTGATGCTGGGAAAGGTTGAAGGCTAAAGGAAAGCATGGTGCCAGAGGATAAGATAGTTAGATATCATCACTGATTCAATGGAAATGAATATGAGCAAACTCTAGGAGATTGTGAAGGACATGGAAGCCTGGCATGCCATGTCCATGGGGTCACAAAAAATCAGATACAACTTAGTGACTGAACAGTAATAGCAAGATCAGATCAGTCTCTCAGTCATGTCCTACTCTTTGCGACCCCATGAATCGCAGCACGCCAGGCCTCCCTGTCCATCACCAACTCCCAGAGTTCACTCAGACTCACGTCCATCGAGTCAGTGATGCCATCCAGCCATCTCATCCTCTGTCATCCCCTTGTCCTCCTGCCCCCAATCCCTCCCAGCATCAGAGTCTTTTCCAATGAGTCAGCTCTTTGCATGAGGTGGCCAAACTACTGGAGTTTCAGCTTTAGCATCATTCCTTCCAAAGAAATCCCAGGGCTGATCTCCTTTAGAATGGACTGGTTGGATCTCCTTGCAGTCCAAGGGACTCTCAAGAGTCTTCTCCAACACCACAGTTCAAAAGCATCAATTCTTTGGCACTCAGCCTTCTTCACAGTCCAACTCTCACATCCATACATGACCACAGGAAAAATCATAGCTAATACATATATATATATATAGTATCTTCATTATCCATTCATCCTTGACAGACACCACTTGGGTTTTGTCCATATCTTGTATATTGTGAAAAATACAACAGTAAAGTTGGGACTGTGGATATCTCTTAGAAAACCTGATTCAATTTCCATTGGATATACAACCAGAAGTGTGATTGCTGGGATCATATGGTAGTTCTATTTTTTTTTTGTTTGTTTTGAGGAACTTTTATTTTTTGAGGAAATTTTCACACTATTTTTTATACTTGCTGAAACAATTTATGTTCTCACCAATGTGCACAAGCATTCCCTTTCTCCACATCTTACCAATGCTTATTTCTTCTTTCTTTGATGATAACCATCTGTCAAGTGTGAAGTGATATATCATTGTAGTTTTAATTTGCATTTCCCTGGTAATTAGTAATATTAAGCATCTTCTCCTATACCTGTTGATTATTTGGATGTCTTCTTTAGAAACAATGTCTATTCAATTCCTCTGTCCATTTTTTAATCATATTTTTTTCTATTTAGTTGTATGAGTTCTACTTTTATATAAATCCCTTTCCTGATACATAATTTGTGAATATTTTCTTCCATTCCCTTGGTTGCCTTTTCATTTTGATGATTGTCTTTTGTTGTTCAGAGGCTTTTAAGCTTGATGCAGTCTCTCTTATTTACTGTTGCTTCTCTTATTTGTGATTTTGGTGTTATACACAAAAAATTATTGCCAGGAAATAAAAATGTCAAGGAACTTCTACTCTGTGTCCCCTGACCACCACCCCAGGAGTATAGTCACAGGACTTATGTTTAACTCTCTAATCTATGTTGAGTTAATTTTTGTGAATGGAGTAATATAGGAGTCAAATTTTATTTTATTTTATTTTGCATCTGATTATCCACCCTTAATCATATCATTTGTTAGAGAAACTTTAACCATTGAGTGTTCTTGACTCTCTTGTAAAATATTAGATGGTTATATAAGCAGGAATTTATTTGTGGATTTTCCATTCTGTTCCATTGATCTACATTACTGTTTTTATGCAAGTATCATACTATTTTGATTACTATAGCTTTACAATATAGTTTGAAACCAGGATGTCTGATGTCTCCTACTTTGTTCTTTCTAAGGTTTGCTTTGTTCTCCAGAACCTGGTACATCTTAAATAATCATAATTAAATCTGTAGCACTCAATGTCTCAGGCAGGATTATGATTGTGTACAAAGTGTCAGCGGGAGAGGGAGAGGGTGGGATGATTTGGGAGAATGGCATTGAAACATGTATAATATCATATAAAACTAATGGCCAGTCCAAGTTCGATGCAGGATACAGGATGCTTGGGGCTGGTGTACTGGGATGACCCAGAAGGATGGTACAGGGAGGGAGGTAGGAGGGGGGTTCAGGATGGGAAACACATGTACACCCGTGGTGGATTCATGTTGATGTATGGCAAAACCAATACAATATTGTAAAGTAATT
Organism: Bos taurus; assembly: GCF_002263795.3. Taxonomy (NCBI): domain Eukaryota; kingdom Metazoa; phylum Chordata; class Mammalia; order Artiodactyla; family Bovidae; genus Bos; species Bos taurus. The sequence continues at coordinate 48,232,547 of NC_037347.1, forward strand.
AGCCTCCAATTAAAATAAATAAATTTAAATAAAAAAAAGAAAAGCAAAAAAAAAAAAAAAAACAAAAACCCAAAGTGCCAGTTTCAATTGATTGCTAATAAATTCACAATATTTTGAAATAATTGTATTTTCAATAGACTGAGCCACCTGGAATAAAGCAATAATAACTTAAACGTTTTACTTCTGAGGTCCAAACTTCTATATTCATGAAGCAGAATTCCCAAGCAGACCATTCTCTTCAGTTTCCTCAAGAAGTAGCTAAGAAAGATAATTGAAAAGAAAAGACTTTCCTTTTCAGTCATCAGAATGTAGACCCAAAATTTGTAAAGAACATTTAACTAGGATGCCACTTACTTTTTAAGCTTTTTTTTCCCATTTCTTTCTAAGAAACTATATACTATTTTCTGATTTTGTTTTTAAATTGTTGCTTTCTAGTATGCTTTGCATGTTTCTGTTTCTTGCCTGACTCTAAAGTTTCTAGGTTCCCCAGACATTATTTTACTCACTGTTTAGAATTTCCCTGATGTATTCCAAGCACTTTTTTGTTTCAACTACCATATATTAATACATAAGATAGTGCCCAAAAAATAACTTCCACCTAAACTACTTTCAAAAGTATATATTCACTTGAATGTCTAAAAGGAAACAATTTCAGCAATTATGAAATTGTGTTTAGTATCCCTTCTTCCCTCTCCACTCTTACACACACACACACACACACACATAGACACACAGATGTGCGTGCATGCACACACACACTCATACCCAGAAACTCAAGCAAATACTGTACACACACAACCATGTATACTAAAACATGCAAATAATTACTATCCCTCTTTATATATTGTTAATTTTATTAAATGGCAAATAAAAAACATTCAACTACACTTTCAGATTAAATTTTTAGCTTGTTTTAACAGTTAGTAGACTGCTAATTTTAGTGAAAATTGCAGCAGAACAAATAAAATGTTAATGCCACTGGATACAGAAGTGCATGTAAGTAGAAAAATTTAAAAGAAAAGGAAAATAAATTTCTCCAAGTTTGATCGATAAAGGAGTATATATATTTGAAAAAATATCACATTTATTATTTTAAAATAAAAAACGCTTAATCATGATATTAAAATCTAATATTTAAATAAAGATTAGCATGAATAAAATAAGATTTATGAGCATAGGGTAGGGACATATTTATCCATAACTGTATTTCTGGGGGGAAATTGTATGGTAATCTTGCATTTGAGTAATGGACAGGGAATTTATACTTACGGAATACAACAAAACAAATTGTTTCTCTTTGAATAAAACATTTATAAAAAGTCTATAAAGTATGATGACTTTTAGTAACCATATAATGATTTATTTAACTAACAAAATCTTTATATAGTTGATTAAAACTTTTAGTTTCTCACAGTTATGCCTATTCTTGACACAAGGAGGAGAATGGGATGACAGAGGATGAAGATGGTTGGATGGCATCACCTACTCAATGGACATGAGTTTGAGCAAACTCCAGGAGATAATGAAGGACAGGGAAGCCTGGCATTTTGCAATCCATGGTGTCACAAAAAGTCAGGCACAACTTAAGCAACTGAAGAAAAACAATAGCTGAAATAATCTCTGATTAAATTTTTAAGTTTATTTTCAAGATAACTTAAAAATTTAGAGTTTTTAGAGTCAGAGATTTTTTTTGTTTGTTTCTATCAATAGGAATAGGTATTATTCTATTAAACTCTACTTTTAGGGACTTGCCTTGTGGTCCCGTGGTTAAGATTCCCTGCTTCCACTGCAGGGGTCACGGGTTCCATTCCTTATCTGGGAACTAAGATCCCACATGCCATGCAGCCAAAAAAATAAAATCTTTTATTTTTTAATATGTTAAAGAAAAGTATTTAAAAAGTGTGTTGTATCATTTCAAACTGAACAATAAGCATTCTTACCATGCTCATTCTTTTCAATATAATAATAAATAGCATAAAACATAAGGATACCTATTAGGCATCACATGTTTATTATGTATATAAATTATTTCCAAAAAGCTTTTGAATGCTCCTGTTTTTTGAAAGTATTTTTATTTGTAGATGAAATAACTAAGGGACCATTGTAGATTACATATCAAGGCAGATTCTCTGTAAGGACAGAGATTGTGTTGTGAGCCCTGTACCCTATGTCATAGTTGTAGATAAGAAATGTATTTCTCATAATCTTAGAAATTGTCCTGGAGAAGGGAATAACAACCCGCTCCAGTATCCTTGCCTGGAATAGACAGAGCAGCCTGGCAGGCTACAGTCCATGGGGTCTCAAAGAGTCAGAAATGACTGACTGACTAAACTGACAAAGCTGGATTCAAAGCTAATTCCTTCTAATTCTAAATAAATGCACAGACTGCTGACTGTAATATCATGCCTTGGACCTATTTTAATTTATTATAAACCTAGATCAGGATTGATTTGGACAGAAACAAATAATGATTGTTTTAGACAGTAATAAACAGTGATTGAGGTATTATCAATAGCTCTGTATCATTAGTCCAATAGAAGACAATATGCCTAGACTATTACAAACAGATAAGATTTCTTAATTGTATCCATTTATTTTAAATTTGTATTTGATTTTTACCTATATTTGAGGAATTTGAAGAATAAGATTGCATCATTTTCATTAATCTATAATTTGCAAGGTTTGGACACTATGTAAGTACAGTGCCATTCAAAGAGAATTTTATCGGAGAAATTAAATTCAAAGCTTAACAAAGAATGGTATCTGTCACTCATAACAGGGTTAAATATTTTTTCTTTCCAAAAAAAGGGCTCCTTGGAGTCCTTCATTCAATTTAAAGTATTTAATCAAATAAGAAAATATATGGTGTTAATCAAATGGGAAAATTGTAGGAAAGTTCTCCCACTGAGGATGTACCCATGATCATATTGACAGAGTTAATGAGATTTGGATACTTGGGTATAAAACTTCTTATTAAGGGGGGAAAATGTGTCACACCTCTGAAGGATTTTGGTATACATTTGACAAAACCAGTTGCTGTCATAAATAAAAAAACTAATTGCTCATTTTATGTTATTATTTGTTTTGAATAGTTTGTAATTTAGCACATGTGCATGCAGACACACACACACACACACACCTCCACAAGGATCACTTTCATATTACGAGTGATATTACTGAGATCCAAATTGTAATGACAAGCATTATGTAAGCCACATAGAAAACTAAATAAATTACTCAAGGTCACAAATATCTAGATCTAGAATTAGGTTTCTTTGCTTTGTTTATACACTATTTGTTGTTTGTATTAGATAAGTGGTATTTACTTGGACTTTACATTTTTATTTAGATTTTTTTCCCTTTTTGGATATTAAAATATTCAATATATTTAAATGTATAAAACTGATATACCAATGAAAATATAACCTCAGAAACTGATATTTATGAAATATTAATATTTGTTTGTTTTTAATGTTTGATACCAATGTTTGCCTATTATTAAAAGGATAAAAATGATAACATATAGCCACAGATATAAAAGATAATAAAATCATGTAAAATAACATGGTATGCAACTTTGGACAAATGCATTTTAAAAGCTAGATAAATGGATGTTTTTATAGTGAAGCATAAATTAGCAAAATTGACTATAGAACAATTTAAATTGTATTTAAAATGTTCCATAACATAGACAATATAAAAAGTTTTATGCAAACATCTTACAAAGCTATCATAACTCAGCACAAAGAGCACTATCGATAAATCTTATTTTGAAGAAATGCCAAAATGTAAATAAAATATTAGAAAATCAAACCATGCACTAGTACTTAAGTTAAATTGAATCCAGACAAACAAGGTTTATTCCAGGAAAGCAAGGTAATATATCACTAAAAAAACCTATCAGCATTATTGATTATTTTTGGTGTGTGTTTAAGAGAAATTTTGCCTTGTTCAATGAAAATTTGGAGAGTTATGAAAGTAAATGAAGTATAATTCCAGTTTAGGTTGAAAGATCTAAATATACATTGATATAGATAAAATTAATTTTTATTTGTAAAAGATTAAAGCACTTGGAAATGTAAGTGACAATCAGGAGTATCAATGTAAACTCAGTACCAAAAAGAAAAAAAACATTATATGCTTTGCCAAAATGAAAATAATGGAATTTTTACATCTGTCCTCTTAAACTATTTTCTATTTAGGTCCAAGACCTTTTAAAATTTAAATATGAGCTCACAGGTTTTTAAGTTTATTTTTGAATTAAATACATATATTAATTAATTAATTAATATAAATATATTACACTATTTAAAGCAACTGACTCCATGCTGTTGCAAGAAATTTTCTTCTGCAATAACATTTTTCCATTAAACAATTACATTCCTACATTTTTAACAGTGAAGGAAAAGTTATGAGCATAAATTTAAAACTAAACACAAAAAAAAAACAGTTGTGAGGATTCATGTCTGAGTTACTAAAGGGAGACAGCCAAAATAGTGGGGTGATTTAAACCCTCAGCAAAAAGTAGTAAGCTTGGTTATTTCATAGGGAAGAGAACCTTCATCTGTTTTTGGAAAGTTGAAAATGGGTCTCTGCACAGAGTTTACTCTGGAGAGCTATAATCCTGCCCCTGAAGAGTTCTAGATTCAAGGTAGGTTTTACTTTCTACAGTGCTCAGAGCATCACTTCCCTCTGCATTGATTCTGTCTTTCCCACAAGTCACAGTTTCTTCCCTATTATTTTTTGTTCAATTTTAATATTCCTTAAGACCACTTCCTCTTTCACTTTCATCAAGAGGCTTTTTAGTTCCTCTTCACTTTCTGCCATAAGGATGGTGTCATCTGCATATCTGAGGTTATTGATATTTCTCCCGGAAATCTTGATTCCAGCTTGTGCTTCTTCCAGCCCAGCGTTTCTCATGATGTACTCTGCATAGAAGCTAAATAAGCAGGGGGACAATATACAGCCTTGACGTACTCCTTTTCCTATTTGGAACCAGTCTGTTGTTCCATGTCCAGTTCTAACTGTTGCTTCCTGACCTGCATATAGGTTTCTCAAGAGGCAGGTCAGGTGGTCTGGTATTCCCATCTCTTTCAGAATTTTCCACAGTTTATTGTGATCTACACAGTCAAGGCCTTTGGCATAGTCAATAAAGCAGAAGTAGATGTTTTTCTGGAACTCCCTTGCTTTTTCAATTATCCAGTGGAGTTTGGCAATTTGATCTCTGGTTCCTTTGCCTTTTCTCAAACCAGCTTGAACATCTGGACGTTCACAATTCAAGTACTGCTGAAGCCTGGCTTGAAGAATTTTGAGCATTACTTTACTATCATGTGAGATGAGTACAATTGTGCGGTAGTTTGAGCATTCTTTTGTATTGCCTTTCTTTGGGATCAGAATGAAAACTGAGCTTTTCCAGTCCTGTGACCACTGCTGAGTTTTCCAAATTTGCTGGCATACTGAGCACAGCACTTTCACAGCATCATCTTTCAGGATTTGAAATAGCTCAACTGGAATTCCATTACCTCCACTAGCTTTGTTCCTAGTGATGCTTTCTAAGGCCCAATTGACTTCACGTTCCAGCATGTCTAGCTTGATGAAAGTGAAAGAGGAGAGTGAAAAAGTTGGCTTAAACTCAACATTCAGAAAATGAAGATCATGGCATCTGGTTATATCACTTCATGGGAAATAGATGGGGAAACAGTGGAAACAGTGTCAGACTTTATTTTTTGGGGCTCCAAAATCACTGCAGATGGTGACTGAAGCCATGAAATTAAAAGATGCTTACTCCTTGGAAGGAAAGTTATGACCAACCTAGATAGCATATTCAAAAGCAGAGACATTACTTTGCCAACAAAGGTTCGTCTAGTCAAAGGCTATGGTTTTTCCGGTGGTCATGTATGAATGTGAGAGTTGGACTGTGAAGAAAGCCGAGCGCCGAAGAATTGATGCTTTTGAACTGTGGTGTTGGAGAAGACTCTTGAGAGTCCCTTGGTCTGCAAGGAGATCTAACCAGTCCATTCTGAAGGAGATCAGCCCTGGGATTTCTTTGGAAGGAATTATGCTAAAGCTGAAACTCCAGTACTTTGGCCACCTCATGTGAAAAGTTGACTCATTGGAAAAGACCCTGATGCTGGGAGGGATTGGGGGCAGGAGGAGAAGGGGACGACAGAGGATGAGATGGCTGGATGGCATCACTGACTTGATGGATGTGTCTGAGTGAACTCCGGGTGTTGGTGATGGACAGGGAGGCCTGGTGTGCTGCGATTCATGGGGTTGCAAGGAATCGGACACAACTGAGTGACTGAACTGAACTGAAGCACTTAAAAATAGTTCACAAAATGATTAATTGAAGTAGTGAAATTAGAATAAGGAAGTGTGAAGTTACTTATCCAGACAACTATTATTGTAAACATAAAAAAAAGATTTATCATATGTGTTTTTAAAGATTTTTAAAATAAATTTAATTACAATTAGTAAGTTAAGCATTTAATGCCACTAAAGAAGTTAGTCACTCGGTTCCCTGGTGGCTCAGAGGTTACAGTATCTGCCTGCAATGCGGAAGAGCTGTGTTCGATCCCTGGGTTGGGAAGATCCCCTGGAGAAGGAAATGACAACCCACTCCAGTATTCTTGCCTAGAAAATCCCATGGACAGAGGAGCCTGACGGGCTATAGTCCATGGGGTAACAAAGAGTTGGACATGACTGAGTGACTTTACTAAAGAAGTTAGTAACTATCTTTCTACAACAAAATCTTCATGGATAGGGAAATTATTTGATAGTACTTACCACAATTTTCAGTTGTGTTTATCTGTTTATATTACTGCTCTTCCCTTTCTCTCTAGTGTTACCTTTTTTCCTGTTGGGTATGTCTGACCTACAGTAAACACATCAATAAATATGTTTCAAGTTAAAGAAAGAAAGGAATTAAAAGAGAGAAATCAATAAATTATTGAACTTAACCCCACACTTCCTTAGCACTGGATAAGATTACTTTAAAAATCTCAGTAAAACAAATTTAAAAAGAAGCAAAGATATAGATAAACCAGAATTTACAATGTATAGATAGATATATGCGTGTATGGACATATGATTGATGAAGAATTTTCCATTTCATGTAATTAAACAGTTCTGAAACAGTTTTTTGTCTATACTGAAAGATGAAGCTTTTTTCTGACCTCAAACCAACATAAATGTGTTTCAGATGGATTAAAAAGCTACACTCAAAAAAAAGAAAGAAAGAAAAACCTTCAAAAAACTGTCAGGGGAGTTTGTAATTTCCTCCATTCTGTCTCATCACAACAAAAATGTGAAGCGACGGACGGACCAGTGTTACAGCTCTCAGACAGACCAGTGTTACAACTCCCTGTTACAGCTCAGTTTTATTTAGAAAGTAAAGGAAAATACATCTTGGAGGCATGAGGGCATGCCAATCCAAAAGACACAAAGAGAATAGAGACCTCTGGCCCAATGTTGGCTCCTCTTTTTATATGTTTTTTCTCCTCCCCCTGGGCCTGCCCTTTGTAAATCAGGCTAGCCAGGAGTGCTAATTTGTTTTACCTGAGGTCCTCACCCTGGTCCTCGGACCTTCCTTTGTTCTATTTTCATGGGTTTTTCCCTTCCTTGTCTTTTAGCCACCACCATTCTGGACTTCTTTTTCCTATTCTAACTACCTAACAAAACCATTAAGCATGTGAAAGTGGAGTGTATTTACAGTGGCTTATTTTTAAAAATAATTTTTAATCAGTACAAAGATCCAAATGTGAAGACAAAAATTGACTGATTTTACTCTATGAATTTGTCTGTGTTTGTCTATGTATATTTGAAGACCCCATAGAGGATGTACAAATGAAAGATTAAGAGAAAATATCTCTTATAATAAGAGATCTGTGTTCCTAAACAGAGTTTCTACAAACTTATAAAAATGTATGAGAATGGGATATAAGCAAATAATAACAGAAAATAAAGACAAACTGACCAGAAATATTGTGAATGACACTAAGATTAAACATATTAAATTTAATATATTGTTATAATTATGTATGTATCAGTTTACAAAAGCTGAATTATTAAGAACATTTAGTAATAAACGAGGGTGTAAATTAAATATTTTTATTATATACTGCTAGTGGATGTAAAAATTTAAATTCATGTAGTTTTTTAAAAAAAATATACTATTTATAAAAATTAGACATACATCATTGTTCTTCCTGAGCACCACTAAACAGAATGTCTTATAACATAGACCAGATTTAAACCTAGTTGCAAATTTAATAGCAAAGCGGTTTTGGAATAGTTATAGTTAATTTTTTATAGTTTATAAAAATCTATAGTTTTTTAATAGTTTTTATAGTTTACAGTAATAGTTAATTTTCCCCTTTACACTAAATATGACGATTGTGTCTATGACACTTAATTCATTTTATTTAAAGTTTCCAAGTACTATGTAGTTTCACAGACTTGTGTCTTCGTCTTTGAAAAGAAAAGTTAAGATTTTGAAAAATGTAATTATGCTAATATACATTTGAAGCAAGGATGAACAAGCAATAAATGATGAGAATGTGTAATATACTGTATTTTTTTAATTCAGAAAGAAAAATAAATGCAATTTAGTGAACCACTGACTTAGAAAGGCTGAGTTATTAGTGATGCAAAGGATTAGAAGCAGGCTAAGTGTTTGGGCAATAGATTTAGAAACAAACATTCAAGGAGGTAATGGAAGTGAAATCCCATGAATAAAGAACCCATAAACAAACAAATATTGCTTTTAGAAAAAGGAAAGGCTCTTACTTGGTCTAAATAGTGCTATGCAAGTTATAAACTAGCAGTACATTTTCTTGATTAATTCAAATAGCAGAATAAAGCATGCCCTCTAATGGAGTAACGAAGCCCTTCAGTGCTCAAGCACTCAGGATAAGTGTATTCTTCACTGGACAGCCTCACCTCAGAATGTGAGATGGTAATGATCTCCATGCCATATGAAAAGAAAAATCCTGTTTCAGAGTTAATGATCTTTCAGCTTATGCACATTAGAGTCTCTCCTGAATTGCTAATTTTTTTGTTCTGGATCATTAGATAGTATTTATATCAGTTACCTTGACAATTTATTTCTCCTATTTTTTTAATTTTCATCAGAGGCCCTGAAACAACTCTAGCTGAAATTCTGATTGACCAAACTCTTCCTCTACCAAATCATGTACAGTAAATCATCTGATCCCCTTTTCACTGTTTATTTAGATGTTTTTATTGAGCACGTGTTTCAGGGTAGTCTATTCGTTCACATTAGTTAAAAGCTGAAATTAAATGGGTGGCCTGCTACTTCTAGTCTCTGTGTGAGGATGGCTATGATAAACCTGAGACATATACTTTAACACAGAGGGAAGTGAAAGCAACACTATTCTTAAAAGCCATATTTAGAGTATTTTTTATACAAATTTGCAGGTAACCCACTTCAACTTAATTACTTAAAATTAAGATAATTCATTGCTACTGTGAATATCTCTTTATAAGTATGAAATGTATCTCAAACATAAATCATGTACAATGCTCAATGATAAAACCATCATTGAGACTGAAAATAAGTTTTCAAATTTATTTTATGAATTTCCCCAAATCAGAGCCCTTTTACATTTCAAATAGTAACTTATGTTTAAATGTACAGAAACATAAAACATTCAGACTCAGGAATACAGAGTTTAAAATATACATTTTAACATACGCATTTTAAAGAAAAAATTGGGAAGACTTCATATTATATCATATGTTGTCATCTCTCATGTTCATCATCTACTAATTTATTGATTTTCACCTGTTTGTTATGATTAATAGGCAAAACATTTTATGGTCATCTATATTTTATTGGAGATAAACTGTTTAATTACTCATTTATTAAAGCTTAGTAAACAGTTACTATATGCAAGTCTTTATGTAAGGCATCAAAATTATTAAATATGAAGCAGAAAACTTGCATTATTATTTCCTTTCAATTTTGTGCCATTTTTATAATTCAAGACATCTTTCTATATGCTCTGTGGATAGAGATTCCAAGAAGATGATGGATGTGATAGGGAAGAAGGCTTGGCAGGTGTTCAATGAAGTCAATATTTTCCGAGAGAAAAGTATGGGTAAAAACGCCTTGCTTGTAAGTGCAGACTGGTTCAGAGCCATATAAGGATCAAGGACTACCTCATTTAGAAATGAGGCATGAGCCAGAGTTTAGTATGATTCATGTCCCTTGATGACTTGTAAATTCAAAAAGATCATTCTGGTTGAATAGATTACAGTAGAGTGGTATCAACAGCCTGAGGAACCTGGCCAAACACTGAACATAAGCTACAGAGTGCTTTTGGCATTTGTTGTTATTTAGACAATATTGTCCTTATAGGGAAAATTTATAGGGAGCATTCATAGAATCTAAGCATCGTGTCCCTGAGGTAGTAATAATGAGGTTTCAGGGTACAGAAGGCTAAATGTGAATTCTTTAAAAAGGAAAACAGGTCCAGAATAGCATGATAGATGCCAGTGGTTTCTTGGGTAACAGGATAAAATAGGGTCTTGTAAAATATGCCCAAAACAAGTTAGGTTTCTTGAATTCATTCTGTGATTTATAAACTACTGCTTTTGGTAAATTTCAAAACCTGAGTTAGAAAAGGGCAGTGATTTTAATTTATATGCCACGTATGCTAATATTTTAGAATGCCATGTTTTATAATTTCAGATACTCTTTGTGCTTTATAAAATCTTAAACAATATACTGCTTACTGCTTCCCTTCTGTAACTCCTAATCAAGTCAATTTCACCAGCCCAATTTATTATCTTCAAAACGAATGTAGCACTTTAGATCAACAATTCTTCTAAAGGGGATATGAATCCTGTTACTCTTTATTATTATTTTTTCATTTCTTCACTTGCTCCAGGACAGAAGGAACTTACAAATCTGATCTTTTATTGGCTCACATCTCTGTTTTGTTGAAAGGATGTAATTCTTAATATAGCTATTGAGATATGAAGGAAAGGAAATAAGTAGCACCACTTCTCTTTCTTTGTTCTGAAACAAATGGAAAAGAAGACCAAAGAGTAAGTGGAATGGAGGATTAAATAAGGTTTTGAATCCTGATGGAGCTCACAATGAGGGAAGTCTCATGTGTAATTAATTTTATTGACTCTTAATACCCACATCACTTCACATTTTAACTTATCCAAAACTGAGGTACATACATGTACATTGTTGTCTTACAATCAATGTAGTTAGTTGACATTTACTATATATTTGTTAGCTTATGCTTACTTTTTCTTCCAGATTCATTTATCAGATTTAGTTACTCATGAAGTCCTAGGGGGGAATACATAAAGAACAGAAAGAGAAGTTACTTGTGTTCTTATTCCCACAATACTCGCCTTCATTCTCAGTATATGCTGTCTTTCATTCTGTAGCTAAAATGCATGATGTATTCCATACATTATTAGAGTAACAGTCAGCAACACATTCTGACATTGCCTTCATCTCAAAACACTCCACACTTGGCATTATAACCTTTAGCTAAAGACAATGACTGCTGTGACACATTGTTTAATATTGGTCACCTGGTTAGCATTTCAGGTTCCATTGAAGCTACTGACCATTTGCTTCTTCTTGAAATAGTCTCTGGTTTTAACTGGGTGACAAAGAGTTTAATAAAGATTTCTAATCCCAGCTATGATGGAGTAAATTTAATAGATAAAAAGTCCTATCCAGAACATACAGAAAAGCCAAATAAAAGAAGAAGAAAGAAGAGGAGGAGGAGAAGAAGAAAAAGGATGGGAAGTTTATTGAATAATAACTCTATTGGAAAGCTGATATGGCCATATGGATTTGATGAAACAAGCTCTGAAAAGAAAGAAACCAAAGAAAAATGAATCAGTATTCACTTGTTCCAGTTTTCTACTTAGGGATTAACTATTCGGAGATTAACTATCCTTTATATGGAGTGAGAAGCTGAAAATCTAGGTAACTACGCCCAGAGGCAGAGACGTTGGAAGGAATTTCATCAGTCTTCACTGGGATGGGAAGACACAATTTTAGTATTTGAGGCCACTAAGATAAACAAAGTATTATGAGGTAAACAATCCCAGGGTAAAGAAAGGTACAGAAACATGAGCAGGATAGTCAGTTTTCTCTTTGAGGGTTTGGAAAATTATTATGTTGTTGAAGGTTAAGATGTCAAATATTGATACCAAAAAAAAAATCTGAAGGAAGATTTTTTTTTTATTATTTTCCCATTTTCACAGTACTAAGGGAATAAAAATTTGAGTTCATTAGTTGCCAAGGAGAAGAAACCAAATTATAAAAACAGTATAATATCTGCTATTCTTATATAAGTGCATGCATGCTTGCTAAGTCACTTCAGTTGTGTCTGACTCTGTGCAAACCTATGGACTATAGCCCGCCAGGCTCCTCTGTCCATGGGATTCTCAAGTATGATTATATTAATACTAGAGAATCATTCAAAGATAATCACCCTCCCCCTAGTCAATATATTGTGATCTTTTAATCTCATTGCCTATAAGATTATAGGGTTAACTTACTATGAATTATAAAAATGAAGTGAGTAAAGCACTTCAGTCGTGTCTGACCCTCAGCGACCCCATGGACTGCAGTCTTCCAGGCTCCTCCATCCATGGGATTTTCCAGGCAAGAGTACTGGAGTAGGGTGCCATTGCCTTCTCCAAATGTTTGCTGTAGGCTTATTATATATGGCCTTTAATATGTTGAGGTGAGTTCCTTATATGCCCATTTTTGAAGATTTTTAATCATAAGTGGGTACTGATTTTTGTCAAAGGATTTTCTGCATCTATTGAGATGATCATATGGTTTTCATCTTTCAATTTGTTAATATGTTGTATCACATTGATTGATCTGTATATATTGAAGAATCCTTTCATTCCTGGAATAAATCCAACTTGATAAGCATCAATGAAAACATTATAATTGTTTGGTCAAACACAAGTATAGACATTGCTGTGAAGTTATCTTTTAGATAAGATTAACATTTACAGTTCAGTTCAGTCATTTCAGTCGCTCAGTCGTGTCTAACTCTGTGACGCCATGAATCGCAGCACGCCAGGCCTCCCTGTCCATCACCAACTCCTGGAGTTCACTCAGACTCACGTCCATCGAGTCAGTGATACCATCCAGCCATCCCATCCTCTGTCGTCCCCTTCTCCTCCTGCCCCCAGTCACTCCCAGCATCAGAGTCTTTTCCAATGAGTCAACTCTTTGCATGAGGTGGCCAAAGCACTGGAGTTTCAGCTTTAGCATCATTTCTTCCAAAGAAACCCCAGGGCTGATCTCCTTTAGAATGGACTGGTTGGATCTCCTTGCAGTCCAAGGGACTCTCAAGAGTCTTCTCTAACACCACAGTTCAAAAGCATCAATTCTTCGTCACTCAGCCTTCTTCACAGTCCAACTCTCACATCCATACATGACCACAGGAAAAACCATAGCCTTGACTAGATGGACCTTTGTTGGCAAAGTAATGTCTCTGCTTTTGAATATGCTATCTAGGTTGGTCATAACTTTCCTTCCAAGGAGTAAGCATCTTTTAATTTCATGGCTGCAGTCACCATCTGCAGTGATTTTGGAGCCCAGAAAAATAAACTCAGCCACTGTTTCCACTGGTTCCCCATCTATTTCCCATGAAGTGATGGGACAGGATGCCATGATCTTCGTTTTCTGAATGTTGAGCTTTAAGCCAATTTTTTCACTCTCTATTTTCACTTTCTTCAAGAGGCTTTTCAGTTCCTCTTCACTTTCTGCCATAAGGGTGGTGTCATCTACATATCTGAGGTTATTGATATTTCTCCCAGCACTCTTGATTTCAGCTTGTGTTTCTTCTAGCCCAGCAGTTTTCATGATGTACTCTGCATATAAGTTAAATAAGCAGGGTGACAATATACAACCTTGACGTACTCCTTTTCCTATTTGGAACCAATCTGTTGTTCCATGTCCAGTTCTAACTGTTGCTTCCTGACCTGCATACAAATTTCTCAAGAGGCAGGTCAGGTGATCCAGTATTCCCATCTCTTTCAGAATTTTCTACAGTTTATTGTGATCCACACAGTCAAAGGCTTTGGCATAGTCAATAAAGCAGAAATAGATGTTTTTCTGGAACTCTCTTGCTTTTTCCATGATCCAGCAGATGTTGGCAATTTGATCTCTGGTTCCTCTGCCTTTTCTAAAACCAGCTGAACATCAGGAAGTTCATGGTTCACATATTGCTGAAGCCTGGGTTGGAGAATTTTGAGCATTACTTTACTAGCGTGTGAGATGAGTGCAATTGTGCAGTAGTTTGAGCATTCTTTGGCATTGCTTTTCTTTGGTATTGGAATGAAAACTGACCTTTTCCAGTCCTGTGGCCACTGCTGAGTTTTCCAAATTTGTTGGCATGTTGAGTGCAACACTTTCACAGCATCATCTTTCAGGATTTGAAATAGCTCAACTGGAATTCCATCACCTCCACTAGACCATTCAGGTATGACCTAAATCAAATCCCTTATGATTATACAGTGGAAGTGAGAAATAGATTTAAGGGCCTAGATCTGATAGATAGAGTGCCTGAAGAACTATGGAATGAAGTTCGTGACATTGTACAGGAGACAGGGATCAAGATCATCCCCATAGAAAAGAAATGCAAAAAAGCAAAATGGCTGTCTGGGGAGGCCTTACAAATAGCTGTGAAAAGAAGAGAAGTGAAAAGGAAAGGAGAAAAGGAAAGATATAAGCATCTGAATGCAGAGTTCCAAAGAATAGCAAGAAGAGATAAGAAAGCCTTCCTCAGTGATCAATGCAAAGAAATAGAGGAAAACAACAGAATGGGAAAGACTAGAGATCTCTTCAAGAAAATTAGAGATACCAAAGGAACATTTCATGCAAAGATGGGCTCGATAAAGGACAGAAATGGTATGGACCTAACAGAAGCAGAAGATAGTAAGAAGAGGTGGCAAGAATACACAGAAGAACTGTACAAAAAAAGATCTTCACGACCCAGATAATCACGACGGTGTGATCACTCACCTAGAGCCAGACATCCTGGAATGTGAAGTTAAGTGGGCCTTAGAAAGCATCATTATGAACATTTACAGTTAATTGACTTTAAAAGAAGCATATCTCCCTCAAGAATTTGGGTGGAATTCATAAAATCACTTAAATGTATTAAGAGCAATTACTGAGGTTTTCTGGAAAAGAAAATTCTACATTAAGACTGAAACATCAACTCTTTCCTGAATTTCCAGCCTGCAGGCCTACTCGTTAAAGATTTTGGACATGCCAGTTCTTACAACCTACAATTGCATGTGCCATTTTTTTTTTTTTTTTTAACAGATAGATGATAGACTTGTAGATAGACCAACCCCATTCGTTATTTTCTCTGGAGTACCCTAAATCATACCATAAAACTCAGGATTAAAACAAAAATTAGAGGCATATGATAAAGAAAAGCAAGATAATAAATAAATAGATAAAACTGAATGCTAGAGACAAAATTCAAGATAAATAACATAAAAGAGTTATCACACATAGATTTAAAAATAAATGGAAATGATATGTTCCTAAATGTAGATGATGAATGTGAAATTATACCATAGAACAATAAAAATTAAAAAAGACTAAATGTAAATCCTGGAACTGAAACAGCAACCACAGCATAAAAGAGAGTTTGTGAACTAGATGCCAGATAAGCATGGATTTCTAGACTAGGGCAAAGAGAGAAAAATAATGAAAAATACAGAGGGAAAATAGCATTAAAATGTAGAGAAAGAATAAATCAATTTAATATATATATAACTGAAATCACAGAAATGGATAGGACACTGGATTGTGATGGTTAATGTTAAGTATCAACAAGTAACAATTTAAGATAAATGTGCTGATAAATATCTAAAAGTGATAATAGTTATTATCCAAAAGATATGGGCAGAGAGAGCAACTGATTCTGCTATAGTTATTTTGGTTATTTGCTTGATTTTTTTAACCTTTTTGCCAAAGTGTCTTTTTTTGTTCTATTCTACATTATATTTTAACCAAAATAGTTTATTAAAATATAAAATTTACATTCTCTATATTTATTGATAAAACAGGTGGAAGAAGAAAGATAAAAGCAAAATTCAAAAAGATTTTAAACATAATAAAGTTTAAAGTCCAAAATCAATAAGCTGAAAATTTACTATAAATGTAAAGTTCTAAACTAATGTATATAGTAGTCATGGTTTTCCAATGAAACAGGATCAATAGGATTTATATAGATATATAGGAGGAGATTTATTATAGGCATTGGTTCATGCCATTACGGAGGGTGAGAAGTCCCACCATCTGCCATCTGCCAGCTGGAGACACAGGGAAGTTGGTGGTATAATTCAATTTTAAGTACAAATGTCCAAGGACATGGGGAGCCACTGGTGTAACTCCCAGTCCAACCTGGAGGCCTGAGAACCAAAAGGCTGCTAGTTTCAGTCCCAGAGTCCAAAGGACCAAGAGCCAGGACTCCAAGGTCTAAAGTCAGGAAAAGATAGACGTTCTGGCTTAAGAAGAAAGATAATTTCCTTCTTTTCATCTTTTTGTATCATTTGGACTCCCAAGAGACTGGATGAGGTTTGCATGGATTGGTGAGGGCAGATTACTACTCTACTGAATCACATCCTAATATCTTCCAGAATCACTCTCACAGACACATCCAGAAATAATTCTTTGCCAGCTATCTGGGCATCCCTTAGTACAGTCAAGTTGACACTTAACATTACCATCACAATACAGAAAAAAGTAATATGTGCAGTTCTGAAACAGTGCCAAATTTCAGAAATTCTAAATGAGATATTCATAACTGAATGTCCTGGGAAAATATGTCATATGAGGAATACAGCAAAATTTAAATATTTTTATTAGACTGTAGTGTTAAATATATACTAATTTAAATATTAAAATGATATTAAATGATTATTAATTAAATAAAGAAAAATAATATTTAAATTATCACATTCTCTATGCACTTAAGTCCTTCTTCTTAAGGACTGTCCTGCCCTTAAGAAAAAGAAACACTTAAATAGTAATTGTCTTATGCCTCAGCCTCCTCAGACAGGCTATTCTGAGCCCTCTTCTCTACTAAGGCATCAGCTTGGACCTGTTAAAAACTTCAGAGTCTCAACACAAATAATTTTTCAATCTCCCGTGAATCTTCTCCCTTAAAATGCCTGCTTATAAAAGTTCAATGCTACAAAGAAAATTTATTGGTAGAAGTGTGTTCTTATTCTATAAGAGGGCATCCAAGCAGTGTGTATAGCACTGTGCTTACAATTTTCATCTTATTTGGGAAGAGATAAGTTTTGAAGGTTTTTTTAGTAGGATATTTCATTTCAGAAAAGTTATGGCTGTCATTACTTAGAGGAACACGGGATTGATTAGAGAAGTAAAATTTTTTAGAGTTTATGGCCACTTATAAATATACTAATAAAGTGGAGGATAGAAGTACTGGGAGACTGACCTTGGAAAAATATAGTAGAAATTAAATGCAAATTATTTTATTACTTTCTGAAGTTCATTGTACTTATAACAAAATCTATTGTTCCATAGCTAAAGGATTCTGTTCTGCCATTATTAGTTGAGTTCATATCAAAAGGCCTTGTACAAGATATTTCTGGAGGTAAAATATGTTAGATATTATTCCTATTATGGAACAACCAGACAAGTAAGCAGGTATTTCTATTATTAGCTTGAAAAGTCAAATACTGCAAGAAAGATTCTAATTAATTTTATGAGTTCAGAGGAAGAAGTAATTTCATTTTATTGGTGAAAGTGATGATGATGGTGATAGGGTAAATATTAAGGTGTTTTTAATCTGAAAAAGTCCATTTACAGAGGCTTTTATCTGTTTTATTTGCTAGGGACTGAAATGAATTTTTCATTTGGGGAAAAAAAGGTAATATGAAATAATTTAGGTTGGAAGGAAAGAAATGGGATTGGAGCAAATTGTGTGGAAACATAATGTGCAGGAAATCAACACGATATATTTGCCAAAAATATATGGATTAAGGCAAACAAAGGTTGCATCAGGTCTTTGGTGACCTTGACTGTCTGGTTAAAGTTGTGGAAAATTTGTGTCTTTAACTTTACTGTGCCTTTGAATATATTTTTTCCTAAGAAAACTTTGATAGCACTTTCTTGAGGAAAGATTAAAGAAAGAAAAATCTTCTCTGTTAGTATTGATTCTGAGATAAGAAAAGTCCTCCAAAAAAAATTTGTATTGGGAATAGAAAGGAAAAAATATAATAAAAACATATTATAGAGCTAGAATCAACATTGCTAGAAAATGATTGATTGGATCAGAATGAGATATACAATGATAAGTTGGACTTAGAGCCTAGATGTCTTGAAAGATTATGAAACTATTAAAAGCAATAAGGAATATAAGATGAGGGACGATTTGGAATTAAATAAATTCAGTCTGAGCTTGGTGCTCTGTGTTGACCTCCTGGCACTGTGTGATGACCTAGCGGGGTAGAATGGGGGAGGGGAGGGAGCCTAGAGGGAAGGGATATATGTATAATTATGGATGATTCACATTGTTGTACGGCAAAAACCAAGACAACATTGTAAAGCAACTTTTCTCCAATAAAAAATGAATTTAAAACAAAGATGAAAAAATAAATAATAAATAAAAATAAAGAACTAAAAAAGTAAAATAATAATAAATTCAATCTAGTTTATGCAGAATATAACTATAGCTCCTAAAATGTAAAACACATGAATGAAGATAGCCATTGAATGATGAATGAGTGTGGTGTTACTGAAAAAACAGAATTCAATATTGCTTTGGGGAGTTGGTCCCACTACCACATTGTCCAACTCTTCCTGGATATTCTATAATTCAAAGGCTAGGATAATCTTTATTCTCTTTGATTTTCAGTTTTACAGGATTATCTTGATATACTCTCTGAAAGGGCTTCCCTGATAGCTCAGTTGGTAAAGAATCTGCCTTCAATGCAGGAGACCCTTGTTTGATCCCTGGTTTGGGAAGATCCCCTGGAGAAGGGAAAGGCTACCCGTTCTGGCTGGAGAATTCATTCCATGGACTGTATAGTCCCTGGGGTCACAAAGAGTCAGACAGGGCTGAGCGACTTTCGGGGAAAAAAAAAAATCTCTCTGAGAATTAAAATACTGACTGCCATATCAGTAAGCAAAGGATGCTGCAGCCATCAAACCATTGTTAATATATTATTGTCACCAGAATGGTGAACCCCCAGGCGACTCAGGATGGAGACAACTAGGCTGTCCATTGCCAGGCTCACCTAGCAATCAGCTTTGCAATCACCCCAAGTGAAGCACACTGAGAAAACTCAGACTGAGAAAGCACAGGATACCTGCCCCAGATAGTGCAGGTGCATATCAGAGGAATGATCTCAGTGATCACAGATTCTTGGATGTTCCCATACATAGAAAAGCACTAGGGAATTCCCTGCTGATCCAGTGGTTAAACCGATGTGCTTCTACTGCAAGGAGTGCTGGTCAGGAAGCAATGGTTCTGTGAGTCCTACAGCACTGACAAAAAAAAAAAAAAAGCATTACATTTCCTAACTTGAGATACCTGGTTTTCTTTTAGTAACAATAATCTTTAGATGTTCCAACCACCTGGTCTTTCGTTGCAAAAACTCCCACATACCTTAGTCCCCTCACACGCTTGCCTCTTTGGAATCATGTTCTCAGTGCTGCCTTGATGCAGAAACCAGTAATCGAGAAATCAAGCACCATACTTGAGTAGGAGAACTCAGATTTATTACGCTGGTGGACCCAGAGGAATTAACACTCCGAGCTCTGAGCCCCAAACAAAGGGATTACAGAGTTTTTATTGACAGACTATAGTGGGCAACACTAGCTGTTAATAGGCTGGTTTAAACTAAGGGGTTTCGTGTGCATGCGGAACAGCAGTGAAGATGGGGAGGGGGATGCCTGACCCTTACACAGACAGGCATGATTAAGCAAGTTTGCAGGGGCCAAGCAGTTGGAAAGAGCAGGACAAGGGGGAGTGAGATAAACTCCAATTCCTAGTATTGCAAGTCCCCACTTTCTGAAACTATGTGACCTATGCAATCTATACTTTAGAAGGTACAAGCTGAGTTACAGAGGCAGGAGGAGAAGGAGGTTATGTAAAATTTTAACTCTTCAATCTGACATGCAGTCTCCCAGGCTTGAAGTCCTTAGAAATTCATCCAAATAAAACATTTTCTTTTAAATTCAACTTTTAGGTTGTACGTTATTATTTTTTTCAGTCAACATCTCTCAAGAGATTCTTTGCTCAGCAGTATCCTATCTACCAATAAGTTCATCAAGTCATTCTTCATTTCTATTATAGTGTATGTGTGTGTTTTTTTTAATCTTTATCATTTTTTTTAATTTTTCCTCTTTAGGATTCTCATCTGTCTACTTACATGTGCATCTGTTTTATGTCCAAATTAATCATAATTGTTTTTATAATTCTAACATCCCTGACATGTCTGCTTCTGATATGCTCTCTCCTTACATTGTATTTTTTTTTTCTTTTGGTTTGCCTTTTTATTGTCAAAAGACAATAAAATTGTCTCTTGAGAGTAGAACATGATATACTGGGTAAAAAGAACTGCAATAAAAAGGCCTTTAGTAATACAGCCGTGGGGGACTGAAAGTTGCTCAGTCATGTCCAACTCTTTGTGACCCCAATGGGCTGTAGCCCACCAGGCTCCTCTATCCATGGGGATTCTCCTGGCCAGAATACTGGGATAGGTAGCCTTTCCCTTCTCCAGGGGATCCTCCCAACTCAGGTATGGAACCCAGGCAGGTCTCGCAGGCAGAATTTCAGGTGAATTCTTTACCAGCTGAGTCACAAGGGAAGCCCACAAATACTGGAGTGGGTGGCCTATCCCTTTTCTAGCAGATCGTCCTGACCCAGGAATCAAACTGGGGTCTCTTGCATTGCAGGCAGATTCTTTACCAACTGAGCTATGGGGGAAGCCCTTAAAAGGCTCTTTAAATGGTACTATGATTACTTCTCAGTCTTCTAATGAGCCTATTTCTCTGCTGACTCAATGGACATGAGTTTGTGTAAACTCCAGGAGTTGATGATGGACAAGGGAGGCCTGGGGTGCTGCAGTCCATGGGGTCGCAAAGAGTTGGACATGACTGAGTGACTGAACTGAACTGAACTGATGCCTCTGCAGTGTGAACTTCACAAGAGGTCCTCAGTTTTGTTTCCTCTCTCCCTTTAGGCAGAACAAGATGGCTATGGTGTGTGAGTATTTCCCTTCCCCATTTCCCCCCAGGTCGGTTAGGCTTTGATAATGTTAAGGGAGTGTAATTTCCTCGGTTCTGTTTCATCACAACAAAGATTTGAAGCGAAGGACCTTAAAGCCCTCCACACTTCACAGATCATGGACAGTCCATGTTATAGTTCTCGGGCAGAACAGTTTTGTTGAGAAAATAAAGGAAAATACATCCTCAAGGTGTGAGAGCATGCCAAACCAAAAGATGCAAAGAGAAGAGAGAGAGAGAGAACGAGCGCGTGGGGTGGGGCATGTCAGTGGAGAGAGAGAGAAGGAACATGCACGGGAGAGAGAACAACCCCCCCTGTCCCTTTGGCTCCTCTTTTTATATGTTTTTTTTTCCTCCGCATCTGACGATGTAAATTTAAAACATCTTCTACAGGGGATCTTCCCAATCCAGGGATTGAACCCAGTCTCCTGCATTGCAGGCAGATTCTTTACCAGTTGACCTATAAGGGAAACCCAAGAATACTGGAGTGGGTAGCCTATACTTTCTCCAGGGGATCTTCCTGACCCAGGAATCAAACTGGGGTCTCCTGCATTGCAAGCGGATTCTTTACCAACTGAACTATGAGGGAAGCCCTAAACACCAACTTACAGTGTAGTAGAAACATTGAAAAATATTCAAATTCTTTGAATCATCAATTTTATTTTGTATAAATATGTGCTAAATAGATAATAATGGCTCTGCTATGAAAACTTTAGTAATAGTTAAAATAATAAGTTAACAATTTAAATATCCAAAATAGACATTTACTTGTATTACCATATGATTTAATATTATTTTACACTAAAAACATTATTTTAAAATGATATATCATGACATAATAAGTTGTTTATAATCAGATCAGATCAGATCAGATCAGTCGCTCAGTCGTGTCCTACTCTGCGACCCCATGAATTGCAGCACGCCTGGCCTCCCTGTCCATCACCAACTCCCGGAGTTCACTCAGACTCACGTCCATCGAGGCAGTGATGCCATCCAGCCATCTCATTCTCTGTCATCCCCTTCTCCTCCTGCCCTCAATCCCTCCCAGCATCAGAGTCTTTTCCAACGAGTCAACTCTTCGCATGAGGTGGCCAAAGTACTGGAGTTTCAGCTTCAGCATCATTCCTTCCAAAGAAATCCCAGGGCTGATCTCCTTCAGAATGGACTGGTTGGATCTCCTTGCAGTCCAAGGGACTCTCAAGAGTCTTCTCCAACACCACAGTTCAAAAGCATCAATTCTTCGGCACTCAGCCTTCTTCACAGTCCAACTCTCACATCCATACATGACCACAGGAAAAACCATAGCCTTGACTAGATGAACTTTTGTTGGCAAAGTAATGTCTCTGTTTTTGAATATGCTATCTAGGTTTGTGATAACTTTCCTTCCAAGGAGTAAGCATCTTTTAATTTCATGGCTGCAGTCACCATCTGTAGTATTAAGAAACCTGTAGATTTCTATTTGAATATGATTATATCACCGTTTCAATGGACATGAACTTGGGCAAACGCCAGGAGATAGTGAAGAATAGGGAAGCCTGGCATGCTGCAGTCCATGGAGTCATGAAGAGTCGGACACAACTTGGCGACTGAAAAACAAGAACAGCAATGATATTTACTACCTCTGTTCATATTAATTTTATTTCTACTAAATCTTCTTTAAATGACAAAGAAGGACTAAACTAGATATTTGCTAAAGAGGTAAGAAGAATTGGTGAGTTTGATTTCCATCACTAAGATGATATAAATAACTGAACAAATTTGTAGTCCTGGGGCTTAGGTGGGTAGAACTCTAAAAAGCCTCTTGAGGAGAGTGAAAGAGGAGAGTGAAAAAGTTGGCTTAAAGCTCAACTTTCAGAAAACGAAGATCATGGCATCTGGTTCCATCACTTCAAGGGAAATAGATGGGGAAACAGTGGAAACAGTGGCAGACTTTATTTTTGGGGGGCTCCAAAATCACTGCAGATGGTGACTGCAGCCATGATTTTAAAACATGCTTACTCCTTGGAAGAAAATTTATGACCAACCTAGATAACATATTCGTAGAAGGCGATGGCACCCCACTCCGGTACTCTTGCCTGGAGAATCCCATGGACGGAGGAGCCTGGTAGGCTGCAGTCCATGGGGTCACTAAGAGTCGGACACGACTGAACGACTTCACTTTCGCTTTTCACTTTTATGCATCAGAGAAGGAAATGGCAACCTATTCCAGTGTTCTTGCCTGGAAAATCCCAGGGACTGAGGAGCCTGGTGGGCTGAAGTCCATGGGGTCGCTAAGAGTCGGTCACAACTGAAGCGACTTAGCAGCAGCAGCAGCAGATAACATATTTAAAAGCAGAGACATTACTTTGCCAACAAAGGTCCGTCTAGTCAAGGCTATGGTTTTTCCAGTGGTCATGTATGGATATGAGAGTTGGACTGTGAAGAAAGCTGAGCTCTGAAGAATTGATGCTTTTGAACGGTGGTGTTGGAGAAGACTTGAGAGTCCCCTGGACTGCAAGGAGATCCAACCAGTCCATTCTAAAGGAGATCAGCCCTGGGTGTTCTTTGGAAGGAATGATGCTGAAGCTGAAACTCCAGTACTTTGGCCACCTCATGGGAAGAGTTGACTCATTGGAAAAGACTCTAGTGTTGGGAGGGATTGGGGGCAGGAGGAAAAAGGGACAACAGAGGATGAGATGGATGGATGGCATCACCGACTCAGTCGATGGACGTGGGTTTGAGTGAACTCCGGGAGATGGTGATGGACAGGGAGGCCTGGCATGCTGCAATTCATGGGGTCGCAAGAGTCAGACAGGACTGAGCGACTGAACTGAACTGAACTGAAATAGACATAAAGACTTGTTAAAAAATAACATTAATTAGGCAGAGAGAATTGGAGTAGGAATAAAAGGCAATTTGAAATTGCCCCCATGTATGAGGAAATATAGGCTTCCCTGGTGGCTCAGGTGGTAAAGAATCCGCCTTCAGTGTGGGAGACCTGGGTTCAGTCCCTGGGTTGGAAAGATCCCCTGGAGGAGGGCATAGCAACCTACTCCAATATTCTTCCCTGGAGAACTCCATGGACAGAGGAGCCTGACAGGCTACAGTCAATGGGGTTGCAAAGTGTCTGACATGACTGAGCAAACTAAACACATATGAAAATGTAATGAATTATGCAACTAATACTTCAGCTGAATAAAAATCAATAATTGTGAGACAATTGAATAACCAGATAGAAAAAAACATAGGTCAAAGTTCACATTATGCATAATAAAACCTTACAGCTTTTTTTGTTACAAAATATAAGAAAACATTTTGTGATGTGTTAAAAAATATTTTAAAATAGTTATAATTAGGAAGGATTTCTTAAAACACAAAAATTCAAAGAAGGAAAACAATAACACTTTTGAATAAATTAAATGTTTGAATAGTAAAATACACTGTGAACAGATAAAATTAGAAGTAATAGATACAACTAACAAAATATTCAGAATTTGAAAGGATCTGGTCATTCAAGACCAAAAAAAAAAAAAAAAAAAACAGGTAACTGAGGCTACTGAAATCTGAGCAAATTTGGACCCAGTCTATGATCAGATATTTTATGGAAGAGGCTCACCTGGACAATGCGCTGATGCACAATTGCAAAGAACATTTCCATAAATCAATGTGATATGTCATTTTAAATTCTAATTATTGAAGCAATGGAAAATTTAATGCACTGGTAATAGTATTGAGACTTGTGAATTATTTTTGATGGCAATTTGAAGATGTTATTCAGAAACAGAATGAGCATATCCCATGCTATCCTAAGCAACATAGCAGGGAAAAAGGATTTCCACAATCTATCCCAAATCTTCACAGCATGAATAATAGAATCTATGAAACTGTCGCTTTCAAATGTATTAAAACTTCCATCAGGAGTTTTAATGTATTGAAGGTCATGCCTCACCATTTAACATAACATAATTTTTTTTTTTTTTTTACTAAATAAAGTATAATATGCACACATATTTATACAAACACACACCCCTCAGGGAATGTTGTTGTTGTTCATCACCAAGTTGTGTCTGACTCTTTACAACCCCATAGACTGCAGCACACCAGGCTCCCCTATCTTGCACTATCTCCCAGAGTTTGCTCAAATTCATATACATTGAATTGGTGGTACTATCTAACAATCTAATCTTCTGCCACGCGCTTCTTTTACTTTCAGTCTTTTCCAGTATCAGAGCCTTTTCCAGTGAGTCAGCTCTTTGCATCAGGTGTCTAAAATATTGCAGCTTCAGTATCAATCCTTCTAATGAATATTTAGGGTTGATATCCCTTAGGATTGACTGGTTTAATCTTTTAACCATCCAAGGGACTCTCTAGAGTCTTCTCCAGTGTCACAATTTGAAAACAACAATTCTTCAATGCTCAGACTTCTTTATGGTCTCTCACATCCCTACGTGACTACTGGAAAACCATAGCTTTGACTAGATGGACCTTTGTCAGCAAAGTGATGTCTCTGTTTTTTAATACTCCGTGTAGGCTTTTCATAGCTTTCCTTCCAAGGAGCAAGTTGCATTTAATTTCTAGGCTGCAGTCAACATCCACAGTGATGTTGTAGCCCAGGAAAACAAAATCTGGCTCTGTTTCCACTTTTTCCTTGCCTATTTGCCATGAAATGATGGGACTAGATGCCATGATTTTAGTTTTCTGAATGTTGAGTTTTAAGCCCACTTTTTCACTCTCCTCTTTCACTCTCATGAAAACGCTCTTTACCTGAACTTCAATTTCTGCCATTAGAGTGGTATCATCTATATATCTGAGGTTGTTTACATTTCTCCCAGCTTTCTTGATTCCAGCTTGTGATTCATCCAGTCTGGCATTTTGCATGATGTATTCTGCATATAAGTTAAATAAGCAAGATGACAGTATACAGCCTGTAGTACTCCTTTCCCAATTTTGAGCCCGTTCATTGTTCCATGTACGGTTCTAACTGTTGTTTCTTAACCTATATACAGGTTTCTCAGGAAGCAAGTAAGGTGGTCTGGTACTCCCATCTCTTTAAGAATTTTCCACAGTTTTTTGTTATCTGCACAGTCAAAGGCTTTAGTGTAGTCAATAAAGCAGAAGTATATGTTTTTCTGGAATCCCCTTGCTTTCTCTATGATCCAGGGAATGTTGACCATTAATCTCTGGTCCCTCTGCCTTTTCTAAATCCAGCTTGTACAACCTATAGTTCTTTTCTCACATACTGCTGAAGCCTAACTTGAAAGACTTTGTGCCTAACCTTTCTAGCATGTGAAATGAGCGCAATGGTACAATAGTTTGTACATTGTTTAGCATTGTCCTTCTTTGGGATTGAAAGGAAAACTGGCATTTTCAAATCCTGTGGCCATTGCCGAGTTTTCCAAATTTGCATGTTCACACCAGGTGGTACATACACACTAGGGGATACACACACATACACACCAGGGTAGGTACACAATATCAATATGTCAATAACAGCACTATTGTTAACTTAAAAAAAAACTCAAGTGGGAAGCAAATATTTTTTAAAAATATATTTTACATACTAACTTGATAAATATATTGTGGTCTATTCATACAGTGAAAAATTACAGGATTGGGAAAATAGATACATTAAAGAAATAGGAATAATGACATCAATGCAGATGGCTCATAAATACAATTTATCTTAATAAGAATAAGACAGATTATATGTATAAGATTTTTCAGGTGGCACTAGTAGTAAAGAACCTGCCAAGCAGGAGGTGCAAGAGACATAGCTTCCTTTCCTGGGTTGGGAAAATCCCCTGGAAAAAGAAATGGCAGCCCACTCCAGTATTCTTGCCTGGAGGTTTCCATGGACAGAGGAGCCTGGCAGGCTACAGTCCATGAGGTCACAAAGAGTCAGACACAACTGAAGTGATAGATCATGGAAAACAGAGAAAATATCAATCTATTATTTGTAAAGTCATGGTTAGTTGATTATTTTTAAATTCAGAATTATGGAATCCACAATAATTGTATATGTAATAAAAATATCTAACAACTAAGCAAATAGTAGAATCTTAACAAAAGATAAGAAGATAGAGAGGAACAGCAGGAATATTTATTAAATCATTTCATAATTCCATAAGAAATGTATGATAATTACAGGAATATCCCAGTGCTTTCAGTTCAGTTGCTCAGTTGTGTCCGACTTTTTGCGACCCCATGGACTGCAACACGGCAGGCCTCCAAGTCTATTGCCAACTCCTGGAGTTTACTCAAAATCGAGCCAGGGATGCCATGAAACAATCTCATCCTCTCTCTATCCATTCTCCTCCCACCTCCAGTCTTTCCCAGCATCAGGGTCTTTTCAAATGAGTCAGCTCTTTGCATCAGGTGGCCAAAGTATTAGAGTTTCAGCTTCAGCATCATTCCTTCCAATAAATATTCAGGACTAATTTCCTTTAGGTTGGACTGGATGGATCTCCTTGCTATCCAAGGGATTCTCAAGAGTCTTCTCCAGTACCACAGTTCAAAACACGTAAAGTGCTCAACTTTCTTTATATTCCAACTCTCACATCCATACATGGCTACTGGAAAAATCATAGCCTTGATGAGATGGACCTTTGTTGGCAAAGTAATGTCTCTGCTTTTGAATATGCTGTCTAGGTTGGTCGTAACTTTTCTTTAAAGGAGCAAGTGTCTTTTAATTTCATGCCTGCAGTCACCATCTGCAGTGATTTTGGAGCCCAAGAAAATAAAGTCTACCACTGTTTCCCCATCTATTTGCCATGAAGTGAGGGACCAGATGCCATGATCTTAGTTTTCGGAATGTTGAGCTTTAAGCCAACTTTTTCACTCTCCTCTTTCACTTTCAACAAGAGGCTCTTTAGTTCTTCTTCACTATCTGCCATAAGGGTGGTGTTATCTACATACCTAAGGTTATTGATATTTCTCCTGGCAATCTTGATCCCAGCTTGTGCTTCATGCAGCCTGTCATTTCTCTTGATGTACTCTGCATATAAGTAAAACAAGCAGGGTGACAATATACCTTGGCCTACTCCTTTCCCGATTTGGAATCAGTCTATCGTTCCATGTCTAGTTCTGACTGTTACCTCCTGACCTGCATACAGATTTCTCAAGAGGCAGGTCAGGTGGTCTGGTATTCCCATCTCTTCAAGAATTTTCCACACTTTGTTGTGGTCCAGACAATCAAAGCTTTGGCATAGTCAATAAAGCATAAGTAGATGTATTTCTGGAACTCTGTTGGTTTTTTAATGATCCAGCAGACGTTGGCAATTTGATCTCTGGTTCCTCTGCCTTTTCTAAATCCAGATTGAACATCTGGAAGTTCATGGTTCACATACTGATGAAGCCTGGCTTAGAGAATTTTGAGCATTACTTTACTAGCGTGTGTTGCTGCTGCTGCTAAGTCTCTTCCGTCGTGTTTGACTCTGTGCGACCCCATAGACGTCAGCCCACCAGGCTCCCCCGTTCCTGGGATTCTCCAGGCAAGAACACTGGAGTGGGTTGCCATTTCCTTCTCCATACTGGTGTGTGAGACGAGTGCAATTGTGCGGTAGTTGTAGCATTCTTTGGCATTGCCTTTCTTTTGGATTGGGATGAAAACTGACCTCTTCCAGTCCTGTGGCCACTGCTGAGCTTTCCAAACTTGTTGATATGTTGAGTGCAGCACTTTCACAACATCATCTTTTAGAATTTGAAATAGCTCAACTGGAATTCCATCACCTCCACTAATTTTGTTCATACCAATGCTTCCTAAGGCCCACTTGACTTCATATTATAGGATGACTTACTCTAGGTGAGTAATCACACCATCGTGATTATCTGGGTCATGAAGATCTGTTTTTGTACAGTTCTTCTGTGTATTCTTGCCACCTCTTCTTAATATCTTCTGCTTCTGTTATGTCCATACCATGTCTGTCCTTTATTGTGCCCATCTTTGTATGAAATATTCCCTTGGTATCCATAATTTTCTTGAAGAGATCTCTAGTCTTTCCCATTCTATTGTTTTCTGCTATTTCTTTGTACTGATTACTACAGGAAGGCTTTTTTAAATCTCCTTGCTATTCTTTGGAACTCTGCATTTCAATGGGTATATTTTTCCTTTTATCCTTTGCCTTTTGCTTCTCTTCTATTCACAGCTATTTGTAAGCCCTCCTCAGACAACCATTTTGCCTTTTTGCATTTCTTTTTCTCAGGGATGATCTTGATCCCTGCCTCCTGTACAATATCACAAACCTCCATCCATAGTTCTTCAGGCACTCTATCAGATCTAATCCCTTGAATCTATTTCCCACTTCCAGTATATAATCATAAGGGATTTGATTTAGGTCATACCTGAATGGTCTTATGGTTTTCCCTACTTTCTTCAATTTCAGTCTGAATTTGGCAATATGAGTTCATGATCTGAGCCACAGTCAGCTCCCGGTCTTATTTTTGCTGACTGTATAGAGCTTCTCCATCTTTGGTTGCAAAGAATATAATCAATCTGATTTCAAAGTTGGCCATCTGGTGATGTCCATGTGTAGAGTCTTCTCTTGTGTGTTTGGAAGAGGGTGTTTGCTATGACCAGTGCATTCTCTTGGCAAAACTCTGTTAGCCTTTCCCCTGCTTCATTCTTACTCCAAGGCCAAATTTGCCTGTTATTCCAAGTATTTCTTGACTCCCTACTTTTGCATTTCAGTCCCCTACAATGAAAAGGACATCTTTTGGGGGTGTTAGTTTTAGAAGGTCTTGTTTGTCTTCATAGAACCGTTCAACTTCAGATTCTTCAGCATTACTGGTCAGGGCATAGACTTGGATTACTGTGATATTGAATGGTTTGAACTGGATATTGATTTGAAGAAGGAAATGGCAAACCACTTCAATATTCTTGCCTTGAGAACCCCATGAACAGTATGAAAAGAAATATCCCACTCACACATAAACAGTTAACTAACTTTAAATTTTAACTGTGGCTCATGTATAATAAAAAATAATTGCATGATCTATGAATAGGTGCATGAACTTCCTGTCATATTAGCATTATTATATTTTAGTGGTGAGCAAAAAGAGGAACATTTTGAATAGTTTATTTTAATTTCATATACCAAATTTAAAAATAAATCATAGTCTACTTTTATTCCTATGTCTCAAGCACCAACACTACACTTTAAAACAGGGTTCAGGATTGGGAACATGTGTACACCCATGGTGGATTCATGTTGATGTATGGCAAAACCAATACAATATTGTAAAGTAAAAAAAAAAAAAAAATCCATAAGACATTACTCAGTTCGTATGTAAATAGTGTCTTTTTTAAAGATAATAAAAGCCACATAAATTCAAAAAAAAAAACATTTTGATGATATTTGAATATAATAATTAGATAAATAGCAAGTAGAAAGATTTTAATTATATAAATTTTATGTTTGAAAGACTAATCTTCCTATAGTTTTCAATGAATCTTACATGATTGTAGATATATTATGTTTCCATTTTGGTTACTTTTAGTAGTTCTTAATCTTTTTATTGATACAGAAAGTATACCCATACTTATACAAATATGATCATTTTTATTAATGTAAAATATGACCATTTTTTTTTTAGAGCTTCCTTGGTGGCTCAGTGGTAAAGAATCCACCTGCAATGCAGGAGACCCAGGTTCAATCCCTGGGTCCAGGAAGATCACGTGGAGAAAGAAATAGCAAACCATTCCAGTAGTCTTCCCTGGAAAATCCCATGGACAGAGGAGCATGGCAGACTATAGTTCATGGGGTCTAAAGAGTCGGACAAGACTTAGCGACAGAGCACAAGCACAATACTCATTTTTTTCATTTTTTAGTTCTTTTTCTGTGCTACTCTCTATTGTTTGTATAACCGCATTTGTTACTAAAATTTATCTAAGTGTATTTCCTACAGTTATTAAAATATTCCAGCCTTTTAAATTATCTATCCTTGCATTGCACTCTAATATCATAATTCATTTAACACTTCTATTTCTTGTCTTCTTGCTTCAGTATTAACTCTGTTTTATATCTTTATATCCATTATAATAATACAGCAACACAGAGAAACAAATAATAATTCATTTTGAGAACATCTATTCAGAAAATTGCTACATCTTTGAACTCCAAAACAAAATCATATATTTGATGTAATAATACAAAAGCTGTGCTGAGATAGTTAACATTTACTCCAAGAGGCATTTTTCATTTTTATTCATTCTTTGCAGAGGAAAAAAAAAAACTTTCAATCACATTTTAAACAAAATACTTCTGTAACCAGTACACCAAAGATTATGAAAGAGGAATATGTTACCTCTGAACAAACAAGTCTATCATTAGGTTTTAAATGAAAAAGAAAAAAGGATGGTGAAAACAACTTTTAAAAACTTTGAATACCAAATACATGGTGCTTCCTAATCCCTCTCAGTATTATCTGACCAATTTTTATTTTTCGCACAATGTTTAAGTCATGTAAGAAAAACAGAGTGGAGCTTATAGGTAGGAGATAAAAATGAAGTGAGTAGTTGGCAACTCAAGATTTGATAGTCATTACTGAATATCCAAGTCCATAATATTGAAACAATTTACAACTGACAGACATAGATGTTTCCATAATGGTGAGGGGAAAATACTAATGATGGGTAAGATGCAATGTAGTTACTAGAAACTCTTACAAGATATTTTGCCTTTAGAATGTCAGAGCAATTAGAAAGATGAGTCCATTAAAAGATGTATTCCAAATTTTTAATGGGCCAAATCTTTATTTTTTTGTCAGATTAGTGTTAACATATCTATCTCACCAAATTTTGCTCTACAACTGAGAACTTAGTACACACATAGTGGGTGTCTGTCAAACAAGCTATGAGAAAATGTGCAAAACAGAAAAAAGAAAACAAGGTTGACACAGATAATACATTAATATTCACCTAACTGAAATATGAGAATGATATATTTTGTACTAAACATTACATGAAGTGTTTATTGCAAAGCACTGGACAAATAAGAAACTGTTGAATATAGAATATTATTCTGTCATCAGTGAGATTATCTGTAAATGAAGACATTGTAGACATCAAAGAAGAGAGGGAAATGTACAGAAGTTTCTGACTCAGAAGTCACATATAATTATTACATTGTGTATGTGTGTGTGTGTGTGTGTGTTAGTCACTCAGTCATATCTGACTCTTTGTAACCCCATGGACTGTAGCCCACCAGGTTCCTCTGTCCATGGAATTCTCCAGGCAAGAATACTGGAGTGGGTTTCCATTTCCTCCTCTAGGGGATCTTCCTGACCCGAGAAGTGAACCTGGGTCTCCCACATAGCAGGCATATTCTTTACAGTCTGAGCTACCTGGGAAGCCCATTACATAGTGGCACGATGCCAAAACATTAATTGTTCATTGGATGTTTAGCTCCTGGAGACCTATGGCTATGGCTTGTCACTATTTAAACCCCTACTGATCTTTATGATACCTGACAGATAATAAACACTATCCAAAATGCCAACTGATTTATTAATTCAAAGTTGATATGTGCAAAGTAAAATATTACCATTTTCTAAAGCAATGTGAAAAGTTTGTTTAGTAATTTTAAGTTATGGAGCTTCCCTGGTGGCTCAGCAGTAAAACAATCCACCTGCCAACATAGGAGACACAGATTTGATCCCTGGGTGGAGTAGATCCCCTGGGGAAGGAAATGGTTAACCCACTCCAATATTCTTGCCTGGGAAATCCCATGGACAGTGGAAGCTAGGGGGCTATAGTCCATGGTGCCTCAAAAGTATCAAACATGACTCAGTGACTAAGCATCGTCAACAACAACAACAATTTTAAATTATAGGAGTCAGTAATGATATTATTAAAAGTCATTATTAGGAAACATACTTTAAGAATTTGTTAGGGCCAGGGCATTTTTGATTGCAGGAAACAGCTGAAAAGTTTTATAAGGACTAAAGTTTTAGCAATCTCAACATTGTCAAAAATATTCCTCTTCAGCTGTAGAAGGAACTCACAAATTTTTCACATCTTTTCTTCCCTTAAAAACAAATTAATTCCCTCCTGGAAGCATTGTCTCACTTCTCACCTTATTTAAATTGGATGCCAATTTAATTGTGACTTTTGAGGCTGAAAGATAATACTGTAGTTATTATGTTGATTGGCAATCTGATTAACTTCATTCTATCACTGCATGAGATATTTTCCTAAATAATTATATTTTGCTTTTTCTCCATAATGTAAAGTATTATGCTGAGTCAGTCTTTGTGACATGAGAGCTCAAATTCTCATAGCTCACACTTCCTGTTACTTGCTTTTATGGGAGACTTAGGTGTGTGTACAAGTGAAAATGTTTTGAATGCCTATACATCAAATATCATTTAATTGCCTGCTTTGAACTAGTTGTAAACTCTCCCAAGCTCTTTATTTATTTGCGTAAAGTCCATCTAACTCTTGTCAAGTTCACTTAATTAATTACTGATATTTTTATTATCAGTGATTTTCTGGTAACATAGATAATTAAACAACTACACATTATGTGTCTTTTAGCATGTTTTGGATAAATGTTACATTTCTCCTTTTTATATTCACACTTTTCCATGTCCTACATAGAATGTGGCGGCTAATTTGCTAGTGGAAATGAGAACTAAAAGACACCAACAGCACTGCTGGAAATTTATATTTCTGAGTTTCAATAAAGTGAAGGATGTCTCTTGATAAAAATATTTTCAGCTATCCCTGTATTAAACAATCTACCGGTCAATCAATCAGAAGATGACACTGTGTCACAGAAATGTCATCTGGGAAACTGTGATATATAACCTTTTATCTATTTTAAACATGCATCTTTTTAAATGTCAATATCAATGCCATTATGTCTTAGAAAAACATACAGAAAAGCAAACAAAAAATAGCTGTGATTTATTTTTGAACAACAAAGAAACAATAAATGTTCAAGTGATGAGTAATAGCTTCAAACCATAAATAATATATATAGTAGCTCTTAATGAATTAAAATATTTCCTTTAGCAAGATTTTGACCCATAACAATGGTTAGTGCAGATTTTGACTCTTAGGAAACATTGAGATGATTCAGTGAATTAAAAAGAAAACTAATTTTTCTACATATATGTATGCATATGAATATACGTTATATATATACCTACAGCATTACACCCATGCATTCAAAGATATAGCATATATATTTTCATATGTTTATGTTCATATATATTAGTTTTCATAATGATAAATTCAAACCTATTACGTCAGAAAGTGACTGATATTTGATGTAACTTTAAAATCATTATTAAGGTAGGATGAAATATTTATGAATAAGATCAGAAGACTGAAGTATTTTCTTAAATTATATGACAGTATATCTGATATTTAGGAATAAAAATAAACCCAGTATCAATCTGTACACTGACATGATGCATACATAATGGAACTTCACAGAACAATTTATGTTATGATGATGTAATTAATTGCATAATTTCTTGGAACTAACATAATTACCCAGAACTGACAGATATCAATACTACTCTCCAGTAACTTTTCAGATTAAATAAGTATCAGATGTCTGTCTCATAATGCTATGAAAGAAACAAGAACATGCTTATAATTATAATTTACATTTTATTTAATCATTTACACTGTTAAAATTGTAGTAGTTTTGAAAATTGTCTACATCAGCATCAACAGAGTTGACTTATGGTACAATCTACAATGGTAAGTAAAATGTATTCATTTTTCCGGGTAACAGTATTTAGCAGTTCTTGCATTTGTAGATTAGACCCCTCAACAGTCCTATGATGACAGTGAACTGAGACTAGAGTCTCCTTTGACCAAGATTAGAGATCTGCTTGTTTAATGCTTTCCTTATGAAGCTTCAGAGAGCACAGGCACTGAGTTATATCTAAACAAAGTGTGACTGTAAAGATTAAGGCATTCATAGAATTAATGAAAAACATATGTGATCTAGCTTATAGCCTAGTAAATTTTTTTTTAGTTCTTTGTACATTTTTATTTGTTATATTTTTAATTGGAGGATAACTAGTTTACAATGTTGTGTTTATTTCTGCCACACAAAAATGTGAATCAGCCATAAGTATACAAATATCCTCTCCCTCTTGAACTTCCCTCCCACTGCCCAAGCTCATGCCTCTAGGTCATCACAGAGAACCAGGCTGAGCTCCCTGTTTTTCACAGCAACTTCCCACTATCTATTTTGCACACAGTAGTGCATATATGTCAGTGCTACTCTCTTAAAATAGTTTTTCTTCTTTGGGCTTATTGTTGTATTGCTTATCCTGTTCACAGCCCAAATTGTCTCACTGTTCATTCTGTCTGTACTGTTTGCTGTACCCAGAGTAGGCAAGGCATGAGCTAAGAGCCTGAAAGGATACTCTAGGAACTGCAGGCACATTTATTCTCTCCTGGCTGTCATGGCAGCCATAACACAGCCTCTCTCCTGGCTGATGCAGCAGCAGTATCAGTAGCCATAACAGAGCCATAACATAATGTCATATAGCATAACCATGATGTTGCTCCAATGTATCCCCAATGCAGAAGCAGCCAGGGCTTTCACGGTGAGGCTCATACAGGTGTACCACACGTAGTAGCCTGCAACCAAGCGAGTACCTCATGACACACATGTGCCATGCTATAAGTGATCTCAACTTTTACATAATCACTATTTACAAAACATGGGGCAAGAGTGAGAGGCCAGGGGGGTGGCGAGAGGGCCTGACCATGCCATCTTGGCTAATTTACTCTTTCCTTACAGTTTTTTTTTTTTTTTTTTGAGATTGTCATATTGGATTTATTTATTTTGGAGGGACTGGTTATTTCAAAAAGACATTTATCAATTTTCAGTATCAAAACAGTTACACTATTGGTTTTTTTTTCCTCCCAATTGGTCCCCAAAGAGGCCACACCAAAGGAGAGAACATTTTAAGCCAATTAAGCTGCAGGATGCACCCCTAACAGACCTCACTGAAACCTCATCAAAAAAGGGGGATTGGGTAGGGAAAGAAACTTTAAAAGATCAGCACACTGCTAGCCCACAGACTGTAGAGAGCTCTCACAGGCAGAGGGGTGACCAGTTTGCCTCAACCCCAAAGAAGCAAAGTTCCAAAATATAAAAATTTACAAGTTTTGTACATACGCTTTTCAAGATTTCTCCAGCACTAACCGATACAAAGCACAGTGAGATGGCACTTTTAGAGACAGCAGCTTCAGACCCAGAAAAGGGTGATGAGATGAGTTTCATATGGCTAAATCAGTGGCAAAACATAATTTTCTTTCCTTTCTTTCAAGGAGGCAGGAGAGCAAATAAGTGGTCACTTCAATATAAGGGGCACATGATCCATTCTGTGAGCAGTTGGGAACAGGGTAGAGCTGGGACAAGGATTTGGTCTCAGAGGTTTTACCATCTTAATTGTTTGGTCACTTCTGATGAAAAAAGAAAAAAAAAAAGTTGTCCAAAGATACCGTAAAGCTGAAAACCTGAACAGCATTTTTTTTTTTTTTTGGCTAACTCCTTCTGGAATCATCTTTCTGCTTTGGCAGGTACTTTTTACAGGGCAATGAGGTTTCCCCAAATGGAGCCTTTCTCTGGGCTGCTAGGCTCTCAGTAAGGCAGGCCCAAACCTTTTCCCTTTCTCTCTGGAGAAGGCAATATGCATTAAGCTGAAATGTTACCTTCCAAAAGTGAGAAAGGGATTAGACTGCTGCTTCAGTTCTACGGAATTATCTGGAATGTTTTTTTTACAAATGGTTGTAACATCAAGAACAAAAAAGGTAATTACAAAATGTGTACATCACA
Source organism: Bos taurus (assembly GCF_002263795.3). Classification (NCBI taxonomy): domain Eukaryota; kingdom Metazoa; phylum Chordata; class Mammalia; order Artiodactyla; family Bovidae; genus Bos; species Bos taurus. The sequence continues at coordinate 48,269,639 of NC_037347.1, forward strand.
ACATGCTTTTAAAGACACTTCGCATTGTGCTCACATTCCCTTAAACGTTGTTCCCAAAGGTGCTCAGCCTCTAGCCCAACTGGAATCTCTGGGGAGAGATCCTTACAGTTTTTTAGTTGCTAAGTCATGTCCGACTCTTTGTGACCCCATGAATTTCAGTATACAAATTTTCCCTCGCCATCACTGTTTCATGGAGTTTGCTCAAATTCATGTCCATTGAGTCTGTGATGCCATCCAACCATCTCATCCTCTGTCACCCCCTTCTCCTCCTTCCCTCAATCTTTCCTAGTACCAGGGTCTTTTCCAATGAGTCGTCTCTTCACATCACAAATGAAGTCGCTCAGTCATGTCCAACTCTTTGTGACCCCATGGACTGTTGCCCACCAGACTCCTCTGTCCATGGGATTCTCCAGGCAAGAATACTGGAGTGGGTTGCCATTTCCTTCTCCAGGGGGTCTTCCTGACCCAGGGATCAAACCCAGGTCTCCCACATTGTAGCAAACACTTTACCATCTGAACCATTCTTCACATTAGGTGGACAAAATATTGGAGCAACAGCTTCAGTGTCAGTCCTTCCAATGAGTATTCAAGGTTGATTTCCTTTAGGATTGTCTGGCTTGATCTTCTTGCTGTCCAACGGACTCTCAAGAATCTTCTCCAGCACCACAATTTTCTTCAGTGCTCAGCCTTCTTTATGGTCCAACTCTCACATCCATACATGACTACACAAAAAAACTATAGCTTTGACTATATGGACCTTTGTAAAGTGATGTCTCTGCTTTTTAATATGCTGTCTAAGTTTCTTTCTTTACATCCTCTAATTACTACACAATTATACTGACTAAAAACACATAAAACTGCTTTTCTCTCCTACCTGTCCCACTCTCTCCCCTCTATAACCTGCCTGTGAAATAGACCTATGCAGTTTCTCTCCCCATACAGTTTCTCCTTTAGAACCTCTTTCTATTCCCTGATGTGACAGTCCTCTACAATAGTCTAGTAGATGCTCCTTTAACTGCTACTCTTTAGAACTGGGCAATAGTGAGAAAGCAAAGAAACTTTATTAGAATTCAAGGAAGAAAAGCTAGGACTACTTATATATCAATTTCAAGTCTACTATTTATGTTAATGACATAAGTTAACATATGTTCAGTTCAGTTCAGTCGCTCAGTCGTGTCCGACTCTTTGCGACCCCATGAATCACAGCACGCCAGGCCTCCCTGTCCATCACCAACTCCCGGAGTTCACCCAGACTCACGCCTATTGAGTCAGTGATGCCATCCAGCCATCTCATCCTCTGTCATCCCCTTCTCCTCCTGCCCGCAATCCCTCCCAGCATCAGGGTCTTTTCCAATAGGTCAACTCTTCGCATGAGGTGGCCAAAGTACTGGAGTTTCAGCTTTAGCATCATTCCTTCCAAAGAAATCCGAGGGTTGATCACCTTCAGAATGGACTGGTTGGATCTCCTTGCAGTCCAAGGGACTCTCAAGAGTCTTCTCCAACACCACAGTTCAAAAGCATCAATTCTTCGGTGCTCAACCTTCTTCACAGTCCAACTCTCACATCCATACATGACCAGAGGATAAACCATAGCCTTGACTAGACGAATCTTTGTTGGCAAAGTAGTGTCTCTGCTTTTTCAATATGCTATCTAGGTTTGTGATAACTTTCCTTCCAAGGAGTAAGCGTCTTTTAATTTCATGGCTGCAGTCACCATCTGCACTGATTTTGGAACCAAAAAAATAAAGTCTGACACTGTTTGCACTGTTTCCCCATCTATTTCCCATGAAGTGATGGAACCCGATGCCATGATCTTCGTTTTCTGAATGTTGAGCTTTAAGCCAACTTTTTCACTCTCCACTTTCACTTTAATCAAGAGGCTTTTTAGTTCCTCTTCACTTCCTGCCATAAGGGTGGTGTCATCTGCATATCTGAGGTTATTGATTTCTCCCGGCAATCTTGATTCTAGCTTGTTACCATCTTTCTAAATTCCATATATATGCATTATAATACTGTATTGGTGTTTTTCTTTCTGGCTTACTTCAGTCTGTATAATAGGCATTTCTCATGATACCTTGACATACTCCTTTTCCTATTTGGAACCAGTATGTTGTTCCATGTCCAGTTCTAACTGTTGCTGCCTGACCTACATACAAATTTCTCAAGAGGCAAGTCAGGTGGTCTGGTATTCCCATCTCTTTCAGAATTTTCCACAGCTTATTGTGATCCGCACAGTCAAAGGCTTTGGCATAGTCAATAAAGCAGAAATAGATGTTTTTTCTGGAACTCTCTTGCTTTTACCATGATCCAGCAGATATTGGCAATTTGATCTCTGTTTCCTCTGCCTTTTCTAAAACCAGCTTGAACATCAGGAAGTTCATGGTTCACATATTGCTGAAGCCTGGCTTGGAGAATGTGAATAACAACAAATATATAATGGCATATTTTAAATGAAGGAAGTCTCAGTGGTAATAAATGAAATGTTTTACCAAAAGATAATAAACTTCAAACTCCAAATTTATATTTTTTTATAATTTTTTGTTAAACGTCACATAAAACATACTATGTTAATCATACTTAACTGTACACTTCAATGGCACTACATATACACACATTGTACATTGTTGTACAACTCTTGTCATCCATATTCCAAATTTTTCACCTTCCTAAAGTGAAACTCTCTCTTTATTTAACACTAACTTCTTATTCCCCTTCACAACCTCCGCCTCCCCAGAATATACAGTATGTGGCTACACCTAATGTATATTGGCAGTGGCACCCCACTCCAGTACTCTTGCCTGGAAAATCCCATGGGCAGAGGAGCCTGGTAGGCTGCAGTTCATGGGTCGCAAAGAGTTGGACACGACTGAGCGACTTCACTTTCACTTTTCACTTACATACATTGGAGAAGGAAATGGCAACCCACTCTGGTGTTCTTGCCTGGAGAATCCCAGGGATGGGGGAGCCTGGTAGACTGCCTTCCATGGGGTCGAAGAGTCGGATACAACTGAAGGGACTTAGCAGCAGCAGCAGCAGCAATATATATTGGAATTCATTTTTAAGGTTAACTTATGAGATGGCAACCCACTCCAGTATTCTTGCCTGGAAAATTCCATGGATAGAGGAGCCTGGCCAACACAGTCCATAGAGTCACAGAGTCAGACGTGTCTGAGCACTCACACACAAAAAGCAAAACCAACCAACAAACAAACTTATATCACCATCACTTTGTTCTAAGCTATTGTGAACTTCAGGCTAGAAAGACATTTGAAAACTTTATTTTATGGTCAAGTCACTATTCCACTTAATCATTTAATTATTTTTCTTTTTTTTTTTTTTTGCCATTTTTGCACCTGGAATCTTCAATACAGCTTAAAAGGCACTTTCAGATATCATCTTTTTTTTAATGGTTTCATTAAGAATTGTAACAATTGATGGAGGTCAGATATTGTCTTCTTGGTATTCATCTGAATACTCTGCCTCATTTCCTCATTCTCTATGTTCTTGCTATGTTATATTTAGTTATTCAGAGGTGCTATGATCTATCCTACCTGAGGGCCGTTTTTCTTCTCTTTACACACAAACGCACACACACACACAATATATTGTTAAGTCATGTCCAAATCTTTGAGTCCTTATGGATTGTAAAGTCCATGGAATTCTCCAGGCAAGAATACTGGAATGGGTAGCCATTCCCTTCTCCAGGGAATCTTCCCAAACCAAGAATTGAACCCAGGTCTCCCACATTGCAGGAAGATTCTTTACCATCTGAGCCATCAGTGGAGCCCTTTCCTTCTCTGCTGCTGGGGCTAAGTCACTTCAGTCGTGTCCGACTCTGTGCGACCCCATAGACAGCAGCCCACCAGGCGCCCCTGTCCCTGGGATTCTCCAGGCAAGAACACTGGAGTGGGTTGCCATTTCCTTCTCCAATGCATGAAAATGAAAAGTGAAAGTGAAGTCGCTCAGTCATGTCCGACTCTTAGTGACCCCATGGACTGCAGCCTACCAGGCTCCTCCGTCCATGGGATTTTCCAGGCAAGTGGATTGCCATTGCCTTCTCTACATCACTTCAGAAAATATAATATATGCTGAAGATTTTTCCCTTTCTTACATGGATTAGATTTTTCTCCTGCTCAATTTCACCTTTCTTTGGACTTCTATTTTCAATGATCTCTTCTGCAACATGTGGGTCTTCTTACCATGTCACACTATTCTTCATAGATAGAGGGGACAACATTAAAAACTGGGTTTTACCTTAGAGATAAAGGAAAGAAAAAGGCCTTTCAGACTGCTTAGGAGTTTGCCTTAGGCCTTTCTCAAGAGTGAGTAGAAATATCCTATAGTCAAGACAGTTCACCAGTGGACTCTATTTTTAGTATGTGATTCAAAATAATTCAGAACATATGGAACATACCCTTTGGAAACCCCCAGAAAAAAAGTAATAGCTTACTGCAATCAGCTAAGATTTTCTTTAGCCATTCTTTATTTTTCTGTACATTCCCTTTCACAGCATCCTTTATGCAATATTACTTTAACAAGACTTACTTTTTAGTTGATTTGATAGTTATGGCTTACGATCTTTTTGATTTGTGTGACTCTGGTGGTTACTCTAACTTTATTTACCTATGTACAATAGCTTTTCATTCATCTTTTCTTTTCTTTTTTTTTTACTTTTCAAATCATTCTGTTACATATGCTAGGACTTTTTTTTTTCTTGCCTTCTCAAACTTTTATGCATCAGTTCATTGTCTGACTTGCTTCAGAACTCTCAATTCCACTCTCTGAAAGGAAAAATAAATAAATAAAGAGAAATACTAGAAAATGGAAATTTAAAAATAAATGTGACATTTACAACTGTATAAATATTACAACTAAATGACATTTAAGGGTATAAATACTTTTCAGAAATTGGTAATTTTATGTCTTCATTTCAAGCCCATTGACATCAGGCTGTGATGCTTTGATGCTTTACTAGATCAGTGACCTACCTATAAAGACCCTAAAACATATGCAAATAAGCAATTTCCAGGACTCAGTCCATGGTTCCAGGGTGAAGATGGGACTGGTAGTGGGAAATGTGAAAACTATCAAAGGAAAAAAAAATTTTTATTATGAAACTGAACATTAAACAATGCTCTAAAATGTTGTTTATAGATAAGAATAAAAATAAGAACATCTTGATATTAAATGTTGAGGTGATCAGAAAGCTCTTGAGTCTTACTTTGTTTTGCCCTTTCCAACATGAATGCCAGCCTCTGCTAGTGCATGTGTTACATGTAAAAAGTCAGGCATAAAGCCAATATTAGGTGTCAAAATGTAATCATTCAAATTTCTCCTAATATTTATTTTTATCTCTGACTAGCACTCCCCATCATGCTGGTGTAGCTTATATGTTTGTGTAAGAATTTCTCCAAATCACTCTCCTTCAGAACAGAGTATAATTTAACTGAAGGAAATTAAACTGTATCAGTAAGTATCACATAGACATCATCTTGCTACCAATATTATGAAAGCAAATATGATCTACACTTCTGCTATGACTGTTTAATCCCTCTTTCAATATAGTGATTCTCTTAGTTGCCATATCCATTGCTTTGCAAACAGTGAATAGATTACTTAATGTATACATTTTGCTAATATGTCGCTTTTCCAAATTAGGTACAAATGTTAACAAACTGGGTACAAATGTTAAGCTTCTAACATTTTATTTGCATTATGAAAAATATATCTATAATTCAACATGAGTATTAAAATCATAAGTGAGCTTAATTTAAAAAATTACTTCTAAACCCAGTAAAAGAAAGGTCTACCAAATATAGAAATGTAAAATGTATAAAATATTTTTTCAATAAATGTCATATTTTTATTCATGTCTATAAGTATAAAATTATATTCAATATAATTAATCTCTTTTAAAAAATCAACCTTCTTACATAGTTTGCGTTCTGTGTAAGCAAGGTTAAATTTAGCAGCAATTCTGGTTAATCACAAGTAATTATATTTTGCATCTGCCCCCACACTTGTAAACTAAAATGACATGTTTAAAATCTTTCTTGTTATTGAAAGAAACTATATAGAAATTTGTATTTTCAGATTGTTTTAAAGAGTTTGTAATAGAAAAGTCTTTTTGTTCACAAATGATTACATGATGTGTTTTTGAAACATATTCTAGACTTAGGCCTTTTTTCTACCTTCTTAAAGTTTTCATATGTTTCATTTTTATTCTCATGATGTTTATCTATGCCTCCTCTTTGTCTTGTTACAAATTATTTTCTAATCTGTATCTGTATCACTGAGCAAGCATTTTTTCAGCATTTTCTATATACTACCTAGTTAGTTTTCTATGCAGTATGAAATATGACTTCTCCACTTCTTTCTGGAAGCAAACAAATACTAGTATGTTAACTGATAACACCTACCACATCTTTTTTTCTTACATGACCCACACATTTAGCAGTTGTCTGTCCCCGCTATAACAGCATATCTCAGACGACAAACAGTTCTTTGTTTGGGGCTATCTTGTGTGCACTGTAGTATGTTTAGCAAGATTCCTGGCCTCTATCCAACAGATGTCAATAGCATCCTTTTTTTCTGTACAATTGTGACAACCAAAAATGTCTCCCAACTTTGGCAAATGTCCTTTGAGAAGGAAAATTAACCTCATTTGAGAACCACTGTTCTGTAACATATCCTGGCCAATGTCCAAAATGCTCTTAAGTCACTAAGCTCCTGTTTCTATTGAGCCACATAGTTCTTCCCATGGTGACTTACATGTTTAACAAGAAGAAGTTAGTTTTGTTCCCAAATCTGTTCACATCTATTTCTAATTGTATGATTTAATTAAATAAGTTAACATCTAAAATTATTTTTCTTTTTTTTATTATTTTATTTTATTTTTTAACTTTTCAATATTGTATTGGTTTTGCCATATATCAACATGAATCTGCCACAGGTATACATGTGTTCCCCATCCTGAACCTTCCTCCTTCCCCGTACCATTCCCTCTGGGTCGTCCCAGTGCACCACCCCCAAGCATCCAGTATCATGCATCGAACCTGAACTGGCGACTCGTTTTATATATGATATTGTACATGTTTCAATGCCATTCTCCCAAATCATCCCACCCTCTCCCTCTCCCACAGAGTCCGTCCCTTTTGCTGTCTCGTATACAGGGTTATTGTTACCATCTTTCTATATTCCATATATATGCGTTAGTATACTGTATTTGTGTTTTTCTTTCTGGCTTACTTCACTCTGTATAATAGGCTCCGGTTTCATAAGAAGAGTTTCTACTAAGAAAATTGCCTTCTTTGAAAGTAATAAAAATCAGCATGTGTGTGCTAAGTCATTTTAGTCATGTCCGATGCTGTGCAACCCTATGGACTGTAACCTGCCAGACTCCTTTGTCCATGGGATTCTTCAGGCAAGAATACTGGAGTGGGCTGCCATGCCCTCCTCCAGGGACTCTCACTGACCTAGCGATTGAACCCTCATCTCTTATGTCTCCTGAACTGGGAGGTGAGTTCTTTACCACTAATGCCACCTGGGAAGTCCAGAAGTCAGCATGTGCTGTGCTATGCTTAGCCACTTTAGTCGTGTCTGACTCTTTGCGACCCCACCAGGCTACTTTATAATGACTGTCAAAATGGTGTTAAAAAATATAAGATGTGATTGAGGGAAACAGTTATGAAACTTGTGAAGGAATATGAGACCAAATTAGCTTTTGAATGTACCAAAATTCTCTCCTTATTTTGAAAAAATAATATTGGTTGCTAAAAAGTAATCTGAATGTACAATGGAACTCCAATGAGTATGGTCTCTGATGCTCAAAGTCTGGCCAATATTAAAAGAATGGAATATTTGTGTACATGTATAAGAAAAATTAAATATGCATCTTTTTATTAGAAATATACCAACTTTTAATTGTATCATCTAATTATTTTTCTTTAAAAAAGCATTTAAATAGAATGTTTTAATGACTTTAGGTCAGCTGAGACTAACTATACTTCATAAAAATCTGTAATTCAAAGACAATTCTGGAGATCACTCAATTGAAAAAAAGAATAAAATGAATGAATGAGAGAGGAGATATAGATTTCACTGGGAAATTTAGGAAAAGATGAGAACCTTTAAGTATTTGCTCTCCAGAGGAGGCAAACCTTCAGTTCAGTCACTCAGTCATGTCCTACTCTTTGTGAACCCATAAATTGCAGCATGTCAGTCTTCCTTGTCCATCACCAACTCCTGGAGCCTGCTCAGACTCAGGTCCATTGAGTCAGTGATGCCATCCAGTCACCTCATCCTCTGTCATCCCTTTCTGCTCCCACCTTCAATCATTCCCAGCATCAGGGTCTTTTTCCAGTGAGTCAGTTCTTTACATCAGGTGGCCAAAGTATTGGAGTTTCACCTTCAGCATCAGTCCTTCCAAATATTTGAGACTGATTTCCTTTAGGATTGACTGGTTTGATCTCCTTGCTGTCCAAGGGACTCTCAAGAATCTTCTCCAACACCACAGTTCAAAAGCATCAGTTCTTCGGTGCTCAGCTTTCTTTATAATTCAACTCTCATAGTCTTGGTTTTTCCTTTTGTACCTTCTTCCAAATATAATCTAAATCTTTGAAAATTTAAATTATAGATAAAATATCTACCTTTCTGCCTTTATCACTACATTTCCATGCATATGTATCTCTATAGAAGATTAAAATGTAGCTACATGCATGAATATACAAGCCTTCTCAATATCACTTTTCCTCCTTTTTCAGTATATCAATTTGTGTTGTAGCATATTTCTTTGTGTGTATGCATGCTTATTTGTAATTTATATTACAAAATGTAGTATATATCACCGGTGGTTCAGACAGTAAAGAATCTTCCTGCAATTCAGTAGACTTGGCTTTGATCCCTGGGTTGGGAAGATCCCCTGGAGATGGGAATCGCAACTTGCTCCAGTAGTCTGGAGAATTCCATGGACAGAAGAGCCTCGCAGGCTATAATCCAAGGGTCGAAAAGAGCCAGCCAGACACGACTGAGTGAATAACACTTTTCACTTGTAATGCATTCAGTCACTAAGTCATGTCTGAAACCATCTCATCCTCTGCTGCCCCCTTTTCCTTTTGCCTTCAAACTTTCCCAGCACCAGGGGCTTTTCCAGCGAGTCTGTTAATTATTAAAAGAAAACAAATTTATAAATGTCCCTACTATAAATATATTTAGCAATTATAATATATATTATTTATACATCATTATATATACATACTATACAATATATTAATTATATATGGTATGCTGCTGCTGCTGCTAAGTTGCTTCAGTCGTGTCCGACTCTGTGTGATCCCATAGACGGCAGCCCACCAGGCTCCCCTGTCCCTGGGATTCTCCAGGCAAGAACACTGGAGTGGGTTGCCATTGCCTTCTCCAATGCATGAAAGTGAAAAGTGAAAGGGAAGTCGCTCAGTCGTGTGCTATTCTTTGCGACCCCATGGACTGCAGCCTACCAGGCTCCTCCATCCATGGGGTTTTCCAGGCAAGAGTACTGGAGTGGGATGCCATCGCCTTCTCCGATATATGGTATATAAATTAATAATTACTATTTTATATAGATGTTATATATGTAACATGCTTTCTCCTACTGATAAATTTGTTAGTTTACAATGCTCCCCTTTCCCCATAATCCTCAAGTATCAATATTTGTGCATATGTAAATTACTTCTGTTCTAGAGATTCCTAGAATTTGAATTACAGGAGTTTCAGACTGCCTATGTGATTCTTCATAGCCCCAGTCTTGTCCAACTCGTGACCTTGCTTCTCCTTCAATGTTGGCTTCTAGTTAGAATATAACATAAGGGCAGAAATACAGTACAAGTCCAGGAAGTGAGGAGGCCTTGAAATAGAATAACAGCATTAGGGAAGCCTCCATACTCTCCTGTTCCTCTGTCACTCTACAATTTAAAAGGTGACAGTACACACAGATATAAAAAAAAACACCCCCTCCCTCAGCAAGTCTGGTCTGTCAGCTGCAAAGGTCACATTCAGTTCCTGTCGGCATGTTCAATTCCCTCTGAGGTCTTGTATTTCAACAATCTGACAAATAAACTAAAAGCCACGTTCAGATTAAACAGTTCCCAGTGAGTGCTGCAATCCCACTCAGCGGCCTTGCTGTCTGGGAAGCACATTGCCTTTGACTGATGCCTTGGACCACTTCCAGGAATCTTTTGATGTTTCTGCCTCCAGGGAACCACCACCACTTGTAATGAAGCAGCCTTGCTTCACCCTGCCCTGCTCATGTGTGCCTTTTAATTAGCCCAGGGTCGTACACTCTGTTAGATAACACAGTGCATTTCTCACATTATGAGATGTAAAATCCCAAATTGTCAAATAAGGGAACTAATGATCTTTGAACTAAACAGGCTGGCATCTCTGTTTTGAGCAGGATATACCAGTAACCATCTGGGGTTATTTTAAAGCCTTCATCTGTCTTCTCAGCAGCTTCAATTTAACAATATTAATGCTAGGTGGTTCTTATTTTAGTTTCATTCTTATCAAACCAAGAGCAAAGGTTAATTCCTTTTCTGGCCTTTGTGCTTTGGCAAGTGAACATGCTGAATATTAAATGAATAAAAATGACTAATCATTGCCTTTCTTTATATATTTAGAGAGAGTTACCCTGATAACAAATATCATAACCTTTCTTTTCTTTTAATAGAACCATTAATAACACTAGGTAAAATGAAAGTATACATTAATGCAATGTTTTTTTCTTCATGCTAATTATGTTGTCAGCTTTTTGTCTGAGTATATAATTGGTTCTAGCAGCAGCCTATATTGCAGTGTTTAAGTGTTCTGTGTTAGAATTTTGTTTATGGTGGCCTTGAAAAGGACACAGCTTTGGTAGCTGGATTCATTGGTCAAACAGCTTAATATAAAAATTTGGCAATGGAGGACTCCTTGGCCATGGATAGCTATTAAAGCACAAATAGTAATAAGTCAAGATTTAAGTGTGGGATGGGAAAAGGGGAAGATCTGGAACTCTAAAGAAGTTTATAGGTAGTAGCCTCTTATTTTTAAACTGATGAAATAGTCTAGTAATTTGCAAATTTGACAACACTTGTTACTGAAAATACATTTGAGTACCTAACTTGTGAAAAACTGCAACAAGCATCTAGTGTGGTTAGTTTTGGTGATTAATTTGTTCATAAAATAATTAATCAATCTAAGAAAGAATTGGAAAATTTCATTCAAGTCAAGTTTGAAGACTAGGATCCAGGAAGAGCATCTCTGAGGCTGATGTTTGGCAGAAACCAACACAATATTGAAAAGCAATTATACTTCAATTAAACATAAATGAAAAAAAAAAGAAAACTCTGAGAACCGTTTATATATGTTAGATGTCAAGACACAGTTTATATATACTTTTTTTTTGAGAGAGAGGGATATACGTTAATTGATGTGTTATTGACAGTTTACATAATTCAGCCGTCAGGTGGATCATGTGACCTTTTACAAGCTCGAAAGGAAATGTTATCTTTTAAGGAGCTGTCTTGTTGGTGCTAGGAGAATGTTGCTGCTTATTGTTGAGTGGATATTCCTGCTGATGGGGGAGGTTTGGTTGATGCACAATGCAGATACACAATGCACAGTGGAAGTGGACGGGTGGCCAAGGGGCAGAGAAGAATTTTTATATTTTTTTGTTTGTTTTGACATAAATATGAATTTATTTTATAATTGGTACCCCAAACACAAATATAGATATAATAATGTCTTTAGTAGTATTTCAATCAACATCATCATCTCTGTGATAACAACAGAATATGTATATGCGTAATCACAAAAGTGAAAAATGATATCATGTGTAATTCTATCAGACAATGAATGACCAAGATGACTTATAGTTTTCCTGAGCTGGACTATACTTTGCACAGGCTTCCAAAGTCTTATTCATTGCCCCTGCTCTCCCCTTCCTGAGAGTGTTAACTTTAGAAAACGTGTCTTTGTACATTTTGTCTTTGTCCTTTTAAGATGTAGATCTCCTACAACCCAGAAATGTCTTTCTTCTGTCCCTGCACATCATCCCTTTGAAATACCATCAAGAAGAAAGACAATGACTCCTCCTCCTGGTCTCTAAGAATGGTAGGAGCCAAATTTTGATAAGCTACATTTCACAAATAGGATAACCTAATCATACTCACCTCGTACCTCAGCTGGTGAAGAATCTGCCTGCAATGTAAGAAACCCTGGTTCAATTCCTGGTTCGGGAAGATCCTCTGGAGAAGGGATAGGCTACTTACTCCAGTATTCTTGGACTTCCCTGGTGGTTCAGATGATAAAGAATCTGCCTGCAATGCAAGAGACCTGTGTTTGATGCCTGGGTTGGGAAGATCCCCCAGAGAAGGGAAAGGCTATCCACTCCAGTATTCTGGTCTGGAGAATCCCATGGACTAGTCCATGGGGTTGCAAAGAGTTGGACACAACTGAGGGACTTTCACTTTCACTTTTCACATACCCTACCTTGTCCTCCAGTACCTTTCCATTAGCTCACAAATGTTTAAAACTAATGTTGACCCCTATTGCAATAGTCTTGATTAAGTTTTCTTTGCTGTTTTTAACACATGGCTGGTGCAGTTTTTATTTTACATTAAGTACCATATTCTGACTCTGGGACTGTGGATCCTCATATTGTAATTAAGGACCTAATCCTCAATTACTGTTTTTAACAATAAGTGCCTCTTATATTTATTTAAAAACACATAAGGTCTTCTATTGGGCAGGACCTAAAAATAGAAATCCATAGTCCTGATCACCAGGAGGAATATTCCTGCTGTGTAAAATATAAAGTTTCCTCTCCTAGGTGTTAGGGGCTCTTCAGTCATGAGAAAGGTGACTCCAATCAGTTCATTCTCTTTTGAAAATTAGAATAAGTGCATTCTCAATTAGATCATCTTTGTAGGTTCCTCTTACTTTAAAATATTTTAAACATAAATTATAAAATAGACAGTGTAAAATCTGACCTCAGAATTTCATTATTAATTTGTTACTTTTCTATTAGCTCAATCCAATTGTAAATATACACTGTATGAATATTTATGAAAGTTTTAGAAGATGGATAATATTTAACACATTCAATCAATTCATCTTTAATTAATAAATTCAAATTTATTTTAAATATGTATGTTTAAATTCTTACGTATTACTCATAATGTAAGCCATCAGAAATAATGCATTTTCTTTATGTTTGTCAAATGTGACTCCAGAGATTCTGAAAAAAATTCTAAAACATATATTTAAGTATAGGTCCATCCACATGTATGTGTAAGGTTAAAATTCAATTCGGTTATGACAACAGTTATAATTAAATGCTTCTGTGCATAATATGATAAGTAACACTACTTTCAGTAACTGTTACATGGTCTGGCTACCTAGTATCTTATCTTTTTTAGGGTCACTGAAGAACACTTCATGAAGGGCACATTTTATTCTCTGAAACTAATAACAAAAGATAGGGGGCACAGAAGGAATCTAAGCTCTTTGTTTAAAAAACATTCCCTTATATAGAATGTAATCAATTATAAATTACTCAATATTTCAACATATAATATATTCTAATAAATAGTTCTACTGGAAAAGAGAGCTTAGGACTACTGAATTGTTATTAACTAATATTGTTACTCATTTCCAGGTCTTTTTTCTTAGAAGGGGAATGAGGATGACAGAAACATTATAAACACATGCTAGGATGCTCCCATCCCAATTTTCCTGGAAATTTTATCTTTATTTTTAGGTTAGTTCAGAAGCAGACCTTGAAGTAAGGATCTCCATGAAATTCAGTTATTTTGTTGGTGAAAGACGTCTGATGTGAGCAGTAGGGAAAAGAGACATCAAGAGAATGCACTTTATAAAGTTGTGTTCTGTTATCACAAATACAATTTTGTGTGACTTTATCTTAATCTGCTACAGTAGAATACACAACTCAGTGATTCCCTGAGGACTGAGAGAGTTGAGTATTTATAAGCCAACTCCCACCTGTAATTGATTGGGTGCTGCTGGGTAAAGGGTGTTATAAATTACCTTCAAGGTGAATAGCTGGCAAGGGAAACTCTCAGGCAACATTCCTTTCTGCTCAAGTCAGAAATGGCCCCAAACTTCTTCCCAATACTACCATTCCAGCAGCCACTATTAGTATACTGGACTTTAAGTCATTAACTTAAAATAAGTACATTGATTCAGTTTCTTAGATTTCAATTTCTTAGATTTCAAAGACTTTTCACTCTAGGAAAAGTTAAAGGAAAATTTAAATTAATAGTCTAAAAAAAAAATCCTTGCACTGCTCAGGCTATTTTAATGTTACATATATTGCTGGCAACTCCATATATTTAAACCATCACTTTTTTAAAAATAGAAATTCCTTTTTAAGATTTAAGTATTTTAAACATTTATTTTAGCACAAACTTGTTCTGACTTTTATTCAATTGACTTTTAATTGTGCCTTTTTATTTCCTTTGCATCAGTGTTTGATTATGCTGAAATATATATAATCTGTGAGCTTAAATAATGGCACTTTTTTTCTATCTAGCAATCATTTATAGTTATATTAAATAAGAAAAAGTTCATCCAAGATGAAAAATTTAGGGAAAAATTATAAAACAGTGAATTAGGGAGGCCAAGGAAGGAAAGATTTTTAAGAAATGAAAAGTCAGCACTATCAAATGGAATAGAAAGTTCATGTAAGAATATTAATAAGCACTTGCTGTATTTAAAAGTCCCCTAGAGTCCCTAAGGTAAAGTTCTCCCATTTTCTTTTTAAGACACAGCTCTCCAAGGATCTGGTGTCCTATTCCTGAACTCCAGTACAGAGGTTATAATAATGTTATCTCTTGGCAGGTCTCCTCCTTGCTTAAAGTCAGCCATGAAGTTATTCAACAGATACTTGTTGAGGACCTAAAATATTTCCTACACTGATTAGCTGTTGAGCAGCAAAATTAAAGATAACTGACTTTCCACTCTCTAAATAGTTACATTTAGAGAAATTAATCAATCAAATTAAGAGTACATACAAATGTATATTTACACAATGTGAGGAGTATTGTGAAAAAAAAAAGTTTGCTATAATAAACATAACAAACTCAATATACTCTTCTATATTCTTCATCAAATGTTCAGGGAAGGTCTTTTAGCTAAAGCAGCTTTCAACTTGAGAGATAAAGAATGAATAAGCATCGGGGGAAAAGAGGAGGGAAATACCAAGCAAAATAACATCAAAATAAAATGGACAATAGGCAACTTGGGGAACTATATTTACATATCACATTTTCTTTGACTTAGTAAATCTATTTCTAGGGATCTAGCAATAACAAACAATTGAATATATGAGTAAAAATTCTGCTACAAGGCTATGTCATATTTATTATAATTTATAATTATATAGGAATATAGTATTGTTATTTAGTCAATAAATCGTGGCTGACCCTTTTGCAACCCCATGAATGGTAGCCTGCCAGGCTCCTCTGTCCATGGGATGTCCCATGCAAGAATGCTGGAGTGGGGTGCCATTTCCTTCTCCAGGGGCTCTTCCCCACTAGAGGTTGAGCCCATCTCCTGCATTGGCAGGTGGGTTCTTTACCAAAGAGCACCTGGGAAGCTCCATCAATGGATAGGTAGGTGGCGCTAATGGTAAAGAACCCAACTGCCAATGCAGGAGATATGAGTCACAGGTTTGATCCCTGAGTCAAGAAGATTTCCAGAGAAGGGCATGGCAACTCACTCCAGTATTCTTGCCTGGATAATCCCACTGGACGAAGGAGCCTGGCAGGTTACAGTCCATAGGGCTGCATAGATTTGGACACAACTGAAGTGATAGGCATAAGCATACTTCTAAAACACTCTTTCTTAGGTGTTTAAGAAAACTGTCACTTTATATATAAAATAGATAAACAAAGACCTACTGTATGGCATAGGGAACTGTACTCAGTATTTTGTAATAACCTGTATGGAAAAAGAATTAGAAAAATAAATATATACATATTTATTTTTCATATGTATATATATATATATATATATATATATATATATATATAAAACACTTCACTTGAAACTAATACAACATTGAAAGTCAACTATACTTAAACAAAAAAGTAAAACAAACAAACAAAAAAAGTCACTTTTTCCTAAGGTTATTAGTGGAACTCTAATTAAAAATTTTCCAGGACACAGGAAAAGCATGCACTCAGACCAGACTGTTTTAATTTCATGTGAACATTTAACAGCTAACAAAAATGAAGCACCACGTAATTGAAAGCACCTTGACACTGGATATTCATCCTTTTCAAGGTACACACTGGCACATGTCTGCAGGCTCCAGACATCATTGCATGGACTCTCTGCTTCCTGGTAAGAGACTGAACAAGCTGCTGCATCTCCAGTCATGTGCTGTGGTGCTTGTCACATCAAGACATCATCCATAATTAAGAGAGTGTTGATGCACCGATCCTGATTTTCATGTCAAACACTGCATGCCTTCGCACCTAAGTCCTGCAGCCTATTTAAGAAGCTTAGGATATATCTCAGCTATCTTCTTATTGAGTCCAGGAGGAGTCAATTTTTAAAGAGGACCTCATTGGGAATGAATTTCTGAATACAGTGTAAACATCTAATATTAAAAGATAAGTAAGTTTTCTGGGATTCATATGGATAAAAATTTCAGGAACTAAAATTTATGTTGCAGACATATATTTATTACATGTGAAATTTGTGTTGCAGATATTATCTATTACATACTAATTTCAAGGATTTTAAAGCTTGTAGAATTTGGCTTTTTGATTGTATATACATATATTTCTCATTTTAGACAACATCAACATATTTTGACATAGATATAGTCATAGATGAAGATATACTACAAAATACCAAGCCACATCTGGCTGGTGGGCCCTGTATAATTTATAGCCTTCTGTTTTGGCTTGGTTGAATATTCTACTTATTTTATAATAATCTCAACAATTTTTACAAATTAAATAAATTGAGGTCTATTATTAAGTAAGTTGCCATATTTACAGAATATTTTTGAATGACAAATTCAAATATGTTTAATGTTTTCTCTAAGAACTGTTAAGAGTTCAGTCTGGACTGAGTTAGTCATTTTTAATTTTTTAATAGTTTTATTTATTTATTGGGTGTGCTGGTCTTCATTGCTGTTCAGGCTTTTCTCTAGTCGTGGTAAACGGTGGCTTCTCTTTGCAGTGGTTTCTTTGGAGCCAGCCGAGCACTGGCTCTAGAACGCATAGACTCAATAGTTGTGGTTCCTTGGCTCTAGAGCACAGTCTCAGTAGTTGTGGTGCACAGCGCTTAGCTGAGTCTTCCCAGATTGCACTAGTGGTAAAGAACCTGCCTGTCAATGCAGGAGACATAAGAGATGCGGGTTCAATCCCTGGCTCGAGAAGATTCCCTGGAGAAGGGCATGGCAACCCATTCCAGTATTCTTGCCTGGAGAATTCAATGGACAGAGAAGCCTGGCAGGCTGAAGTCCATAGGATCACACACAGTCGGACACAAGAACTCATGGGCGTACCTATTCTGCAGAACGTGAACTCTTCCTGGATCAGGGATCCAACCCATATCTCCTGCAGTGGCAAGTGAATTCTTTATTGCTGGGCCACCAGGGAAGCCCCTGGACTGGTTTAGTCTTATAGTAACTTACTAGTGGCTACTCTTCCACTACTTTGTCAGTTTTATTTAGCTTTTAATTTACTGTCTGCTATATAAATTGACAGCTTGCTTGATAAAGAATAGGGAAACATGTTTATGATATGAGAATAAGTCAAAAGATTAAGGGATATTTTATATACTGTTCAGACATTTGTGACATTGTTAAATAGGACAGGGAATAATTAAGATTAAAGATGATAAATAAATATTAAACAGGTTAGTTATTTAGTTATATAGAAAGGCAAGATAACATAATGAGACAAATTAGACAAAATTCTGGATAAGGGACACAGGTACAAGGAAAAATATATATATACCGGAGAAGGCAGTGGCAACCCACTCCAGTACTCTTGCCTGGAAAATCCCATGGATGGAGGAGCCTGGTAGGCTGCAGACCATGGGGTCTCTAAGAGGCGGACACGACTGAGTGACTTCACTTTGACTTTTCACTTTCATGCATTGGAGAAGGAAATGGCAGCCCACTCCAGTGTTCTTGCCTGGAGAATCCCACGGACAGAGGAGTCTAGTGGGCTGCTGTCTATGGGGTCGCACAGAGTTGGACACAACTGAAGCGACTTAGCAGCAGCAGCAGCATGTATATATACATTAAGTTCAAAAAAAGAAAAGAGCTAAAAAAATCCTAAGAGTTCAAGATGAATATCCTTTTCATCCTCAATATCTTCCCACTCCAATTCAACAAACAAGTTTTCCTTAGATTAATTTTTATAAATCACCCCCTTTTATCACTTAACCTCTCTCAAAGTCTTTCAGTCACTTTCTATTACCAATAGGCTGAAATTCGACTATATGTTCTAGAATTTATGATGCTTAATCATCTGGTCACAACTTTTGTTTCTAATTGTAATCATCAAATACCAATCAACTAATCAGAAATTGTTGTACAATATTTGTCATTAAACCACTGTCCCTATACTCCTACTGCTAAATCTCTTTAATCCTCAGACTTCAAGAAGGAGTCCGATCTGGATTTCTAAATTCAAGATCTTTAAACTTGACCAAAGTCTTAGTGGAAAGCATTTTTAAAGCCATTAAATATTTGAAGGCTTTTATATGTGACACCATTCCCTTTTCCCTTCTCTCAGCGACCTATGTAAGACTTGCCTTAAGGCAAGCATATTTCTTTATCCAAATATATACACTCAGGACAGGCCTCATGTCCACACTGATTGTACCTGAAATACGGAAATAAATATTCATTCACCCTTTGAATTTCAAATGCACTTTTCGGTCAGATTGCACAGGTGACACAGAGAATCAGGTGGGTGAAATGAAGAGAAAGTGACTCGTGCGGATTTCGTTTCATGACTCTGATTCATCATTACTTTACCAAAAATGTCTCCTCCAAGTGGTATCAAACTTCTACACTAGCATTTTACAATTAATTCTTAGCTATTTATACATATTCAGGGGGAGTGAAGGCTTTTTTATTTTGTTTCTTCTATGTTTCTTCTTGTTGCTTAGTGGCTAAGTCATCTCTCATTCTTTGTGACCCCATGGCCTGTACTCCACCAGGCTCTTCTGTCCATGGAATTTTCCAGGCAAAGATACAGGAGTGGGTTGCCATTTGCTTTTCCAAGGGATCTTCTTGACCCTGGATTGAATCTGTGTTTCTGTAAAGGGCTCCTCATATTATACCATGATACTGGGCTTTAATCACATCACACCAAGGCACATTACTGAAAGTGTCTTTTTCTCTACCTAACCGTATATTATCCAATGCCCAGGGTATATGAATATTCATTTGTCACTGTCACCCAACATAATGTTATGTTATCAAGAGAAACTAAAAACAAAATACTGCAAAGATTGGAATATATTTGATTCAAATGGGATTATTTCCAGTAATGACATCATGTAATTTCCTTGGATTTCTGCATTCTCCACATAATTCTTGCATACTTACTGATAATTATGCTTTCAATGTTTCCTTTCATGAGCTACGTGTATCAAATCAATATTTTATATAATAGCATATTTTTAAATTAGGTTCTATCTTAACAGTTTGAATAAAAGCAGAGCAGGGTGTTCTTTGCTAGTCATTAAGCTGCAGTCTACCTCATGACTTTGGAAAAAGATATGCTATGGCATATGCATGTGTAAGCAAATCAATCTTCCTTCCAGCATTCATCTAAAAATCAGAGATGGATTTTTACACATCAGAAGAACCCTGAAATGTACAATGAGGATATATTAAATATAGTTTTCACTGGTATATTATGCAATTATAGCACATTTAACAATCTTACATGAACACGTGTTATCCACCATTTCATGAATTAAATCATCCTTTCAGAACACATATAGCAAGCATGTAAACCTATGTTCTTTTCACCTCTCCCATAATTAACATTTCTCAGATATTGTGAAAGCCTAAATTCACATTGTCAAAAATTACTTTTTCTCTTTTTCTTTTATTTGGATATTTAAACTTCCCTATGTAACTGGAGAGATTAATCACAGTTCATAAATACCATCAATAATTTTCATTTCAAGATCATCAAAATCATATTTTCTACCTTAATTTTTTTAAGATGGGGCATAATTCAACACAAATAATTGTCCAAGGAAATGGAAAGCAGTGCCGGTAGTATCAGATAAAAAGTAGGCTCTATGTGCTGCGCTGTGATGTGCTCAGTTGCTCGGTCTTATCAAACTCTTTGTGACCCCATGGACTATAGCCCACCAGGCTCCTCTGTACATGGGGCTTCTCCAGGCAAGAAAAGTGGAGTGGGTTTCCATGCCCTCCTCAGTAGGCTGTATATTGGTGAGTAAAGATCAAGATGGAGAGTCCTCAGGAACAATCAGATTTCTGGTTCACAAGACTGAGCCTAAAAGCTGTCCAGGAAGACAAGTGGGCTGGAGAAGTACCATATTACAGGAGGAAAGTCAAAGTGTTCCTAGTGCTGAAATTCTGTGAAGCTGGGCTTACCCTTCAGCTACTTTTGTTGTTGTTTCCTTCCATCTTTCCCAGCATTAGGGTCTTTTCCAACAAGCCGACTCTTCGTATCAGGTGGCGAAAGTATTGGACCTTCAGCTTCAGCATCAGTCCTTCTAGTGAATATTCAGGGTTGATTTCCTTTAGGATTGACTGGTTTGATCTCCTTGCTGTCCAAGGGACTCTAAAGTCTTCTCCAGCACCACAATTCAAAAGCATCAAGAATTCGTCACTCAGCCTTCTCTATGGTCCAACTGTCACATCCAAATATCCAGCTACCGTGGTTCATAATCAGTTAATAGCAGAATGTGTTTTTACCCTCCAGGGGTCAATTGCTATCCTCCATGCTGAACCCTTTTGCTTCAAGTAAGTTATGGCAGCACAGAAATTGCTAGATGTTTATCATAGACAGTTAAATGGGACTATGATTGTACATATGTTCATTACAGAAAGGGAACTCATAGGGGGAATAGGAGTCAAATGTGAAAATCTCTTGTAGCAGATACAGACACTGAAAAACTTTAAATGAAAATAAACAGTATTAAGTAACCTTGAAGTATGAAGTAATAAGTAACATTTTAAATTTTTATGTAACTACATATAGAAAGGGATGGAATCCAAACCATTCAACCACCAGCACAACATAGTCATCAATAAATGAGGATAGACATTCAGCAATGTGCTGGAATGTAGGCCAGTAGGACCTTTCTCTATCCAGCATTAATAATGTAATTTTTGAACTGTGGGGTGGTATGGAGGATCCAAGATCATCAATGTAACGATGGCACAGGCGGAATGTATGGGTTTGGTAACTGGAGGCAGTACCTACTTAACAAAAGGGTGGAATTATTTCAATATTTTTAAAACCAGTATGGAAGTAGTCTTGCTTGCTGAGTGAATATTAGCACTGTGCAAAGATTTTTTTTTTTCTTCAATACTGTGTCATAATGTTCCATGAAGATCTAAAATTGAATCTCAGCTAACTGAATGTGTTTGGTTACCTCTTGCTGTCAAGGGCATTTTGGGTTCCTAGAAAGGAGTTATTTTAGAATACTATTAAATATATTTGGAAAGTGGCTTCTCTGCTGAATGAAACAACGGAAGCAAAGAGGCTACAAAATTCAGGGGAAAAAAAGTCTCAAGCAGCAACTTATAACATTTTTCTCTGCTTTGTTACCCTCCACCATGCCCCACTGTACATTCTGCTCAGATTTACTTTGACCAATGGTTTTAAAATAGAGTGCATAAAACATTGGTTCCATCAGTGGTAATTCTGATGTCCTAATCAGCAGTTTATAATTTTAAATAACAAATGTAAATTGTTTTTGTCGATAAAGACAAATTCCCCTGGTATTTGTGACCATTTTATTAGAGAGGTCAAATGTTTCATATACCTCTGCCTCGCCTGATTAGTTCTATATCTATAGTATAGTTAGGCTTATTTAAATAAATTGTTATTAGTGTTAATCACTCAGTCATGAACGACTCTTTGTGACCCCATGGAGTCACTTTGTGATTCCTCTGTTGATGGAATTCTCCTGGCAAGGATACTGGAGTGGGTTGACATTTCCTTCTCTAGGGGATCTTCCAGACCTAGGGATCAAAGCCGGGTCTCCTAACATTGCAGGTGGAGTCTACCATCTGAGCTACCAGGAAGCCCAAATGGTTCTTGTTATTCAGCCACTCAGTTGTATCCGACTCTTTGCCGTCCCAAGGACTGCAGCAAGCCAGGATTTCCTGTCCTTCACTATCTCCCATAGCTTGCTCAAATTCATGTCCATTTAGTCAGTGATGCCATCCAGTCATCTTGTCCTCTGTCATCCCCTTCTCCTCCTGCTTTCAATCTTTCCCAGCAATTGGGTCTTTTCCAATGAGTCAGCTCTTCACTTAACTTTGCTTAAAACAGAAATTCAATAGATTTTTATGACATGCTGCCAAAACTATGTACCTATTTGTAATATACCTGTTGAACAGATAAGGAAAACTTCCATTTAGTTTAAAATACACATGGATTGTCTATTTTATTTTAAAGGAATAAACAGTCATGTCAAATTGAAGCATATCAGCTTTTCTACTGCAAGTTATTATCGAACACCTTTAGAAAATTTAGAGTTCATAAAAGATGTATACACAATTATACTGCCAAAAATAATTTGTAAGATTTTGGTGTGTTGTCCTCTACATTTTGATATATTATCTTGTGCACTTTCATACATTACCATCATGTGTTAACAGAAAAGAATGCACAATGTGAGAGCTGTGAGTTAAGTTTTATTTGGGACAACATGAGGACTATAGCCCCGGAGACAGCCTCACAGACATCTCTGAGAAACTGCTTGGAAAAGGTTGAGGGGAGGTCAGTTTCTATGCGATTTGGGCAAAGGGGGATACATGCACTTCAGCACGCATTTGGCAGAATCTTGCTGCTGGTCACAAGAAGATTGTTGCTAGGCATGAGGAGCAGATGTCTCCATTACTGATTTTTAGTGATTGTAGATATGAGAAGATGCAAGAATTTGAACTCATAAAACCTCCTCATGAAAATATCTAATTATCCAAAGTTCTGTTTTGTCAGTTTTTCCCAGAGCACAAAGTACCTCATTCCTGATCTCTACCCTAAACTTTTTTCAGGATATATTGAAGGTCAGTGACTGCAGTGGCTAGTTACCCAATCCTTGTAGAGGTAGATGGCAAGGACAATTTTAGTTGGTATATGTGTGTGCAAAGATATATATGTATATATGTACATAAACATTTACACATATATATTATAATGGCCTCATTTTTTTACATAATCTTATATCCACACTATTAAAATTTCCAAATAATCACTGTTTTAACAATTATATAGCATTTATACAACTATAGATAAACTATTCACAGGTAATCTATTGGTCAGATACTTGGATTTTTCACACATTTTGCAGGTGGAGTGAATTTGTTTATATAGTTTTCCTTTTGGCACCTCATGGTATATTGTTAGACACAGAATTACTGGGTTCATGAACATTTTTGTAACATGTTGCAAATTCTGACAAAATAATTCAAATTTATTTTAGAAACAAAAGTCCAGTGTAAGTATACTCAGGCTGCAGGTGTTTACTATGAAGAGTTAAAATAAGATCAATGGAGTCATTCACACAGAAGAAATTTTATGTTGCCTTAATTTTATATCCAGTAGCCTCTCCAATTTAACCACAATTAATCCTTAGAGTATAAAAATATCTTTATATCATTCCTTTAAAAATCTCCCTCTTTATCTGAGTAGATATGTAGGTAGATGATATATAGATAAATCTTAAATACATTATTTTGGAATAGCTTTTTTCAGTTAATATGTTAGCAACCATGTTGACATATATTTCCAAATGGTTTCCAAGTTATGTACTCACTTTTGTAGCTACTAACATGTTAAAATGAGCAGATATGCATCTTATACAGTGAAAATACAAATTGTTGCATAATGTATGAAACCTTCTCAAGATAAAGTGAAAATCAAATGACATAAATGAAAAAGTGTCTTAAATCCAGAGTAGTTATCTCACAAGGTGAGGCATTTCAGGAAGAGATATATACCCTTAGAACTAAGGATAGTATTGTAATGTATGTCACAAATGGCAATGAGTTATTGGGTGTGTAAGGCAATGACAGGAATCTGATTCCTGTATGCATAATACATATGAGATCCTGGAAGGACTGTGTCAGTAAAAAGAATGTTCAAATTAATGAAATATCCCATCTGTCTTGGACTGACATTTGCCCCCTCACACACACACAAAAAAATTATGTTAAAGAATTATCATCTAATGCCTCAGAAAGTGACCATATTTGAAGACAGAGTCTTTAAAGAAGCAATTAAGTTAAAATGAGGTCATTAGGATGGGCCCTAATCCAATATGATGGATGTCTTTCTAAGAAGAGGAAGTTTGGACACATAAGACAGAATATCATGTGAGCATGAAGTGATTGACTGAAAGTCAAGGAGACAGGGCTCAGAATAAACCATCCTTGTCAGTGCCTTAAACACTGACCTCTAGCTCCAGAACCCCAAGAAAATAAATTTCTATTGTTTAGAATACCCAATATGTTTTATGTCATGACAGCCCTAGCACACTGATATACTGTCTGTAGTGAGACTTTGCTTTGATGAGGTGATTCTCCTAAACGGAACTGCTACTGCTCCTGCTAAGTCGCTTCAGTCGTGTCCAACTCTGTGCGACCCCATAGACGACAGCCCACCAGGCTCCCCCGTCCCTGGGATTCTCCAGGCAAGAACACTGGAGTGGGTTGCCATTTCCTTCTCCAATGCATGAAAGTGAAAAGTTAAAGTGAAATCTCTCAGTCGTGTCCGACTCTTAGTGACCCCATGGACTGCAGCCTACCAGAGTCCTCCATCCATGGGATTTTCCAGGCAAGAGTACTGGAGTGGGGTGCCATTGCCTTCTCCTCCTAAATGGAAATAAAACCCTAATCCATATGCTCCAAGAGTATAAAGTTCAAATGCACTTTTCTAAAGTAGAAGCTCCAACATTCGTTGGATCATGGAGAAGTCAAGGGAGTTCCAGAAAAACATCTACTTCTGCTTTGATTGTGCTAAAGCCTTTAACCCTGTGGATCACAACAAACTGTGGAAAATTAAAGAAATAAGAGTACCAGACCACCTTACCTGTCTCCTGAGGAACCTATATTTGGGTCAAGAAGCAACAATTAGAACCAGACATGGAACAAGGGACTGGTTCCAAATTGGGAAAGGAGTACATCAAGTGGTATATTGTCACCCTGCTTATTTAACTTCTATGCAGAGGATATCATGTGAAATATTGGGCAATATAAATCACAAGCTGCAATCAATATTACCAGGAGGAATATCAACAACCTAGGATATGCAGATGACACCACTCTAATGGCAGAAAGTGAAGAGGAACTAAAGAGCCTCTTGAGAGTGAAAGAAGAGAGTGAAAAATTGAAACTCAACATTTAAAAAATGAAAATCTGGTATCTGTTCCATCATTTCATGGCAAATAGATGGGGGAAAAGTGGAAGCAGTAACAGATTTTATTTTCTCGGGCTCCAAAATTACTGCAGAAGATGACTGCAGTCATGAAATTAAAAGACATTTGCTCCTTGGAAGACAAGCTATGACAAACTTAAATAGTGTATCACTTTGCCAACAACGGTCCATGTGGTCAAAGCTATGGTTTCTCCAGTAGCCATGTATGGATATGAGAGTTGGACCATAAAGAAGACTGAGCACCAAAGAATTGATGTTTTCCAACTGTGGTGCTGGAGAAGACTCTTAAGAGTCCTTTGGACTGCAAGGAGATCAAACCAATCAATCCTAAAGGAAAACAACCCTGAATATTCATGGGAAGGACTAATGCTGAATCTCCAGTATTCTGGCCACCTGATGCGAACAGCCAACTCATTGGCAAAGCCCTGATATTGGCAAAGACTGAAGGTGAAAGGAGAAAGGGGCGGCAGAGGATGAGATGATTAGATAGCATCACCTACTCAATGAACATAAATTTGAGCAAATTCTTGGAGAGAATGGAGGACAGAAGAGCCTGGCATACTACATTTCCTGGGGTTGTAAAGAATTGGACACGACTTAGGGACTGAGGAAAAGTAAGATATAAGAATTCAGGTTAAAAATTTACAACTGAGGAAACTAAAGTGAAGTTGCTCAGTTGCGTCTGACTCTTTGTGACCCCATGGACTGTAGCCTACAAGGCTCCTCTGTCCGTGGATTTTTCCAGGCAAGAGTACTGGAATGGGTTGCCATTTCCTTCTCCAGGGGATTTTCCCCACCCAGGGATCAAACCCGGGTCTCCTGCATTGCAGGCAGACGCTTTACCATCTGAGCCACCAGGGAAGCCCCTAGGAAACTAAGGGTCTTGGTAACTTACAAGGAATCAATGCTTTTCTTATAGAATTTGTTCTGTGTTATAGACAGAGAAAACTAACTTCTTGCTTAAGATATAGTTTTGAAAAAAATTATAGTGATCAAGGGTTAGTGAACCATTTTAAAGGTTTTCCAAATGTAAATATATGAAGAGATCATAGTCCCTACAATAATGTAAAAAATACAGAAATATCAAAAGGTGATAAGATGTTTATTTTATATAATAAAAGAGAAGAAAGAAAAACCATGAACAATGATTGAAAAAAATGTTGAACAAGAAATACATTTGTTGGGGGGAAAAAAAGGAAATATAATTACAGGAGGATAAAATGTCTACTGAAATTTGAACCTTGTGAATATTTGGTTTCTTACTCATTTAAATAGGATTCCCTGGTGGCTCACACAGTAAAGAGTCTGCCTGCAATGCTGGAGACCCGGGTTTGATCCCAGGGTTGGGAAGATCCCCTGGAGAAGGAAATGGCAACCCACTCCAATATTCTTGCCTGGAAAATCTCATGGATGAAGGAGCCTGGCAGGCTACAGTCCATGGGATCGCAAAGAGTCAGACACAACTGAGCAACTTCATTTTCACTTTCTTTCATTTAAATAGTGAATGGCATTTTTATTTTAATATAGTCACATATATTGATCTTTCCCTTTATGATAGTGTTTTTTTCATCTCACTTATATAACCAATTCTTAGTCCGAAGTTATGCAGATATTCACTTGTGTTATCTTTTGGAAATGTAATTTTTTTTTTAACTTTTACACCCGGATTTAACTTTTGTTTGTGAAGTGATATAAGCATTAAGTTTCTCTCTTTTTTTCATTACACAATTCAAAGGATCAAGCACTATTTATTGAAAAATCCAGCTCTTTTTCATAGTTCTTTGTCATAAATCACAGGACCATGTCTATGGAAATCTGTTTCTGGACTTCTGTTGTGTACTGTCAGAATCATAGGGTACAGAATATATTTGTAGCACAAATAGGCCATACATGTCTAATCCAGATGGTATAAAGAATATCTGTAAATTAATCAGAAAAGACAGAAAACTTATTAGAAAAAAGACACTTCAAGACACTTATTAGACACTTCAAAAAGAGGAACGTACAAGTTGCTAGTAAACATATGAAATATCTCCATTACTTTAGTCACTAGGAGAATATAAAGTAAAACATCAATGAGATAGTAACAACATAAATAAAGCAGAAATACTAAAATTGAAAATAGACTGCCAATCTAAAATGTTGGCAAGAAAGTGAAGAAATAAGAATCCTCCTATCTTACTGGGGAACCTGTAAATTGGTATGAATTACTTAGTAATATATTAAGATTTATCTTCTAAATTTGAAGATATGCATACATATTTGCAGCAAAAGGCATTTGAAAGACATGAACATCAAAAAACTAGATATAATCCATTAACAAACAAATATACAGAAATAATGAAATATTAAAAAAAAAACAACACTATCAGCAAAGTAAGTTAAAAAAATAAATATTTGCAGCAGAAACATGATGAGTCTTACTATGTGTTCAAGTTTACTGTTGGAATATCAGAAATATGCAAAAAATTATGGTTCTATGGTGTTAGAAGTAGTGATCATAATAAAGTTTGGGAAGGATGCAGGGGTATAAGGGAGGTACACTAGGGATTTCTGGGGATACTCCTAATATTGTATTTTTTTGCTTTTAGCCTGGGTGTTGGTTGTATAATTATAAATTCCCACTGTTTTGAGATATACATATAACCTATATGTTGTCTTATAATATATGCTTATAATTTGATCAAATAGTTTATTAAAAGTCAATAGATGTGAGAAATTTCAGGTATGGAATCGTAGTCACTATAGTTTATGAATTCATTCAGGACCAAATCAATAAGAAAAAAGACAATTTCTAAAAACTGAAAGAAAATCAAAACATATAAATCTAACTATATATAGCAAGTTGTTTACTTATCCACTCTGAAGAAGGAATCATTTCCAATGTTTTCAGAACACTGTATTCTACAGTTTATCCTTAGCCAAATATATTTTATAATTAAGTAAACTGCAAATAAATCTTAAATTTTTTTTTGCTTTCTTACTGTTCAAAGTAATACTCTCATTATTACTTTTAAATTGTGTATATGAAAATTTGTGTAGCAATAGATAAATATAGCAAAAAATTAATTATGCTTACTTATTAGATTTTTGGTACAAGAGAACAAAGAAATTCAAGCTTAAAAATCAAAGAAATTTTGTAAACATTGTATAGTACTAAATAAGAATTTGAAATATCAATATAAAGTCATGCATTTTTAAAAACCCATCTGTGTATCAGTACAGTAAAACAACACTATTGACACACATGCTAAACAGTGGTGATGGCCAAGACAAGCTAAATATTGGCCCAACAGTAAGACCTGCCATATGCCAAGGCCAGTCTAGCTACTGTGCCTGTGAATGTTCGACCTGTCAGAACAGAAATCTGTGTTGATCTGTGGATGCTGCATGCACTATTGCTCAAGGAGACCAGCAGGCCACTTGGTGACAAATCACTTATCATCCATGGTAGCTACCACTCTATTTTGCCCCAAGCAGGGCGGCATACTTTAACCATCTTCACAAATGTTGTCAGTTAAATCCTTTATCTTTACTTTTGACCTTACCAGTCATAACAGTAATTGCAGCCTCCTGGTGGTTAAGTGCTGACTTCTGACCTCTATTACTATTGAGCCCTAGCATCCAACTCTGCAGCTGCCCCTTCTATGTCAGTCCTGTTCTGCACAGGAGAACTCCATAGTACTTTGGGTGCCCTCTCACCCCATATTCTTGATGTATGGTGAGTGTTCTGGACTCTCTAATGGAATATAAATCTGAAGGATATTTGACCTTATATAATATATCCATTCCAGTATGCCTGCTTCTCTTAACCTCCTTCTTCAATACCATCTCCTAAGGCAAAGCAAACATCCCCCCTGAACTTAGTGCTTGTCATTTACCTTTCCCAGGTTTCTAAGGGCTGCCTCAATAGCAACATTTTTTTCTAATACTTTGAGGTCTCTCCTAGGATAATAACTGCTGCTGCTGCTTAGTCACTTTAGTTGTGTCCGACTCTTTGTGACCCTATGGACTCTAGCCTACCAGGTTCCTCTATCCATGGAATTCGCTAGGCAAGGGTACTGGAGTGGGTTACCATGTCCTCCTCCAGGGGATCTTCCTGACTCAGGGAGCGAACCAGGCTCTCCTGCATTCCAGGCAGATTCTTTGCCACTGAGCCACCAGGAAAGTCCAGGATAACTATGTCCTATTGCTGCTGCTGCTGCTAAGTCATTCAGTCATGTCTGACTCTGTGTGACCCCATAGATGGCAGCCCACCAGGCTCCTCCGTCCACAGGATTCTCCAGGCAAGAATACTGGAGTAGGTTGCCATTTTCTTCTCCATGTCCTACTAAAGAGTCCCCAAATCAATAAATAGTTGCTTGCTTACACTGAATGTTTTGGCCCCCTTGATCAAAAACCCTAAGAATCAATCCTAAAAATACCTTCCTGGCTCTGGTCTGAACATGATGACTATTTCTTGCAACTCTTGGTGTATGGTGTCTTACCTATGTTAGGTTCAGTGCATTCCAAGGCAGGTTTTTCTGGGATTTATTGCTATCATTATCCTCGCAGTCAGGAAAAGATATGGGGTAACTCCTGAGGACGAAACCTCTTGCCTTGTGGGGCAGCACCTTCCCTTCTGCAGCCACTTCCTGCAGAACAGAGTGCTAGCTAGCTCTTATTAGGAAGGGTAGACAAACTCTGGATGCCCAGAGAATCCACATACACAGATATGTCAGTATGCATACCCCTGCCACATATGGATTTTTCATATAATAGGCCTGCGAGCACTAATCATCTAAATGATTTTGGAGATCTCCAACTTAAATAAGCAGATCTACAGCTTGCTTCTCACCTTCAGTCTGTTCTTCCACTCCTAGAGATAAGGGACTTTTTAATGACCTTCTGCCTCTTATTCTTAGCTATTAACTTCTTGTCTTCAGTTTGTTAACATCCCTCTGATGGCATCCATACAGCTTAGCAGTAACCAACCAGTTCTGTTTTCTTCATAGGCACTGTCCTCTCATCTTTTACTGTGCCCTATACTTCTGAGTGCCTGAATCATCATCTCTGCTGCAGCATTCCCCAGCACTGGACATTTCCCAAGGTAGCAATCTGTGAAATATTTAGCAGCTGAGTCACCATCTTCTATCAGGGCACTCAGCACCTCACTTATCTACCGTACCCAACCTCTGATGCATGGTGTGAAGCCAGTCCCAGATTCCCCATCTTCAACCTGTATTATTGGAACACTTCTGTTTTAGTGTTGAGCCTCTGAAGCAGATACCTAAACTAAAGAAGGCTTTTGTGTAATTTATTAAGGGCAATGCCTAATAAGGAAAAACAAATGTATCCCAAAAAGACTGGGAGAGCTACTAGTCTGTCCTGTTGATCTGACTGCAGAAAAAGGCAAGAGAGAAGGAAGAAAGTTGAGTAAAAGTATTTTAGAAGGCAAATCAGGTCCAAAAGGGTTCAGCAAGTTCATTCCTGAGCCAACATCACTCCTCAGTTGAGTCCTATGTCTCCTAAGAACAGGGCTAACTTAATATCCTGCCATGATGAGTCATGGGCTGAAATTTGTGGGAAGTGTGGCCTCAGTGTGAACAGTGATGAATTACAGAGTGTAGCAGCGGGAGCCATCAGTCAACCATACTCTCTGCAGACAGAGATTGAGAGGCACTTCTTCATGGCTGCCACATGTATAAATAAATATATCTGGGTCTAGATACCAACTGTAGCATTCAAGAATTCAGTGTATTTAAATTTAGTAATCAGACTGAACAGTTTTTGTGTATTGTGCATTACAGTGTTTACAAAGATAGATAAAATGTTTATGTATGAAAATCAGTGAATTTATCTATTCACTGTATTTAAAATTATTTAATGATGTGTTAGAGGTATGTTTGGGGTGTAATGTAGTAAAGAATTTATTTTTTAGTCCAGGGGACAATTAGATATCTACTGTAGAAATCCATGTGAGAGGAAGTAAATATAAGTCAGAACTGAGTTTTGAAAAACATTACAAAAGTAAATGTGTGGAAACAAGTAAGTATATTGATGTATGTGAAATAAGAATGAGAATGTCTATTCTTCCCAGATGAATCCCAGTTTGGGGCTTCTTTGTCTGATGATGATGAAGATAATATTCCTTCTAATGAGGACTATTGAGCATGAAAATGAGCTCTGTGGTTGCCACTAGAGTAAAACATGGGATATAAAAACTGCTGATATCTATGAGTCACTCCTGTTGGATTCATTTTATTAGAGTGCAGAAAAGAATACTTCCAATAAAGAATGGATAAAGAATTTGTGAATAAGTTGTCATATAGAGTGAGAAGACCAAAGCATCTATGTATTAAGTGTGAAGGCCCAGTGAGAGTAGCTTTACAAAAACCAAGGCAGAGGCAATGATAAGTAAAAGCAAAGTTCATAATAGAAATATTAGTGAGAAATGAATAAAGCAAAAGGATCTCATGAGCTCAGTGTGCTCGTAATTAAGAATTTACTGAGAAATTCTTCCGAGATAGAGTCAGTGGGGTGGTAAAGATCAAATTCTGAATATATTTGTTTCAAAATATATTATGAATGGGAGCAAATAATAATGTTTCCTCCAAATTTCACCTGGTTATTAGTTGGAAGCCCAGCTCTATGATTATAGAAAGCCTCAACTATACAGCACAAAATCAGATTCTATCAGCTGTTGTTTTCCAGTCATTGCGGTTGTATTCAATCTGTATTTGAATAAGCCCAAAGGCAACTGCATTCACTTCATTGTCATTTGAATGCCCATGTCTACAAAAATTCAAAAGCACCGAGGAACTCCACCTCTATGAATGACACAGAGGTATAGGCTCTGATATCTCCCTTCTCCCACGCTTTCCAGTGGTGGATCTACTACACAGACCTCTTCCCATGTCAATTAAACTCTTGTCTTATATGAAGATGAACTCATGACTACATTATAACTATTATAGGAATCCAGAAGATTCATCACCTGAAAAATGGGGATGAAATCCACACAAAAGTCTCCTAAGGGTGGCTAACAGGCTTCAAACTTCCTTATGTCTGCCTTTGGTGTCTGACTACTGCTATTTTCTTCCTATTTTAATATGAATGTTACTGTTTCTTGAAGTATCTGGACTGTATGAAATTTACTATATATATCTCTTTCTACCTACTCAAATAAAGAGGTATATATCTCCAAATTTTATAGACATATGTATAAAGATCCATGATGCCCAAATCATTAAAAAATTAATTTTAAAAGTCAACATTGTGCATTGTAGTTTTTACAAAGTTTTAAAAAGCTAATTTAATAGACTGCTCTATCCTTCCATGTTTATATTCTCTTATACAAAATAATTTCCAAATATAATCACTATTTCTTCTTAAATACTGTCCTTTATCATTTAAAATTTGTAACAAAGTACTAGTAAACTAGAAGTCAACCAAATCTTGAGTATAGGAGATATATAACTTAGACTGATTTA
This sequence comes from Bos taurus, assembly GCF_002263795.3. Lineage (NCBI taxonomy): Eukaryota > Metazoa > Chordata > Mammalia > Artiodactyla > Bovidae > Bos > Bos taurus. The sequence goes on from NC_037347.1 coordinate 48,302,772, forward strand.
TATTTAATATTTATGACAAATAATTTGGATAATATAGTAGTATACTTCACAAAAGGCATTTGTGTGCACTTAGTAAAAAGTATTGTGTACTTCATTTGGGTACGCTTAGTGTTCAATTTTATTTTTATTTATTTGCACAAACTCCACATTCACTAACTCATTTTAGGTGACTCTGTGAGTTCATGTGTCTGTGTGCATATGTTTATATAAAATTGTATATCACAATTTTTCCAATATTATATATGGGAATCCTCCTTAGGTTGATCTCTTTGTTCAGTTTATATAAGTTCAAAATTTTTGAAAATATTATTGCCTTCCAAAAAGCAGTTACATATTATGGTCTTGTTGGTTTACTCTGTATGAAGATCAACTACCCACTCCTCTCCAAAGAGCAGCAGTTACTTTAACTGAACGATGAGACAATTAATGGATTGAGGGTGAAAATAGGAGAAGTGGAAATCAGATGTTATATTGTAGAATATTTACTAGCTACAATAAGATTTGTTGAGAGTTAGAAAAAGAAAACCCTTAGTAGAAATGCATGCCAAGAAATAGATACCGTATACCTCACTGGTTCAGAATATTGCAGATCTAGCTGTGAGGGATAGATATGGTATAAAGTAAATGATCTCAACAGCTTTAAGTGAGAACCTCCTAAGACTTCTGATTAGGAGTAATCATACCTATCTGCCTTCCACCTGAATATATGAATTGGAAATTTGTCCACGTATATAAATATAAAAAACTTAACAAGTATAAAATCCACACACTGTTCACAAATATCTCTACATTGGTCTTGCAGTAATTCATACATTTATGCAGTAATTAATGAACTCAGGTCTAGAAGGACATAGAAAATTATAGACTTGTGATAATGTTTGGTGGGACTGAAAGTAAGCAATAAATAGTTCTTTCCCTTCATGACTTAGGCAAGGTGAGAAGAATGAACTTTTAGGTAAGAGAGTGAGAAAAATGATGAAATTAACACATAAAAGTTTAACTTTTCTAGGTACTATAAAAGGAAATATAAATGTAGACTAGCATGTGTGAGTAATTTAAATATATAATATCTAGGGAACATTTAAAGTACTGTTTAACATCTTTGATTTTTGAGATAGTTGTGATTTATAAAATAAAAAATACCATGCAAATAGAAAATTAATTACTTGATCCATTAAATATTAAGGAAAATATTCCTATGTAAATATCAGTATGAGCTACTATTAAATTGTAGAATATTTCCCCATTCTGTATTACCATAACTAATTGAATCAAATTCCAGTAATCTCTGTTATTCTGAAGAACATATTTATTTCTTGTTAGAGGAGTCTCAAGTGAGTGAATGTATAGGTGTTAACTTAGAAGAAAACAACACTTATCATCAAAATAATATTTTCCAAAGAAAAATAAAAAGCAGATATGTATGTTAAATCATGCTTCCTGTTTGAAAATTTAAAAAAAGAGATTGCTACATATGTCTAGAAAACATATTAAATCTAAAATTTTAAATGTAAATCTTATTATGACTAGTACTGTAGCTACCTATTCAAAATGAATAATTAATAGCAATTCATGATAAGAAAATGTAGATTTTCCTTAGAAAAGACTTATTGTTATGTTCTTTTACTTGTTACTTAATTTTACTCTCCATGTTTTACGCATGACATATATTCAATTACATTTATTCAATATACTTTAAAGTACTTCATAGTCTTCATGGAAGTTGGAAGACTTGAACAAAAACAAAAACAAAACAGGAAAGAAGGAAACCAAATAATAAAGTCTTAATAGCATTTGTCAGACCTCCAATTTAGCAACTGAACAACAACAGTAGCATTTGTTACATACCTACACTAATTTAGACTTGTTAAAGAGCATTTTTTAGGAAAAGCAAAATTAAATATTTTAAGAATTTCTTCAGATTTAACACTTTTAACACATAATTTTATTTTGCTTCTTTTATTGATTTGTTCCATTAAAAACAGGTATTTATTTCATTAAAAACAGGTAATAGAATAGAATGCTGCTATTTTTCAGGGGGAGTAAAAGACTAATATTCCTCAGGTACCACAAAATTTATGCACAAAATTTACTGCATTCTTACATCCACCTGAGTAAAAATTAATATATCAAAAGTGTGTCCTTAAACTTTTACGCAAGCAGTGTACTAGTTTCAATTTACTATCCTGACATGGTAGCTAAAGAACAAAAATTCTTCTTCTACAAGTATGGAAATATATTATTTTTCTGACCTTGTTTACAGTGTCACTTGGCTTCCAAAGTTATAAATCTAGTTTATCTTTCTATGTTTTTTGATTTAAATGTAATCGTGAAAAATATTCAATTTAACATAGTGTGAAACCCTTACTTATGATAACTAAGCTATTATTCCAATGTTCACTGTGAGAGGCAAAGAAATTTGTAAACACTCTTACTTTACATATTTATTTAAGTAATTTAACAATTTACTTATATCAGAAAATAACCTTTCACAAAATTCATTTTTGATATATTCGTCCTCTGCTCTATGAATCGACACATGTCTGAGCATGGAAGGTTGTATAACAAACGGTGGCTTGTCACATGTTATGACATATGTGTGGATGTAGGCTATATAACTTATACATTCATAAACTTTCCACTGACATTAACAGATGAGCTGCCTGTTTATAGAGTCGCTGTGAAATACTTCCGTGTACTGTGAAGGACAAAAAACAGGCATAAAGGAACTGTGGGCACAGACCCACAAAATTTTCCATTAAGTAAGGTTAGTCACCTACAGCTAGAAATGGTCTTAAAAATCAGCCATTATGATTTTCTGAAATACTCAGTGTGATACTTTTATCTTCCAACCAACCAAATAAACTCCTTTTTCAAGTACACAATAAGATTATATACACAATATATATTATATATATATATATAATATATATATAATAAAAATACATGGGCTTTCCAGGTGGCACAGTGGTAAAGAATCGTCCTGCCAATGCAGGAGACTCAAGATACCCAGGTTTGATCCCTGTGTAGGGAAGATCTTTCAGAGTAGGAAATGGCAACCCACTCCAGGATTCTTGCCTGGAACATTTCATGGACAGAGGAGCCTGACAGGCTACAGTCCATGGGGTCATGAAGAGTCAGACATGAGTGAACAACACATGCACCCTCAGGCAGGCATGCTCATAAACATATATATATATATATATATATATATAAAATCTCCATATATATGTTTTATTTTTTAACTGATTTTTATTTATTTATTGGTTAAACAAAAAAAGTTTTTTTTTTCTTTTTTTTTTTGCAATACATTATTGTTTTCTATCTAAACATGGAAACATCAATGCATCTTGGATAAGTATCTCTTTGCCCTGGATATAACTATGTGAATACCCCCTGTTGCAAAGCAAGAATGTCGTTCCATTTTCACAAGGAACTGTATACCCAGCCATTCTGATGGCTGTGAACTCTGTAAGTGTATGCTGTCATGATACTCCCCACCAAAAAATTGGCTGTTTTAGGACTATAGTAATGCAAATTTGTCTAGGAGGGCAAGGGTTTCACAATTCTGCCTCTTGGTAATTAAATTTTGTTGAAAAAGGAAACTCTTTGGATGAATTGGGTCACCCTGACCACGATGATTTCAAGGAAAGGGCCAGTGCAGTCCCTGAGAAATAATTCGCCATAGAAGTGAGACTGAATTGGGCTCTCTGGGCAAATCACCACGGTTAGCTGAACACTGAAGAATGATTATTTGGTCACAGAATGGCCTGGCATAACTCACAGAGTTGTTGACCACATGTTGGGCGAATAGAACGAATCTCTGTGGTATGTGTGCTCTTCTGTGAATTGGATGCATTGGTAGATAAGATTGGAGACCAAGCACTTTTTGATATGAGACAATCTTCACCATGTGTGGCTTAGGAAAGAGTGACCTCCTTTATGATTGAGAGCCATAATGGCTTGACTAAATGAGCAGACAATTGCACTATGTCTCAAGCCAGAGACTGATGAGAACAAGCTTTAGCAGTAGTGGTTAATAGAGGTATTTCTTCAAAATGTCTCATACCAGAAGCACACTCAGGTGGCTGCTTTGAAAAAAGTCAGTGAACTAGTCTTGAAGCCTGCAGTAATCATCAGACAGGTCAAAAAATTATAAAAAGTTGTTTCTGTGTGATATGAGGAGCCTATCTCATTTTCTATTTCCCATATACAACTGTGAACCTCTGTAAAAAATTTTAAAGGTCCATAAGTGAGTTTTAGGGGAAAAAATTGGATTTCCAAATAAGCAATACAGTCTCAGTATTCAAAGAAAGGTAGAACTACTTTTTAGTTCAAATTTTGAGGCCAAAATCATAAACATCAATTTATTCCAAATGTACTGAGCATATAGTCTGTGGCAGGCAATGCAATAGGTACTAGATTAGGTATAGAAATATTAAGAAATTTCTTATTTCTTGGGAGAAAGAAATGGAAAAGATTAGAAGACACGACTGAGTGACTGAACTGAACTGAACTGAATTTACTTTTCACAATCTTTCAATAGCATTTGCTTTTTAAGAACTATTATTAACATATCCAATCTGGTGTTCCAAATAAAGTAGACAAAAACATTTAATTATTTCCACCATAGGTTGCCAATATAACACAGTTATTTATAGAAGGAATTTAACAATGCATGTCTAAAGTCACAAAAATAATTGTGGAATCAGAATCTAGTGATTAATCTCAAGGTAATAAGTATATGGATGGATAATTTATATCTTTATCAAAAAGAATAAAATATTATGTTGTTGTTCAGTCACTAAGTCATGTCTGACTCCTTGTAACCCCACGGACTGCAGCATGCCAGGCTCCCCTGTCCTTCACTGTAGTTTACTCAAACTCATGTCCATTCAGTCAGTGATACCATCCAACCATCTCATCCTCTCTCGTCCCTTTCTCCTTCTGCCCTCAATCTTTCCCAGCATTAGAGTCTTTTCCAATTAGTCAGATCATCGCATCAGGTGGCCAAAGTATTGGAGCACCAGCTTCAGCATCAGTTCTTCCAATGAATATTCTCTGTTGATTTCCTTTATGATTGACTGGTTTGATCTCCTTACTGTCCAAGAGACTCTCAATAGTCTTCACCAGCACCACAGGATGAAAGCATCAATTCTTTGGTGCTCAGCCTTCTTCAAGGCCCAACTCTCCCATCCATACACGTCTACTGGAAAAATCATAGCTTTGACTATACAAACCTTTGTCAGTAAAGTGATGTTCTCTACTTTTTAATATGCTGTTTAGGTTTGTCATAGCTTTTCTTGCAAGGAGCAAGCGTTTTTTGATTTCATGGCTGCAGTCACCATCCACAGTGATTTGGAAACCCAAGAAAATAAAATCTGTCACTGTTTCCACGTTTTCCCTATTTGCCTTGAAGTGATGGGACAGGATTCCATGACCTTAGTTTTCTGAATGTTGAGTTTTAAGCCAGCTTTTTCACTCTCCTCTTTAACCATCATCAAGAGGCTCTTTAGTTCCTCTTCACTTTCTGCTGTTAAAGTGGTATATCTGCATATCTGAGGCTGTGGATATTTCTTCCAGAAAACTTAATTCCAGCCTTTGAATCATCCAGTCTGGGATTTCCATAATGTACTCTGCATATAGGTTAAGTAAAAAGGGTGACGATATACTGTTTTGACATACTTTTTTCCCGATTTTTGAACGAGTATCATGTCCAGTTCTAACTGTTGCTTCTTATCATGCATACAGATTTCTCAGGAAACAGGTAAAGAATAAAAGTTACTGGATACATTTTTTTGGCAAAAATGAGGTAGAATATTAGGTAAACATTAACATTTATTTTATATGGGAATATTAGATTATATATTAAAAGTATTTAAAATGTACCATTAAAGAATAAAAATGATCAGATCAGATCAGATCAGTCGCTCAGTCATGTCCGACTCTTTGTGACCCCACGAATCGCAGCATGCCAGGCCTCCCTGTCCATCACCAACTCCCGGAGTTCACTCAGACTCACGTCCATTGAGTCAGTAATGCCATCCTGCCATCTCATCCTCTGTCTTCCCCTTCTCCTCCTGCCCCGAATCCCTCCCAGCATCAGAGTCTTTTCCAATGAGTCAACTCTTTGCATGAGGTGGCCAAAGTACTGGAGTTTCAGCTTTAGCATCATTCCTTTCAAAGAAATCCCAGGGCTGATCTGTTTCAGAATGGACTGGTTGGATCTCCTTGCGGTCCAAGGGACTCTCAAGAGTCTTCTCTAACACCAAAGTTCAAAAACATGAATTCTTCGGTGCTCAGCCTTCTTCACAGTCCAACTCTCACATCCATACATGACCACAGGAAAAACCATAGCCTTGACTAGACGAACCTTTTTTGGCAAAGTAATGTCTCTGCTTTTGAATATGCTATCCAGGTTGGTCATAACTTTCCTTCCAAGGAGTAAGCGTCTTTTAATTTCATGGCTGCAGTCACCATCTGTAGTGATTTTGGAGCCTGTCACACTAAAAATATCCACACACACACACTGGAGTAATAATAGGAGTAGTGATTTTTTAAACTTCTTTCTTTTGATCATGTGCTTATTTAAGTATTTATGTAATGAAAAGTTCAATTATGCATTAAATACATTTTTAGCATCTGTCAAAATGAAATTGAAAAAGAATGTCAAAGCTTAGGTCATGGATCTGATCAATTCTATCATCTTCACTAGTAGCATCTCATGTCCTGAGCTTGTTGGCATTGAAGACAGGAGAAGTATACTCAGGTATAGTTGGAAGACAAGGCATAATGGTCACTGGAAAGGAGACACAAAAATTCTACAGTAGAAATCTAAAGTTATAACCTCAAGCAAAACACAGTTTGTATAATCATTAGTTACATTTTAAGAATTCTTGTCACATAATATTCTACAATTATTATGTGGATAACCCTAAACTTAACTTACTAGATCTTGAAATATAAAAGTCTTAAAAATAAAACATATGTTAAATTTAATTTAAAATATTTAAATTAATTATATACTGAAAAATAATTCACTCAAACCTAAAGATAAGTGAGATAATTGAATTTGACAACAAAAAACATATAATAATGAAGACATTAATTTTGTGAATTATAACATACAAGACAAATATTTTTATTTTTTTAATTTAAATTTATTTATTTTAATTAGAGTTAATTACTTTACAAATATATTTTATAATATAAAAATATAGTCTTTATGTGCAAAAATGTATCATAATTGGTGATTAGATGACATGCACTTAAGGAGATAAGAGAAATACAGATACGAATTAAGAACTACTCTATAGAAGGTTCCTACAAACATTTAGAAATATGCAAGTAAGAACAGAAAGAAGATACAGACTGTTGAATTCTCAAGTATATTAAAATGCCAAAAGACAAAAATGGCAAAATTCATTAGAAAACACAGAGAGAAAAGCAAAGAAAAAAATGAAATATTATATACCATCTAGACTGATTTGAGCAGTATAACATTCAGTGAATAAAATTTTTTGTGATACTGGTAGAAATATTAGTTGCTGTAACCATTTTGGGAAAAGAAAGATAGTCTAAAAATTTTATTAAAAAAAAAATAGCTCTTGCCCAAAAAGTACTCCAGGGACTGTCTCCTGTACAAATGAAATAATCAAAATATTAAACTTTATATAAAAGGATGTTTGCTTCATTGATATCTGTGGTGGCCAAATTCCCCCTAAAATACCTAAAATACACAGTGCCAAACCTAAAAACATAGTAAATGTGTAAAGGGACTGATAATCAATCTACCATTTATCATGAACATTATAATGCATCAAAATGAAATTCTTTTTAAAATCATGAGATCTTTTTGACTGAGAAAAACAAAATGCATATCAATTTATAAAATGACCACATTTTAAACACAGAGACTGCACTAATATACATTTTTAATATGAACTTGAGTTTTGCACAGTTTCAGAAATGGGAAAAGAGGAGGGACATATCTGTGAGAATAGGCTATAAAAGTTTTTCAAAAAAGAAACTCTCTGTAATGATTGAAATTATCTATCTGGACACAATATGGTTGATATTAAGTGCATGCAATTTTTAAATATGGCTAGCACAACTGATACAATAATTGTTAATGTCATTTTAATTAAAGTTTAGATGATCATATGAGGTAATGCCTAGATTGCGTGTGTGTGTGTGTGTGTGTGTGTGTTCATTCACTCAGTCATGTCTGACTCTTTGCGACCCCATGGACTGTAGCCTGCCAGGCTTCTCTGTCCATTTTCCAGGTTAGAATACTGGAGCAGGTTGCCATTCCTTCTCCAGGCTTCCCAACTCTGGGACTGAACTCATGTCTCTTGCATCTAGGAAGATTCTTACTAGCTGAGCTGCCAGGAAAACCCCACCTAGATTACACTATAGGAAAAAATATAAACCTCAATATTTTAAAATAACAACATCTTTCTCACAGTATTTGTCTATTTCAAGTGCATGTCTTTCTAACACAACCAAATTTCTGTTCCATATCTTTGTCACTTAAATATGCAAGCTAAAGGGGCATCCCTCTCTGGTCATTGGACTTTATGGGAAGAAAATAGCAGCATGTTACATTATGAACTGTCAACACTTTACCAAATTGTGACACATGGCATTTGCTCTCATATATCATTTGCCAAAGGAAGAGGAGATAGAAGACCCATATTTCCATGTACCTAGAACAGGGGTTCTGGCATTTGCTCCACATAATTATTTTATGGGAGATGTTCTTCACATTATAGAATATTTAGCCACATCTCTGTTCTCTATCTGGGTTTCCCTGGTGGCTCAGATGGTAAAGAATCTGCTTACAATGCTTGAGACCTGGGTTCAATTCATGGGTCAGGAAGATCCCCTGGAGAAGGGAATGGCAACCTACTCCAGTATTCTTGCCTGAAGAATCCCATGGACCTGGGGGGCTACCATCCATGGGGTCTCAAAGAGTCAGACATGACTGAGCAACTAACACACTGTTCTCTACCTGCTAGATCTCCATATCATCCCCTCAGTCTTGAGAATCAAAAAATGTATGCAGACTTTTCCAAATAATCCCGTTGAAAAAAAAATATTTCTCCAGTTTGAGAATGATTGGCCTAGAAATATTTGGTGGAAATATAAATAGATACTACATAAGCAGGTAAAGATGGTGATAAATAATAAAATATATAATGCCATTGTATGTATATGTCATACAAATATGTATAAAGTTATTTATTTAAAAATAAATTGGATCTATAGCTAATAATGATCAAGCTCCCCTGATGGCTCAGTGCTAAAGAATCTGCCTGCCACTATAGGAGACACAGGTTTGACCCCTGCATCAGGAAAATCCTGATGGAGAAGGGAATGGCAACCCACCCAGTATCGTTGCCTAGGAAACTCGATGGACAGAGGAGCCTGCTGTGCTGCAGTCCATGGGGTTGCAATAAATTGGACAGTACTTAGTGGCTAAACAATAGCAATAGTTAATGATCTTTGAGCTATAAACCATGATATTGGTGTATATAAATAGAAAAAAATTCTCACTTCAAAAAACAATGAGTTAATAGATTAAAATAACACACTAAATTTATATCTGTTTTTTAAAAAAAGATCCTGAAACAAGAGAAATATGAAATAAAGGTGCTAAACAAATAGTAAAACCTTGGACTTTATCAATACTTATAGAATGACATAACCTTGCAGGAAATAAGAGATAAGAACTTGAAACTACCTAAGATGGACCTGAGTTCCCACATAAAACAGGAATCACTGTTGAACATAGACATTAAAGATATAAGGTAGAAAATAAATACATGTGATGACTAATTTTATGTGTCAGCTTAACTAGATCATAGGTTTTTCAGATGTTAACATTATTTCTGAGTGTGTCTGTGAAGGTGTTTCTAGAAGATGTTGACATTAGAATTGGTGGATTGAGAAAGTTAAATCCACAGCTATAACTAATTATTAGTATTAATGCATAAAAAGACAATAATGTGTATCATTGAAGTTGTATTTAGAGTTAAATTCATATTCTAATTCTGTACAAATGTATCAGTTCAGTTCAGTTGCTCAGTCGTGTCCGATTCTGCGACCTCATGGACTGCAGCAAGCCAGGCTTTCCTGTCCATCACCAACTCTAGGAGCTTGCTCAAGCTAATGTCCATCAAGTCAGTAATGCCATTCAACCATCTCATCCTCTGTCATCCCCCTTTCCTCCTATCTTCAATCTTCCCAACGTCAGGGTCTTTTCCAGTGAGTCAGTTCTTTGCCAAACTATTGGAGCTTCAGCTTCAGCATTAGTCCTTCCAATGAATATTCAGGACTGATTTCCTTTAGGATGGACTGGTTCAATCTCCTTGCAGTCCAAGGGACTCTCAAGAGTCTTCTCCAACACCATAGTTCAAAACATCAGTTCTTCGACGCTCAGAGTTCTTTATGGTCCAACTCTCACATCCATACATGACTACTGGAAAAAGCATAGCTTTGACTAGATGGACCTTTGTTGGCAAAGTACTGTCTCTGCTTTTTAATATGCTGTCTAGATTTGTCATAGTTTTTCTTCCAAGGAGCAAGCATCTTTTAATTTCATTGTATCAATTTTATATATTTTACTTTTTTTACTGAATTTCTTGTTTTCTTATATTTCTTAGTTTTGTGGAGTGATTCAACTATAATCATCTGTTAGGTAATATGATTAGTTTGTTATTGCTTTAAATTGTATAAATTCATAAAGCAATTTAAAAAATCGTAAATTAACATTAACAGATTATTATCAATGAATCACTCTACACAACTAAGAAATATACGAAAAATAGAAACAGAGTAAAACAAGTAAAATATGTGCTTTATCTTTGTAGTAATTATACAAAACTGATACAATGATAATGACAATTTACCCCTGTGAACATCCTTCCCTAAATAAATAAGCCCAGTATAATCATGATTATGAGACAAGACCAATCCCAACTGAGGGACATTTTATAAAATAACTTACCAGTATGTTTTAAAACTGTGAAAAACACCCTGCTGAATAACCAACAAATCACAGAAGAAATCAAAAAAGAAATCAAAATATGCATAGAAAAAAATGAAAATGAAAACACAACAACCCAAAACCTGTGGGACACTGTAAAAGCAGTCCTAAGGGGAAAGTTTATAGCAATATAGGCTTACCTCAAGAAACAAGAAAAAGTCAAATAAATAACCTAACTCTACACCTAAAGCAACTAGAAAGGGAAGAAATGAAGAACCCCAGGGTTAGTAGAAGGAAAGAAATCTTAAAAATTAGGGCAGAAATAAATGCAAAAGAAACAAAAGACCATAGCAAAAATCAACAAAGCCAAAAGCTGGTTCTTTGAGAAGTTAAATAAAATTGACAAACCATTAGCCAGACTCATCAAGAAACAAAGGGAGAAAAATCAATCAACAATTTAGAAATAAAATTGGAGGGATCACAACAGACAACACAGAAATACAAAGGAATATAAGATATTATTATCAGCAACTATATGCCAATAAAATGGACAACGTGGAAGAAATGGACAAATTCTTAGAAAAGTACAACTTGCCAAAAGTGAACCATGAAGAAATGGAAAATCCTAACAGACCCATCACAAGCACGGAAATTGAAACTGTAATCAGAAAACTTCCAGCAAACAAAAGCCCAGGACCAGAGAGCTTCACAGCTGAATTCTACCAAAAAGTTAGAGAAGAGCTAACACCTATCCTACTCAAACTCTTCCAGAAAATTGCAGAGGAAGGTAAACTTCCAAACTCATTCTATGAGGCCATCATCACCCTAATACCAAAACCTGACAGATGCCACCAAAAAAAAAAAAAAAAAACAAAAAACTACAGGCCAATATCACTGATGAAGAGAGATGCAAAAATCCTTAACAAAATTCTAGCAATCAGAATCCAACCACATATTAAAAAGATCATACATCATGACCAAGTGGGCTTTATCCCAGGGATGCAAGGATTCTTCAATATCCACAAATCAATCAGTGTAATACACCACATTAACAAATTGAAAAATAAAAAAAATGTGATTATCTCAATAGATGCAGAGAAAGCCTTTGACAAAATTCAACATCCATTTATGATAAAAAAAAAAAAAAAAACGCTCCAGAAATCAGGAATAGAAGGAACATACCTCAACATAATAAAAGCTATATATGACAAACCCACAGCAAACATTATCCTCAATGGTGAAAAATTGAAAACATTTCACCTAAAGTCAGGAACAAGATGAGGGTGCCCACTCTCACCACTACTGTTCAACATAGTTTTGGCCACAGCAATCAGCATAAAAAGAAATAAAAGGAATCCAGATTGGAAAAGAAGTAAAACTCTCACTGTTTGTCGATGACATGATCCTCTACATAGAAAACCCTGAAGACTCCACCAGAAAATTATTAGAACTAATCAATGAATATAGTAAAGTTGCAGGATATAAAATCAACACACAGAAATCCCTTCCACTCCTATATACTAACAATGAGAAAACAGAAAGAGAAATTAAGGAAAACAATCCATTCACCATTGCAATGAAAAGAATAAAATACTTAGCAATATATCTACCTAAAGAAACAAAAAACCTATGTATAGAAAACTATAAAACACTGGTAAAAGAAATCAAAGAGGACACAAATTTGTGTCCTCTTTGATTTCTTTTACCAGTGTTTTATAGTTTTCTATACATAGGTTTTTTGTTTCTTTAGGTAGATATATTGCTAGAGAAATATACTGTGTTCATGGATCAGAAGAATCAGTATAGTGAAAATGAGTATACTACCCTAAGCAATCTATTGACTATGCCAAAGCCTTTGACTGTGTGGATCACAATAAACTGTGGAAAATTCTGAAAGAGATGGGAATACCAGACCACCTGACCTGCCTCTTGAGAAATCTGTATGCAGGTTAGTTCAGTTAGAACCGGACATGGAACAACAGACTGGTTCCAAATAGGAAAAGGAGTATGTCAAGGCTGTATATTGTCACCCTGCTTATTTAACTTATATGCAGAGTACATCATAAGAAATGCTGGACTGGAAGGAGACAAGCTGGAATCAATATTGCTGAGACAAATATCAATAACCTCAGTATGCAGACGACATCACCTTTATGGCAGAAAGTGAAGAGGAACTAAGAAGCCTCTTGATGAAAGTGAAAGTGGAGAGTGAAAAAGTTGGCTTAAAGCTCAACATTCAGAAAACAAAGATCATGGCATCTGGTCCCATCACTTCATAGGAAATAGATGGGGAAACAGTGTCAGATTTTATTTTTCTGGGCTCCAAAATCACTGAAGATGGTGACCACAGCCATGAAATTAAAAGATGCTTACTCCTTGGAAGGAAAGTTATGACCAACTTAGATAGCATATTGAAAAGCAGAGACATTACTTTGCCAACAAAGGTCCATCTGTTCAAGGCTATGTTGTTTCCTGTGGTCATGTATGGATGTGAGAGGTGGACTGTGAAGAAGGCTGAGCACCGAAGAATTGATGCTTTTGAACTGTGGTGTTGGAGAAGACTCTTGAGAGTCCCTTGGACTGCAAGGAGATCCAACCAGTCCATTCTGAAGGAGATCAGCCCTAGGATTTCTTTGGAAGGAATGATACTAAAGCTGAAACTCCAGTACTTTGGCCACCTCATGTAAAGAGTTGACTCATTGGAAAAGTCTCTGATGCTGGGAGTGATTGGGGGCAGGAGGAGAAGGGGACGACAGAGGATGAGATGGCTGGATGGCATCACTGACTCGATGGATGTGAGTCTGAGTGAACTCCGGGAACTGGTGATGGACAGGGAGGCCTGGTATGCTGCGATTCATGGGGTCGCAAAGAGTTGGACACGACTGAGCGACTGAACTGAACTGAACCCTAAACAATCTATAGATTCAATGCAATCCCTATCAAGCTACCAACTGTATTTTTCACAGAGCTAGAACAAATAATTTCACAATTTGTATGGAAATACAAAAAACCTTGAATATCCAAAGCAATCTTGAGAAAGAATAATGGAACTTGAGGAATTAACCTGCCTGACTTCAGGCTCTACTACAAAGCCACAGTCATCAAGACACTATTGTACTGGTGCAAAGACAGTAATATAGATCAATGGAACAAAATAGAAAGCCCAGAGATAAATCCATTCACCTATGGACAGCTTATCTTTGACAAAGGAGGCGAGAATAAACAATGGAGAAAAGATAATCTCTTTAACAAGTGGTGCTGGAAAAACTGGTCAACAACTAATAGAAAAATGAAACTAGAACACTTTCTAACACCATACACAAAAATAAACTCAAAATGGATTAAAGATCTCAATGTAAGACCAGAAACTATAAAACTCCTAGAGGAGAACATAGGCAAAACACTCTCTGACATACATCACAGCAGGATCCTCTATGACCCACCTCCCAGAATATTGGAAATAAAAGCAAAAATAAATAAATGGGGCCTAATTAAAATTAAAAGCTTTTTCACAACATAGGAAACGATAAGCAAAATGAAAAGACAGCCTACAGAATGGGAGAAAATAATAGCAAACGAAGCAATGGACAAAGAATTAATCTCAAAAATATACAAGCAACTCCTACAGCTCAACTCCAGAAAAATAAACAACCCAATCAAAAAATGGGCCAAAGAACTAAATAGACATTTCTCCAAAGAAGACATACAGATGACTAACAAACACATGAAAAAATGCTCAACATCACTCATTATCAGAGAAATGCAAATCAAAACCACAATGAGGTACCATTTCACACAAGTCAGAATGGCTGCTTTCCAAAAGTCTACAAGCAATAAATGCTGAAGAGGGTGTGGAGAAAAGGGAACCCTCTTACACTGTTGGTGGGAATGCAAACTAGTACAGCCACTATGGAGGATAGTGTGGAGATTCCTTAAGAAACTGGAAATAGAGCTGCCATAGTGCCCAGCAATCCCACTGCTGGGCATACACACTGAGGAAACCAGAATTGAAAGAGACACGTGTACCCCAATGTTCATCTCAGCACTGTTTATTATAGCCAGGACATGGAAGCAACCTAGATGCCCATCAGCAGATGAATGGATAAGAAAGCAGTGGTACATATACACAATGGAATATTACTCAGTCATTAAAAAGGATATGTTTGAATCAGTTCTAATGAGGTGAATGAAACTGGAGCCTATTATTATACAGAGTAAAGTAAGCCAGAAAGAAAAACACCAATACAGTGTACAAATGCATATATATGGAATTTTTAGAAAGATGGTAATGATAATCCTGTATGCAAGACAGCAAAAGAGGCACAGATGTATAGAACAGTCTTTTGGACTCTGTGGGAGAGGGTGAGGGTGGGATGGTTTGGGAGAATGGCATTGAAACATGTATAGTATCATATGTGAAATGGATCGCCAGTCGAGGTTCGATGCATGCTACATGGTGCTTGGGGCTGGTGCACTGGGATGACCCAGAGGGATGGGATGGGGACGGAGGTGGGAGGGGGTTCAGAATGAGGAACACATGTACACCCATGGTGGATTCATGTCAGTGTATGACAAAACCTTTACAATATTGTAAAGTAATTAGCCTCCAAATAAATAAATAAAAACAAACAAACAAAAAAAAAACTGAAAGTCAATGAAAACTAGAGAAGTCTGAGAAAGTGTGACAGAGCAGAGGAGTCTGAGACATGACAGTGAAATGTAGTGTCATATCCTGAATAGAATTCTCTAACATAAAAAGACATTGGATTAGAAAGACAGTATAGTGCTTAGTCAGTAATAATAATGTATCAAGATTATTCTCTTCACTGCAGCAAATGTACTGTACTATGTAAGATGTTAATAGCAGGAAATTACATGATGTATATAGTATATTGGAACACTCTGTAGGTACTCTGTTTATAATTATTCTGTGAATTTAAAACAGTTGAAGTATTCAGTTTAAGAACTACTACCAAGGGCTGTCTTAGAACATCGTTTTGAAACTATTTGGTTCCAACCCCTATGAGTAAGTGATTAAAATTTGAATATACATAGGTTTTATTAGGAAAAATTTACCAATGTCATTTAATATGTTTTTTTAATTGATTTTAAAAATCTCTAAGAAAAGTAATGCATTTGTGCAGTTAACAAATAGTCTAATCTTACTCATTTTTTTTTGTAAATACGTGCACGTCTAAAAAGAACAAGTAATACCACCGTGTTTCTAATGAAATAATACTATGGAATTCGTACATGAACACTACAGCACTACATATTTACATACTTATTATAATATAATACATATAGGTTACATATAGTAGGAATGAGAGATATGTGAACTTTGACTAATATGTGGTAACTATTCTTGTATTAAATTTATTTTTTTTAACATGGTTCCCTGAGGACCAAGTTATTTCTCCAGCTGTCTTCTGACAGATTCCTATCAGTGTTCTAAGGAAGATTAGGTTTGTGTTCTTTAAGTGTTGGCTGAAATGAATCAGTGAAAAAACATATTTGTAAAACATTTAATATTTTAGTAGATGAATAAGGGAATATCGAGGTAATATATTTTCATAGAGAATACTATTAGAACCTGTGTGCTGCTAAGTCACTTCAGTCGTGTCCGACTCTGCGCGACCCCATAGATGGTAGCCCACCAGGCTCCCCCGTCCCTGGGATTCTCCAGGCAAGAACAATGGAGTAGGTTGCCATTTCCTTCTCCAATGCATGCAAGTGAAAAGTGAAAGTGAAGTCGTTCAGTCATGTCCGACTCTTAGCGACCCCATGGACTGCAGCCCACCAGGCTCCTCCATCCATGGGATTTTCCAGGCAAGAGTACTGGAGTGGGGTGCCATTGCCTTCTCCGAGAACCTGTGTAGTGTCCTCTATAAAATGTGGGGGCTTCCTAAGTGATGCTAATGGCAAAGAATCTGCCTGCCAATTCAGGAGACATAAGAGATGAGGATTTGATCCCTAGGTTTGGAAGATCTCCTGGAGGTGGACATGGCAACCCATTCTAGTCTTCTTGCCTGAAGGATACCATGGACAGAGGAACATGGAGGGCTACAGTCCATAGAGTCCCAAAGCATCAGCCATGACTGAAGCGACTTTAGCATGCACACAGGCATAAAGTTTGGGGACCTATTTTTGTTTATTGAAACCAACATGAATTTCTTATTACTTTTAACTCAATGATTAAACATAAGCAGAATGAGAATAATTCAGATCATACTTTTAATCTTTTAATCAACCATCTCTAACATGGATTATAATGTTTATAGTAATAATATCGTTGTCTTAAAAATGAACCCATTAGTAACAGTACATAATATTTTCAGCTCATAAAGTCAGTACTTTTATTTTTGGAACAATTAGTAAATTGTTTAATGTGATAAAGTGCTTCTTCAGTATCCATTATGAAATAACAATGTCTTTTGTGGTAGACATCCAAAACATTAAATTTTGCATAGAATATTGATGTTTAAAGAGATAGAATATAACTATTGATTTGTATAAAAATAAAATCACTATTGTGCTATTTCACATAATGTCATGATAATGTGAATCAAGAAGTTAACATTCAGTTTTCAAATGACTTCTCCTTCACTCATTTTAATCGTGATTTTTTAATTAAATACCTTATTGTATATATTCTGGAGTCTTAATACTGTTTTGTTTCATTAGAAAACTCAGCTAACTGGTTCAGAAGGAACATCACCCCAAGTTTTTAAGCTACTGCATCTTGATAGCTGTAATTTTGGATTGTACTTGGGTGATGGTATGTAAATGACTGGTTGTTTCAAAGGTGTCTGCAAAGCATTTTAGATGCTACTTGTGAAGCTCATTTTTAGTAAAGGTTGAGGGTTAAATATGAGATTGAACTGAATAATCTCAGTTGAGACTGAAATGCTGACAATAGCAGTAAAGAACTATCCTTGGGTTGACCGTGGCAACATAGGCAATATAGGCCCATAATGATCTAAATGAGTAAGCAGTTAAAGAGATAGCATTGTGCTAGCAATTTGGGAATGAATTCTTCAGCAAAATCGTGAGGAGGAGTGGATCTCATAAGAGAATCCTGAGATGCACATTATCTTTCCCTATGTGTTAATCTGCTGGAGAGTTCATGTGTTTCTCTGTAGATTAGATGATGAGAGCTTTGCTAGATTGAAGGATAATTATATATATATATATATATATATATAGTGTTGTGTGCTGACTATGTGTGTTTTATTACTATATAATGTACTTAGATACGTAATTTCTTATATAGTAAAGCAAATCTTCTAAAGAGTTGGTGAAGAACTAAATAAGATGATATGTAAACTATATATTATAACAAGGTAAAAAATATGCCCCAAAAAAGAATTATCATAGTAGAAATGTGAAAACTAGGTATCAAATGATGAACAGTACGTAGAACTGGCCAGTAAGTTACTTCCATATATTTGCATGTGGGAGAGAAAGAGGCAAACTGACAAGTATACATTTGTATGTACTAAACTTAGGGTGTCACAAGCCAACTGTATGAGGTAAATCAACTGTAGGAACAAGTATAGAAACAGAAACCCTTCCTGGGTCACTGGTTTTTTCTATCTCTGGATCAGGGAACTTGAGGATGGCACAATATAATGTTTCACACATCATTTCCAACATGGCACATGAGATATCTTTCAGAATGCTTTGGAACAAAGGGTGTGTTATACATTAGCAAAAAAAAAAAAAAAAGATATTTTGTTATGCTTTGTCTATTTATGGTGAATCCTTACCACAATCTATATAAACCCACAGCAGTATTTTCTAGAGAAGAAATATGTGACATCAGTTGAAGAAATCAACTGTTGCAAATACAGAATTGGTTAAAAAGAAAACAAAACATAAGATGTGAAAGAGTTTAAAATCTTTGGGCTCAGGGGAAATGAATGGAAACAGAAGGAGGACTGGACTTCTGTAACAATAATGAGATTTTGCTCAGAGAGGAAAAGTGTGATTGAATTATTGGCATTTCCCGGTGGAGTTATGATTTAGAAAAAAAAAAAAAAAAGATTCTTTGTACCCATAGCTAAGTTCAGGGATAAGGTTACTATATCTAACCACATTTTCCCCAAACATCATAGTTACTTTAGAAGCAATTCACTTTCTTGAACATGCTGTCTGTTGACAGTTCACAGGATTCAAGTGTGTGGATATTCAATGCCCTCTTTTGGGCTTGTACTCTCTGTGTTCTCTTTTCATGTTGAAATTTCCCTTTAACTAGTACAGGACAAGGCTCTGGTCTTCTTTTCCAGGGCGTTGCTCCTATTTCCTAATAGTCAGGTTTCTATTTCAAACCTTTCCTCTAGACTGTTTATGACAATACATGCTGTTCCAGTCTCCCTTATATCTAACATCCTGTACCTCCTGTGTTATTAAGGTTTGTTTATTTATGACCCCAGAACACATCCATGATCATCATATTTCCCATACAAACACACACACACTCACATACACACACACACTCACACACACACACACACAAAGAAATATAATATCCTGTCACTTTAAAAAATGAACATGAATGCTATGTTAATCCAAAAATGTTAAATTAATGTCTCATTTCTAGGCAGTATTTTTAGTTTATTTGTAAAATTTATTTACTGTTTTGTCTTCTGAAATTGAAAGCTTTCTTAGAGCATGTTAAGGGAAATTAGCATGCAGTCTTTCCCACCAAATAGTTAGTTATTTAGCATGTTTATCAGTAACTATGAGATAATAATCAAAACTTGAACAAGCTTTTGCTGACAGCAACTTTCAAACTTCTTTGCTTCTTATGTGACACGTTAATATGTAGCAATATACTCATAAGATGAGAGGATTAAATAAGCTATCTTAAGTTCAAAAAGACATAATTATGTGTCAAAATGGAAATATGTAGTCTTTAGCATTTTCCATATTAAAACAATAGAGTTTATATTTCCATTCAAGGTGGTTTTTTGAGAATCTATGAAAATGCAGACTTGTATCTAGACTTTACCAGAGACTTGATTTGAATGTTTGAATGGTGAGCAGTTCCTATCTAAAATAAATGTGTGATTTAACTGAGAAATAAGAGGCACATAGATGATCTGTGCATCACACATAACATAATGTCCCACTAGGGACACTAACTGCTCTATCAGTTTAAAAGCAAGATGTGACTATGGATGATTCATGTTGATGATTGGCAGAAACCAACACAGTTCTGTAGAGCAATTATCCTTAAATAAAGAAATAAATTAGAGGGATGGTGTGGGGAGGGAGGAGGGAGGAGGGTTCGGGATGGGGAACACATGTATACCTGTGGCGGATTCATTTTGATATTTGGCAAAACTAATACAATTATGTAAAGTTTAAAAATAAAATAAAATTAGAAAAAAAAAAGAAATAAATAAATAAAAGCAAGATATGAGACTGCTTCAAAACTATAAAATGTGAAACTTGTGATTTACTTGAAATTGTAGGTAATATATTGATGGGAAAAAAAACATGAGAATAGACAAGGGAGAGAGTAAAAAATAGCAGAATGTAGAGATTAGAAAGTAGAAGCATATTTCCAAATGGTTTTATGTCCATACAGACGTGAAGGTTTAGGAATTTAAGAGGAAGGGTGGTTTTGATTTCAGATACTGGGAGGGAGGGTCAATTTACAATCCATTTGTAAGGCTTGAAAAATATCTTGTATAATTACAGAGATGAATATAATATGATCAGAGATATTCATTTGGAAAGTATAGTGACTACTGTTTACCCAGAGATGGAGAACATAATGAAAACTACAGTAATGCAAGGAAGAGGGATCATTGTAAGAAGCAACACTAGGAGTGTCAGATTGTGTGGAGGTTTGACTGAAAAGAATTCAAAGTAGATTATCTTTCCCCTGTGCTCTGCTAAATTGCTTCCACTTCTGTCCTGTGCAACTCTTTGTGACCTGCTGGACAGTAGCCCGCCAGTCTCCTATGTCCATGGATTCTTTAGGCAAGAAGATTGGAGTGGGTTGCCACGCCTTTCTCCAGGGGATCTTCCTGACCCAGAGATCAAACTGGCATCTCTTATGTCTCCTACATTGGCAGGTGGGTTCTTTACCACTATCTCTACCTGGCAAGGCCTATCTTGCCTTATTTAATTGAAACTATTAAGTGAAACAGTTATGTACATTTTAACACATATAAGGGTACATGTTTGGATCACTTTTGCACACAGATTGCTTTTTAGTTGACTGACTATCCTGTTAATTATTTTTAAAGGTTTATTTGTCAAAAAGTCATTACACTTTCTAATTTGGTTATGAAAAATAGATATTGCTGCTATATTGCAGTGTATCTGATGCTAAGAAAGTATATACTGAGCAAGAGAATAGCAGCTCCTGACAAAAGAGCTCTTCTAAACACTAACATCTAGGATTTGATAGTGCAGGGAGCCAGCCTGGCATTCACGGTCACACATGGTGTTCTCAAAAATAATCTCACAGGACACCAACATCAGACAAGATCACTCTGGGGTCATTATGAAGGGAGGTGGAAAACAAGACTGATTCATAATCTCGATTCAGTTCAGTTCAGTCACTCAGTCGTGTTTGCGACCCCATGGACTGCAACATGCCAGGCTTCCCTGTCAATCATCAACTCCAGGAGCATACTCAAACTCACGTTTTTTGAGTTAGTGATGTCATCCAATGATCTCATCCTCTGCTGTCCTCTTCTCTTTTTGCCTTCAATTTTTCCCAGCATTAGGGTCTTTTCTGATGAGTCAGTTCTTAGCACCAGGTAGGCAAAGTATTGGAGCTTCAGCTTCAGCATCAGTCCTTCCAATGAATATTCAGGACTGATTTGCTTTAGGATGAACAGGTTGGATCTCCTTGCAGTCCTAGGGACTCTAAAGGGTCTTCTTTAACACCACAACTGAAAAGCATCAATTCTTCAGTGCTCAGCTTTCTTTATGGTCCAACTATCACATCCATACATAACCACTGGGAAAACCAGAGCTTTGATTAGACAGAGCTTTGTTGGCAAGGTCATGTCTCTGCTTTTTAATATGCTGTCTAGGTTAGTCATAGCTTTTCCTCCAAGAAGCAAGTGTTTTTTAATTTAGTGGCTGCAGTCACCATTTGCAGTGATTTTGAATCCCCCCCCCACCCCCGCAATAAAACCTGTAACTGTTTCCATTGTTTCTGCATCTATTTGCCATGTAATGATTAGACTGGATGTTGTGATCTTAGTTTTTTAAATGTTGAGTTTTAAGCCAACTTTTTCACTCTCTTTTTTCTATTTCATCAGGAGAATCTTTAGTTCTTCTTTGTTTTCTGCCATAAGGGTGGGGTCATCTGCAAATCTGAGTTTATTGATATTTCTCCCAGAAATCTTGATTCCAGCTTTTGCTTCATCCAGCCCAGAATTTCTCATGATGTACTCTGCATATAAATTAAATAAGCAGGGTGACAATATACAGCCTTGACGAACTCCTTTTCCTATTTGGAACCAGTCTGTTCTTCCATGTCCAGTTCTAAGTGTTGCTTCCTGACCTGCATACAGGTTTCTCAAGAGGCAGATCAGGTGGTCTGGTATTCCCATCTCTTTCAGAATTTTCCACAGTTTATTGTGATCCACACAGTCAAAGGCTTTGGCATAGTCAATAAAGCAGAAGTAGATGTTTTTCTGAAACTCTCTTGCTTTTTCCATGATCCAGCAGATGTTGGCAATTTGGTCTCTGGTTCCTCTGCCTTTTCTAAAACCAGTTTGAACATCTGGACATTTACCATTCACATATTACTGAAGCCTGGCTTGGAGAATTGTGAGCATTACTTTACTAGCGTGTGAGATGAGTGCAATTGTGTGGTAGTTTGAACATTCTTTGGCATTGCCTTTCTTTGGGATTGGAATGAAAACTGACCTTTTCCAGTCCTGTGGCCACTGCTGAGTTTTCCAAATTTGCTGGCATATTGAGTGCAGCACTTTCACAGCATCATCTTTCAGGATTTGGAATAGCTCAGCTGGAATTCCATCAGCTCCACTAGCTTTGTACATATTGAGGCTTTCTAAGGCCCACTTAACTTCGCATTCCAGGATGTCTGGCTCTGGTTAAGTGTGAGTGATCACACCATCATGATTATTTTGGTCATGAAGATCTTTTTTGTACAGTTCTTCTGTGTATTCTTGCTACCTCTTAATATCTTCTGCTTCTGTTTTGTCCCTATCATTTCTGTCCTTTATTGAGTCCATCTTTGTATGAAATTTTCCCTTGGTATCTCTAGTTTTCTTGAAGAGATTTCTAGTCTTTCCCATTCTGTTGTTTTCCTCTGTTTCTTTGCATTGATCACTGAGGAAGGCTTTCTTACCTCTTCTTGCTATTCTTTGGAACTCTGCATTCAGATGCTTATATCTTTCCTTTTCTCCTTTGCTTTTTGCTTCTCTTCTTTTCACAGCTATTTGTAAGGCCTCCTCAGACAGCCATTTTGCTTTTTGGTGTTTCTTTTTCTTGGGGGTGGTCTTGATTCCTGTCTCCTGTACAATGTCATGAACCTCTGTCCATAGTTCATCAGGCACTCTGTCTATCAGATCTAGTCTAGTCCCTTAAATCTATTTCTCACTTACACTGTATAATCATAATGGATTTGATTTAGGTCATACCTGAATGATCTAGTGGTTTTCCCTACTTTCTTCAATTTCAGTCTGAATTTGGCAATAAGGAGTTCATGATCTGAGCCACAGCCAACTCCTGGTCTTGTTTTTGCTGACTGTATAGAGCTTCTCCATCTTTGGCTGCAAAGAATATAATCAGTCTGATTTCAGTGTTGACCATCTGGTGATGTCCATGTGTTCACAGTGATGCTTCCTAAGGCCCACTTGACTTTGCACTCCAGGATGTCTGGCTCTAAGTTAGTGATCACACCATTGTGGTTATCTGGGTCATGAAGATCTTTTTTGTATAGTTCTTCCATATATAGTTCTTGCCACCTCTTCTGCTTCTGTTAGATTCATACAGTTTCTGTCCTTTATTGTGCTCATCTTTGCAGGGAATGTTCCCTTGGTATCTCTAATTTTCTTGAAGAAATCTCTAGTCTTTCCTATTCTACTGTTTTCCTCTATTTCTTTTCATTGATCCCTGAGGAAGGCTTTCTTATATCTCCTTCCTTTTCTTTGGAGTTCTGCCTTCAAATGGGTATATCTTTCCTTTTCTTCTTTGCCTTTAGCTTCTCTTCTTTTTTCAGTTATTTGCATGGCCTCCTTAGACAACCATCTTTCTTTTTTGCATTTCTTTTTCTTGAGGATGGTCTTGACCCCTGCCTTCTGTATGTACAATGTCACAAATCTCTGTCCATAGTTCTTTAGGTACTCTATCCAATCAAATTCCTTGAATCTATATGTTGCTTCAACTGTATGTATAATCACAAGGGGTTTGATTTAGGTTAAACCTGAATGGTCTGATGTTTTCCCCTACTTTCTTCAATTTTAATCTGAATTTTACAATAAGGAACTCATGATATGAACCACAATCAGCTCCCAGACTTGATTTTCTGACTGAATAGATCTCTATTTCAGCTGCAAAAATATATCATCAATCTAATTTTGGTATTGACCATCTGGTGATGTCCATGTGTAGAGTTGTCTCTTGTGTTGTTGGAAGAGGGTGTTTGCTATAACCCATGTGTTCTCTTGGCAAAACTCTTGTAACCTTTGCCCTGCTTCATTTTGTACTCTAAGGCAAAACTTACCTGTTATTCCAGTATCTCTTTACTCCATATTTTTGCATTCCTATCCCCTGGTAATCTTGACTAAATGCAGACTAATCCAGGTCCCTGTTGAAAACCTCAGAAACATCAAACATTCCCCTCTCCCCATGAGCATGATTGATGCTCGTTTATCAAGTCCAGTTTTAGCTTATCTTTATTTCATAATGTTCTATTCCTAGAAATCCTATAATGTTTTCTTTGTGGACTTACAAGTAAACTGATTGTGTCTCAGTGTAGAGTGAGGGAAAGTCAAGGCCATATATTATACTCCGATATGTGTTTTTGGAATAAAATTTAGGGAGAGTCTCTGATTTCATGTTCTGGCCTGAATCACCATGTATCCCCAACCTCAGATGAATTCCAGATTCTTAGTGAAACTCTAAATACCTCAACCATGAAAATGGAAAAAGCTTGATCAAACAATTATAGACATAGATGAGTAGGTGATATGATAGGATAAAGATAAGAACCCTGAAAATTTCATAAGACAGAGTGAGAAAAATTAGTGCACAGAAGTTTGTTTCATGAATTGTTTATTATTCATTTTCTTGCAAGATATGAAGAATTTTTCATTGTGATGGTCATGTAATAGGATGTAGGGGCTGTGAGACCGGGTTCCTTGGAGTCAGTTTTAAATTAATAAGATGGGTGGGAAAAACAGTTGGGGACTGAAATCTTGAAAGAATCACAGTTGGAAATGTTACTCCTTTAGGATCTTCTCTAGAAAATAATTTACAGAGGCTGCACAGCCTACCTGTTTTTATTACTATCAGTGTCTCATGTTGGCTGTTCTCAAGCAGTGCCCAGATATTATGCCTCAGTTTTCTATTGGCTCCTTTTTTTTTTTTTTTTTTGATAATTTGATAGTAATCTTCTAGGGTCAAAACAGGTGATGCAAATGAACATGGTCATCAAACTATCCCTTAATCCATTTCTTGGTCTTGTCAGGACCAGAGCTGTCAGGCCTTCTTTGTGATCAATTCCTTCATATAGGAACATAATGGCATGCAGCATTCCGTGGGGTTGCAAAGAGTCAGACATGAATGAGTGACTGAACAACAGCAACAACAACAAGGATGTAACCATATTCTGTTGCTTCAAATCTCTCTCATGTTTTTTCTTTATTAGTTCTGATCCTAGGCATCTATGTAATGGAATCTATGGTAAGTAACAGAAGCCAGCTGATGACACTTCCTTTTCTGGGGTGGCAACTTGATCAAGTTGAGACTTTTAATATTTATTGACCCCATAATCTCTCTGTTTCTGAGTTTTTTATTTTTTTTTAGTACAAATTTGAAAATTACAGAACCTTCAGAAAGAGTGATCTTTATTGATTCCCAAGTTTTTGGAAGTTTGGTGCATATAGCCTATTTTTCTTTTCTTATGATGTTGAAAGAAGATACATAGATTTCTTTAACTTCAGTTTGGAGCTAAAGAATACCTGGACATTCCATAGCGAATAGGAACTTCATTTCTTGGTTACTTCTTATAATTTTTTTTTTAATTAATCACCTACCCATTCAAAAAACTCCTATTTCCTTTCAGTTTGATTATGTTATTCAGCCGTCTATAGTACACACATATTCACATACTCTCAACCTTTCTCTGACGCAGGCACATGTACACACACAACCACTCAAGTAAACATAAATGAAATCTCTCAGAAGTCTGCTCAATACTAGAAATGAGTATCAAAGTCAGTATGTGTTCTGCACACATGCTCAGTCATGGTTAACACTTTGCAACTCCACGGACTTTGCTTGGCAAAGTATACGTAATTATATATGATATTTATAATAATCGCAAAAAAAGTTAAACCATACCATGATTAAATTCACTCATATTTTACATGTCATCCCTATAAGAAAGTAAATTGGTTTTACTTTTTAATCATATAAACAGTATAAAAGCAACTCAGTTTTTTTTTTTTTAAATGTTAGCACACTGGATGTCAGGAACATAATTTCTGTTTTACTCGTATAAAGCTACATACTTTGATTACTCAAAGGTGATTTATGAAACAAAATATGTTATTTACCTCTTGAACACATAGTTATAGGAACATGACTCATTTCTAAATTCAAATTTGCTATTATTCTTCCTTTCCCAATGACTTCCTATTTGTTTCTCAGCAGTGTAAATTGTTGACTTTAATTTAAAAATTGGTATTTGGAGCCTAGTTATTATTTTTTTTTTCTTACAAGTCCAAAAGCCCCTGAAAATTTTCATAAACAATCAATCTCCTTTAAAATGGGAATTGAAGGGGGGAGAAGCTAAGATAGTGGAGGAATAAGACAGGGAGACCACTTTCTCCCCCACAAATTCATCAAAAGAACATTTAAACACTGAGTAAATTCCACAAAACAACTTCTGAATGCTGGCAGAGGACATCAGGCACCCAGAAAAGCAATCCATTGTCTTTGAAAGGAGGTAGGAAAAACTATAAAAGACAAAAAAAGAGACAAAAGAGGGAGGGACAGAGCTCTGTCCCGGGAAGGGAGTCTTAAAAAGAGAGAAGTTTCCAAACACCAGGAAACACTCTCACTGCCGAGTCTGTGCTGAGCCTTGGAAGCACAGAGAGCAACATAACAGGGAGGAAAACTAAATAAACAATTAAAACCCACAGATTACGAGCCCAACGTAACTCCCCCAGTGGAGAAGCAGCGCAGATACCTGCACCGGCCACTAGCAAGCAGGGGCTGGGCAGGGAGGCACTGGCTGCATCGCTGAGAGTAAGGATCTGGCCTGAATGCCCCGAGCGCTATCTGAGCGAACTAATTTGGGCTAGCAAGCCAGACTGTGGGATAACTACCATGAGAAAAGCCAGCCCTAACCTAAGACACCGCCAGGCCCACGCACGGAACAAAGGGCTGAACAGAGATAGCCAGCTGCAGACCATCCCCCTCTGGTGACAGGCAGCCAGAGCTGGAAGGGGGCAATCGCAGCCCCAGAGAGACATTATCTACAAAACTGTAAGCAGGCTTCTTTGCTAACTAAGACTTCTTGGGGTTCTGGACGGTCAACATCTGTCTGAGAAGGTGTGCTGGTTGTACACCCAGAAAACCGAGTGGCGGGGAGGCGATAAGTCGCAGCAACCATGCTCGCCAAACACCTCATCACCTGAGCTGCTTGTACCTGGGAAGGGCACAAAAAGCAGGCCCAACTGATTCTGCACCTCTGAGGACTACCCGAGTGCCTGAACCTGAGCGGCTTGGACCTGGGAGGTACAAGCATCCCAGGGCCAGCCTCGGATGGTTCCCAGCGGAGCAACCTAGAGCCTGAGCAGTGTGGGCAGGGAGGCTACACACGCCATGAGCAGGGGCAGGCCCAGTGTGGCAGAGGCACTGCAAGCACACATCAGTGTTATTTGTTTGCAGCGTCCCTCCCTCCTCACAGCGCGACTGAACAAGTGAACCTAAAAAAAAAAAAAAAAAAGTCCACCACCGTCCCCTTTGTGTCAGGGCGGAAATCAGACACTGAAGAGACCAGCAAACAGAAGAAGCTATAACAGAGGGAACTGCCTTGGAAGCGACAGGCAATAAATTAAAACTCTGTCGTTAGTACCGACTACATAGGAAGGGGCCTATAGATCTTGAGAAATATAAGCCGGACTAAGGAACTAGCCAAAAATAAGCTGACCCCACAATACCCACAACAAGACCAGAGAAAGTCCTAGATGTATTTTTACTATTTTTATGATCATTCTTTCTTTCTTTCTTTTTTTTTTATTAAAAAAAAATTTTAAGTTCTCTATTACTCCTTTAATTTTCACTTTTATAACCTACAATTGCTTTGCAAAAAAAAAAAAAAGACCCTATTTTTTTTTAAAGCAAACTTCATATATATCTTTTTTATAATTTTTGTGACCTTGTTTATTTTTTTTTTCTTTTTCTCTCTTTTTTTTTAAATTCTTTTCTTTAACATTGTATTTTTGAAATTCCAAACTCTACTCTAGATTTTTAATTTTTGCTTTTAGGTATTTGTTACCAATTTTGTACCTTTAAGAACCCAATCTTCAGTACCCATTTTTTACTTGGGAGCGAGATTACTGGCTTGACTGCTCTCTCCCCCTTTGGACTCTGCTTTTTCTCCACCAGGTCGCCTGTGTCTCCTCCTCAACCCCTCTCTACTCTACCCAACTCTGTGAATTTCTGTGTGTTCCAGACGTTGGAGAACACTTAGGGAACTGATTACTGGCTGGAACTGTCTCTCTCCTTTTCATTCCCCCCTTTTATCCTCCTGGCCACCTCTGTCACCTTCCTCACTCTTCTTTTCTCTGTATAACTCCGTGAACATCTCTGAGTGGTCCAGTTGTGGAGTGCACATAAGGAAGTGATTACTGGCTAGCCCGCTCTCTCCTCTACTGATTCCACCTCATCTCATTCAGGTCACTTCTAACTCCCTCTTTCCTCTTCTCTTCTCCATGTAATGCTGTGAACCTCTCTGGGTGACCCTCACAGTGGAGAAACTTTTCATCTTTAACCTAGATGTTTTATCAGTGGTGCTGTATAGAAGGAGAAGTTTTGAGACTACTGTAAAAATAAGACCGATAACTGGAAGCAGGAGGCTTAAGTCCAAACCCTGACTCCAGGGAACATTAACTGACAGGACCTCATCAAACGCCTTCATACATACACTGAAACCAGGCACCACACAAGCACCAACAAGTTCCAGGGCAAGACATACCAATTAAATTCTCCAGAAACACAGGAACACAGCCCTGAGCTCCAATATACAGCCTGCCCAAAGTTACTACAAAACCATAGACATCTCATAACTTATTACTGGACACTTCATTGCACTGCAGAGAGAAGAAATCCAGCTCCACCCACCAGAACACCGACACAAGCTTCCCTAACCAAGAAACCTTGACAAGCCACCTGTACAAACCCACACACAATGAGGAAACTCCACAATAAAGAGAACTCCACAAACTGCCAGAATACAGAAAGGACACCCCAAACTCAGCAATTTAGACAAGATGAAGAGACAGAGGAATACCCAGCAGATAAAGGAACAGGATAAATGCCCACCAAACCAAACAAAAGAGGAAGAGATAGGGAATCTACCTGATAAAGAATTCCGAATAATGATAGTGAAATTGATCCAAAATCTTGAAATCAAAATGGAATCACAGATAAATAGCTTGGAGACAAAGATTGAGAAGATGCAAGAAAGGTTTAACAAGGACCTAGAAGAAATAAAAGAGAGTCAATATAAAATGAATAACGCAATAAATGAAATTAAAAACACTCTGGAGGCAACAAATAGTAGAATAACAGAGGCAGAAGAAAGGATTAGTGAATTAGAAGATAGAATGATAGAAATAAATGAATCAGAGGGGAAAAAAGAAAAACGAATTAAAAGAAATGAGGACAATCTCAGAGACCTCCAGGACAATATTAAATACTACAACATTTGAATCATAGGAGTCCCAGAAGAAGAAGACAAAAAGAAAGACCATGAGAAAATACTTGAGGAGATAATAGTTGAAAACTTCCCTAAAATGGGGAAGGAAATAATCACTCAAGTCCAAGAAACCCAGAGAGTCCCAAAC
This sequence comes from Bos taurus, assembly GCF_002263795.3. Taxonomy (NCBI): domain Eukaryota; kingdom Metazoa; phylum Chordata; class Mammalia; order Artiodactyla; family Bovidae; genus Bos; species Bos taurus. Next base: position 48,333,063 of record NC_037347.1, read on the forward strand.
AGGATGAACCCAAGGCGAAACACCCCAAGACACATATTAATCAAATTAACAAAGATCAAATACAAAGAACAAATATTATAAGCAGCAAGGGAAAAACAACAAATAACACACAAGGGAATTCCCATAAGGATAATAGCTGATCTTTCAATAGAAACTCCTCAAGCCAGGAGGGAATGGCAAGACATTTTTAAAGTGATGAAAGAAAATAACCTACAGCCCAGATTATTGTACCCAGCAAGGATCTCATTCAAATATGAAGGAGAAATCAAAAGCTTTACAGACAAGAAAAAGCTGAGAGAATTCAGCACCACCAAACCAGCTCTCCAACAAATACTAAAGGATATTCTCTAGACAGGAAACACAAAAACAGTGTATAAATTCGAACCCAAAACAATAAAGTAAATGGCAATGGGATCATACTTATCAATAATTACTTTAAACGGAAATGGGTTGAATGCCCCAACCAAAAGATAAAGACTGGCTGAATGGATACAAAAACAAGACCCCTACATATGTTGTCTACAAGAGACCCACCTCAAAACTGGGGACACATACAGACTGAAAGTGAAGGGCTGGAAAAAGATTTTCCATGCAAATAGGGACCAAAAGAAAGCAGAGTAGCAATACTCATATCAGATAAAATAGACTTTAAAACAAAGGCTGTGAAAAGAGACAAAGATGGTCACTACATAATGATCAAAGGATCAATCCAAGAAGAAGATATAACAATTATAAATATATATGCACCCAACATAGGAGCGCTGCAATATGTAAGACAAATGCTAACAAGTATGAAAGGGGAAATTAACAATAACACAATAATAGTGGGAGACTTTAATACCCCACTCAAACCTATGGGTAGATCAACTAAACAGAAAATTAACAAGGAAACACAAACTTTAAACAATACAATAGACCAGTTAGACCTAATTGATATCTATAGGACATTTCATCCCAAAACAATGAATTTCACCTTTTTCTCAAGTGCACACGGAAGCTTCTCCAGGGTAGATCACATCCTGGGCCATAAATCTAGGCTTGGTAACTTCAGAAAAATTGAAATCATTCCAAGCATCTTTTCTGACCACAATGCAGTAAGATTAGATCTCAATTACAGAAGAAAAACTATTAAAAATTCCAACATATGGAGGCTGAACAACACGCTGCTGAATAACCAACAAATCACAGAAGAAATCAAAAAAGAAATCAAAATTTGCATAGAAACGAATGAAAATGAAAACACAACAATGCAAAACCTGTGGGACACTATAAAAGCAGTAGTAAGGGGAAAGTTCATAGCAATACAAGCATACCTCAAGAAACAGGAAAAAAGTCAAATAAATAACCTAACTCTACACCTAAAGCAACTAGAAAAGGAAGAAATGAAGAACCCCAGGGTTAGTAGAAGGAAAAAAATCTTAAAAATTAGGGCAGAAATAAATGCAAAAGAAACAAAAGAGACCATAGCAAAAATCAACAAAGCCAAAAGCTGGTTCTTTGAAAGGGTAAATAAAATTGACAAACCATTAGCCAGACTCATCAAGAAACAAAGGGAGAAAAATCAAGTCAATAAAATTAGAAATGAAAATGGAGAGATCACAACAGACAACACAGAAATACAAAGGATCGTAAGAGACTACTATCAGCAATTATATGCCAATAAAATGGACAATGTGGAAGAAATGGACAAATTCTTAGAAACGTACAACTTTCCAAAACTCAACCAGGGAGAAATAGAAAATCCTAACCGACCCATCACAAGCACGGAAATTTAAACTGTAATCAGAAATCTTCCAGCAAACAAAAGTCCAGGTCCAGACGGCCTCACAGCTGAATTCTACCAAATATTTAGAGAAGAGCTAACACCTATCCTACTCAAACTCTTTCAGAAAATTGCAGAGGAAGGTAAACTTCCAAACTCATTCTATTAGGCCACCATCACCCTAATACCAAAACCTGACAAAGATACCACAAAAAAAGAAAACTACAGGCCAATATCACTGATGAACATGCATGCAAAAATCCTTAACAAAATTCTAGCAATCAGAATCCAACAACACATTAAAAAGATCATACACCATGACCAACTGGGCTTTATCCCAGGGATGCAAGGATTCTTCAATATCCACAAATCAATCAATGTAATACACCACATTAACAAATTGAAAAATAAAAACCATATGATTATCTCAATAGATGCAGAGAAAGCCTGTGACAAAATTCAACCTCCACTTAAGATAAAAACCCTCCAGAAATCAGGAATAGAAGGAACATACCTCAACATAATAAAAGCTATATATGACAAACCCACAGCAAACATTATCCTCAATGGTGAAAAATTGAAAGCATTTCCTCTAAAGTCAGGAACAAGACAAGGGTGCCCATTTTCACCATTACTATTCAACATAGTTTTGGCCACAGCAATCAGAGCAGAAAAAGAAATAAAAGGAATCCAGATTGGAAAAGAAGAAGTAAAACTCTCACTGTTTGCAGATGACATGATCCTCTACATAGAAAACCCTAAAGACTCCACCAGAAAATTACTAGAGCTAATCAATGAACATAGTAAAGTTGCAGGATATAAAATCAACACACAGAAATCCCTTGCATTCCTATACAGTAATAATGAGAAAACAGAAAGAGAAATTAAGGAAACAATTCCATTCACCATTGCAACGAAAAGAATAAAATACTTAGGAACATATCTACCTAAAGAAACTAAAAACGTATATATAGAAAACTATAAAACACTGGTGAAAGAAATCAGAGAGGACACTAATAGATGGAGAAATATACCATGTTCATGGATTGGAAGAATCAATATAGTGAAAATGAGTATACTACCCAAAGCAATTTATAGATTCAATGCAATCCCTATAAAGCTACCAATGGTATTCTTCACAGAGCTAGAACAAATAATTTCAAAAGTATGGAAATACAAAAAACCTTGAATAGCCAAAGCAATCTTGAGAAAGAAAAATGGAACTTGGAGGAATCAACCTACCTGACTTCAGGCTCTACTACAAAGCCACAGTCATCAAGACAGTATGGTACTGGCACAAAGACAGAAATATAGATCAGTGGAACAAAATAGAAAGCCCAGAGATAAATCCATGCACATATGGACACCTTATCTTTGACAAAGGAGGCAAGAATATACAATGGATTAAAGACAATCTCTTTAACAAGTGGTGTTGGGAAAACTGGTCAACCACTTGTAAAAGAATGAAACTAGAACACTTTCTAACACCATACACAAAAATAAACTCAAAATGGATTAAAGATCTCAATGTAAGACCAGAAACTATAAAACTCCTAGAGAACATAGGCAAAACACTCTCTGACATACATCACAGCAGGATCTTCTATGACCCACCTTCCAGAATATTGGAGATAAAAGCAAAAATAAACAAATGGGACATAATTAAATTTAAAAGCTTCTGCACAACAAAGAAAACTATAAGCAAGGTGAAAAGACAGCCTTCAAAATGGGAGAAAATAATAGCAAATGAAGCAACTGACAAACAACTAATCTCAAAAATATACAAGCAACTCCTACAGCTCAACTCCAGAAAAATAAATGACCCAATCAAAAAACGGGCCAAAGAACTAAATAGACATTTCTCCACAGAAGACATACAGATGGCTAACAAACACATGAAAAGATGCTCAACATCACTCATTATCAGAGAAATGCAAATCAAAACCACTATGAGGTACCATTTCACACCAGTCAGAATGGCTGTGATCCAAAAGTCTACAAGCATAAATGCTGGAGAGGGTGTGGAGAAAAGGGAACCCTCTTACAGTGTTGGTGGGAATGCAAACTAGTACAGCCACTATGGAGAACAGTGTGGAGATTCCTTAAAAAACTGGAAATAGAACTGCCTTATGATCCAGCAATCCCACTGCTGGGCATACACACTGAGGAAACCAGAATTGAGAGAGACACCTGTACCCCAATATTCATCACAGCACTGTTTATAATAGCCAGGACATGGAAGCAACCTAGATGTCCATCAGCAGATGAATGGATAAGAAAGCAGTGGTACATATACACAATGGAGTATTACTCAGCCATTAAAAAGACTACATTTGAATTAGTTCTAATGAGGTGGATGAAACTGGAGCCTATTATACAGAGTGAAGTAAGCCAGAAAGAAAAACACCAATACAGTATAATAACGCATATATTTGGAATTTAGAAAGATGGTAACAATAAACCTGTATACGAGACAGCAAAAGAGACACAGATGTATAGAACAGTCTTTTGGACTCTGTGGGAGAGGGAGAGGGTGGGATGATTTGGGAGAATGGCATTGAAACATGTATAATATCATATATGAGACAAGTCACCAGTCCAGGTTCAATACATGATACTGGATGCTTGGGGCTGGTGCACTGGGACGACCCAGAGGGATGGTATGGGGAGGGAGGAGGGAGGAGGGTTCAGGATGTGGAGCACATGTATACCTGTGGCGGGTTCATTTTGGTATATGGCAAAACCGATACAATATTGTAAAGTTAAAAAATAAAAAATAAATTAAAAAAATAAAATGGGAATTGAAATGTCAGTGTTTGATGTTCATGAAGTATAATTAATGGCAATAGGTTGGAATGATTCACAGAAACACCTTTAATGTCACTTAAATATTTTAAAACAAGTCTATCCTCTATATATAATCTGTCACATATTCTACAGCTATATAAATAGTCTATCAAGTTATTTTAAGAAATGAGAATGAAATTAAAGGAAATTAAAGTTTAAATTTTTTGTTAATTAGCAAAGTAAAATAGTAAAAAATAAGAGTTATGAATTCTAATGAGTGAATCATTTTCTACAACAAAGAAAAACAACACTCAAGTAATTAAATGAAAAAAAGAAATTAAAGAATTGTAAGAATATAAATAATGTTTTTTGTTTAAACAGTTCTGTAGTTTAACTGAATAGGATTAATTGCATAGATTTCATAATAGAATAAAAATTTCTCCAGATTTAAATGTTAAGTCCCCCAATTTTTAACATTGTATAATACTTGTAATTCTGGAAGAGAAAATGACCTGGTCTCAGGAATAGTGAAATGGCAACCCACTCCAGTACTCTTGCCTGGTAAATCCCAGGGAAAGATGAGCCTGGTAGGCTGCAGTCCGTGGGGTCGCTAAGAGTCAGACACGACTGAGTGATTTCACTTTCACTTTTCACTTTCATGTATTGGAGAAGGAAATGGCAACCCACTCCAGTGTTCTTGCCTGGAGAATCGCAGGGACAGGGGAGCCTGGGGGGCTGCCGTCTCTGGGGTCACACAGAGTTGGACACGACTGAACCGACTTAGTCAGCAGCAGCAGCAGCAGGAATAGTGGCGCACAGCTTGGATATTTTGTAAACTTGCCTGTGAAGTATTAATACCATTTCTTTCATGCTGACAATTAACATAATTCTCGTGAAATACAACAGGCACAAAATATGTGGAAATCTTATATTTAAGTGGGATCAAATCAGACATCAAAGATTTCCCAGACCATAAAATCTATGGAGACAGTAAGCGAGTGATTTAACTTTCAAAGTGTTATATTACAAATTTAACTGTTAATTTATGTTTAGCATTAAAAGAAATTTTGAATAAGTCTTGTTACAGCACTTTTCCTAAGGACAGTCTTCTATTGGTTGTAAAAAGAAGTGACAGTCTTTTACTGATAGTTGGGTTATTATATTAGTTATTATATATTCATTATTAGATCATATACTTAACGGAAGTCTTCTCAGCTTTGTTGCATTTCATTAATTGTAAGGTAATATTTTTCAAATGTCCTAAATCAAGGTTAAAATTCTGAAAAATATGAAGACAATTGGGTCACAATCATTCTGCTTCTATAAAGATTACCAAAAGAGACATTTCCTAATCAGTCCATTTGGAATTATTTCGTTGAAAAATAATTATATAAGTTCCAAATAAAGAGACATTTTACTCTTCAAGTTGCAAGAGCCATAACAGATAGCAATATTCTAAGTTATTCTTCTACACATATTTCCTACTTGACAATCCTATTCCCATTAAATTAACTAATCACCTTCCTGGGGTGAGAATTTCATGTTTCAAATATGGGTTGATTAAAGATTAGTATTCCTAGTAGTTAGTCACCTGCTTCATCATTAGAGTTCAAGAGCTGTGGCTGCTCAGATGAACGAACACTGCAGAAAGTTCTGAATATTTTAAACGCATGGTTTATTTCCCTGCTCGCCATGTGTCTGAAATTGCTCAGTATGCTTACATACTGCCCCCACGCCCCACCCCCGCCGCCATGTGCCATACTCATATACTATTACTGAATATACTTAGAAAATAATATATAATCGTAAGCATTTTAATGGAATTTTAATTTAAAGTTAGATTTTAGAGTAGAGGCTTATTTTACTTTCATTTTCACAAGTAAATATATTTTTGAAAATGTGCTTACTAGTTAGATACCCAAAATGTAGCACTCTCATATAACAGGAAATTATTTTTCTGGAAATTGACTTGAGAAGTCATCTGCTTTCCCCTCTTTTCCCATTAACAATACATATTTAAATCATCTCAGAAATCCATGTTTTAAAACTTTCAGGAAAGGAAATGTCATCTACAACTTTTTTAACCATTGCAGTCCTTCATATAATTATCTTATTCCTTTAAGAAATAAAGATTAAAATATTTTTAAAAACAGATTTGTCAGGAGCTGTATTAATATTTGTTTCTCAACATTCAAATATCCAAATTGGGTTAAAAATGTCTAAATAACAGATGGAAGTTCTGGTATCTGCCTTTTAATCTTCTTGTTAAGAAGAGAATTTAGAAAACCAAATGAACTCTTAAAGCACCAGAGTGCCAGGATAGACCCTGAGGTATGATAATGAATCACCTATTTCCTGGGAAAGCTATGCATATTTGTGTGGCTACTTAAGTTACTATGTAACTTACAGTGAAGAAACTTTTCTCTAAAACCACTCCATTTTTCTAATTATTTTAAAGTAGTAGGTGTTCTATAATTATATAGTAGTCATTTAAAACTCAGTAAAACTAAAGAAAACATCAAGTAGTAAATTCTGAGATAGAATTAGAATGCCTGTGATGAGTCCCCACTGTGGTAAAAATTAAAGTATATAATCTGCAGGAGTGAAAGCACATTTTGAAGCATATGCTCAAATATTTGATGTTAAAAAAAACTGAAAAATCATCAAAATATAGATTTTTGATATCCTGTAAAAGCCTGAAAGTTATTTACTCTAAATTACATTTTATTATTAGTCATGTCTGAGATTGGAAATAAAATTAATCTCCAAATTTGGAAATAGAAATAATCTCCAAAGCCCAGATAAACTTTATACTTCTAAAATATAAGTTAGGCAGTTGGATCATGAAATGATGGGCATTATAGGAAAAATTCATTTCAAAAAAGAAAACATAGGATATGAAGCCATGCTTTTTCATTGTATACATTATTTCATATGTTTATGGGGGATGAGAAACAAACTGTCCTACCTGACTAAGTGGGTTTCAGCTTATTTTGAGTGTATATGTATATGACAAAACTACTTAAAACAGTTGAAATACTACCCCTCTGTCAACCCAGCCTTTCAACTCCCCAAATCTTCTGGAAAATATGTTATGTTTGTGTTTTAGTTTTGCATTACAGATTGAATTATGTCTCCCCAAAAGACACACTGAATTCTTACCTCAAAATGTGACCTTATTTAAAAATACTGTCTTTACAGTTGTAATAAAGTTAAAATGAGATCATTAAGGTAGGACTTAATCCAGTAAGACTGGCATTATTAAGAGGGGAAATTTGAACATAGAGATAGACATGCAAAGAGGGAAGACCACATGAAGACACAGAAAGGAGATGGCCGTGTGACTGGAGCAATGCATCCGCAAGTCAGGAATCCCAAGGATTGCTGGCAAACACCAAGAGCTAAGAGAGGTAAGAAAGCTTCTGCCCTAGAACCATCAGAGAGAATGTCCCCTTCTTAAACCTTGATTTTGGGCTCCTAACTTCCAGAACTGTGAGATAATAAATTTGTTATTTTAAGTCACCCAGCTTTTGGTGCTTTGTTATATATAAGAGCCAGAGGAAACTAACTTTGTATAAACTGGCGACCACACCAAAGATCACTGGAAAAAAACATAGTTCAGTTTGAGATATTCACTAAAATAGATTATCCAGGGACAGTATGAAAAAGAAAGAGACAGTGAAGCAGAAAAAAGAGTCCCTCTGTAGCAGCAAAAAAGTTTTACAAAAGAAAACCTGCAGAACACTAAAGGAATATGATCCAATAATATAGACTAAAAATCAGTGTCCAAATGTGGAAGATAGATTGCATTGTTATTAAAAGAAAGCAAGAAAGTGGAAATGGAAATACTGAGCTATAGAAACAGAAAAGAAAAGATAGAGATGGAAGAAAGGCTTGGATTTCTTAGTTGTATGATCACTGTTTACCATCAGTAGGAAATCTATAGATGACAGGTGTAATGGAACCATTTTACAGTTGACTTGAGAATGGAAACAGAGATAAGGAAATAAATAAATACCTGAGGGTCATAATTTGTTTTTCTTTCTAACAAATGTGTTATTCATTCAGCTGTGGTTCTAAGACATACACATATGCATTTCTTGGTTATTTTAATTTTGAAATGACTATGTTTGATTACCTATATGTGATTTTATTGGTATGTTCAAAATGTGGTGTTTTTTTTTTTTTACCTTTTAATGATATTTAATGTATTTCAGACATTAATCATTATTTTCAAAGTAATATTTACTTCTTAATTTCTTACTGACCTAGGACGACTTTAGATGGTACAGTATTACTGTATAACTTGAAACTGTTTCCCATCAGTAGATAAGTTGAAAGTGTCAGCATCCAAGCAGGAAACAGATGGCATATTCAGAAGGGGGTAGATGAAGACAGTTTAATGAAAACATTCTGTATAAGATATGGGAAGGTTAAGAAAACATAGGATTAGGACTAATAAGGACAAAGGAAGAAATGAAGGAAGTCCTTATCATCCTAAGGCCTGAAATACAGAGGTTAGAATGAAGTTGTCCACAGTGGTTAGCAGACGACTAAAACAATCACTGTAGCATTAGATATAGGGAGCAGCTGCTGTCAAATGGTGGCCCAGGTAGGAGAGGAACCAGGGTACTTCATTCTCTGATTTCTCTTTTCCTATCTCCTATTGTTGTTTAGTCCTAAATTGTGTCCAACTCTTTTGCAACCTCATGGACTGTAGCCTGCCAGGCTCCTCTGGCTATGTGATTTCTCAGGCAAGAATACTGGAGTGTATTGCCATTTCCTTCTCCAAGGGATCTTCCCAACCCAGAGATTGAACCCATGTCTCCTGCACTGGCAGGAGGGTTCTTTACCACTGAGCCACTTGGGAACCTCATCTCCCAATAGCTGAGCATAATTAAATATTAAATCCAGAGGGCATGATAATGCAATAGCATAGAGGTCAACCTTGTGGATATCAATGTCAAGGATGGTTGATTAAAATAGAGAATAAATAAATAATATTAAGAAAGATACATATCAGTAAGATTTTTTTCAATATAAATAAGCAAGTGGTGATAACTTTATGAATTAATCAGAAAAAAAGGTATAGGTATAGGAGAATGACCTGATTATTTAATAGGCAAATAAAATATCATTTGAAATGGGCAAATGAAAAAAATAGTAAAACATAACACTAATTCTTAGCATATACTTCAAATTTAAAAATAATGTAATGTACATTAAAAACTAACCAAATTTTGCATAAAGATTCTGGTGGAAACTTATTAAGCTATAACTGGAAGTAAATTGCAATATTTATATTAATGCTGTTTACATTTACACTACTATTAATCATCAATTAATTATGTTTATTTAGAGTATATGTGTTAAGAAATTTGAATCCCTAGACACTATTAGGTTTCTTTTTCCTTAATGTATGCAATTCCATACTAGATAAATAAAAAGCAGAATTAATAATTTCAAAGAAAAGTATCCTTAAAATAGTTCAACTTAACTCAATATATTTGTATTTAAAATGAAAAATTGTCACACAGTAGTTAAACTGTGGTTAGCATGGAACAAAAACAACAAATCTTCTTAAAAATTCAACTGCCACAAACTATTTTAATTATAACTTCAGTTCAGTTCAGTTCATCACTTAGTTGTGTTGGACTCTTTGCAACCCCGTGAATCGCAGCACACCAGGCCTCCCTGTCCATCACCAACTCCCGGAGTTCACTCAGACTCATGTGCATCGAGTCAGTGATGCCATCCAGCCATCTCATCCTCTGTCGTCCCCTTCTGCTCCTGCCCCCAATCCCTCTCAGCATCAGAGTCTTTTCCAATGAGTCAACTCTTCGCATGAGGTGGCCAAAGCACTGGAGTTTCAGCTTTAGCATCCTTCCTTCCAAAGAAATCCCAGGGACAATCTCCTTCAGCATGGACTGGTTGGATCATCGTGCAGTCCAAGGGACTCTCAAGAGTCTTCTCCAACGCCACAGTTCAAAAGCATCAATTCTTCGGTACTCAGCCTTCTTCACCGTCCAACTCTCACATCCATACATGACCACAGGAAAAACCATAGCCTTGACTAGACGAACCTTTGTTGGCAAAGTAATGTCTCTGCTTTTGAATATGCTATCTAGGTTGGTCATAACTTTCCTTCCAAGGAGTAAGTGTCTTAATTTCATGACTTCAGTCACCATCTGCAGTGATTTTGGAGCCCCCCAAAAATACAGTCTGACACTGTTTCCACTGTTTCCCCATCTATTTCCCATGAAGTGATGGGACTGGATGCCATGATCTTGGTTTTCTGAATGTTGAGTTTTAAGCCAACTTTTTCACTCTCCTCTTTCAAGTTCATCAAGAGGCTTTTTAGTTCCTCTTCACTTTCTGCCATAAGGGTGGTGTCATCTGCATATCTGAGGTTATTGATATTTCTCCCGGCATCTTGATTCCAGCTTGTGTTTCTTCCAGTCCAGCGGTTCTCATGATGTACTCTGCATATAAGTTAAAGAAGCAGGGTGACAATATACAGCCTTGATGTACTCCTTTTCCTATTTGGCACCAGTCTGTTGTTCCATGTCCAGTTCTAACTGTTGCTTCCTGACCTGCATACAAATTTCTCAAGAAGCAGATCCGGTGGTCTGGTATTCCCATCTCTTTCAGAATTTTCCACAGTTTATTGTGATCCACACAGTCAAAGGCTTTGGCATAGTCAAGAAAGCAGAAATAGATGTTTTTCTGGAACTCTCTTGCTTTTTCCATGATCCAGCAGATGTTGGCAATTTGATCTCTGGTTCCTCTGCCTTTTCTAAAATCATCTTGAACATCAGGAAGTTCATGGTTCACATATTGCTGAAACCTGGCTTGGACAATTTTGAGCATTACTTTACTAGCGTGTGAGATGAGTGCAATTGTGCGGTAGTTTGAGCATTCTTTGTCATTGCCTTTCTTTGGGATTGGAATGAAAACTGACCTTTTCCAGTCCTGTGGCCACTGCTGAGTTTTCCAAATTTATTGGAATTTTGAGTGCAGCACTTTCATAGCATCATCTTTCAGGATTTGAAGTAGCTCAACTGGAATTCTATCACCTCCACTAGCTTTGTTCGTAGTGATGCTTTCTAAGGCCCACTTGACTTCACGTTCCAGGATGTCTGGCTCTAGGTGAGTGATCACACCATCGTGATTATCTGGGTCATGAAGATCTTTTTTTTGTTCAGTTTTCTGTGTATTCTTGCCATCTCTTCTCAATATCTTCTGCTTCTGTTAGGTCCATACCATTTCTGTCCTTTATCGAGCTCATCTTTGCATGAAATGTTCTCTTGGTATCTCTTATTTTCTTAAAGAGATCTCTAGTCTTTCCCATTCTGTTGTTTTCCTCTATTTCTTTGCATTGATTGCTGAAGAAGGCTTTCTTATCTCTTCTTGCTATTCTTTGGAACTCTGCATTCAAAATCTTATATCTTTCCTTTTCTCCTTTGCTTTTTGCTTATCTTCTTTTCACAGCTATTTGTAAGGTCTCCCCAGACAGCCATTTTGCTTTTTTGCATTTCTTTTCCACGGGGATGGTCTTGATCCCTGTCTCGTATACAATGTCACGAACCTCATTCCATAGTTCATCAGGCACTCTATCTATCAGATCTAGGCCTTTAAATCTATTTTTCACTTCCACTGTATAATCATAAGGGATTTGATTTAGGTCATACCTGAATGGTCTAGTGGTTTTCCCTACTTTCTTCAATTTCAGTCTGAATTTGGCAATAAGGAGTTCATGATCTGAGCCACAGTCAGCTCCTGGTCTTGTTTTTGCTGACTGTATAGAGCTTCTCCATCTTTGGCTGCAAAGAATATAATCAATCTGATTTCAGTGTTGACCATCTGGTGATGTCCATGTGTAGAGTCTTCTCTTGTGTTGTTGAAAGAGGTGTTTGCTAGGCCCAGTGAATATTTTAAATTTCTGGTACTTTAAATTTAAAATACCTAAAATAATTCTACCTCAGCATGAAGCATATCTTGTAATATGCTGTATGTTACTGTTATCCCTTTGAAGATATACTAATTCAACTTTCAAAAAGATATTTATGCATAGTTTTACTTATATATTTCATGATTATAATAATTTTAAATAATATACAACTTATATGACATTTAACATTTATTAAACATAAATATTCAACGTTTTCATTGAATCTCTAAAGTTGATTGTGTTCTGTTAGTAGTCTTCCCCCATTCACAGGAATCCTCTGTTCTTCTCACAAGTATAGAGTAGAAGTATTAAGCAACCAGAAAAGAATATTAAGTCAAGTCATCCTTTTCTTGTTCCACCTCTCTCTATTTATGAATAATCCCTTCTTTATTTACATTTTAAATATTTAAACAATGATGTCTATCATATTAATTTATTGAAAAAGGGACTTTTTTTGTGATGCTGGAACATGCCACAGTATTGTTATTGGGGATGTATTCATGAGTTTCAATGGATTAAACTTCCTTAGCAGCATGCAAACACGGTGTGAGAAGAACCACTTCATACAAATCATTTTTATTTTGAATATATTTTCTTATATTCACAAAAGCTCAATCTCATTGTCTTGGGTCTAGTGTTAGTAAAGTAATATCAGACGATTAAATTATTAAGTGCATTAAAGTTATCAGTTCAGTTCAGTTCAGTCACTCAGTCATGTCTGAATCTGCGACTGCATGGACTGCAGCAAGCCAGGCTTCCTTGTCCATCACCAATTCCAGGAACTTGCTCAAACTCATGTCCATTGAGTCGATGATTCCATCCAACCTACTCATCCTCTGTTGCCCCCTACTGGTGCTGCCTTCAATCTTGCTCGACACCAGGGTCTTTTCCAATGACTCAGTTCTTCGCATCAGGTGGCCAAAGCATTGGAGCTTCAGCATCAGTCCTTCCAATGAATATTCAGGACTGATTTCCTTTAGGATGGACTGGTTGGATCTCCTTGCAGTCCAAGGGTCTCTCAAGAGTCTTCTCCAACACCACGATTCAGAAGCATCAGTTCTTCGGTGCTCAGTTTTTTTATAGTCCAACTGTCACATCTCACATTCATACATGACTGCTGGAAAAACCATAGCTTTGACTAGATGGACCTTTGTCAGCAAAGTAATGTCTCTGTTTTTTAATATGCTGTCTAGGTTTGTCATAGCTTTTCTTTCAAGGAGCAAGCATCTTTTAATTTCATGGCTGCAGTCACCATCTGCAGTGGTTTTGGAGCCCCAAAAATAAAGTCTGTCATTGTTTCCCTTGTTTCCCCATCTATTTGCAATAAAGTGATGGGATCGGATGCCATGATCTTAGTTTTTTGAATGCTGAGTTTTAAATCAACTTTTACACTCTCCTCTTTCACTTTTTTTAAGAGGCTCTTTAGTTCTGGCTAAAGTTATCAAGCCCATATGTTTATCTTTCAACAGAAATTTGCTGGCATAAAAAACATGTGTGCATTTATATGTAAGTTCTTTTTCACTGAGCAATTCAAGAGCAAGTTTTTATGAAAGGAAGGAATTAGACCAATGAGATAGGTATTTATTATTAGGAATAGTAGAACTTAATAAAAGACTCTGAGCAGAAAGTGGGTCTCCATGGGCAAGAAGGGAGAACAAGAAGAGGGGAAATATTTTTAATATTTCAGTTTTATTTTTTTCACCTGTAAAATGCCATTAATAATAGTGTTAAGAAAATTATGTGACACAATACATATAAAAGTTTTATCACAGTACCTATAATTTTCTTACTGTTTTTTCTCCTATTACAGACTTTTCTAGTAGAAAACAAAATTTCCATGACATCCCTTTTCTTCAGGTGAAGAACTATTTTAAAATGTCTTCCAAATTAATATCTATAATTTAATTACTTCTGTTTTGAAACCATCCTATTTATAATACAAATTAAACATAAATGAATCCTGGACATAAGATCCAGACAGAAAGAACCCCAGGGGCAAGATCAACATATTAGGAGCATTTCTTTCCAAATTCAAAAGCCGTGACTAAGACACTGATGAGGAATCAGATATTTTGACAGATCATTAGGACAAAATTATAGATAAGGTTCCAGGAGATAGGAAGTGTCCTGCTAAGCTTCCTTAACTTTGAATTGTAACTTTGAAAGTCTACACGGTAGGCTACACTATAATGAAATAGAGCGTTTCTCTCTTTCCCAGATTCTCATCCTTCAAGAGAACAGAATTCCTGACTTTAGACTGGGAATGAAAGTCTCAGTCAGTGACTCATACTTCTGGGAACAAGGACACCTTTTTATACTGTAAAACATTATTGAAGACTCCAAAGTGGTTTGTTTATGTGCTTTGTATTTATTGATATTTATCACATTAGGATCAAAGTATAATTTTAAAATGTAGTTTTTATTTGCATGTAGCAAAACCTAAAATATGTTGACACAAATAATGTACTTGATGCAAAAGGTATTTTCAAAGAACATAAATGTGAGGCATTGCACTGTTTAATATTTGTGGAAATATCCTTGGTCTGTTGTGATAGAAGACCATTAGAGTATAACATCTGCTCCTGCATTTCATATGCTGTGGTATTATAACATGTCATGAAATTTCAAGAAAATGTCACCATGCAGTCATCAGAGAGTAAGTGTAAAAAAGTTAAGTAGCATCTTAATATCATTGTGAAAAATCATTTTGACCCAGTGGACCTCCTGACAGATCCCCACAGGTTGTCCAGTTCTGTTTTAAGAGTGCTGCTCTAACTTAATTTCTTGACAGTAGAAGTCAGTTATTCTCAAGAGTTGTGTTTCTTAGTATTTTTCTCTTCATTATCATCCTGCTAAAGAACACTTTTTATATATTTTTGTTAGTCATGCTCCCTTCATGAAATTAATAACCAAGGAAAAAAATTCTGTTGAATAAGATTAAACTCTCAAGAGCCACACATCATTGTAGTATAATATCTAAGGAAATGTTTCACACCTCTAAAGATAGTATTGCCCAGCTCAGATGGTATGCTCTGGAGAAAATCACCATTCAGAGTCTCACAATGTATCTTCATTTTATTTGACTTAAAATATATGATTGGATGGTAGATGATAGTGATTATGCTGAGGACTGATAAGTAGGTAGGTAAGTAGATAGCAGATCAAATAGATATATACTCATAGTAGGCCCAGTTACGGAGAAGGCAATGGCACCCCACTCCAGTATTCTTGCCTGGAAAATCACATGGGTGGAGGAGCCTGGTAGGCTGCAGTCCATGGGGTCACTAAGAGTAGGACACGACTGAGCGACTTCACTTTCACTTTTCACTTTCATGCACTGGAGAAGGGAATGGCAACCCACTCCAGTGTTCTTGCCTGGAGAATCCCAGGGACGGGGGAGCCTGGTGGGCTGCGGTCTCTGGGGTCACACAGAGTCAGACATGACTGAAGTGACTTAGTAGTAGCAGCAGCAGGAGCAGTTAATTAATTAATATGTTAGTTAACATAGTAATACATAGTTAATATGTAGACTTTATAAGATATGATTTTAAAAGTACAGAGATTAATTTGTTTAATGTTAAAGTGTGTATGTGTTAGTCACTGAGTCATGTCTGATTCTTTGTGACCCCATGGACTGTAGCCCACCAGGATCCTCTGTCCGTGGGAATTCTCCAGGCAAGAATAATGGAGTGGGTTGTCATGCCTTCCTTCAGGGGATTTTGGTGAACATGGGAGTGCAGTTATATCCTCAAGATTCTGATTTCACTTTTTTTGGAATTTTACCTATCAATGGGCTTACAGGATTATATGGTAGTTCATTTTAATTTTTGAGGAACCACCATATTGTTTTCATGAATATTCTACCAAAGCACAAGTGATAGAGAAAAAATAGACAAGTGGGACTAAATAAAACTACAAAAACTTCTGCAATCAAAGGTATCAATCAACAGAATGAAAGAGCAACCTACAGAGTGGGAGAATGTATTTACAAATCATATATCTAATAAGAGGTTAATTTTCAAAATATATAAGGATCTCTTAAAATTCAGTAGAGGTCATCACTGTCATCCTCCTCCTCCTCCTCATCATCCGATTAAAAAACAGGCAAAGGACTTGATGGCTATTTCTCCAAAGAAGAAGCACACATGGCCAAAGGGTATGTTAGACTGTGCTCAACAATTACTAAACATCACGGGCATAAAAATTAAAATTTTAGTGAGATATCATCTCACACATGTTAGAATGGTTGTTGCCAAGTAAAGAAAGAAAGATAACAATGTTGGCAAAGATATAAATAAATTGGAATCCTTGTACACTGTTTCAGTTCAGTTCAGTTGCTCGATTGTGCCTCTTTCTGATGCCAGACTGCAGCATTCCAGGCCTCCCTGTCCCTCACCAACCCGTGGAGCTTTCTCAAACTCACTTCCATCAAGTTGGTGATGCCATCCAACCATATCATTCTCTGTTGTCCCCTTCTGCTACTGCTTTCAATCCTTCCCAGCATCAGGGTCTTTCCAATGAGTTGCCTGTTCACATCAGGTGACCAAAGTATTGGAGTTTCAAGTTCAGCATCAGTCCTTCCAATGAATATTGAGAACTGATTTCCTTTAGAATTGACTGGTTTGATCTCCTTGCAGTCTAAGGGACTCTCAAGAGTCTTCTCCAGCAGTTCAAAGGCATCAATTCTTCAGTGCTCATCTTTCCTTATAGTCCAACTCTCACATCTATACATGACTGCTGGAAAAACCATAGCTTTAACTAGACGGACTTTTGTCAGCAAAGTACACTGTTGGTAGGAGCACAAAATTGTACACTCATTGAGGATGAACTTTTTTAAAAACTGAATTTTGAAATAAGTATGGATTCATAGTGAAATTGCAAAAAATACACATGTATATGTATATTATGTACTTTTCACTTAGTTTCCCATCTTTAATAATTATAAATCAATATAACAGAAAATTGCCATTGGTATAATACACAGATTATTCAGATTTCCCAAGTCTACATGTAATCATTTGTAGACACAAATGTGTACACATAGTCCTATGTAATTTTATAGTATGTATGGGTTCATATAACTACCACCACAATCAAGATACAAAGCTGTCCCATTAACAGAAGGCTCCCTCTTGCTTCTGTTTCATTGCCACATACTCCCACCCTCACTTCCATCCCTAACCTCTGGCAAACACTAATCTCTAATTTTTTTAAATTTTAAAATGCTTTATAAAAGAAATGAAACAATATGTAATCTTTTGAGATTGGCTATTTTTTACTGAGTGAAATTCCCTTGAGTTAACACTAACTTTTTGAAATTTTAGTTTCTCTGCTGGCATTTGCCAAACAATGACATCATGCAAGATGCTGAGAATTAAAATTTTGCCCAGGAAGAGAGCCGAAGAGAAACAGGAGATCATTTTGTGTCTGAATAAAGATAGACAAAATTGGATCCTAGGGAGAATAAGATCCTGATAGAAACAATGAATAAGAACAGTCTGCCATAGCTGATTTTCCTCTTCAGGTCTTTGCTGCAGTGCTGTGGGTAGGAGCAGAAATACCTATATACAGAGCATCTGAAAATTACAGCAAGTAGCTAGCAGTCAGGAGTCTTGCAATTTTGAAGAAACAAGTGTTA
The DNA here is from genome assembly GCF_002263795.3 of Bos taurus. Lineage (NCBI taxonomy): Eukaryota > Metazoa > Chordata > Mammalia > Artiodactyla > Bovidae > Bos > Bos taurus. Next base: position 48,351,201 of record NC_037347.1, read on the forward strand.
GAATTCAATACTATCTAGAGATAAGGAGAGAATGGGTAACAAATATGCAAATCTTTCAGTGAAGGCCCCTGGTGGCTCAATGGTAAAGAATTTGCAGGAAACTCGGGAGAACCAGGTTTTATCCCCGGGTCAGGAAGATCCCTTGGAGGAGGAAATGACAACCTTCTCCTGTATTCCTGCCTGGAAAATCACATAGACAGAGGAGCCTTGTGGGCTACAGTCCATAGGGTCCCAAAGAGTTGTAGCATGCACTACATATGTGAACTAACACTGGTGCTCTTTATTGATGTTTTATTCCACTTAATACTTGTACTTTTTTGGTAAATATTTAAGGATTATAATGACTAATTTCATGAAGTTGATTCCAAAATATAATGATCACATCAAAATTTGCAATTAAACAGGTGGATATTTGCATAAACTTTTTTGTGTAATCTATCATAACCTAAGAGAAGTTAATTTATTTTTCTGAGTATATTTGCTTCCCTTTTGTTATGTCTGCACTTCCCACTATGTTTGTTATAAATATATGGATCCTGTATTATTTGGTGGCAACAGATTCATAGAAGTTGCATTTTAATTTTTATCAAGACTTTCTGTATAACAAGCCTGATAATTTATGAGTTATTAAATATGTGTTGATATCAATTTAACTGAATTTTTTTTCCTTTAAGGCAGTTCTTTGCTTTTTATTTATTTAATTTTATTGATCTTCGTTCACCCTTCCTCATTAATATTTTCTAGGATATAATTCAGATAAACAAGTTTTCATATTTATGAACTGGGCATCAGGGATTTTTTTTCTCACAGACATACTTATCCCATTACATGCTATTGCAAATAGAGAATATGTTGAGCATTTCTGTATTTTGTTCTGTTCTTTTCTCATTTTAATCTTTTCTGCTTTTGTATTTTCTTTAATAATAGTATATACATATTTGTTTCCATTGTTTTGAAAAACAGAGTATTTGCTGTTCCTGTTGGTAACATAAGTTTAAGTAATACATTTTACCATCTATTTTATTTTATTTTAAAAATAAAAATAAAGTTGATAATGTTGCCCATTATCAAATCATCTTAAGAATGATAATTATAGTTTAAATTTCTTCCTGATGTTACCTAAACAACTTTTATTTTCATGCTGTGAATTTTGGCTCTAGTTATTTCAGTGATACTGTTAATAAATCATATAATTTTCATGAAATATATAACACTTACGTTCATTTTTGTTCTGATTTTTTTCATTTATTCAATTGAACCATTTCTCATCTTCTTATTGCTATAGTAAGCAGCATTTAGAAAATAAATCTATTGCTCAGTCTTTTATTTATATTCATATCTAGATTAAACAAATTTTAAAATTAGTAGTTTTCATTTGTAAGCATATATTTTCACTGTGTTGTTGAAATAATTAATATAAACTCTATCCCTTCAGTCTGCAAGATCAACCCAGTCAATCCTAGAGAAAATCAGCCCTGAATATCCATTGGAAGGACTGATGATGAAGCTCTAATACTTTGTCCACCTGATGCGAAGAACTGACTCATTGGAAAAGACCCTGATGCTGAGAAAGATTGAAAGCAGAAAGAGAAGGGGATGATAGAGGATGAGATGGTTAGATGCCATCACTGACTCGATGGACATGAGTTTGAGCAAGCTCCGAGAATTGGTGATGGACAGGGAGGCCTGGCATGCTTCAGTAAATGGGGTCGAAGAGAGTTTGACATGACTGAGTGACAGAACTGAACTGACTCTTTTGATATTTTTTTTGTTAATGATTTATTATTTACCTAATATTTATTTTACATTTATTTTAGTCTATAGTAATGATTTTAGACAAAAAGCAAATTGAAGAAATTTTTAATTGGAATTCAAAATGGGCCATAAATCAGTGACGACAACTCACAAAATCAATAATGCATTTGGCCTAGCAACTGCTAATGAACATACAGTGTACTGATGGTTCAAAAAGTTTTGAAAAGGAGATGAGAGCCTTGAAAATGAAAAGTGCAGTGGCTGGCCATCAGAAGTTGACAATGATTAATTGAGAGCATCACTGAAGCTGATTCTCTTACAACTGCACTAGAAGTTGCCCAAGAACTCAACATCAACCACTCTACAGTAATTTCATATTTGAAGTAAACTGGAAAGGTGAAAAAGCTCAATAAGTGGGTGCCTCATGAGCTGACTGCAATTAAAAAAAGAAATCATCTCCTCTTATTCTACAACAACAATGAACCATTTCTTGATTGGATTGTGACCTATGACAAAAAGTGGATTTTATATGATCCACTGTTGATGACATGTGATCCACCAGTGATGGCCAGCTCAGTGGCTGAACTGAGAAAAAGCTTCAAAAGGCTTCCCAAAGGCAAACTTGCACCAAAAAGAGGTCATGGTCAGTGTTTGGTGGTCTGCTGCTGCTCTGATCCACTACAGCTTTGTGAATCCCAGCAAAACCATTACATCTGAGAAATATGCCCAGCAAATGATGAAATGCACCAAAACCTACAATGCCTGCAGCTGGCACCGGTGAACAGAAAGGACCCAGTTCTTCTCCATGACAATGCATGACTGCACATTGCACAACCAATGCTTCAAAAGCTGAACAAATTGGACTACAAAGTTTTTCCTCGTCTGCCATATTCACTTGGCCTCTTGCCAACCAACTACCACTTATTTCTTCAAGCATATCTACAACTTTGTGCAGGGAAAATGCTTCCAAAATGAACAGGAGGCAGAAAAGTCTTTCCAAGAGTTTGTTGAATCCCATAGCACAGTTTATGCTACAGGAATAAACAAACTCATTTCTCATTGACAAAAATGTGTTAATTGTAATGGTTCCTATTTTGATTACTACAGATGTTTGGAGCTTAATATAATGATTTAAAATTCATGATCTGAAGCTACAATTACTTTTGCACCAACTTCATATATTTATGTCTTTCTTCTTATAAATTTTATGTTTCTCACTATTTTATTTAATGTCATTAATCTGGTAATAATTCTTGTTTCTGATTACTTTTTTGATATAGTGTCATTTTCCATCGATGTGTTTTTGTTCTTTTTTCAAGTTCTTAATTAGTGACATTCTGTAGACTATCACGTCAGCTCTCTTTAGTTTCTTTGATTATGTAATTTCTTTCTGCTCAAAATTTGTTTTCTAAGGTTCATGAAATAAAGTTTTTACATGTTTATTTGCAAGACAATTTTTTAGTTCTTCTATAATAGTTATGAATAGTATCATGCTGATTCTTCTTGGCTTCTTCATATGGGATGAGAATGGCTCCATAGCCCTTCTATTTGTAAAATCACAGGGAAATTAAATTGTTCTTATTCTGCCTTTTGCTGTATTTCAGTCTTGTATTTTTTATTTGGAGTTTCCACTTGAATGCTTGTTGTAGACAATCTGCATCTATCAATGCATTCACTTATTTTATTGTCTATTCCAGGAAGAAAGAATGAAACAGTTGGAGGATTTATGCACTAAGCTGGGTGACTTTGGCCTTTCTTCACTTTTTCCAATTTTCTATCTAAATTTTGCTAAATAACATCATCGGACTGACACTTTACCTTCATTTGGAAATATTTATTGCATAAGACATTCCTCTTTGTTTTAGATTAATCTCTTGAATCAGAATATTTCATTAAGTTGAATTAGTTTAGCTTTAGGAGAATAATAGCCTTAGCTAATGATGGGGAAGTGGAACAGAAGTTGAATTTGGAGTTCTTGCAACTATGACACCGCATGTGTCATCAGTAGTGAAATACTGAGCTTTCCTGAGACCCTTTTGAGCATTTTCTTTCTGAGTCACTGGCATCTACATTTGTTATTTTATTCCCTTTTTCTTTTGGGAAAATAATGTAATGGAGATAATACATTTTAGAAAATTATTTTCCTGACATTCTCCTAATTTCCTCCCAGAGAGAAAAAGAAAGTGTGAATTTTTGGTAATTATTTTGGCTTCTGGTGGACTGCCATTTATTAATCATGTAGAAAAAGTGCATTGTTTTATTCTCTCAAAGGAAATATCAGCAAGGCATTTTCCCCTGCCATTATTATTGTTTTATTTATTGCTATTCAATCACTTTTTTGAGTTATTATCTTTAAGAAAGATAATATTCTAATATTGAAGTGTTATCCAATCACCTCAATGCAGATCTCTGTAATAGTGAAAAAGTCATTCATCTTCTGGATTTTGTTTTTAAATTTAATTATTCAAATTCATTTGACTTTGTATTTATTTTATATATATATACAATTTCTAATTATATAAGCACTGGGGCAATTGCACTTGTGATGCCTCCTTGAAGTGGCATCACTTCATGTGGGCTTCCATTTCCTTCTCCTTCTCTTATATTTTATATTATCGCTTAATCACCATATACTGGCTCATTTATGTATATGTTATATATTATTATTATTATTTATTTTATTTTCCTGGTGGTTCAGATGGTAAAGTGTCTGCCTATAATGCGGGAGACCCGGGTTCAGTCCCTAGGTTGGGAAGACCTCCTGGAGAAGGAAATGGCAACCCACTCCAGTATTCTTGCCTGGAAAATCCCATGGACGGAGAAGCCTAGTAGATTACAGTCCATGGGGTCACAAAGAGTCAGACACAACTGAGCGACTTCACTTTCACTTATATATTTTTAAAAATTCAGCTTTATTGGTATATAATTGACATATCACATTGTGTAAATTTATATTGTGCATGTCAATTTGATAAATTTATATGTTGCAAGATGATTACCCCCATAATTAGCTAATACACCTTCCTGATACATATAACTTTTAGCCTCTCAACCATTTTCAAGTATGTGTTTCACTAGTGTTAAATAAATTCACATTGTTGGGCAACCTATTTCCAGAATTCTTGTCATCTATCAAAACCAAAACTCTATACCCTTTAAACAGCAATTCCTGTACCCCTCTCCTCACAGGCCTGGCAACAACCATTATGCCTATTGTCTTATAATTAATTTTAAAAGTATATATTATGCTAAATATTTTGCAAACTTAACACTATTTAATTTTTCTCCCCATTAAAAAAAAAAAAAGAGGTAACTTAGGGTAAGATTTTATCTAGTGTTTTCATTACCATGCTTCTCATGCTAGAAACATATGTTTCAACATATAATTTTGGAATGAATGACACCTTCCAAAAATGAAACTTATCCCAATTTTATTTTTGATGATGAAAAATAAATGTTTGAAGAGCATTCAACTAAAATGTTCTCAAAAGCTCTTGAGTTATGATTTCATTAAATTCACATACTTCCAAAAAACTATAAAATGCATGACATTCAATTATCTTCATCACTCAGTTGTGTCCAACTCTTTGTGATCCCATGAATGGTAACCTGCCAGGCTCCTCTGCCTATGGAGTTCTTCAGGCAAGAATACTGGAATGGGTTGCCACTCCCTTCTCCATGGGATCTTCCCAACCCAGGGATTGAATCTGGGTCTCCTGCATCGCAGGCAGATTCTTTACCTTCTGAGCCAAAATGTGACATTCATTTAGGTACATGAAAATGGAAAAGCTTATTTATTAATGAGCTTCTGTATTTTATATAACATAAAATACATCATCTGTAAGAACATATGTATTCTACCAAAATGTTATTTTATTATATTGTCTGATTTATAAATCCTTTAATTTAGGAATCATTTTTAACATTTTGGGGGAATTACTTTGAAATTTTATCATTTGAAACTTATGTTTTATGAAAAGTAAGGAAAACATACCAAATGTTAAGAATATTCATTGCTCAGTAGTATTAAAGTCAACTTTAGTTGTAATTAAAATTTTACAGTTATAGTTTTGTTTTAATCAGATATTAAATGCTAATCTTCTCATGTATTATAATTTGCTGAAAATTTTAATACTTATCACTTGGGAATCTTATAAAAATGTAATAATAAAATTGAAAATAATCATTCACAATTGGGAATGAGTATTAGATGAATAGATTGGCAATGAGACAGAGATGGGAATAAAGAGAAGTTGCTGTCCTTGAAGAGTTGCCCTGAATCGATGTCTCCCACATGGTATTAATAGTATGTAATAAGGCTTTCTCCTAAAAATACTCTGTTGGTGATAATTTCTTAAATCTCATTTGTACAACAGAGAAATCTGGATGAACAAAAAATGAGAAGAAATGCCAGCTATTTTTATAATTAGTTGGGAAAAGAACACAGGTTGAAACTTTTTCTAATAATTTCTAATGGCAATTATAGTTTCCTTAAAAGGTGTTTAACTATATCAGTATATTTTGATTAGAGAAAAGCAGGGGGAAGGAAACTAAATGACAAATGATATAAAATTTTGCAGTTCTCAGTTTTGTTCATGCATTAGAATTACCTGTGTGTGTGTCTGTTTCCTGTTTCGGTGTTTTCCAAATAAAGAAGAGTAAAATGACTTTGGTCTCAAGAATAATTTTATCATTTTTATAAATGTCATTTTTTCTTAATATACCAAAAAATAGACATAAAAGCTTATGTAAGCACACACAAAGAAGTATGGATATTTATCTCTAAAGAGTTTGTTGATCCTATTGGGAAAATGAGATCTTCCTTTTCAGGCAGGTAGTTTCTTATTTGATATTTTAGCTCAATCAATTGTAATTAAATTGAGACTAATTAAAATGGGAAATCAAAAACAAATGAATTGACAAGGTGAATCATTCCCTTAAGACTAAAAAGAAATTTTAAATTAAAAGTAATTTTCTCAAGCGAAGAGAAAATTATCATCATTATAGGTCAAATACCTAAGGCATTGTGAAGTAGTTTTATTGTAAGAAATAATGAACAGGGGGCTCCACATTATTAAGATTACAAAGGAAAATAGTTGGCCAAGAAATTAATTTTAGCTTTTTATTCCTATAATTATGACTATCATACTTATTTATTAAACAATAACTGTAGAGATGTGCCTAAGGTATCAGAAAGTGCAGCAAAATCAGAGTTGTTATTGTACCATTGCAATTGTAAATCATAATTTTAGTTTACAGATTTTATGTGTCTGTATTAGTCATTTTAGGCAAATATGAAACATATATTTTTTGTTTGTTTGTTTTACACTGTCCTCAAAATTGAATATGTAAGGTTCTGAGTTTTGGTTCTCTAACATGTTGAGAATAGTGTGCATGTGTGTGTGTGTGTGCATGCGTGTGTGTGTTAGTCACTCAGTCATGTCTGACTCTCTGCAAATGCATGGACTATAGCCTGCCAGGCTCCTCTGTCTATAGAATTCTTCAGGCAAGAATACTGGAGTGGGTTGCCATTCCCTTCTCCAAGGGATCCTAAAATAGCATACGGATTTATAAATGAAAAATCAGTTGTAGATGGAGTGATAAAATTTTGCAGCTTTTGTAAGTTGTTGTTTTAGTATCTTATTTAACTATATAGTTTTAAACTAAGCTTTTATTATAAACATATGTGTATTGGTAGTCTCTTCCTTTAGTTATCATAGTATACCTAATGGCTACTTGAGTTTCTGTTTTATTTGCTTAATGTCACACTTTCTGTTACTGAAGGAAGTAATTTCCCAAAAAAATGACTGTGAAGAATTTAGATGCATATAGTTCAGCACACAATCAGAACAGAAATGTGTTGACTAATTTTCTAGGCCAATGGCAATTATATTAATATTTCCTATTATATTTTAGGCATTACTTCTAGGTTATGTGTTGTTTTACACTTTTATCCATCAAATTTTGTCACATATGGTTAATTAAGTTTTAATTTTCCTGCAAAATACTATTGGTGGGGCAGACACAGTATAACATATTCTAAGATCCTTATACCATAGGGATTTCCTTCCTTATACTAACTTACAAAGAGTGTTTTTTCTTTATATTTCATTTGTAGAAATGCTCTTCTGGCCACAAAAATTGCTGAAGAGGAAATGTGAAGACTTTATATCCCTCATCTTTACTTGCTGAGATTAACCAAGTGATACTGCTAAGTTTAATATATAAATAAATCATATTGTTACTATTAATTAATGATTATTTAAAATTTTAGTAATATATATGACCCATCATATGAAACTACAGAGAATAGCATTTCATACCAAACTTTGTGAAATTCTGGTTATCTGAGACTTTACCTTTTGTTTCCACAATTAACATATTTATTTTCCTACCCAAATTATACATAATTAGTAAGTTGATAAACTCTAGCATATATTAACAATTAATTTGTCCTAAGCATTTTACCTTACATATCTGTCACAATAGCTCAAGAGTAGCAGTGCTCTTATTGGCATTTTGAAACTAAGGAAGCTAAAACTTATTGGCATTTCACTATTAAAGGACATGTATTAATAAGAGACTGACTTAGGATTTAAACCTAGAGATGTTTGATTCCATAAACTATAATTATAATCAACTCAGTATAGCAGATATTTCCAGGTGTTATGATTTCCTAGAATTGCAGCCTTTCAAATTATTCTGGGTAAAACCCTCCAGATGTATTGAAGCATTAAATATTGTACAAGTTTAAATTGTACAGTGTAATGATTTGACACACATATCTATTGTGAAATATTTATCCTAATAAGGTTAATTAATCTGTCCTTTACCTCATATAGTCACCATTTTGTCTTTGTTGTTATGATAAAATCATTAAAGCTCTTCTCTCATAGTGACTTTCAAGTATACAATACAGTGTCGTTAAATATAATCACCACAACCTTAGATCCTTCAAACTTACTCATAACTGAAAGTTTGTAACCTTTGACTTGGTGTTTTAAGTTTTGTAATAACTTTGTCATATAATTTTGTTAGTTTTCATCAATAATATTTGAATTTTGCCACTTCTGAAATTAAAATCCTTAACAGAATATATGTGAGTGTGTGTGAGACAGAAACAGAAAGAGAATGTATGTGCTTATGTGTGATTTTTTGTGCCCAACATCCATGCTCCTCTTTTGCTAAACCTACAGTTTATGGGAAATCACCACTTCACTACTCTTATATATGTCATCCAAGTGAAACTGAAGCTCTGTTCATTCTTGCTGCATTAGTGAATACATGGCCCAGTATTAATCATCAGTTTATTCCAAAATCTAGCAATAGTCCTGGTTTTGGGGATAAGGGCTGGGAACTGCAATTAATACAGTGACACCCATTTCCATGATATTTGATAGTACAATAAACTGGAAAATTCTGAAAGAGATGGGAATACCAGACCACCCGACCTGCCTCTTGAGAAACCTGTATGCAGATTAGGAAACAACAGTTAGAGCTGGACATGGAACAACAGACTGGTTCCAAATAGGAAAAGGAGTACATCAAGGCTGTGTATTGTCACCCTGCTTATTTAACTTCTATGCAGAGTACATCATGAGAAACGCTGGGCTAGAAGAAGAACAAGCTGGAATCAAGATTGCCAGGAGAAATATCAACAACCTCAGATATGCAGATGGCATCACCCTTATGGCAGAAAGTGAAGTGGAACTAAAAAGCCTCTTGAGGAAAGTGCAAGAGGAGAGTGAAAAAGTTGGCTTAAAGCTCAACATTCAGAAAACGAAGATCATGGCTTCTGGTCCCATCACTTCATGGGAAAAGAAGGGAAACAGTATCAGACTTTATCTTTTGGGGCTGCAAAATCACTGCAGATGGTGACTGCAGCCATGAAATTAATAGACGCTTACTCCTTGGAAGGAAAGTTATGACCAACCTAGATAGCATATTCAAAAGCAGAGACACTACTTTGCCAACAAAGGTCCATCTAGTCAAGGCTATGGTTTTTCCAGTGGTCATGTATGGATGTGAGAGTTGGACTGTGAAGAAGGCTGAGCACTGAAGAATTGATACTTTTGAACTGTGTTGGAGAAGACTCTTGAGAGTCCCTTGGACTGCAAGGAGATCCAACCAGTCCATTCTGAAGGAGATCAGCCCTGGGATTTCTTTGGAAGGAATGATGCTAAAGCTGAAACTCCAGTACTTTGGCCACCTCACGTAAAGAGTTGACTCACTGGAAAAGACTCTGATGCTGGGAGGGATTGGGGGCAGGAGGAGAAGGGGACGACAGAGGATGAGATGGCTGGATGGCATCACCGACTTGATGGATGTGAGTTGAGTGAACTCCTGGCGTTGGTGAAGGACAGGGAGGCCTGGCGTGCTGTGATTCATGGGGTCGCAAAGAGTCGGACACAACTGAGCAACTGAACTTAATCTCTTTTTTTTACTTCTTTTGTGATTGCAAGTTTTGTGGATATTTTAAGCTTGATTTTCAATACAGTATAGATAGGGTCTAAGAGAGAATTAAAGTAAGATGCTGAGATATTGAACCTCTGGCTCCAGATATCACTGAAGATAGCTTAACGTCATTCTAATGTTTTCATATGTCAATAATTTCCATTGTTTGTTTAATGCATAATCTAGTTTGTCAGGCACAGTTTTATTCTATTGTTGATGTGTAATCTACTCTAGTTAGCTTAATCACACAGGAATTCCTTACACATTATTAGGTTTTAAAATTTACAGAATGAAAAAGGAAAATTGTTTGAATCTGCCAGGCAGGAAAAGTGGTTAAACTTTATCACTGCCCATCCTGTAACCTCACTGATGGTGGGAACTGTTCATTGGAAACCCCACTACATAACCATATGCTTCTGCTACTCTACTTGTAAAGAGATGGCCTCTTCCCAGAGGAGTGTTATCTCACATTGCTCAATTCTGTCTTCACATCTACATGGAGCATCTACATGGAAGAACACATCCTGTGTGTCTCTTAGCTTTGAGAAAATATTGGAAATGTTTTCCTTTCCTTTCTTTCTAGGCTCTGTGGCACAACAAAACACTATAGAAAATACTGGAGCAGGTTCTGAGTCAAGCAATATACAATACTGGCAAAATTAGCAACTGAAAGGTTCCTAAAGCCGAAAGTGCAGTTTTGAATCATTCATCTCATAGTTTGACATCCTCACCTCTCCAGCTTACCTTATCAGCTCAATGTGACCCTCTGAGAATGACTGTATTTTAAGTCCAGTTAGTTCTGAGGATCTTAACATTTAGAATGTTGTTATCCAATTTTCATAACTTATGAAATATTAGAGATCAAAAAGTCTTTTTAATAATTAATTTGGAACCTCAGTTCATATAAGAAGAAATAAGCTAAAATACAATCCATCATCTTGCCTTAGAACATAGATTACTGGTGACATCAGATTGTTTAAAAGAACTCGGAGGGAAACCATTCTAGATTCCTTCAATACCCTTCTGCTGGTGTGCCAGAATAAAGGCCCCATAACAATCCACATTATCAGAGTGCACTCTGCATTTTTCAACCCCACACAAATTCCCAGAGGAATAGTTTGGTGTCTCTAATGAATATTGTAATAGCATCAAAATTACAGATTATCAACTATATGAGTTGCAAAACATATGACCTATTTATATTTTTACACTAAAATTATAAAATCAAAATTTCTCATCATGATGTACAATATAAACACTCAGAACAAATTGCCGGGCTTTGCCATGGTTAGAGGACAAACTGCTTTATCATGTAGTTCTGGTTGATGACAACCAATGAAGACATATTTGTCCTTCTCAGTTCAGTTCATTTCAGTTCAGTCACTCAGTCGTGTCTGACTCTTTGCGACCCCATGAATTGCAACACTCCAGGCCTCCCTGTCCAGCACCAGCTCCTGGAGTTCACTCAGACTCACATCCATCGAGTCAGTGATGCCATCCAGCCATCTCATCCTCTGTCATCCCCTTCTCCTCCTGTCCCCAATCCCTCCCAGCATCAGAGTCTTTTCCAGTGAGTCAACTCTTCACATGAGGTGGCCAAAGTACTGGAGTTTCAGCTTTAGCATCATTCCTTCCAAAGAAATCCCAGGGCTGATCTCCTTCAGAATGGACTGGTTGGATCTCCTTGCAGTCCAAGGGACTCTCAAGAGTCTTCTCCAACACCACAGTTTAAAAGCATCAATTCATTGGTGCTCAGCTTTCTTCACAGTCCAACTCTCACATCCATACATGACCACTGGAAAAAACATAGCCTTGACTAGATGGACCTTTGTTGGCAAAGTAGTGTCTCTGCTTTTGAATATGCTATCTAGGTTGGTCATAACTTTCCTTCCAAGGAGTAAGCGTCTTTTAATTTCATGGCTGCAGTCACCATCTGCAGTGATTTTGGAGCCCGAAAAATAAAGTCTGACACTGGTTCCACTGTTTCCCCTTCTATTTCCCATGAAGTGAGGGACCAGATGCCATGATCTTCATTTTGTGAATGTTGAGCTTTAAGCCAACTTTTTCACTCTCCACTTTCACCTTCAGTCCTTAGATATTGATAATTTGGTTCACTACTCTCAGGGCAGATTATATTTGATATCTCTGTCTATATCAATGGCCAGTAATCCTTCCTTCAATATGTTTAAACCATGCTAAAATTCTAAGTGTTACTAGATTTGTTCTTGCTTTAGAACCTTGTCCTTCATATTTTCTGTCTGTAATGTCCTGTGTCCAGGAGTCCAGTTCAACTCACATATGAGTCCTTTTTGTTATTGAGATCTTAGCTCAGATATCACCTCCACATCTAAACTTTCCTTAACCACCCAATCTGACTTGAATTCCTGACTCCAAGAAATAGTTACCCAGCATTATTTAGTTTTCTTTTTGTGTTGTTTTAATCACTCTCTGAAATTATACAATTAATGAATGTTTCACTAGGGTATTGTCTGCTCCATTACTGGAATATGATGTAATTAAAAGCAGGACCTCATCTTCTTCAACCCTGTTTTAGTACCCAAATTGCACTAACATATTAATAGAATCATGGACAAATATTTATGGAATGGGTGATAGAATGACTTTACAAACTAAAATGAGAACTTCCAGGACAATTTTTTGAAACATTTAAATTCATCTATTTTGATTTTTTAATTAAAATTATTATTTCTTTTTTAAATATAAATTTAGTTATTTTAATTGGAGGTTAATTACTTAATAGAGATTAAATGTAATTTGATCCTGAGTCTATTATCCTACTCATTATAATTTTTTCAAGAATTTATAGAGTACTGTCTTTTTGCCTTCATGCCATATATATAAACATAGTTTTATGTCTCATTATAAAATATAATTCTCCCCCAAATAAGCATTACCTCATTGATTACATCTCTATCCTCTAAAGTGTTACAAACACAACCAGTTCAAAATAATCCATGCCCAGTCTTTGAATTTTCATAGCAACTAATTATACATCTTAGTGCTTGTTTCCTATTTCTTATTGTTTTTTTGTTGTAATTATCTACCCAGCAAGATTTACCCACCATTATTGTAGTCAAGTTGTACTGACATTTTTTTTTCCTCAAAAAGCACTGCTTTTAGGATCCTCAAAGCAAGAAATATTGTGTGAAATATGACTTTTTGTCATTTGTATTTACATAAAGTATTATTTAGTTACCTTTTTCAGCTATAAGAGAAGATATATATTCTATTTAAAAAGAGAAAAAAATTTTCTCTTGTCTTTTCAAGAAATAGAAAAAATGTTTCTGAAAAACCTTAACAGGTTTAGGCTGATAAGTAAATGTAGAAGAGATTGTCATATGTGAGTTCATTACAGTGTAATTATTGACATAGTAGTCTCATAATGAGTAAATAGAAAAATATTTTCTACAGCTTTATTCATCTTTTAGTGCAAGGATTCTGACAAAATATGTATATATATATATTACTTATATATACAAAACTTATAGAAAACATTGAATGATTTTTCATGACTGAGATAATATTATTCAAAAGACTTGGCATTTTAAGTGATAAAAATTAATATACTCCATCTTTTTATTAAAAAGGAATAGTAAATAAGCTAAAATTTAGCAAAATAAAATGTTTAACAAACTGGATGATTCATGCTAGTAAATAGGTTCTACTACTAAAAATAATAAAGATAATAAATTAGACAAACATTCATATAGACATTTCCTGGTGGCTCAACTGGTAAAGAATCTGCCTGCAATGCTGGAGACCCAAGTTCAATCCCTGGGTTGGGAAGATCCCCTGGAGAAGGGAAGGGCTACCCACTCCAGTATTCTGGCTTGGAGAATTCCATGGACTGTATTGTCCATGGGGTTGCAAAGAGTCGGACAGGACTGAGCAATTTTCACTTTCACATTCACTTACAATTTTAACATGTCATTGATTTTATATGAGATATGCATTATGTTTATTTAATATCTTTTGTTTATTCATCATAGATTGCATAACATGTAACTTGCACAATGTCTTATTACAAGCAGAAAGAAACAATAGGTGTGATACTATACATCAACATCACGATATTGATCATCACATAAGCATGTTGATTGTTTAATCCATTAAGAAAATAAAGATAAAATTCTTCGATAACTTTATTTTTATATTATTATTAAAATGCAGTTTTTCTTGTGGAACAGATTTTTTTTTTTTCATTTTTTTTAAAATTTTTATTTTATTTTATTTTATTTTATTTTATTTTATTTTTAAACTTTACATAATTGTATTAGTTTTGCCAAATATCAAAATGAATCCACCACAGGTATACATGTGTTCCCCATCCTGAACCCTCCTCCCTCCTCCCTCCCCATACCATCCCTCTGGGTCGTCCCAGTGCACTAGCCCCAAGCATCCAGTATCGTGCATCGAACCTGGACTGGCAACTCGTTTCTTACATGATATTTTACATGTTACAATGTCATTCTCCCAAATCTTCCCACCCTCTCCCTCTCCCACAGAGTCCATAAGACTATTCTATACATCAGTGTCTCTTTTGCTGTCTCGTACACAGGGTTATTGTTACCATCTTTCTAAATTCCATATATATGCGTTAGAATACTGTATTTATGTTTTTCCTTCTGGCTTACTTCACTCTGTATAATAGGCTCCAGTTTCATCCACCTCATTAGAACTGATTCAAATGTATTCTTTTTAATGGCTGAGTAATACTCCATTGTGTATATGTACCACAGCTTTCTTATCCATTCATCTGCTGATGGACATCTAGGTTGCTTCCATGTCTTGGCTATTATAAACAGTTTTTATTTTGAACATTATGAAATACTTTCTAGCAGTTAAAGAGAAGGCTTTTAATAAAATAAATATTATTTGTTGACTCTGCCCATGATTTTCTTTCTGTCAAATTAACAATAAAAAGCAAAATATTATGATAGTCTTTAATGTTGAATTTGAAGCCTATAATGGTGTTTAAATATGTAGTCATTTTGCTCTGTTACTTACAGTGTGACAGTTAAGCCATATAACAGTATCATCTTAACATATATTGCCTGCATCACTCAACATTCATGATTGAATTTATTTTAAAATATTTCTTGTTAGACTTCTCAGTTTAGATTTAAGCTCTGTGGTGGATGTTGGGATACAATAATGAACATGACAGGAGAATTGTTCTGGCAGCAGAGTAGGAAGACAGTCAAATAAGCAATTGTATTAAAATGTGGTAAATATAATATTAAGATTCACAGTGTACATATTACACAGAGGCTTACTGGGCAGATTGAAGATTTGGAAATACTGAGGATATTTAAAATGAAACTTAAACTTGTTTGACTAAACCAAAATTAGATTCGTTACACATTCTCAGCACCAGCTGCTTTTGGAAATCGCTTGGGTAGACTGTAAAAAACACTAATATATGGGTTCCATCGTTAGGGTTCCTGTTTTATCACTATACGTTAAGAACCTAACCATTGTATTGTTTTCTTGGGATGACCCTAACATGGAATTTTAATTTAGAAACAGTTATAGTGTCTAGCTTCCCAAATTCATATGTTGAAATCCTGTTACCAGTATGACTATATTTGGAGATAGGACCTTTTATGGAAGTGAAGTTAAATGCGATAGGTCATAAAGGTGGAACCCAAAACAATAGGACTGGTGTCCTTGTAAGCAAAGGAAAAGACATCAGAAATCTCTCTTTTTCTCTGTGTGCTTGAACATAGAAAAACATACCAGGGAAGCCCAGTGAGAAGGTAGCCATCAGCAAGCCAAGGAGAGAGAACTCTACATAAACTAGTCCTGCTAGCATCTTGATCTTGGATTTCCAGCCTCCAGAATTATGAGAAAACAAATTGCTGTTTTTTATGGCATTTAGTTTGTGCAGTTTTGTTATAGCAGCTCAAGTGGGCTATTATAGAATTTTTCTGTCAAAGAAAGTGGTATGTATAAAAGTTTAAATCTGAGAAGCAACTCAAAATTTGAAAAACGGGTAAATTTAGAATGGATACCAGAGTCCATGTGATATTTTCATTTAAGAGATTGCCATCAGGAGAGAGATGATGGTGACCTTGATTTTAACAATGGGAGTGTAAAACATGTTAAGGACTAATGATTAAATTTTTCTGTGTCTCTAGTGAAAAGTGAAGTGAAGTTGATCAGTCATGTCCGACTCTTTGCGACCCCATGGACTATATACAGCCCATGGAATTCTCCAGGCCAGAATACTGGAGTGGGTAGCCTTTCCCTTTTCCAGGGGATCTTCCCACCCAGGGATCGAACCCAAGTCTCTCACATTGCAGGCGGATTCTTTACCGGCTGAGCCTCAAGGGAAGCCACTGTGTCTCTAAGTGCTTCACAAAGTACTTTATGTTCATTGAGATAGGAATCAATTATTCTACATTTAAAATTTTTACAAAGTACTTCATGTTCATTGAGATAGGAATCATTATTCCACATTTAAAATTTTTTCACAATATCTGTCAAAATATTTTGTCATAGAGATATTTAATATATATGTGAGCATTAATTGAAGTTTATAAAATTAAACATTAATTATACATCTTACAGAACCTATCCTAGTTAAGTGATCTGGAAATTTTCCTGCTTTTATTATAATGTTATAGAACACAAAAAGAATACATATGGCTTTGTTAATATATTATTAAATAATTAAATTAAAAACCAATTTTTAAAAAGTTTTGTCTGCAATCAACCAAGAATGTATTAACACCTTGTATAATTAGCAAGATGTTTATCATTATCAACACATAATGGATTTTTAAAAATTGATGTATGTTGAAATGATGATAAATGGAAGGTATTCAATATTGAATGGAAAATTGACCATATAAAATAAAAAGACAAGTACCCAATTTTATGCTAAAACTTAATGTTGCCATGTTCCCTTAACCCTGGCAATCTTTACACCAGAAAAACCATGTAGAAGCATATCTAGAAAATAATTGGCATTTTATCTCTGAGTGAAAACAATATCATCTCTGTTACTGATGTGTGGACAGTAGTCACCTTCCTGTAAGAAGAAGAAATTAATACTTATTAATAAATTTCCTCACAAATACAAGAAGGAACTTTAAGTCCCAGATTTCTTATTCCACTCCTTGTGTGATCTTTCAAGGGTCAATTAGCCTTTTGTGATATGTTTTCCTTTTTAATTGTAAGATGCAGAAAAATATACTCACACTTCAGAATCATTATGAGAATGAAATGAAATAATTTGTGTAAAGTATGGCACTATTATATAATATTTCAAATAACTCCTTAAACATACACACATGTTTTTGTAAGCAAAACTAGTATAAAAGAGGAAAGTAATGTGATTGTAATCTGAGTGATAGAAAAATCATGAGAATACTAAATATTAAACTTGATAGGAGGTTAGAATTTGAGCAGAGTGATTTTCAGTTCGTCTTTTTTTTAGAATTCAGAATTTAACATTTTGATTCTTCACCACAGTGAGAAGAAATGAGCAAATGAAATCTCAAGGGAAATTCCTCTTTGATTCTCTGCTTTAGATCTTTTCTCTCTGTTTGGGATCTATATTGCATATTCTTTCTTTGATCTCTGCCTGAAAAGGCCACTGACAACAGATATAAACTCTGGTATGAAAAGTCCTACATGAACGCATGCAAGAGAAAAGTTTAAAAGTGAGTGTAATAAGCATGTTTTGTAGATACAATAAGAACTACAATCAATTCAACTAGCATATTTTAAAATAACTGACTATCCAAGTATTAATAATGAGTCTACTTACATACCCATCCTTTCTCTCTCATACATTAGTATTATAAATTTCATAATTATACAAAAATGTTACCTCAGTATTAGAAGTAGAATGTAAATAAAGAAAAAACCTAATAAAGAATATTAGAAATACCCACATTTTAAAAAGTCTTCAAATATATTGTAGAAAAAGTAAACAATCATTTAAAATGGGTCAAAATTACAAAGATGAACTCCATAGAAAATGGTGAAAATATCCAATTGATATATGAAAATCTTTGCTATGCTCAGTTGCTCAGTTGTGTCTGACTCTTTGCGACTCCATGGACTGTACCCATCAGGGATATATGAAAAGAACATTTATTAAGTTACTAGTCACGGAAAAGCTTATCAAAAAAGTCAAAAATTATTGTCAATGCATAGGTTGTAAAATTAAACATGTAGCTATATCTAGTGCCTATTAAAGAAGAGTGTATGGGAACTCTAATACATTATTGATGGGAAGAGTAAATTGCTAAAGTCATTTGGAACAATATATGGCAGTAAAGAACTTTTATAAAAAATTAAATATGTTTATTATACATTCAAATAATATCACTTTTGGGGAATTATTTTGCAGAAATAAAGTCTACTATGTATAACTTTCAGGTTTCCCTTGTGGCTCAACTGGTAAAGAATCTGCCTGCAATGTGGGAGACCTGGGTTCAATCACTGGGTTGGGACATTTCTTTAGAATAAACACTCAAACATGCACACACACATCATGTTTAGTACTGATAAAACAAAATCTAGAATTGTTATATTTAGGAACATTACCTAAACTTCTCATGTAACCATATGATGAATTGAAATCAGTAACATATGAACTAAACCAAAAAATTTTAAAAATATTACCACAGACTTCCTCTTTTTAGGCACTCTTTTAGGTCTTGATGATAGAATGATAATTAAAACTGTTGAACTAAAAGACTGTATAATTGCTAGTTAATATGAAAGCATGATATCTGATAGACAAAAACATAAAGGGTTTACACCGACTCCCAGGCTCTTCTCCAATGATGTCCGACATATGGTACTCATGAGAAATACTGGAGCTAGTTAAGACACTGGATAAATCTCCTTCCATAGGGCAATTGTGGAGCAGGGAAGCAGCTGCTACTATAGTAAAAGAATGAACACTCACCCAGATTATTTTATTCCAAGAAGCAAAAGCCTTAAACTGGCAGGACAAGGGTAGCAAATTTGTTACACCAAAGGAACAGAAAAGAATGCCAAAGCTGAAGAAAGGGAAAAGAAAAAGTCCTTTACCCCTGGAGAGGGGAAATTATCTTCAATGTCATCAGAGGACTCAGTGTGGGGGAAGTGATGAGTTGTGTTAGTCACTCAGTAATGTCCGGCTTTTTGTGACCCCATAGGCTGTAGCCCACCTGGTTCCTCTGTCCACGGGATTTCCCAGTCACAAATACTGGAATGAGTTGCCATTCCCTTCACTAGGGGATTGAACCCAGGTTTCCCACATTGCAGATGGATTCTTTACCATCTGAGTCACCTGGGAAAGGATAGATTCCTGAGAAAACCCTACAACTGTGACTCAGTGACCTAAGACCTGCCTGAGACTGAGACTGGGACAGGACACCAAAAAAACCTCCTCTGCTCCCTCCCCAAGCCCCAGACCAGGTTAACTCTCTTTGGCTAACAAACAGCAGTCTACAGAGGAGAGAAGAACAAGTAGAGACACAAACACATACCAAAGACTTAAAGCTGAGGATAGAAATGAACATGGAAAAGATTTTCTAGAAAACCAAATCTTATGTTAAGCACACTGTGACACTAGAGGAATTTGAAAGCAATGATGAAGGAAGACAATGACAATATCCAAAACCAGTTCCACTTCAGACTAGTAAAATAACTAAAATGAAAATCTTAACACCCTTAGCAGAACAACATGCATGATCATGAAGAATTTCAACAGAGAGACAGAAAGAAGAGAGAAATGGAAAGGTGAAATGTAAAAATTATGGTAACAGAAGTGAAGAATGCCTTCAAAAAACTTATCAGTAAACAACACAGCTGAGGAAAGAATCCATGAACATGAACTTAAATGAGTGGAAATAAACCAAACTAAAGCAAACAAAGAATAGAGTATAAGGAAACAAACCAAACAACAGAAGAAAACAATCAGGGCAGAGCACCCAAGCTCTAGCACACAACATCAAATGCCTTACATGTTTGCAACTGGAATCCCAGAAGATGAAGAGAGATGCAAAGAGCAAAAGATGTTTGAAAACTTGATGAATCAACATTTCCCACAAAAAATAAAAGGCATCAAAAAACCACAGATCCAAGAAGTTCAGAGAACAGTAAACAAAACAAATGTCAAAAAAAAAAAGAAAGAATGAAAAGAGTAAATTCACTTTATATTATAGTAGGGGAAATTCGGAGAAGGCAATGGCATCCCACTCCAGTACTCTTGCCTGGCAAATCCCATGGACGGAGGAGCCTGTTAGGCTGCAGTCCATGGGGTCGCTAGGAGTCGGACAGGACTAAGGGACTTCACTTTCACTTTTTACTTTCATGCATTGGAGAAGGAAATGGCAATCCACTCCAGTGTTCTTGCCTGGAGAATCCCAGGGATGGAGAATCCTGGTGGGCTGCCGTCTATGGGGTCGCACAGAGTCAGACATGACTGAAGCGACATAGCAGCAGCAGCAGCAGCAGGGGAAATTACAAAGAAAATAAAAACAAAACAGAAAATTATAGGTGGAGAAAAATAGAGAAACGGGACACAAAGAACAAATGGAAGAAATACAAAATTAAAAAGAAAATATTTTTATCAAATCACAATAATTATATCAAAAATAACTTATCTAAAATATCAAAAAAATAAAATAAAAAATAAAAATGAAAACATCAGATTATTTAGACACATTATACCAAAATTATGAAAACCAAAGATAAGACAGAAGTTTAAAGGAAGCAAAAGAACATGTCACATACAAAACAATGATAAGAAAATAAGCAGATTTCTCATCAGAAACTACATAGATTCGAAGATAATAATTTGATATTTGCAAAGGATTAAAGGGATAAAAAACAACAACAACAAGGAGCGACACACAGCCCCACCATGGGGCCGGCACACTCACAACCCCCTCCCACAGAGGGGAGGCGGGGGGCTTTCTGCTCACGTGCTCTGGCAGTTGCCACGGTGGCCACTGTGCACTCGGGAGGGGCAGTGGCTGGGGGATCCGGAACCCCAACTCAGCAGTGGCCACAGGACTGGAAAAGGTCAGTTTTCATTCCAATTACAAAGAAAGGCAAAGCCAAAGAATGCTCAAACTACTGCACAATTGCACTCATCTCACACACTAGTAAAGTAATGCTCAAAATTCTCCAAGTCAGGCTTCAGCAATATGTGAATGATGAACTTCCAGATGTTCAAGCTGGTTTTAGAAAAGGCAGAGGAACCAGCAATCAAATTGCCAACATCCACTGGATCATGGAAAAAGCAAGAGAGTTCCAGAAAAACATCTATTTCTGCTTTATCGACTATGCCAAAGCCTTCAACTGTGTGGATCACAATAAACTGTGGAAACTTCTGAAAGAGATGGGAATACCAGACCACCTGACCTGCCTCTTGAGAAATCGTATGCAGGTCAGGAAGCAACAGTTAGAACCGGTCATGGAACAACAGACTGGTTCCAAATAGGAAAAGGAGTACATCAAGGCTATATATTGTCACCTTGCTTATTTAACTTCAATGCATCATGAGAAATGCTGGGCTGGAAGAAGCACAAGCTGGAATCAAGATTGCCAGGAGAAATATCAATAACCTCAGATATGCACATGACACCACCATTATGGCAGAAAGTGAAGAGGAACTAAAAAGCCTTTTGATGAAGGTGAAAGAGGAGAGTGAAAAAGTTGGCTTAAAGCTCAACATTCAGAAAACGAAGATCATGGCATCTGGTCCCATCACTTCATGGCAAATCGATGGGGAAACAGTGGAAACAGTGTCAGACTTTATTTTTCTGGGCTCCAAAATCACTGCAGATGGTGACTATAGCCATGAAATTAAAAGACGCTTACTCCTTGGAAGGAAAGTTATGACCAACCTAGATAGCATATTGAAAAGCAGAGACATTACTTTGCCAACAAAGGTCCGTCTAGTCAAGGCTATGGTTTTTCCAGTGGTCATGTATGGATGTGAGAGTTGGACTGTGAAGAAAGCTGAGCACTGAAGAATTGATGCTTTTTAACTGTGGTGTTGGAGAAGACTCTTGAGAGTCCCTTAGACTGCGTGGAGATCCAACCAGTCCATTCTGAAGGAGATCAGCCCTGGGATTTCTTTGGAAGGAATGATGCTAAAGCTGAAACTCCAGTACTTTGGCCACCTCATGCGAAGAGTTTACTCATTGGAAAAGACCCTGATGCTGGGAGGGATTGCGGGCAGCAGGAGAAGGGGATGACAGAGGATGAGATGGCTGGATGGCTTCATTGAGTCAATGGAGGTGAGTTTGAACTCCGGGAGATGGTGATGGACAGGGAGGGCTGGCGTGCTGCAATTCATGGGGTCGCAAAGAGTTGGGCACGACTGAGCGACTGAACTGAACTGAACTGAAAAGGATAAAAAAAAAAAAAAAAACACAAATAATATATGTCAACCAGGACTTTAATACCAGCATAATTATTTTTCAAAATTGCAGGGTATAAAAATTTTTCAAAATAAAAAAATCTCTCTCACAAACACACAGGAAAAAATACTATTAAGCTGAACTGTAAGAAACACCGAATGAAATTCTTCATATAAAATAATTATATCTTTCAAAAACCTGTGTTAGTTGATATAACAAAATAAAGCCTTTTCTTAAAAGTTAAAACTAAATTTGAAATATTTTTCTTTTATTTTTATTTCAGTTATATTAAAAAACACTTGAAAAGGAAAAGTGTGTCAGTGTATTATTGTTTTAGAGCATGCTTATAAATAAAAGTATGGGAAAAATAGAACATAAGATAGGAAAACATATTTTGGAATTATACAGTTATAAATTTCCTACACTATAAATGAAGCAGTAGAGTTACTTAAAAATAGGTTGTGATTAATTAAATATAAATATATATTGAAAGTCCTAGAGCAATCACTAACAAAATTACAAAAAGGGGGTTAAATTGTAAGCCAATAGTAGAGAGAAAATGAAAAAAAGGAAAGCTCAAATATTCAGGAAAAAAAGGGTAGAGAAATACAGAAGCAGAATACAAGACAAAGGGAAGAAATAAAAAATAATAGGAGAAGAGATTTTAATCAAATGACAATCTTTACATCAAAAGTAACCTTGATAATAATACCAAATAAAGGAAAGAGATTTTCAGATTAAAGAAAATAAGTCCGATTATATATCTACAATATTAGCATTTTAAATATAAAAATATATAGAGGTTAGCAATATATATCATGAAAGCATAAATCCAAAGAAAATTAGAGCAACTATGTTAATATAAGAAAAGCAGACACCAAATCAAGAGATATTACCAGATATAAACAGTTATCACGTAACACAGAGAAGTCAAATTAAAAAATTATTAATACATATACAATTATTCACCCAAGCATAGGTCTTAAAAAAAAAATACACATGAATCAGCAAACAGTGCAGATAATATTAATATATTCCAAATGTGAGGGTGAGGAATAATTAGGTGTATCCTAAATCTTGATCTTTATTTCAGATACAGAAATTTAAAAACCCATTGGGCATACACACTGAAGAAACCAGAATTGAAAGAGACATGCATACCCCAATTTTCATCACAACACTGTTTATAATAGCCAGGACATGGAAGCAACCTAGATGTCCATCAGCAGACAAGTGGATAAGAAAGCTGCGTTACATGTACACAATGGAGTATTACTCAGTCATTAAAAAGAATACATTTGAATCAGTCCTAATGAGGTGGATGAAACTGGAGCCTATTATACAGAGTGAAGTAAGCCAGAAAGAAAAACACCAATACAGTATAATAATGCATATATATGGAATTTAGAAAGATAGTAATGATAGCCTGTATGTGAGACAGCAAAAGAGACACAGATGTATAGAACAGTCTTTTCGACTCTGTGGGAGAGGGAGAGGGTGGGATGATTTGGGAGAATGGCATTGAACATGTATATTATCATATGTGAAATGAATTGCCAGTCCAGGTTTGATATATGATACAGGATGCTCGGGGCTGGTGCACTGGGATGACCCAGAGGGATGGGATGGGGAGGGTGGTGGGAGGGGGATCAGGATGGGGAACACATGTACACCTGTGGTGGATGCATGTCAATGTATGGCAAAACCAAGCAATATTGTAATTAGCCTCCAATTCAATTGGACAACCTAAGAATGTAAAATGTACTCTCTTTCAGACTATGTCATAAATATTCAGAATGTTCTCAGCTCAAAAAAATAAAATAAAATAAAATAAATAAATTTATATGAAAAAAACCATTTGTATTTTGAATTCCAAAGAAAGGCAATGCCAAACAATGCTCAAATTACCTCACAATTGCACTCATCTCACACTCTTGCAGAGAGTAATGCTCAAAATTCTCCAAGCCAGGCTTCAATAGTACATGAACTGTGAACTACCAAATGTGCAAGCTGGATTTAGAAAAGACTGAGGAACCAGGAATCAAATTGCCAACATCCATTGGATCATCGACAAGAGAGGTCCAGAAAAACACATACTTCTGCTTTATTGACTACTCCAAAGCCTTTCTGTGGATCACAACAAACTGGAAAATTCTTAAAGAGATGGGAATACCAGACCACCTGACCTGCCTCCTGAGAAATCTGTATGCAGGTCAGAAAGCAACAGTTAAAACTGAACATGGAACAACAGACTGCTTCAAAATAGGGAAAGGAGTATGTTCAGGCTGTATATGTCAGCCTGCTTATTTAACTTATATGCAGAATACCCCATGAGAAATGCTGAGCTTGATGAAGCACAAGTTGGAATCAAGATTTCCAGGAGAAATATCAATAACCTCAGAAATACAGATAACACCACCATGAAGGCAGAAAGCAAAGAGGAACTAAAGAGCCTCTTGATGAAAGTGAAAGAGGAGAGTGAAAAAGTTGGCTTAAAGTTCAACATTCAGAAAACTAAGATCATGGCATCTGGTCCCATCACTTCATGGCAAATAGATGGGGAAACAGTGGAAACAATGTCAGACTTTATCTTTTTGGCTCCAAAATCACTGCAGATGGTGACTGCAGCCATGAAATTAAAAAATGCTTGCTCCTTGGAAGAAACGTTATGACCAACCTAGACAGCATATTAAAAAGCAGAGACATTACTTTGCCAACAAAGGTCCCTTTAGTAAAACCTATGGCTTTTCCAGTAGTCATGTATGGATGTGAGAGTCAGGCTATAAAGAAAGTTGAGCAACGAAGAATTGATGCTTTTGAACTGTGGTGTTGGAGAAGACTTTTGAGAGTCCCTTGGACTGCAAGGAGATCCAACCAGTTAATCCTAAAGGAAATCAGTCCTGAATATTCATTGGAAGGACTGATGCTGAAGCTCCAATACTTTGGCCACTTGATACGAAGAACTGACTCATTTAAAAAGACCCTGATGCTGGGAAAGATTGAAGGCAGGAGGAGAAGGGAATGACAGAGGATGAGATGGGTGCATGGCATCACTGACTCAAGGGACATGAGTTTGAGTAAACTCCAGGATTTGGTGATGGACAGGGAGGCCTGGCATGCTGCGATCCATGGAGTTGCAAAGAATCAGACACGACTGAGCGACTGAACTGAACTGGTATTTTGAATAACCTATTAAGACAATAAAATTAGATATGTTTTTGAGAAGCTTAAGATATGATTCATACTACAAAAACAAAGTACATAGTTTTAAAAATTATAGAGGACACAATACAACTACGTGTTGTTATATAGAAATACATAAATCTATACAGATAGATGATATGGGCATGATGAGAATATATTTAGAAGAATATTTAATGTTACTTATATATGTCAATAATATATAACAGAAAAAAGGAAGATGATAATGTTATGAATAGAAGTATTACAGATATAATTATATGTTTATATAGAATTTTAATTTCTAAATAATTCTGAAAAAAGCTGCAATTTGAATCATTGACATATCTGGTAGCAAAATTAAAGTGTTATAACAAGATATTACAATGATTTTTAATCATATATATACCTGTATTTCTATTGCAAACATGATAAATATTAATGTAATTACCTTATAGAAGACTTTCAAATAAAAATGCATGTATACCATATGTATAAATACATAAAATAGGCAAAAGAAAATTGAGCCATATATAACAGCCAAAATAATTTCTCATAACATTTTTTAAAATGTACTCATGGAGTAGAGATGCTCTAAGTGTAACAATCTTTGTTTATGATTATCTATATGTGATGGGATTAAGGTGCTTTGTTTTTAATTTTTTTCTATAGAACTTTTTACTAATGGGTTTCATCATTCTTTCTTTGAAAGATAATATGTCTGAACATAAGGAAGCTATGTCTAAATATCTTGTTACAGATAATCATTGATGTACTTATCTTTTCTCATACAAAGTATTGGAAAAAATAAATTCCCATGTATATCATATACAAATTAATGAATTTGTATTATGCTGTAAATGAAAGGCGCTTGAATTAGAATTGCTTAACACTTGAATAGAAGTGAAATTTCCTTAAAAAATAAATATGTTTATACAAAACTCTCTAAAGTCTATACCCAGCAGTCATGACTATTTTTTATTTGCTTGTGATATAGAGGGTGTTTGTCTCCTGACAAAACCAACACCTAATTGGAACCATTGAGCCAGGGAAAGAGCACAGAACATAACCATTCTTATCCTTAGGTATCTCAGTTGAACTGGAAAGAGAAGTACACAGCAGAAGTTTAATCAGTAATTAAAAACTATTCTTGAAGTGGAGCTTCCCTTGTAGTTCAGTCAGTAAAGAATCCATCTGCAATGCAAGAGACCAGAGTTTGATTCTTGGGTCAGGAATATCCCCTGAAGAAGGAAATGGCAACCCATTCCATTATTCTTGTCTGGGAAATCCCATGGACAGAGGAGTCTGGTGGGCTAGAGTCCATGAGGTCGCAAGAGTAGGACATGACAGAGCTACTAAACGACCATTATCACCATTCTCTCAGTTCAATTCAGTTCAGTCTCTCAGTCGTATCTGACTCTTTGCCACCTCATGGACTGCAGCACACCAGGCTTCCCTGTTCATCACCATCTCCCAGAGCTTGCTCAAACTCATGTCCATCGAGTCAGTGATGTCATCCAACCATCTTGTCCTCTGTCGTCCCCTTTCCTCCTGATTTCAATCTTTCTCAGCATCAGGGTCTTTTCAAATGAGTCAGTTCTTCACATTAGGTACCTGAAGTATTGGAGCTTCAGCTTCAGCATTAGTCTTTCCAATGAATATTCAGGACTGATTTCCTTTAGGATTGACTTGCTGGATCTCCTTGCAGTCCAAGGGACTCTCAAGAGTCTTCTCCAACACCACAGTTCAAAAGCATCAGTTGTTTTGGTGCTCAGCTTTCTTTATAGTCCAAATCTCACATCCACACATGATAACTGGAAAAACCATAGCTTTGACTAGAGGGACCTTTGTCGACAAAGTAATGTCTCTGCTTTTTAATGTGCTGTCTAGGTTTGTCATAGCTTTTCTTCCAAGGAGGAAGCATCTTTTAATTTCATGGCTGCAGTCACCACCTGCAGTCATTTTGGAGCCCAAGAAAATAAAGTCTCTCACTGTTTCCATTGTTTATCCATCTATTTGCCATGAAGTCCTGGGACCAGATGCCATGTTCTTCGTTTTCTGAATGTTGAGTTTAAAGCTAACTTTTTCTCTCTCTTCTTTCACTTTCATCAAGAGGCTTTTTAGTTCCTCTTCACTTTCTGCCATAAGGGTGGTGTCATCTGAATATCTGAGGTTATTGATATTTCTTCCAGCAAACTTGATTCCAGTTTGTGCTTCATCCAGTTTGGCATTTCACATGATGTATTCTGAATATAAGTTAAATAAACTGAATAACAATATATAACCTTGACGTAATCCATTCCCAATTTGGAACCAGTTCATTGTTCCATGTCCAGTTCTAACTGTTGCTTCCTGACTTGCTTGAAGATTTCTCAGGAGGCGGGTAAGGTAGGCTGGTATTCCCATCTCTTGAAGAGTTTTCCAGTTTGTTGTGATCCACACAGTCAAAGGTTTTGGCGTAGTCAATGAAGCAGTAGATGTTTTTCCGAAACTCTCTTCCTTTTTCTATGATCCAACAGATGTTGGCAATTTGATCTCTGTTTTCTGTAAATTTAGCTTGAACATCTGTAAGTTCTCTAAATACATGTAAAGGAAAGGAACATGTTTACGACATCTTGTTGATTTACGTACTCAAAATCAAAATTTTGCACTTACATAAATTGAGCATCAATTACTGTGAAATATATAAAAACCAAATTAGAAAAAGCCCAAATTCCAACAGAAATTGTTAAAAGCCTTGAACAAGTGTTTCATAGAATAGGAACCACATATGTTCATAAAGCATATGAGCAAATATTTAGTTTTAATAGTAATAGACACATGTACATTTAAATTAGTAGTACATGTACCACGTATTGATATGAAGAGTTGAATTGTTCTCAATGTCGTATAGATAAAAAGCTTGTCTATAGGTGAGGGAAAGAAGTGAATGATGGTATATACATATAGCCGGATGTCCAAATATGGTTGGCCCTTGAATAACATGTTTAGGAATACACAAGCTATTTTAAATGCAGATTTTTCAATAGTATTTAAATCCTATAATATTGCACTGTCTGCAGTTGGTTGAAATATAGAGTTCATATAAACAGAAAATACCCAATAGAAAGCATTTCAACAAATCTTTAATAAAGAATGACAGAGTAATTTACCATTAACTATTGCCATCTAATTTTACAGAACATGGAGCTACATTCCTGTACTTTTGTTGTTGTGTTTCCTATTACTGAAATAATCTTAAGTACTAAAAGGATGGGTGCTCTGTGTCAAGTGAAATGATTGGGTATAATTGTCAGGTAAATCATATGAAACCAGATCATCTCTGAACAAGCTCTTGTTGCCTTCTTATTTGGTTATTCTTAATGTCCTGGCATATGCAGTTGTTTTTACAGTTGCCAATTTCACTTGCCTACTCTGTTTCTTCCCGCCCCCCCGCCTCGCCCCCTAAGACACAAGCTTGCAGAGAACTGTCTCAGCATAGGTATCAACAAGTGAATGAAAAATTACCCATGCAACACTGTTGGGACTTTATTGACTTAACACTGTATGCATATTTCTTCCATCTTAACATACAAGAGAATAGTAGATAATATACGGTATATTAGTGTCATGCAAGCATCAGAGAAAAATCCTGAAAAAGCAGAAAATCTTTTACAAATGATGCTAGAAGTTTGCATAAACATGACTAGCTTCTACAGAAATCTACCACCTATCCCCTGAACAAAGTCTGGGACTATAGAGTGCATTTTAAAATTAATTTATCTTCTAAATGCACAAAAGATGAGCCAGAACAGGAAGAATCAGACTGTAGTCTGACTTTGTGAGGCATGTACTGCTTAGTCAGATTATTCTTTTATTCCTGAAGCACAGGAGGAAATGGGAAGAAAAAAGCACTAGCAAGTGGGCGTGTTAAATAAAATAAGAAACAAGGCATGCTTGTTCTTCTACTTCTGCTCTGCTTCTGTTCATGCCTCAGTAAAACTCCACAGAGTTAATGCTAGGTTCTTTCCAATAAAAATAGAAAATGTTTCTACCATGCAGAGGATGGTGAAAGGGACTGAAAGATTTTCCTATAATAATCTCCAGACTGAACAGAGAAAGCTCAATTGGAAATTCTGTTCTTTTTATCATAAACCTATGAGGAAAAAAAATGTAGTATTCTGCTTCATAATTATATAATCATCTGCTTTAAGAGTCTGGGTGTTAAGAGTGCTTAATTTGAATAGGCTGTGGCTCCTAGAGTTTAGGGAAGACTGGGATAAGCTGACCTGCTGGTAATGCAGCTTGTGTCCGACATCTTTCAGTTGACTGGTTTGAAGGCTTAGAGAAATAGATAGCTTATGACACATAAGTTTGCTTTCACAAAGTGCTAAGGATATATTTTCAGCAGAGCATACTAGGAGCCATTGAGTTGGCAGTTATTCAATGAAAATAATTTCTTGACTGTGTCCAGATTCTTATAGGAAACTAGAGGATGCAATGCTGCCAGATTGTGGGAAGCATTTTATTAAGGATCATCAAAAGAGCTGTTTCCAAATTGTTGCTGCTGTTGTTGTTTAGTCCCTAAATAATGTCCAACTCTTTTGTCAACCCATGGACTATAGCCTGCTAGGCTCCTCTGGCCATGCAATTTTTCAGGCAAGAGTACTTTAGTGGGTTGCCATTTCTTTCTCCAGGGGATCTTCCTGACCCAGGAATTGAACCTGCATCTCTTGCATTGGCAGGTGCCTTCTTTATTTCTAAGCCACCAGGGAAACCCCTATTTCCAAATATATCACCCTAAGAAACATCAGACTACTTGATATGTTCACAAAAGTATATTTATAAACCAAGCTTCCTTATCTAATATTCAGGTCTGGGGCACAGTTTCTTTCCTAGAGCTATGTTATACTCTGTATCCTGTTATACAGGATCTAATACATGAGCAATAAGATTGCACCTAGGTAATCACGTACTGCCTACAGAATACTTGCCAGTTCAAATTCTAGGACAGGGCAGGAAACAGCAGGTAGATCTCAACAGAATCAGCCACAAGCCCTACTATTTAGCTTAGAAATGTTCTTCTTTGGTTGTGGTTGAATGGCTTGTTTGTTCAGTCCTTCCATCATATCCAATTCTGTGATCCCATGGACTGCAGCACACCAGGTCTCCCTGTCCCTCACCATCTCATGGAGTTTGCTCAAACCCAAGTCCAGTGAACCAAAGATCCCATCCAACCATCTCATCCTCTTTCATCCACTTCTCCTGCCTTCAATCTTTCCCAGCATCAAGGTTTTTCCAATGAGTTGGCTATTCACATCAGGTGGCTAAAGTATTGCAGCTTCAGGTTCAGCATCAGTCCTTCCAATGAATAATCAGGGTAGATTTTTCTATAGGATTGACTGGTTTGATCTCCTTGCTGCCCAATGGACTCTCAATTCTAGTATCACCCGAAAAAACATTTGGCACAAAATAATTAATAATTGTGTTTAAGTACTCATGCACAGATAGTTCTTAAATGTCTCTATGCCTGGAAACAGCCTGTAGCTTTTCAAAGTGTATGGATTCTTATGTCCTTCAAGTCAGGGATATAATGTACTATTCAATAGCATTGACTTCACTGTGTTTAGCCGTATTCTCAGTTTTTGTTTGTTTGTTTTGATTGTGTTCTCTGCCTCAGGATGCTGAGCCCTGTGGAATGATCACATGGCCTCCCTTAAATGAATAATTTTGTTTGAGTTTGATCAACATGATGCTTAGGAGATTAAAGGACAGATAAGAAATTAGACCAGGATATTGCTTCACTTCTCTCTTTTGTGTTTATTTGCAACAGTGACTGGATGCCTCATTGACTTCTGCTTTCTCTATTGGACCCTCCTGGTTTACCAGTGAGTCTTTGCAGAGAAAGAATATCTAAAAAAGAGAAAACCATGAACATATTACTTCAACTCCTCATCTTTAGTGTTATGTGATCCAGTGATTTAAAGAGTTGAGGGATGTTGTATCATTGCATCATTAATTAAAATAGCATGAACTCAGCCCTCAAAGTCACAAGCTATTTGTAAGCAAGCATCATTGTAATTCCTATAGTACTTACTTCTGATTCAGCAAAGCTTAAAAATGCCTAAGGGCCTGTGAGGAGTTCCATAAGATTAGTTAATGAATATTAAAATATGTGGATTTCAATTTTAGATGGTAAGAGCAGAAGTGAATTTTTAGTGGATTAAAGCTGAAGTGACTCAGGAGGTCATTCTGTACTTTGGTTATCCACTGTGGTGCAACAACTGAAAAACAATAATTGTTTTATTACATATCATAATTTTATGGGTCAGAAATTTGGGAAGGGCTAAGCTGGGTGGATCATCTGTTCTATATGCTGCCAATGAAGGTCATCTGACAGTACTCATTGGTTAATGTCTGGTCTGGAATGTTCAAGATGGCTTCACTTGTATGCCAATTGACTTGGCAAGAATAACAGGAAGGATACACTTACGTGAGGTGGTCAACTGGAAAATCTATTCATGACTCTTGCAACATAGTGGCTGAAAAAGATTGGAGTTTTAATATGATGGCTAAAGGGCTTCAAAGTGAATATTCTCAATGAGTGAAACAAAAGTTAGTTAGCCTTGTAGCGTCTATCCTCACAAGTCACATAATGTTGAAATGAACAGCATGAGAATAATGGCTGTGTTACATCTTTGTTGAACTTTACAATTTACTAGCTGCTTTCACAAACTGTTAAATTTCATTCTTTTTTTTTTAGTATTTGTTTTTTTATTTAAATTTATTTATTTTAATTGGAGGCTAATTACTTTACAATATTGTATTGGTTTTGCCATACATCAACATGAATCTGCCACGGGTGTGCATGCATATCTTAAAGCCACCACCCTATAAAAAATGGTAGTAGGAAGTCTATCCTTTTGGCAGAAGTTTGAACAATACATCTAATTTTCCACATTGCTTTGAAAGAAAGATGTTATCGACTCATAGTGGCTAATTTGTCCAATGGAATAACCTGAGGAAAGAACATTATATTCTTCCTACCATGAAACAAGTAGCATTTTTTTTCTTTATTGAGATAGACATATGTCCAGGTATGGACTTTGCTTTCTTTGTTCAAAGTGTTTCTATAAGCACCATTTCTTATCTAATAACTTCAATATCATGCTATATTTCACAACACATTTTTCCAACTTTATGACAATGAAGTAAAGAAGTGAAGTCACTGTATCATGTCCAACTCTTTGTGACCCAAGGACTGTAGCCTGCCAGGCTCCTCCATACATTGGATTTTCCAGGCAAGAATACTGGAGTGGGTTGCCATTTCCTTCTCCAGGGGATCTTCCTGACCCAGGGATTGAACCAGGGTCTCCTGCATTACAGGCAGACTCCTTAACATCTGAGCCACCAGGGAAGTTATAGAAAAGTGGGACCGTGAGATTATGCTTGTGGATCTTGATATGTTTTCCCTGATTCCAAAGTGTCCAGACCAAGAAAAATGTGGACTGTCTTACTAAGGACTCAGCTCCAATGTCAGCAAAGAGAAAAGCAGCCTCACTCTAGGAGATAATGTCCTAATATAACACATACACCGCATGTGATTCCACAAGATATGAGCCTTGGTTTAAACCAGTGGATATCTCTCCAAGAGCCAAGATATAAGGGCCAATAACCTGTTATAAAAGGGTAAGTGTGGCTTTCCTCACCATTAGACCTAATAACTCATCAATGATTGAGCCTCTGTGATTTTGGTGGTTCTAAGGCCCAAGGAGTAAGTAATGTTACCAGGAACAGTCATAATTGTAATGTGTTAGAAATTGAGGCAGCTCCATTTAGGTTGGGCTTCCCTGGTTACTCAGTGGGTAAAGAATCTGTCTGCAATGCAGAAGACCTGGATTCTATCTGGAAGATCCCCTGGAGGTTACCTATGCCTCTAAACCAAAAGACAGAATGAGATTGTACTCTCTAAGGTCATTGATTGTGACAGATTCTTGGCCGTTATATCCTGGCTCTCGAAGTCAGGGAAAGTATATCAACATCCATCAGCATAATCCCACTGCCCTGTGGATTAGGTTGTAGTAATATATCAATGCTAACTTTCTTATACTGATGCTTGTATTGTGGTTACATAGGATAATATCCTTGTTTATAGAAAATATAAACTAAAGTATTTTGGGCTAGCAATCTCCTCTTAAAGGTCTCAGGAGAAAAAGGTCTTTGTACTGTACTTATCTTTTCCCTAAGTTAATGATTGTTTAAAATTTAAATAAAGATTTTAAATACTTTAAAAAGCCAAAAGATATAAAAATGATTAATTAATTTGGTAGAAATTCTATGGTATGATTTCTTTATACTGGCTTCATTTCAAAGTGATGCAGAATAGAATGACTTTCACCTGTGTAAGGAGACAAACTTTTGGATAATTTTCCTCAGATGTTTGGGAGGAAATAGGAACTGGGATAAGGGAATTTGTAGTAATCTATAAAGAAGGACAAATTCCAGAGTTTGTTTTATTCAGTTGCTGCTAAGTCACTTCAGTCATGTCTGACTCTGTGCAACCCCATAGACGGCAGCCCACCAGGCTCCCCCATCCCTGGGATTCTCCAGGCAAGAACACTGGAGTGGGTTGCCATTTCCTTCTCCAATGCATGAAAGTGAAGTCGCTCAGTTGTGTCTGACTCTTAGCGACCCCATGGACTGCAGGCTACTAGGCTCCTCCATCCATGGGATTTTCCAGGCAAGAGTACTGGAGTGGGGTGCCATTGCCTTCTCCTTTATTCAGTTAAGCAATATAAAATCTGGTTTCACCATCCTATACTTTCTACTACTTGTAACTCCCCACTCTTTCAGTATTTTATGTTTGCAATTTTTTATGCACATCTGAAATAAACCAGTATAATGAATTTATACACAGTGTTATTTAAAAGAGATGCTCTATGTGTTTGAAACATTTTAAAAGTGACTTTTAAATACAAGTTATGAAAGATGGTTCATAAATTAAAGTTATTATACTTAAGATTAATATTTTATATTCATATTTTCACATGTCAGTGAGAATAATAGTACTTAACATTTTGACATCTGATTGTATTATTATCTCATAGTTGTTCAATTTGTAATTATTTCAATATAATTAAGGGTAATTTTATTTTTGAAAAGCAATTTTCACTTGAAAATGGAAGTGAAGAGAAACATATGACAATATGAAGAAATCTGCTTAACACTTTGTAACTAAAGCAAACATTTATCCTTTATGCTATAATATATATTTATATAATTTTGTCTTAAAGATTATTTGATAACCTAAATATAAAGCAAAACCAGTGATTAATTGTTTCATTGTATTTAAAATAGGATTTCAAACAATCTTTCCAGAAAAGAGTAAAGAGCAGGAAAAATATATCAATTAAAAGAATTGGCTATGTGGCACATATATGTAAATGGAGTAAGAAAAAAATAACCATCAATTTTGTTCCTGAAAAAGCTTTGAGTTTCAGCCCTGACTTCCTATACCTACTATTGGCATGACTTGGATAAAGATGATTGTGATCTCAGCTAAGCCTTTCAGCATTCTAAACTGGGGCATCAACTGCATAAAATATAGGATGCCCTCTCCATTTGATCACATGTAAATTTGCCAATAAAAGTATTGATGAAGTTATTGATGGAGGTTCCCCCAAGAATCAAGCTTCTAGGAGAATTGAATTAAGGTGCTAGTAGAGTGGTTCTCAATACTCACTGTAACTCTAAATTGTAGAAAAATGTTTTTAAATACCAATGTTTGGGGGCCACTTTCACAGATTCAGTTCATGTGGTCCAAAATAGGACCTAAAAGAAGCAAAAAGCAAAGGAGAAAAGGAAAGATATAAGCATCTGAATGCAGAGTTCCAAAGAATAGCAAGAAGAGATAAGAAAGCCTTCCTCAGTGATCAATGCAAAGAAATAGAGGAAAATAACAGAATGGGAAAGACTAGAGATCACTTCAAAAAAAAATTAGAGATACCAAGGGAACATTTCGTGCAAAGATGGGCTTGATAAAGGACAGAAATAGTATGGACCTAACAGAAGCAGAAGATATTAAGAAGAGGTGGCAAGAATACACAGAAGAACTGTACAAAAAAGATCTTCACGACCCAGATAATCACGATGGTGTGATCACTCACCTAGAGCCAGATATCCTGGAATGTGAAGTCAAGTGGGCCTTAGAAAGTATCACTACGAACAAAGCTAGTGAAGGTGATGGAATTCCAGTTGGGTTATTTCAAATCCTGAAAGATGATGCTGCACTCAAAATGCCAACAAATTTGGAAAACTCAGCAGTGGCCAGAGGACTGGAAAAGGTCAGTTTTCATTCCAATCCCAAAGAAAGGCAATGCCAAAGAATGCTCAAACTACCACACAATTGCACTCATCTCACACGCTAGTAAAGTAATGCTCAAAATTCTCCAAGCCAGGCCTCAGCAATACGTGAACCGTGAACTGCCAAATGTTCAAGTTGGTTTTAGAAAAGGTAGAGGAACCAAAGATCAAATTGTCAACATCCGCTGGATCATTGAAAAAGCAAGAGAGTTCCAGAAAAACATGTATTTCTGCTTTATTGACTATGCCAAAGCTTTTGACTGTGTGGATAACAATAAACCATGGAAAATTCTGAAAAAGATGGCAGTACCAGACCACCTGATCTACCTCTTGAAAAACCTGTATGCAGGTCAAGAAGCAACAGTTAGAACTGGACATGGAACAACAGACTGGTTCCAAATAGGAAAAGGAGTACTTTAAAGCTGTATATTGTCACCCTGCTTATTTAACTTGTATGCAGAGTAGATCATGAGAAATGCTGTGCTAGAAGAAGCACAAGCTGGAATCAAGATTGCTGGGAGAAATATCAATAACCTCAGATATGCAGATGACACCACCCTTATGGCAGAAAGTGAAGAGGAACTAAAAAGCCTCTTGATGAAGGGAAAAGAGGAGAGTGAAAGTGTTGGCTTAAAATTCAACATTCAGAAAACGAAGATCATGGCATCTGGTCCCATCACTTCAGGGGAAATAGATGGGGAAACAGTGGAAACAGTGTCAGACTTTAAATTTTTGGGCTCCAAAATCACTGCAGATGGTGATTGCAGCCATGAAATTAAAAGACGCTTACTCCTTGGAAGAAAACTTATGACCAACCTGGATAGCATATTGAAAAGCAGAGACATTACTTTGCCAACAAAGGTCTGTCTAGTCAAGGCTATGGTTTTTCCAGTAGTCATGTATAGATGCGAGAGTTGGACTGTGAAGAAAGCTGAGCGCCGAAGAATTGACGCTTTTGAACTGTGGCGTTGGAGAAGACTCTTGAGAGTCCTTTGGACTGCAAGGAGATCCAACCAGTTCTTTATGAAGGAGATCAGCCCTGGGATTTCTTTGGAAGGAATGATGCTAAAGCTGAAACTCCATGCAGTTATTCTTTTATACTTTTTTTTTCCTTTCAAGCAATTTAATTATAATGATGTCAATTGTTGATTTTTAAAAATTACATGTTAATAAATTCAAAATAATTAAATATGTGAAGAATAATTGTTTTACTCTGAAAATCAAAGTACAGGTATCTCCCGCTTTTTGAGCATTCTCTTTATACCACTTCACTTTTATGAAAGACCTACATTACTACCTATTTTTCTTAACCTAAAGAAATCCAAAGAGGATCTTTGACTTTACAGGAAAGAAAAAAGACAAAAAGCAAATACAGTGTTCAACGTCTGTTTTGTAGCAGGTCTCTATGATAGAGGAAGCCAACACTCTGAGGGACAGTGACAATGCCAAGCTCCTTCCCCAGGAACTACACTTAGTATCACAGCATCAAGCCACCATGATTTTGAACTATGTGATCATGTGTGCTTTACCTCAGTTTATTTTGTGTGTGCATTAGTAAGATGTGTCCTAAGGTAACCACATCTTTACTTTAGGCCATTTTGCCTCAGGAAAGATTTCACAGGACTGCTCTAAATGGCAACCCACTCCAGTGTTCTTGCCTAGAGAATCCCAGGGACAGGGGAGCCTGGTGGGCTGCTGTCTATGGGGTCACACAGAGTCGGGCACGACTGAAGCGACTTAGCAGCAGCAGCAGCTCTACTTTCAGTTAGTGAGGGAACCCTATATTTGAAAAATGTAGCTTGTAAGACAAACGTTATTTATTAAATATAATCTCCACCTAGTGTCAACTTGCTGAAACAACAGTCATATGATGCATTGATTCTACAAATACTGAAATCACACAAAGTTATCTTTAAAACAGTTTAGTCCATCCTTCTCAAAATGTAGATGACATTACAAAAGTAGGTGCTTTTTTCTCCAATCACATAGGTATATGGAACTAGAACCACATACATAGGTAAGTAAAAAATATATTTATATCTGCTAATGGGAAAAAATAAATGAGCTTCACAGGTGGCACTAGTGGTAAAGAATCTGCCTGCCAATGCAGGAGACACAGGGAATGTGGCTTTGATCTTTGTGTCTGGAAGACGCCCTGGAGTAGGAAATGGCACCCCACTTAAAGACATGACATCCTATTCCAGTATTCTTGCTTGGGAAATTGCATGGGCATAGGATCCTGGCAGGCTACGGTCTATGGTACTACAAAGAGTCAGATACAACTGAGAACAGTAGAAAAATAGCTTGGTCCATATTATTTATTAACCCCGGAACCTCCATGAATCATCAATCCACAAAATAATTTACTGTAACATAGTCACTAAGTTTATCTGTGGGTAGCCTGTTCAATAAATTATCAGGAAAGAGAGACTCATCCAACTTTTCACTACATAATGCACTGAATTTTTAAACAATATTCTCAGGGCATGCTCCATATGCAGAATACAAAATAATACAAAAATAATTATTCAAATATAAGTATGATTAATGACTGTATGAGTAATTTAAACTTATACATTAAAAGTAATATAATTGAGATAAAGTTGTAAAAAAAAATAAGCATGTATAAACACGAAGTGTTACATATATGTGGGTGGTATAGATTGATAAAGTCTTGACCTGAAACCTTTCTCCTGTAGTGAGTCATTTGATGCTCAGTTGCCATTGGAGATAAAACAATGTTGCATTTGAAGACTGGAAAATTTTCCACCTATGCAAAATGTGAATTTGAAATAGAGCAAAGTATTTTAGTTAATAATACAAATTTTGCAGCCAGATATCTAGATGGACATCCTGGATCAGCAACTTACTCATTATAATACTTAAATACTCCATTACTTCTTAGTCTTTAATTATGTTTTCATCTTAAAATTAGGCATAATAATATCTACCTAAGAGATCAGGGAGGTTAAATAAATGAGTTACTATGTGTAAAGGGACACAAAACAATGTCTGGAAAATAGAAGTTTCTTGGTATTTTATTAACTTAATTTTATTGCAGTAAAATACATTAAAAAGTATAAAATACATTAGGTGTAGAATTTAGCAAGTAGTAGCAGAGTATTAACATTTAACATTACCCAAGTCAAGAAATATATTGCTGCCAACAACACTGAAGACTTTCTTTTCTCCTTTCCAAAATCAATATTTGTCTTCCTTTTCCCCAAAAAACTGTCCTCTAACTTCTAATACTGTAGATGTTGTGCCTCTTTTTGCAAATAGACATGTGGAAATATGTATTCAGTATGCTTTCCATAACAGCTAATTTCTTTGCCTTAATATGTTTTTGAGAATCATGTGATTTTCTATAACTTAATTTCCTATTTTTACTTTGTATGGTATTCCTTCACATGAATATAATACATTTACTGTAAAAACACAAATGAAATATTCTGTTTTTCTCTGTTAGTGATGTTTATTCATGAGAAGAATAAAATTTTCTTTTATTTTATGTAATGTTATTTACCATTTTTTTTCTTTATAGTTGCTGCCTTTTTGTCTCACTTAAGTCATCTTTCCCTACTTTGGAATATGAAATTATTTCCCTGAATTATTTTCTTGAAAATGTTCACTTAATTTCATATTCATATCTATAGTTCACTTAAAAATAATTTTATTTTTTAGGCAGGAGATAATTTTTATAATTTCTTCATAGATACATAAATACTCAATTGATAGAATACCATTCTTTGAAAAGATTGTCCTTTCCAGATTGTTCTACAATGTCATGTGTGGTATAAACCAAATGTTAATACATATATCAATCTATTTCTGGACTTTTCTCCCTAGTGCATATGTTTATTTGTCTCTTCTTGCACCAAAACCTCATAATATTATTTGCTGTAACTTCATAGCATATCTTGAAATTTGGTGAAGGAAGGTCTCTGACTTTGTTGGATTTCAGTATTGTCTTGGATGATCATATTCCTTTACATTGCTATGTATATTGTGAAGTCACCAACTTTATTTCTGTAAAAAAAAAAATCTGGGATGTATTTGGGGTTTTTAAAATTTTTAGATTAATCTGGAGAACATTTTTTATCATTATAACATTATGTTCTGACTCATAGACTTTATAAATCATCTAATTTTTTTTTAGTGTCTCATAATATTTCAAAGTTTTCTTCATAAAGAGCTTGCACATCTTTTAGATTTGTTTGCAGGTCTTTTTTTCTGGTTTTATTCAGAAATAATTGACATATATCACTGTGTATGTTTAAGGTATACAGAAGGGTGATTTGGTATGCATGTACTGTGAATTGATTACCATA
This sequence comes from Bos taurus, assembly GCF_002263795.3. Taxonomy (NCBI): domain Eukaryota; kingdom Metazoa; phylum Chordata; class Mammalia; order Artiodactyla; family Bovidae; genus Bos; species Bos taurus. Next base: position 48,391,663 of record NC_037347.1, read on the forward strand.
TTAAATTCAGTTAACATGCACATACGCCAATAGACACAATAAGAAAGAAAAGGAAAACAAATTATCATAGAAATCTTAGGATTTACTCTCTTTAAAAATCCTATATTTTATCTTATAATAATATTAGCTATAGTTATCATGTTGTAATTACACTGATGACTCAGACAGTATAGAATATGCCTGCAATGAGGGAGGCCTGTGTTCAATCCCTGGGTCAGGAAGATCCCCTGGAGAAGGAAACAGCCACCCACTCCAGTATTCTTGCCTGGAGAGTTCCATGGATAGAAGCACCTGGTGAGCTACGGTCCATGGAGTCACAAAGAGTCGGACATGACGGAGCAACTAAGGACACTGACTTCTAAGTGAAGATTATAAGTTTCGACAATCTTTCTCCAATCCCCTCTTGCTTCATCTTCAGCCTTTGATAACTACAAGTTTTTTCTCCTTTTTTAATTCTGTATAGGAGTGAGCTCATACAGTATTATCTTGCACTGTCTAACCTACTTTACTTTGTATGATGCCTTCAATATTTCACCCATTTTTATGGCTAAACAATAATCCATCGTTCTTGTGAATATAGATTTATATATACATACATATGTATGTTCAGTTCAGTTTAGTTGCTCTGTCGTGTCTGACTCTTTGCAGCCCCATGGACTGCAGCATACCAGGCTTCCCTGTCCATCAGCTGCTCCCAGAGCCTGCTGAAACTCATGTTTATTGAGTCAGTGATACCATCCAACCATCTTACCTTCCGTCATCCCCTTCTCCTTCTGCCTTCAATCTTTGCCAGCATCAGGGTCTTTTCAAATGAGTCAGTTCTTCCCATCAGCACTGGAGTTTCAGCTTCAGCGTCAGTCCTTGCAATGAATATTTCTTTTAGGGTTGACTGCTTTGATCTCCTTGCAGTCCAAGGGACTCTTGAGAGTCTTCTCTAAGACCACACTTCAAAAGCACCAATTCCTCAATGCTCAGCTTGATCTATAGCCCAACTCACACATCCATGCATGATTATTAGAAAAGCCATAGCTTTGATGAGACAGACCTTGTTCAGCAAAATAATATTTCTGTTTTTTAATATGTTGTCTAGGTTGATCAAGATTTTCTTCCAAGGGGCAAGCATCTTTTATACCATCTGCAGTGATTTGGAGCCCCAAAGATAAAGTCTGTCACTGTTTCCACTGTTGCCCCATCTATTTGCCATGAAGTGATGGGACTAGATGCCATGATCTTAGTTTTTTGAATGTTGGGTTTTAAGCCAACTTTTTCACTCTTCTCTTTCACTTTCATCAAGAGGAATTTTAGTTTTTCTTCATTTTCTGCCATAAGGTTGGTATCATCTGTATGTCTGAGGTTATTGCTATTTCTCCCATTAGTCTTATTTCCAGCTTGTACTTCATCCAGCACAGCATTTCACATGATGTACTTTGCATATAAGTTAAATAAGCAGCATGACAATATACAGCCTTGACATACTCCTTCCCCATTTTGGAACCAGTCTGTTGTTCCATGTCTAGTTCTAACTGTTGCTTCTTGACCTGCATACAAATTTCTCAGGAGGCAGGTAAGGTGGTCTGATATTCCCATCTCTTGAAGAATTTTTCATAGTTTATTATGATCCACACAGTCAAAGTCTTTGGCATAGTCAATGAAGCAGAAGTATATGTTTTTTCTGGAACTCTCAGCTTTTTTCAATGATTCAACAGATGTTGGTAATTTGATCTCTGGTTCCTCTGCCTTCTCTGAATCCAGCTTTAACATCTGGAAGTTTACAATTCACATATTGCTGAAGCTTGGCTTGGAGAATTTTGACCCTTACTTTGCTAGCATGTGAGATGAGTGCTATTGTGCAGTATTTAGAGCATTCTTTGGCATTGCCTTTCTTTTGGATTGGAAGGAAAACTGACTTTTTCCTTCCTGTGGCCACTGCTGAGTTTTCCAAATTTGCTGGTATATTGAATGCAGCGCTTTCACAGCATCATCTTTTAAGATTTGGAATAGCTCAACTGGAATTCCATCACCTCCACTAGAGATAGCGATGCTTCCTAAGGCCTACTTGACTTCACATTCCAGGATGTCTGGGTCTAGGTGAGTGATCACACCATTGTGGTTATCGGGGTCATGAAAATCCTTTTTGTATAATTCTTCTGTGTATTCTTGCCACCTCTTATTAGTATCTGCAGCTTCTGTTAGGTCCATGCCATTTCTGTCCTTTATTGTGCCCATCTTTGTGTGAAATTCTCCGTTAGTGTCTCTAATTTTCTTGAAGCGATCTCATCTTTCCCATTTTATTCTTTTCCTCTATTTCTTTGCATTGATCACTGAGGAAGGCTTTCTTATCTCCCTTGCTATTCTTTGGAACTCTGCATTCAAATGGGTATATCTTTCCTTTTCTCCTTTGTCTTTAGCTTTCTTCTTTTCTCAACTAGTCGTATGGCCTCCGCAGACAAATATTTTGCCTTTTTGCATTTCTTTTTCTTGGGGATGGTCTTGATCACTTCCTCTTAGACAATGTCACGAACCTCCATCCATAGTTCTTCAGGCACTCTGTCTATCAGATCTAATCCCTTGAATCCATTTGTCACTTCTACTATATAATTGTAAGGGATTTGATTTAGGTCATACCTGAATGGTGTGGTGTTCTTCCCTAACTTCTTCAATTTAAGTCTGAATTTTGCAATGAGTTCATGATCTGAGCCACAGTCAGCTCCCAGTCTTGTTTTTACTGACTGTGTAGAGCTTCTTCATCTTTGACTGAAAATAATATAATCACTCTCCAGACCAGAATACTGGAGTAGTTAACCTTTCCCTTCTCTGGGGTATCTTCCCAACCCAGGGATCAAACCCAGGTCTCCCACATTGCAGGCCGATTCTTTACCAGCTGAGCCACAAGGGAATCCCACATATGTATGTATAACTTCTTTATCCGTCATCTTTTGATGGACTCTCAGACTCAGGTTGTTACCATGTCTTAGACAGTGTCACTATTGCAGGTATGAAGATGGGATTGTTTCCTTTGGATATATTCCCAGGAGTAGAATTACTGCATCCCACTGTAGTTCTGTTTTTAATTTCTTGAGAATCTTCCATGTGTTTCACGTAGTGGCTGTACCAATTTACAATCCCTACAGCAGTCCAATATGGTTTCTTTTTCTCCATGTCCATGCCATCATTTTTTTATTGTGTATATTTATGATAGCCATTCTAATAGATTTGAAGTCATATCTCATTGTGGTTTTAATATTCATTTCAATAATGACAAGTGATTTTGAATTTCTTTTCATGAACATGTTGACCTTTTATATATATTCTTTAGATAAGTTTCTATTCAGGTTCTTTGCTCATTTCTTAATTGAAGTATCTGGGATTTGGGGAGTTGTTATTTATTTATTTGCTATTGAATTGTATGAGTTATTTATATATTTTAAATTAATCCCTTATCAGATAAATGGTTTGCAAATTTTTTCCTCCCTTTATAGATTGTTTATCCTTTTGTTGACGATTTATTTTGCTTAACAAAAGCTTTCTAGCTTGATGTAGTCCTACTTGTTTACATTATATTTTGTTGCTTGTGCTCTGGTATAATACCCAAAAATCATTACCAAGACCTGTTTCAAGGAGCTTTACTCTTGTTTCCTTCTAGGAGTTTCATGGTTTTAAGTTTTACACTTAGGTCTTTGATCTATTTTGATTAATTTTTGTGAGTGGTATAAGAAAGGAGTCCAGTTTAATTACATGTGAATCTCCAGTTATCATAGCACTACTTACTAAACAGACCATATTTTCTCTAGTGAGCATTCCTGGCACCCTTATCAAATATTGCTTGACTGTTTATGCTTGGGTTTACTTCTAGGCTCTCAATTCTGTTTCACTGGTGTATTTGTCTGTCTTTATGCCAGTACCATACTCTTTTTGATTATTGTAGCTTTAAAACAGCTTGAAAACAGGAAATGTGATGTCTCCTGTTTGGATCTTCTTAGTATCGCTTTAGCTGTTCAGTGGTCTTTTATAGTTCTATATAAATTTTCACAGTATATTTTCTACTTCTGTAAAAAGTGTCATTAAAGTCTCTGTGGGGACAGGCTAAACCTATAGATGACCTTAGATAGTATTGACATTTTAACAATATTAATTCTTCCAATTCATGAATAAAAGATACATTTAAATTTAATTTTATCTTCTTTGATTTCTTTTATCAATGTCTTATAGGACTTGAAGAGGTCTTTCACTTCCTTAGTTAAATTTATGCCAAAGTATTTGGGTGGTGTCACTCCCTCCAATATTTTTGATTGTACATCAAATAGTATGATCTTTTACAATTTTCTAATGCTTTGATTCTACTGATCTTTGTGTATTGAGTTCAGGGACTTTGTAGAATTCATTTATTAACTGTTGATTTGTATAATTTAATTATAGATCACTTTAACTCAATGATCATGGTTTTTAAACATAATGGTATTTATGGTTGTTATATTTCTTTGCCACCAATCCTTTGATTTCCTTTTTATTCCCCCTTATTGCAATGGCTAAGACTGTGTGTACAAGATTTAATATGGATGAAATTTGTAGATTGCAGAATCGTTATTTGTGCCTGATCCCAGAGGAAAATTTTCAAACTGCTGATAAAATTATGTAATATAGGTCAGTAGTTGATCTCTTATTATCAGATTAAGAACAATTTATTTAGGTCTGGATATCTTAAGACTTTTTTGAGACAAAAATGGATGTTAAAAATTATCAACTGTGTATGCATATATTGAGATGATAACGTTTATTTTTAATAATATTAATATGGTAAATACATTGTTTCTTTAGTAAGTTAAACTTATATTCTGAGGTTGAAGTAAAATTGGCCATGACTTAGTACCATTTTGTGCATTTCTACTTTTGCTCTCATAATCTAACTTGCCCCCTGTGTGATTTTATGCTGATCAGGACTCTCTTTCTATCAACATCAAGGATTTTCTGAAACATTTGACCTGACTCTTAGTCCTAAATCCTCAAATTGGATTATTGATTGCTGTCAGTGTCCCTTTCCCTGTTGGTAGTCCCAGAAGAATATGATTCTTCAGCCTCCTATTAGATCATGTTTCAAAATCCCCTTGCACCACCTCTTATCTAAGGCAGTCTGCGTGGTACAATACCTTTTTAATTAAATCCATACACTTAAGGCGTTACAAATAATGCTGAGAAAGTCTTAGAAATAACTTACCTGAAAAACTTGAACAGAGGGCAAAAAACAAGAAGGACGGAAGAAAAGAAGAAAAAAAATGAACAAATTGTGTCATGGTTCCACTTTTATAAGTCTCTTGAATCCTACTGCAGGCCTGGTTTCTAATACTGGAAACAACCAGAGAAAAGTTTTAATAGCATTGGTCACTCTCTGTTTCTCCATTCAGTTTCTTTTCCAGGGCTGGATATTTCGCTTGTTCTGGCTTCTGACTCATGCTCTTTTCGCTATTCCTTTCCCCTGGAAATGTTCTTTTATTTGGCATTTCAGGATTTCAAAACTGTTAAGTGATCTGAAGTTTACTCTTAGGATACATTTATTTCTCCAGACTCTTTTGTGAAATGAGATCACTACAGACATGTAACTGGATTTGCTTTATCACTCAATCAATACTTCTTTCACAGAAAAGTGGCAAGAGGAATCTCAGGGAAAGCAGTGGCTATAAGGGAAAATGAGTTTGAACAGAAATGGGGGCACAAGGGCATACAGGAGAATTCTTTTTAAAGTAACATAGAGAAATAAAGGTTTACAGGATGAGAATTATTACATCTACAAAAATTTCTTGAGTCCCTTTCTTTCTTTTGCAGTCTGTTTTCTTTCTTTAGATCTCTTGCATCTAATCACCAGTTCTTTCTGACCTATTTATTCTTTTACTATATTTTGCTGTTTTATTGAAGAGAACATCGACTCCAATTTCCCTGTCTGTCCTAGTTTCCCTTTCCTTTTTAAGTTAGTTCTTAAAAATTAACAAAAGCCAGGAATTCAAGTAACTGAAAAATTTTTGATATAAATTCACTTACATGAGAGTTCCAAATACATGCACTGCCTAATACAATTTGTACAATGATCCTGATTACTGTGAAGGTTTTATTATTGTTGTTGTTAATAAAAGTCTTATTCTAATTCACTAATAAGAAAACATGGATACTGAGAAAGTGACTTACAAAAATCAAAATGATTGAATGAAAGAAGGGACAGATACAAATTAAGACTCTTAAATGCAAAATTTTTAACCATCATTAATTTTTTCCAAAGAATGTGGTATTGTATTTTCTTTTAAAAATACACACAAAATAAAACTAAGAAGTAAAGCCCAAAAATAATGGCAGGAAGAAACTTTCTTTCTCACTGGATCTTTTTTATTAAATAGTTTTAAGCATTCACAAGTATAGAAAGTATTTCCTTCAAAAACACATAGTCATAATTTCATTATTTTGTGTGTTTTGCATAAATTATTGACTGTAGCCTTTTCCACATTTAACTTCAAATGGGTAATTTTATATATGTATGATTTAGATGAAAGTCTTTTTAAAAAAGACCAAAAATTCTTGAAGACATTCAGCTGAAAGAAATAAACCAGGCTCAGAAAGACAAGTCTTAGATGAGGTATCTAAAGTAGTCAAATTTATAAAATCAAAGACTAGAGTGGTGGTTACCAGGACGCAGGAAGGAGGAGGAAACAAGCAGTTATTACTCAACATGGATATATTTTCAATTAAGATAAATAAGCTCTACGGATTTGCTGTACAATATTGTACCCATAGCCAATAATAGTGTTATGTATACATACAACTTGTTGAGGGTAGATCACATGTGCTTATCACAATAAAAATTTAAATATCTGTACATAGATATTTACCATCTATATTTTTTATATGTCTTTAAACATAGCTAACTAAAGGCAAAATTACAAACATAAACAATTAAAAAATCAACAAACATAAAACAATTTATTTTTCTTCACAATTTAATGCTATATGAGTTTGGAATTAGGGGGAAATTTGTTTTGAAATATGATTTTTTTTTTTATTTTGGAGGGTGAAATTATATGGTCATATCTGATGTTAAGTCACTTCAGTTGTGTCTGACTCTGTGTGACCCTATGGACTACAGACTGCCAGACTCGTTTGTTCATGGGATTCTCCAGGCAAGAATTCTGAAGTGGGTTGCCATGCCCTCCTCTGGGGGATCTTCCCTATCAAGGGGCTGAACCCACATCTTTTATGTCTACATGCATTGGCAGGTGGATTTTTTACCACTAGTGCCACCTGGGAAGCCCATATGGTTATATAGAGTTATCAATTTATGTGATTCATTTCTAAGTTAAATTAATAGTTATTTCAAACAAAAACCATCTCAATCCTTCATTGTTATTCATTATTTGACATTTTTAAGACCATAAATTTTTGCTATAATTGAGTTTTGCAATCTATTATGAAAGTTGGAATAATAGGGCATTTGAAACAAAGAATATTTAAGAATTAAATTAAAATAAGTCCTATGAGAATGCCATCAAAATGTCAAATATTATTATAATAGTCAAAATGGCATATTGGTCTTTTATTAGTTTAACTGCCTTTATTTATGTAGCAGCTGAAAAAAAATTTCTGTAAAATTTTACACAAACTGTTCATTAATTAGTCATTTATATTTAAAAATCATTTAAAAATATATTCATATATATAGATTTTTATTTTTTTATTTTAAAGTTTATTATTGTAGAGAAACTTTTTGCATTATATTAAATTGAAGCTAAAAATATATTCCTACAATTGAATATAGCATTGTACATTTCTTCATTTTTTAAAAGTAATCACATAAAAGTCCTGAAAGAAAACATTTATTCTAATTTCAGAGGGAGGTTCAGGAGGGAGGGAACACATGTATACCTGTGGCCAATTCATGTTGATGTATGGCAAAACCCATCACAATATTGTAAGTAATTAACCTCCAGTTAAAATAAATATTTCTTTAAAAAAGGTAGACACCTACATATATTCCTGAACATTCTTTTAATGATAAAATCTTGATTGTTATAGAAAAGTCCAAACGTTTTTAATAAGTTGTCTATACAAGTTAGCAAATGTGTAAGTATATGTTACCAAGTAATATTTGATATATAAGATACAAATAAATGTTGGTGAAAACTTTTTAAATATTATTTTTTAAAAATCTTAGTTTAACCAGATACGACAATGATATCTCACTTTATACTTCCCCCTCAATGCAAGGCATGCTTTGCCTTTTCTGTTTCTAATATTTATAAACATTTTCTTTCTAGCACTACTTCAGAAAATAATTTTAATTGCAGGTTTGGTAGTGTATTTTTATAGGGTTTTATATTTTTTAGAGTAATTTTAGGTTCACAGAAAATTTGTGGGAAGGTAGAGAGATTTCCCATGTACCTCCTAACCCAACATGTGCATAGTCTTATGCATTATCAGCATCACTCACCAGAGTGGAAGCTATGTTATAACTGATAAAGCTATGTGGATACATCATGTGTGTTTGTTAGTCACTCAGTCATGTCCAGCTCTTTGCGACCCTATAGACTGTAGACTGCCAGACTCCTCTGCCCATGGAATTCTATAGGCAAGAATACTGGAATGGGAAGCCATTCCTTTCTCCAGGTGATCTTCCCAACCCAGATATTGAACCTGAGTCTCCTGCATTCTCCACAGATTCTTTACTGTCTGAGCCAGCATAGAAGCCCTCTGATACATCATGATCACCCAAAACCATAGTCAACCTTACAGTTCAGTCTACATACTGTACAATTCTATGTATTGTCGACTCTTTGCAACCCCATGGAAACAGTAGTCCACCAGGCTCCTCTGTACATGGAATTTTTCCAAGCAAGAATACTGTAGCAGGTTGCCATTTCCTACTCCAGAAGATCTTTCCAACGCGGGGATTGAACCTGCATACCTTGCACTGGCAGGTGGATTCTTTACCACTGCACCATCTGGGAAGCCTATACAATTCTACAGGCTTGGACAAATGTTGAATGACATATATTCTTAATTACGGTATCACACAGAGTGTTTTCACTACCCTGAAAATCTCCTGTGCTTTGCCTATTCATCCCTCTTTTCACTCAGTCCCTAGCAACTACTGATCTTTTTACCTTCTCCATAGTTCTGGCTTTTCCAGAATGTCACATGGTTGTACCAGATACATCTTTGCAAATATTGTCTCCCAATCTGTGGCTAGTGAAATCCAGCTTAACAATTATTTATTTTATGATGATTCACTTTGGTGTTGTATCTGAAATATCATTGCCAAATCCAAGGTCATCCAGGATTTCTTATATGTTATCTTCTCCAAGTTTTATAGTTTCGCTTTTTGCATGGAAGTCTCTATCATTTTGAGTTACTTTTTGTGATGGGTGCTAATATAAATTGTGAAAACTCAACATCCATAAAACTAAGATCATGGCATCCGGTCCCATCACTTCATGGCAAAAAGATGGAGAAACATTGGAACAGTCACAGGCTTTATTTTCTTGGGCTCCAAAATCTCCGCAGATGGTGACTGCAGCAATGAAATTAAAAGATGCTTGCTCCTTGGAAGAAAAGCTATGACCAACCTAGACAGGCCTATTAGGAAGCAGAGACATTATTTGGCTGACAAAGGTCTATCTAGTCAAAGCTATGGTTTTCCCAGTAGTCATGTTTGGATGTGAGAGTTGGATCATAAAGAAAGCTGAGCACTGAAGAATTGATGCTTTTGAAGTGTGGTGCTGGAGAAGACTCTTGAGAGTCCCTTGGAGAGCAAAGAGATCAAACTGATCAATCCTAGAATAAATCAGCTCTGAATATTCATTGGAAGGACTGATGCTGAACCTGAAGCTCCAATACTTTGACCACCTGATGCAAAGAACTGACTCACTGGAAAAGACCCTAATGCTGGGAAAGATTGAAGGCAGGAGGAGAAGGGGGCGATAGAAGATGAGATGGTTGGATGGCATCACCAATTCAATGGACATCAGTTTAAGCAAGCTCCAGGAACTGGTGATGGACAGGGAAGTCTGGAGTGCTGCAGCCCATGGGGTCACAGAGTCAGACACAATTGAGTGACTGAACTGAACTGAACTGAACTGAACCTAATATATATTGTATTGTGTTTTCAATTTTAGATTCCATTTGTTTATTGCTGATACTTATGAAAACAATTAACTTCTGTATATTAACTTTGTATCCACAAACTTGCTATACTTGCATACTTCCATGAAGTTTTTTTTTTTTTTTGCCTATTTTCTCAGATTTTCTACATAGACAGTCGTGTCAGTGATTTTTCAGTAGAGTATTTCAGTGCTGTTTGGTGAAATCTCTCAGCAGAATACTCCTCTGGAAAATTTTCTAACTAGTACTAATTTACCACTAAATAAATGGGAGTTGTGTAATCCAAATGATGCTGCTGACAATATGTATGTATATATGTATTTGGGTGGGTGTGGGTATGTGTTTTGTGTGTCTTACCAAGGTATCCGAGTACTTTCCATTTCCTCTGATTAGTTTTAATTAATATTATGTCACCAATAAAGAGGACTAATGTGATGTTCTACAGACTATTTAAGGGTTGTAGATCTGGTATAAGATAAACCATAAAAATACTAAGGGACCTACCACAGTTGTGATACTTTAGGAGTTTTAGTATTTCTGTGACACCCTGGGATATTCCTTGCAAAATTAAAGACAAGATAGATCAGTAAGTAATTCCTACCACTTTAAAAGAAACACAACACATGGGAGATTTCCTTGAGGTTTTTAGGACATATATTTAATGCTTGGAGAAAACTCTTAAACAGATAATTTATCAAGCTACATAAAGAGCTGCTTATTTTGAGCGTTTTCCTGAACATAAAAGGTCTCTTCTGAAAGTCAACACTTTAGGACAGCAGCTTTTCCACTCCTGCCATGTGAATAAAGTGATTCCAAGGTATTGAGGGTAAATGTGGTAAGAAGTAAGGCTGGTGAAACCAATGACAAGGCCTAATAACATATTCACTCACTGAATACCTTAGAGTTCTGGCTCAAAGACCTCCAGAAGATAAGTATGTACCATTTGGCAAACATCTCATTGCGTGCTGTTGGCTCCTTCTAGAATCTTTACATCAATTTACCAAAAAGGCAGCATTGACAACTGAGTTTAAGTTCAGGTGAGCCCAGAAGACATCCACTATAGACTGAAAGTGGTCAGTTTGAAACTGGGCAGGGGGTCCAGAGGGCACATGTAAACTACACAAAAGATGATCAAGCTCCAGTGTTATCTTCCATTATTGCACCGATAATTCTTTGGCAAATTGCAACTATGGCCTTATTGAGATTTCCTATACCTTCCTAATGGAGAATGGAAAAGCCCAAGGTTAAATCAAGGATAAGGTAGCTTGGTATGTGTGTGCATGTCATGGTCTGCTTATGTTCTGTAGTCCTAAGCCAGCTCAACCTTGAAAGACAGTGGTGAAGAGTGTATTCTCAAGAGGCAGAGTTTAGGCAGTGTTACTGATAATCCACTTTGTATAGAAAGAGAATTAGCCTGAGGAAATGTATACAAGAAGCTTATGGATGGGCCTATAAGATGCAAAATATTCTGTGTGAATATTTTCATCAAGAGTTAATGCCCTTCATAGAGCATCAACTGAAGTAGAAGCACTAAACCACCAAGTGCACAAGATACATATTAAATTAAATGTCATTAAATGTCAGCCAGTCTTTGTCACTTGACATCCTGGTGCTTATGCTATAGATCATGAAAGGAACAGCCATGGTAGTACAGATGGAGATCCAGGAGCATGTTATCTTAAACCAGTGTGCTGTAGTTCTTCCTGGTGCTGAGTATATGACATGTCAGTACCAGAGAACAGTGCTGAGCCCATTGTAAAGCATCATCCCTCAAGTAGAAGGTCCAATTATGCTGTGTGTGTGCTCAGTCGCTCAGTCATCTCTGCTTCTTTGTGACACCATGGACTGTAGCACTCCAGGCTTCACTGTCATGGAATTCTCCAGGCAATAATATTAGAGTGGGTTACCATTTCCTTCTCCAAAGGATCTTCCCAACCCAGGGATTGAACTCTCATCTTTGGCGTCTCCTGAATTGACAGGGAGATTCTTTACCACTTCACCACCTGAGAAGCTATTTGGTTTCAATTTGGTTACAATAAATTCCTTAGAATCTGGAAAGGACAATGGCTTGTCCTGAATTGTCATGTATTCTAGAAATAGTTTTGCTTTCCATTTGTGCCATGGCTCAGCCAACCCCACTACTTAAATACATACCAATGTGGGATCTCCTATAACATATTCTCAAAAAAAGGACCCTTCACAGTAGAAGTACTGCAGCAGTGTGCACATGACCTTGGTTTAGCCACAGACTTCACTGTCCTGAAGCTGTTTGTCTGATAAAGCAGGTTAATAGCCTCTTGAAGAAACAACTGAAGTGCCAACTTGAAGATGACTCTTTGAGAGAATGAGATTCTTTATTCAGAATGTGGAATAATCCTTAAAGCAATGGCTGTGATACAGTGTCTTGTTTCCAATAAATGGAATGCATCTTTCTGGGAATGAGTGGAAGTACCAGTGGTTCCACTCACCAGCATCCCAGTGACCAGTTTGTGCTTCCTGTCTCCTCTAGACCAAATGTTTAGCGGGTCACTTCCATAAGGAGATGCACTAAGATTATCACTATTTACTTAAAGATATTACCCTTATGGATTTAAAGCTGTAACTGCTACCTAGTGTCTTTGGGCTCTTTGATCAGCTGGTCCAGAAGGATGTTACTATACTGGCAGAGGTGATCATCATGAGGACTGCTGTCCCATAACAGGCCAAGGTAAAATGTTCTTGGCAGTCAGGAAATCCTGTGGGTATTTCTTAGTAATTTTTTTGCTTAACTTTAATTGTAAATGAGTCAGTAAATAGACACAACTTGATACAAATACAGTGACCAAGGTTGGAATCCTTAGGGATCAGAATTTCCACCATGCAACCACATAGACTAGTGGAAGCACTACTTAAAGGTAATAGCGGTGGGCAGCAGAAAAGCTAGACTATGTGTATCAATTACAGCCTTAGATCAACTCTAGCAGCATGTACTGCAGTTCTTTGTAATAATCTTTCTATTATAAAGTTTCTCCTAAGTTGTGGCCAACATTTGGCCTTGATGCAATGAAGCAAATGTGAGAACAAAGCAGATCTGAGCAATGCAACATGTTGACCATGGTGGAGACTAATGATGTCCCATTTAAGTCCCCTTTATTAGGACAATGTATCCTAGCCTTGAGAGTTATCTCTTACTGATTCACAGCTCCCTCCCTTTCAAAAGGTTACTGTTGTCCAAAAAGGATATGTTATGCTCATTGCAGGCAGCAACCTACAGTCAATGATTGGCTGACAAGGATGCTTAAGCTTTCCTCCTGCCTCAAGCTGAGACCCATTTGTTGAACTCTTCATGCTCCAGAACATCGCATGGAATCAGAAGCTGCTTCCTCACTATGATCTCATTCAACTTTTGCCCTATTCTTCTTACTTCACTCCCTCTATTTTGAGATGGAGAGAAAATTCCTTAAACAAACCATGGTCAACTAAGACCCTGTATCAGCTTCTGCTTCCAGGAAAGCCAAACTAAGACAATTTGTCACCATAAGGTTTTAAATTTAAGGTACAGATTTTACACTTTCTCCATTGTAATCCATTAAAGATACAGTAAGGCCTTGAACAACCTGGGGGTTAGAGGCACTGAGCCCTGCAAAGTTGAAAATATGGTTATAACTTTAGAGTAGGCCCTATGTATCTGTGGTTCTGCCTCTGCGGATTTAACCAACCCTGGACCATATAGTACTGTAATGCATATGTATGGAAAAATATCCACATAGAAGTGACCCCCTTGCACTTTCAACCTGCACTGTTCAAGGACCAACTGTGTATGTTCCTGCCATTGCTCTATAGGTACAGGTTTCTACAAAACCTGTCACTCTGTGATTTAGTCCCTCAGTTGTGTCCCACTCTTTACAACCCCAAGCACTGTAACCCACCAGACTTCACTGTCTATGGAATTCTCCAGGCAAGAATACTGGAGTGGGTACCTCTTCTCCAGGGAATTGTCTCCACCCAGAGGTCAAACCCACGTCTCTGAGTCTTCTGCAGTGCAGGCAGATTCTTTACTTGCTGAACCATCAGGGAAGCCCCTGCCTTTGGTCAGCTGAGTAGCTGAGTAATCCAATAATGGTATCTTCTATTATATCACACAGTACAATTTTCAAATGCTGGGAAGAGGGGTAATTTGCTTGGCTTTGGTAGAGAATATATATTCTAGCCTTTCTCTAATTGTATCTCCTACTATTGATTCAGGCACTTGAAGAATGGATTCTTATACACATGACCTCAGGTCACTTCTGTAGACTCCAGTCCAGGCTCCCAGGACTTTGGACTTCTTACCACAAAACTAAGCTAAAGTCTATGCCTGGTATTGGCTTTTTTCCCAAAATGTGTTGCCAAAGTATGAGAGAATCATACTACTGGGGAGTTCATCCCTGGGAGAAGCATACGACTGGTGAGTTCATCCCTAAGCCTGAAAGTTATGGCAATTGGTCCTTTCAGTTCAGTTCAGTTCAGTCACTCAGTCGTGTCTGACTCTTTGCAACCCCATGAATCACAGCACACCAGGCTTCCCTGTCCATCACCAACTCCCGGAGTTCACTCAAACTCATGTCCATCGAGTTGGTGATGACATCCAGCCATCTCATCTTCTGTTGTCCCCTTCTCCTCCTGCCCTCAATCCTTCCCAGCATCAGGTTCTTTTCCAATGAGTCAACTCTTCGCATGAGGTGGCCAAAATATTGGAGTTTCAGCTTCAGCATCAGTCCTTCCAATGAATACCCAAGACTGATCTCCTTTAGGATGGACTGTTTGGATCTCCTTGCAGTCCAAGGGACTCTCAAGAGTCCTTTAGAAAGTGCTAAAGTGCTGGATGGGAATGTCCAAGAAAGCAAGTGCAAAGACACTTGTCACTTAGTATAGTCCTAGAGGCACTGGTGTCCAGGGTGCTGGCTCTTCTCATATCATCAGTGTTCCAGAACAGAGTTCTTAAAGTTCATACCTGTTCTTCTGAAGACTATAAAGATATCTCTTCAAGGTAGGAGAATTGGACATTACTTACTTAATAGCTTTAGCTTGTTTATGTATTTTAATTATTTAATCAAAATATGTGGGTTTTATACTCTTCAAAATGTTGGGTTGGACTTAGTATTGCAATCATTAGTTTAGACCTTAATTTCTATAGCTGAACCCAGGTAGCATCTTTGTATAATAGAAAGCATTACAATATGTCTAAGCATTCCGCATGCACAATTTTTTCTCCTTATTCATCTTCTTCATCTACACATTTTTATACTTACATGCCCCTGAATTGTGAAATGCACATTAACTCATCTTTTTAATAAATACATTTCATTTTATTCA
This sequence comes from Bos taurus, assembly GCF_002263795.3. Classification (NCBI taxonomy): domain Eukaryota; kingdom Metazoa; phylum Chordata; class Mammalia; order Artiodactyla; family Bovidae; genus Bos; species Bos taurus. The sequence continues at coordinate 48,407,131 of NC_037347.1, forward strand.
ATACTGTCCCTGCTACTAACCTCATTATGTCTATTTGTATTATTTCTCTGTTTTTGACATAGTTTGTAACACCTCTCTACTTTGTATCATATTAGAACCTTATTAATATTCCATTTACTTGCTCTTCTAAAATTCTTAATTAAAATGCTAAACAGGATATTAAATCAGATGGAGTCAAAGAATGACCTCTGTGACAGACCATAAGACAACTTCCTCAATGTAATATATTGCTATTTATCATGTTTCTTGATATATTACTTCAGATAGTTTTCCATGACTGTGAAATCAATTTAATATTTTCTTAAAATACAGTTCTACTTTAAAACTTTACTTATGGATCTCAAAGTCATCATTATAACCTGTAAGAAATAGAATTCTTCCATTTTATAAAAAGCATTAAATAAACACTTGTCTTAATCAAGATTCACTTTAAGAAATATTTTATTTTTCAAAGCACTATCCTGGACCATAATTAAAGTATAAAACATAGACTTTTGCTTTATTATAACTAAAAAGTGGGATTGTTGTAGGGAAATATGAATACCTTGTAAGAATGGGTTCAACACATGTCTATAATGTCCATTCTTTCCTTCTAAGCTCATTTTATTAGGGAACTGAGGTTTCTACTTGACGACCAGAGACTTACTTAACATTTAAAAAAATAGCTGAATAAAATTCACTTTCTCACTAACTCAGAAGAAACTTGGAAGATTCTGACAGTCATTCAACATGATGTGGAAATCATTATTTCAAAACAATGGAAAAATTAGAATTGTTTTACATATTCATACAATTTACTTGAAGCACTGAACAAAACATTTTTTAAGGTGTATTGTCAGTCATGTCCAAATCTTTGTGACCATATGGAATGTAGCCCACCAGGGTCCTCTATCTATGGGATTCTCCAGGCAAGAACACTGGAGCAGGTTGTCATGCCCTCCTCCAGTGGATCTTCCTGAGCCAGAGATCAAACCCACGTCTCCTGTGTCTCCTGCACTGCACACTGATTCTTTACCCACTGAGCCATCTGGGAAGCCCCCTCCTTATTTAAAAATACCTCAACTAAGTATCATGTTTTTCTAAAACCATAAGGGGAGTGGTTACAGATGTCATATTTTCTGGTTGTGAGTCTTTCTTTATATATAATTTGGGGTCAGGTGGTACCTAGCAAATTTTTTAATATATTCCAGTGTGTATTACTTTGTCAATATCCCTAAAATATAGCAAACATCCTAACATGTACCAAATACATTTAAAAGGACAGGGGTAAGAATAAAAATGTTACAAGGCACCCCAAAAGGATCAAATCTGGAAACATGTATTCAAAAATATTTAAACATTCACAAAGAATAATCATATAATCAAAATGACTATAATTGAATTAAGTTTTAATAAACCATAAGACCTATAAAATTTGAATATTTATAAACTATAGGACACATATTTTCAGTCACAAACACTGGAGATTATGAATAAACATTTTTTCAAAAGCTTATGCTTAGCTTTGTGGAATGCCATTAACATTCCCCAGTTTTATATGTCACTAATTGAATATATATTTGTTGAAAATCTATGATACATGAGGCTTTTACAAGTAAATAATGGGCACAATACTGAATAATGAAGGACAATGTTTTTGTCCTCATAGACCAAAATGGGAAGAATTTTATAAACTAGTGAATATTATGAGCATTCCAGAGAGTGAAAGTATTGGAAATATAAGCAGCATAATTGGAGAGACTGATTAAGAGACTGTAGAATTAGGAAAACAGATATGTCATCATGATTTTTGCCAAACTTCTGGAATTTAATGAGTTGCATGTGTATATCTTACAATGAATGTCTATTGGCTTATGAAGAATTCCAAATTGGGCCCCTAGAACAGAGGAAAAGACTCCAGAACTCTACCATGTTTCATGCTGAAATAATTCAGCACTTGGCAGAGACCAGAAATAATTTTAGTCATGTTAATACTTAAGTTGTGAAATTTTATTTTCTATAATGAAAACTATAGTATGATAATGACAATGGTGATTATTATCTACATAGAAGTATAGGTTAAGATACTATCATTCCCATGTCTGTTATTATATGCAAAGCACCATTGTATATACATTTATAACATTCCCTTCTTTTTTTTAAACTATTGTAAACACAGATAACTTTTTCAATTTCATCTTAACTCTATTAAATGTCTTCAGTCAGTAAATAGTATATATAAAAATATATGTGTGAAAATAAATTGAAAATAGGTAAAATAGTAAACTGTGGAAAATTCTGAAAGAGATGGGAATGCCAGACCACCTGACCTGCCTCTTGAGAAACCTGTATGCAGGTCAGGAAGCAACAGTTAGAACTGGACATGGAACAACAGACTGGTTCCAAATAGGAAAAGGAGTACATCAAGGCTGTATATTGTCACCCTGTTTATTTAACTTATATGAAGAGTACATCATGAGAAACGCTGGACTGGAAGAAACACAAGCTGGAATCAAGATTGCCAGGAGAAATATCAATAACCTCAGATATGCAAATGACACCACCCTTATGGCAGAAAGTGAAGAGGAACTAAAAAGCCTCTTGATGAAAGTGAAAGAGGAGAGTGAAAAAGTTGGCTTAAAGCTCAACATTCAGAAAATGAAAATCATGACATCTGGTCCCATCACTTCATGGCAAATAGATGGGGAAATAGTGGAAACAGTGTCAGACTTTATTTTGGGGGGCTCCAAAATCACTGCAAGATGGTAATTGCGGCCATGAAATTAAAAGACGCTTACTCCTTGGAAGGAAAGTTATGACCAACCTAGATAGCATATTCAAAAGCAGAGACATTACTTTGCCAACTAAGGTTCGTCTAGTCAAGGCTATGGTTTTGCCAGTGGTCATGTATGGATGTGAGAGTTGGACTGTGAAGAAAGCTGAGCACCGAAGAATTGATGCTTTTGAACTGTGGCGTTGGAGAAGACTCTTGAGAGTCCCCTGGGCTGCAAGGAGATCCAACCAGTCCATTCTAAAGGATATCAGCCCTGGGATTTCTCTGGAAGGAATGATGCTAAAGCTGAAACTCCAGTACTTTGGCCACCTCATGCAAAGAGTTGACTCATTGGAAAAGACCCTGATGCTGGGAGGGATTGGGGGCAGGAGGAAAAGGGGAAGACAGAGGATGAGATGGCTGGATGTCATTACCGACTCGATGGACATGAGTTTGAGTGAACTCTGGGAGTTGGTGATGGACAGAGAGGCCCGGCGTGCTGCAATTCATGGGGTCGCAAAGAGTCAGACATGACTGAGCGACTGAACTGAACTGAACTGAACTGAAAATAGTGAAAAGAAGCAGAAGTGCAGTAGCAATGTAAGATAGTCTAAAAGTATCCCTCAGCATCTTTTCCTTATTTCTGGTGTATCTATGTTTTGCCACAAAAAATAAGAAATTATGTAATAATGATTTGTATTTTTGTGTATCAAATCTAGAGCTTTAAAAAAAGTTAGGTATTTACACTTTCAGCTTATTGGGTCCAAACTATTTTGCCAACCCCATTAAATTCCTTAAATCAGTTGCCTAATTAAAGTCACAGACATTCTGTCCAGGGCTTCAGAGCCTCACAGTTATTTCTTCAAATATATGACCAGTTGTTGAACTATAGATTTTTGCTGTGGGAAATTATTATATTAGTGGTGGTCATGTATTCATTGACTTTATGTCTAAATGGAAAAACTGAAGGCTATTATACATATTAAAGTGTAGTGGAAGGAACTATAGAGCTTGACCATTCTCTTAAAACCAATACTTACTTCATCTTTTCATTGTGTGAATATAATACCCATAGACTGTATCTGGCATCTAAATGTCAATTTAACCTTCAGGCTTCACAAATTTCATCCACATTAAACTATATCTCATAAGTGCAGAATGTCAGAGTCCAAATGCATGCTCTAGATCTTTACTAATAATCACTTTACTGTTCAGGAAAAAAAGTTAATATTACAGTGTTTATATTCTGGACTCCTAGAGCATAAGTCAATTTTATTTCATAGATGAGTCACTTAACAAAGGAGCTTGTTCAGGAAATACTGGTTTCACATCTGTGATAAAGAGAAAATAAAATGTGTGGAATGGAATCAGGGTATGGAAAGATCAAAAGGAAAGTTCACACTAAATGATGCCTCTTTTCATTCAAGTAAATGTCAGCTATCAGTTTCAGCACACTGTTCTGATTTTTAAGAATTGAGCTATGAATGCAATGGAGAATATGATGAAAAATAAAGATCATAAAAATTTGGGAATTAATAAAATCCTTCATTGCAGGAAAGAAGGTGATTACTTTTAGCACACAGGACATAGGGGTCATTTTCAGAGGATATCTTTGGAAATGTAGCCCTTTAAGTGGCATTTCATTCTGTAATATTAAAAAGTAATTTTTATAGGCCAATTTTTTAATCTGAAGTCAAGTGAAATATAGAAATATTCTTTTATCTCTTTACCTTTGGGATAGCCACCCAAAGGGTTTTATTGATCTAAAACACAAGAGCGATTTGATGGTCCCTAATCAGAGAGGTACAATGGAAACAATCGAACGATAAAAAAAGGTTATTAAACTACACTTTACTCCCAAATCATATGGCAGGTTTCCTGGAAATAATCATTTATAAGCCATCAATGTCAAGTAGTAAGTTTCACAGGTATGGAGTGTATAGACATCATCCCTGATATGTGAATTTTATCTCTGAGGTTTCCAGAAATGATATGTTACATAACATGAAATCCTCATGGAATCACTAATATTTGAGATAATTTTGATCCAATAAAAATGTTCACTTTTATAATTCATTTGATTCATTTTAATTATTGGATAATCTTTTTTACTGTATTACTTTAATCAAAAGTGGCAAAACAAAGCAAACCTGAAGATTGAAATGTGCTTCATAATTAAGGATTATCTATCACACACAAAACTATAAGCTTTACTTACATAAGAAAAATTCTCAAATAATTACTTTCATTAGAACACTTTGTTTCTGAAGTAAACATAGTTTAAAAATCTAAAAATAACATGACTTTATGTTTCAACTTGATTTAACATAAAATTTAATATAAATTTAAAAGAAGATGGACTAGTTTATAATTATTACATTTTGGCCACATGGTCTTACTTGGACCTAAGTGTACAAAACAATTCCTGGTTAATAGTATCCATTTAGGGTAGAGATGGATGTTCATATTAATGTCCCAACTCCAAATGCTGTGGCCAGTAAGACATTCATTAGCCTACTTCAAAATTGGAAAGTATGACTATTTAAAGATAGGTTAGATCAGAATCATAAAAAGGATATCCACTACACAGGATTTTTTCAACCTCTACTCCGCCTTCCTCACAGTTTGACTTTTGTGCCAAGGTAGAAATTTTCTCCAGAGATCCCCTCGCAGATTCCACCTTGTGTCCTTCAGTTCAGTTCAGTTCAGTTCAGTTCAGTCGCTCAGTTGTGTCCGACTCTTTGTAACCCCCTGAATCGCAGCATGCCAGGCCTCCCTGTCCATCACCATCTCCCAGAGTTCACTCAGACTCACGTCCATCAAGTCCATGATGCCATCCAGCCATCTCATCCTGTTGTCCCCTTCTCCTCCTGCCTCCAATCCCTCCTAGAATCAGAGTCTTTTCCAATGAGTCAACTCTTTGCATGAGGTGGCCAAAGTACTGGAGTTTCAGCTTTAGCATCATTCCTTCCAAAGAAATCCCAGGGCTGATCTCCTTCAGAATGGACTGGTTGGATCTCCTTGCAGTCCAAGGGACTCTCAAGAGTCTTCTCCAACACCACAATTCAAAAGCATCAATTCTTCAGTGCTCAACTTTCTTCACAGTCCAACTCTCACATCCATACATGACCACTGGCAAAACCATAGCCTTGACTAGACGGACCTTTGTTGGCAAAGTAATGTCTCTGCTTTTGAATATGCTATCGAGGTTGGTCATAACTTTCCTTCCAAGGAGTAAGCATCTTTTAATTGCATGGCTGCAGTCACCATCTGCAGTGATTTTGGAGCCCCCAAAAATAAAGTGTGACACTGTTTCCACTGCTTCCCCATCTATTTGCCATGAAGTGTTGGGACCAGATGCCATGATCTTCGTTTTGTGAATGTTGAGCTTTAAGCCAACTTTTTCACTCTCCTCTTTCACTTTCATCAAGAGGCTTTTTAATTCCTCTTCACTTTCTGCCATAAGGGTGGTGTCATGTGCATATCTGAGGTTATTGCTATTTCTCCTGGCAATCTTGATTCCAGCTTGTGCTTCTTCCAGCCCAGCGTTTCTCATGATGTACTCTGCATAGAAGTTAAATAAGCAGGGTGACAATATACAGCCTTGATGTACTCCTTTTCCTATTTGGCACCAGTCTGTTGTTCCATGTCCAGTTCTAACTGTTGCTTCCTGACCTGCATACATATTTCTCTGGCATTATATGCCCATTCTTAAATGAACCACTAGCACCCAGAAAGGAATGATCCTGGTTATTTAAACTAATGCAAATTAATCACTACCCATGGGGAGTGCTGGGGGGAAAGGTGTGGACAGGTTCTCCATAGAAGAAAGAAACCAATTATTAAGCAGGTAACCAAGTGTATTTTTTACACCAACAATATTGGGAACAGTTGACTTATTAAGAGAAACTGTGAATCAATAAACTTATTCAACCCCTCCTGCAAACCCAAGGGGAGGAAAAGAGAATTATTCAAAATGAGGAGATTACATATATTTTCTGAAAAGATAGCCTAACGTTGATTTTTTTAAAGCTAGTTTGTCCCAGAAAGTAGGGCAGGATTTGAAGATATTTTTAATAATATTCTGTCTGTCATGAATTTGAAATAAACAGTACTAAAATATATTTGAGTGATTTGAACAGTGCTGACATGCCTCCTACTTTTTTACTTTAAATCATGACTATCTCTTTTAACCTTTGGTTTTAAACCTTTAAGAGAATCACTTTATATTTACATAGCATATTCAGTTTGGGGAACAAGAAGCAGTCCATAAATTGATTTACTAACTATAGACCATGTTCTGCACTTAATTATTCACCATTATATTCCTCTTTGGAGTCTAAGGACAAAAAAAATATATAATTTCTCCCCATACTGAAATAAATTCAGTCATGTCTGCTGGGCTATTTGGAAACTATTCAATAGAATAAATTAACACTCAGTAACAGCTTAGAATTGCTACCAAACATTTTAATGATAGAAATACATCAAAAGTCTCTTGCTGATATCTAACTATAGAGAAGTAAGAGAGGCGAAGAAAGGAGGAGATAGGAGAGGAAGAAAAAAATAGGAGAGGAGAGGAAAGGGGAGTACAGAGAAAGAAAAAAAAATGAGTCTTAGGAAAGAAAGTAAGAAATATTTTAATCCCTTTTTAAAAGTTTGCTGCTGCTGCTGCTGCTAAGTCGATTCAGTCGTGTCCGACTCTGTGCACCCCATAGACGGCAGCCCACCAGGCTCCCCCATCCCTGGGATTCTCCAGGCAAGAACACTGGAGTGAGGTGCCATTTCTTGCTCCAATGCGTGAAAGTGAAAAGTGAAAGTGAAGTCACTCAGTCCTGTCCGACTCTTTTCGACCTCATGTTTAGTGAATAAATTAACTGCTTTATTTAGGAAAAAAAAAGAAAAAATCAAGTATGCCATTTTTCTGGTGCTTTAATTATAGAGCCCCAAAATGTATATTCAAAAATAATAGTCAACTTTTGGATAAGAAACACATAATATTCATCGTTATAGTACTATAACCCTCATCTTTATTCAAATAATCTCCTGTAATTTTTTATATAAGCAATAAATTCTAATACAATGAAGTCTTTGAGATGAAATAAGATCCTATAGTGTTTGATTCAATCAGAAACTAAACCAAATATTATCTCAGATTTAACACAGATGTAATTTTAAGAAAAGGCAGTGAAAGACTCCGGTCTTAACAGGCAGAACTTGGCTTGAATGTACTGCTTACTCTGTTAAAATTTTGTTGTTATTCAACAAATTTAAATTTCTTTGATTTATCTGAAGAATAGCAATGATAAACTATATCTTTGTTAAAACATCTAGATGTACATATACAGGTATTGTAAATGAGTGTGTGTGAGGCTCAATATGTGTGTGCTTCTTGTACAGACAGGTTTGCATGTATACAAAAAGCATAAAATTTAAGTCAAAATATATTATTATAACAACTAAAACTGGCTGTGATTTATATTAATCAGTACCTTAATATCTCAGTCTGTTTTCAATAGTGCCAAATCATTTTATAAAGCCTTTTACAGAATATGAAAAATGAATTCAAAGTTTATTTTAAACTTGACTAATATTATCTGAAATTTGCTTCATATATGCAGAAGCAAACAAAAAACTAGTACTCGAGAAGAACAAACTGGAAACAAGCAGTTTAAAATGATAAACTATTTTACCTAGTTCATTACATTGAATTGCAATATAAGTTTGAAAATAACAAACTCAAAGCCATGCTAGTATGTTTACCATATGTGTGAAAATTTGTAAGTAATATTTTTGGATTTAGAGAGCATTAGAATTGATTAGGAGAAGGCAATGGCACCCCACTCCAGCACTCTTGCCTGGAAAATCCCATGGAAGGAGGAGCCTGGTGGGCTGCAGTCCATGGGGTCGCTAAGAGTTGGACACGACTGAGCGACTTCACTTTCACTTCTCACTTTCATGCATTGGAGAAGGAAATGGCAACCCACTCCAGTGTTCTTGCCTGGAGAATCCCAGGGACGGGGGAGCCTGGTGGGCTGCCGTGTCTGGGGTCGCACAGAGTCAGACACGACTGAAGTGACTTAGCAGCAGCAGCAGCAGCAGCAGCAGAATTGATTAAGTACTAAATATTAAGTACTACCTTTGAGAAGCTTTTTAAAATACATTTTGGTTAAAATCTAGAGAACTTGATTCATAATCATTATAATTTATCCAGGCAACATGTACAAACAATATGAGCATTCATTATTTATTGATGATCTTAAATAGATTCAATTTGAAATTCAAATAAGTGGAAAACAGCCATTGACTTGACACCCTTTCATTAAAATTGGTGGATATGATGACCAACTCTGAACTATCCACAGCTTCTTGTTGCCTGGTTGTTGTGCTACTATATGGAAAGGCCCACTTCTGTATTCCATGTGTAATTATCTGGTTTAAGCTTATTACTTATAGGTTTGGTGAACATATGCATAAGCTCTGAATTTATTTTTTATACTATAAACCGATTTAAAGTGTTGAATTTTGTTAAGATATTTAGTTTAAAAAGTCAACACTCTCCTAGAACATTTATGAAGAATATGGTTAAGTACTCATTATAATTTCAGAGGCCCAAAATAATTCCCAGTTTTATCTGCATATAACATTCTCTCCCCTGAACTAGAATGAACTTCACAGAAATAAACCTGAATGGCTTAGGTAAGGGACAGGGAGCACTGATACTGATCTTTTCCCTTGGAAGATCTTTCTGAGTTCTGTATGGCTTAAACCTAAGTAGAACCTTCTGTTACTAGAATTGTGGAACAGCCTATATAAGTTATTTGCTGTCTTCCTCTTTTCTTTCTTTCCTTCTTCCCTCTCTTGTCTCCTCCTTTCTCTCATGTATTCATGCAGCAGACCTTACTTGTTTAATGTGAACATGTGGCTAAAAGTTGATAGATTCACCATGGCTACCTTGAAAGAACCATAAAGTGTAATAATTTTTGGCCAGTTGTAGAAATCTATTTTCCAAATTTCACATTGTCACAGACAGTCATGGGTCTGTTTGGCAATCACTGCATAATTAATGGGCTATTTTATTGGCTTCTATTGACTTTCATATAATTTAGTTAGAATCTATGACAATTCTTATCACCCCCATAAAATCAAGCCTGCATGCTGACTATGTAATATTGTTTTTTTTTTGAAAAGTTAGTTCTGTATTCATACTGATAATTCCAATTTCTCCCATAACTAATAGCTTTCATTTCATGTTAAAGAGAGGACTCTTTAAACTTCTAAAACTTCTGAAACTTCCTAAAGTGATTCTAAACTTGTTCAAATAAATATTTTTTATTCTCTAAAATCTAAAATTAAAAATTTAGATCACATACAACTTGAGTAGATTTAGATACTTACGCAAATAATTTATGTATACTAATAAGTCCATGTACCTGAATAATTTTGCAGTAAGTTCATGATCTGAGACACAGTCAGCTCCCAGTCTTTTTTTTTTTTTTTTTGCTGACTGTATAGGGCTTCTACATTTCAGCTGCAAAGAATATAATCAGTCTGATTTTCATATTGACCATCAGGTAATGTCCATGTATAGAGTCATCTCATGTGTTGTTGGAAGAGGGTATTTGTTATGACCAGTGCATTCTCTTGGCAAAACTGTGTTAGCCTTTGACCTGCTTCATTTTGTACTCCAAGGTCAAACTTGCCTGTTACTCCAGGTTATCTCTTGACTCCTTACTTTTTCATTCCAGTCCCCTATGATGAAAAGGACTTATTTTTTTGGTGTTAGTTCTAGAAGGTCCTCTAGGTCATCATAGAACCATTCAACTTCATGTTCTTTGGCTTTATTGGTTGCGGCACAGACTTGGATTATTGTGATACTGAATGGTTTGCCTTGGAAATAAACAGATACCATTCTGTCATTTTTGAGATTGTACCCAAGTACTGCATTATGAACTGTTTTACTGACTATGAGCACTACTGCATTTCTTCTAAGGGATTCTTTCCCGTAGTAGTAGATATAATGGTCATCTGAATTAAACTCACCCATTCCCATCCATTTTAGTTCACTGATTCCTAGAATGTCAGTGTTCATCCTTGCCATCTCCTGTTTGATCACTTCCAATTTACCTTGATTCACGGACCTACCTTTCTGGAATTCCTATGCAATATTGCTCTTTACAGCATCAGAGTTTCACCACCAGAAACATCCACAACTGGGCATTGTTTTTTCTTTGGCTCTGCCACTTCATTCTTTCTGGAGCTATTTCTCCTCTCTTCTTCAGTAGCCTGTTGGACACCTACCAACCTGGGGAGTTCATCTTTCAGTGTTATATCTTTTTACGTTTTCATACTGTATATGGGGTTCTCAAGGCAAGAATGCTGAAGTGGTTTGCCATTCCCTTCTTCAGTGGACCACATTTTGTCAGAACTCTCCACCATGACTCATTCTTCTTAGGTGACCATACACAGCATGGCCCATAGTTTCATTAAGTTACACAAAACTGTGATCCATGTGATCATTTTGGCTAGTTTTCTTTGCTTGTGGTTTTCATTGTGTCTGCCCTCTGATGGATGAGAAGAGGCTTGTGGAAGCCTCCTGATGGGAGGGACTGGCTGTGGGCAAAATTGGATCTTGCTCTGGGGAGAGGAGCCATGCTCAGTAAATTTTAATCCAATTTTCTGCTGATGGGTAGGGCTGTGTTCTATCCCTATAGTTTGGCCTAAGGCCTTACTATGGAGGGGTAATGATGTCCTCCTCCAAAAGGACTTACGCCAGCATCCCTTGCCTCTCAAAACTGCTGCTGCCAGTGCTCCTGACCCCGCAGCAGGCCACTGATGACCCACGCCTCCAAAGGTGACTCCCAAACACTCACAGGCAAGTCACCTCGCTTATATAATTGATATGCAGAGCACATCATGTGAAATGACAAGTGGGATGAACAAAGCTAGTGGAGGTGATGGAATTCCAGCTGAGCTATTTCAATTCCTAAGAGATGATACTATTAAAGTGCCACACTCAATATACCGGTAAATTTGGAAAACCCAGCAGTGGCCACAAGACTGGAAAAGGTCAGTTTTAATTCAAGTCACAAAAAGGAACTGACAAAGAATGTTCAAACTACTGCAGAATTACACTCATTTCACACGCTAGCAAACTAATGCTCAAAATCTTTCAAGCTAAGCTTCAACATTATGTGAACTGAGAACCAAGGAATTAAAGAGCCTCTTCCTGAAGGTGAAAGAGGAGAATGGAAAGAGGAGAGTAGAAAAGCTAGCTTAAAACTCAATATTCAAAAAACAAAGATCATGGATCCGGTCCCATCACTTCATGGCAAATAGATGAAGAAACAATGTAAACAGTGACAGACTTTATATTCTTGAGCTCCTAAACCACTGCCAACAGTGACTGCAGCCATGAAACTAATAGATGTTTGTTCCTTGGAAGAAAAGCTATGATGAATCAAGACAACATATTAAAAACCAGAGCTATCACTTTGCCAACAAAGTCTAGATAGTCAAAGCTATGGTTTTTCCAGTAGTCATGTACAGATGTGAGAGTTGGCCCATAAGGAAGGCTGAGCACTGAATAACTGATACTTTCAAACTATGGTGCTGGAGAAGACTCTCAAGAAAATCAACACTGAATATTCATATGAAGGACTGATGCTGAAGCTGAAGCTCCAATACTTTGGCCACCTAATGTGAGGGACTGGCACATTGGAAAAGGACCTGATGCTGAGAAAGATTGGAGGCAGAAAGTGAAGGGAGTGACAGAGGATGAGGTGGTTGGATGGCATCATTGACTCAGTGGACATGAGTTTGAGAAAACTCTGGGAGATAGTGAAGGACAGGGAAACCTGGCATGTTGTAGTGTATGGGGTCACAAAGAGTCAGACATGACTGAGCAACTGAACAGCAAAACAACAATCATAATACAATCTGAAATACTTCACTCTGAAAGTTTGAATGAAAATCTTATTCACTAGCATAGTGGCAAATTCTACCTCATATAACTATTGGTTTACTAATTATATGATTGCAAATCTTATAACCAGAGAAAGCCGGGAAAACTATTGGTTTAGTGCCACATTTCAATTACTGAGTAATATCCTCAGTTTGTTTACATTGATAAAATACCCTGAAAAGCATCAACACGTTTCATATAATCAGTAAGTATACTATATGTTTTATTGCAAAGTAGTTCTGAGATTCAGTCATCCATTCTTTTGTGACCCCATGGACTGTAGCCCACCAGGCTCCTCCGTCCACGGGATTCTCCAGGCAAGAACACTGGAGTGGGTTGCCATTTCCTTCTCCAGGGGATCTTCCTAATCCAGGGATTGAACCCAGGTCTCCCTCATTGCAGGCAGATGCTTTAACCTCTGAGCCACCAGGGAAGCCCATTCATATAATATATACACAATTAATACTATATTATCAGATATTATGATATTATAATGAGATATATAGTAACTATTATAACATCGTGCAGTTAACACAATGTCTTTAATGAAGATTGAGGAATCATCACTATCATATCAGCAGATTTCTAAATGATCACAATGTAAATAGGGAAGTATCTTATTGTCTCTGTAATATAACCTTTTTTCAAATGCCTACATTATAATAAACTTGTAGGAAACTATAATCATATGCATTTTTCACTGTAACTATCTCTCATAAGTATATATGTTTTATTTCACCAAAATTACAGGTCATAATACTGGTAAAATAATATGTTGATACAAAGTTAGAATTAAGAACTATTCTTTTAAAGACTCTGGTGGGCATTGATTTTCTTTAAGTAATAATCATAATAAATCAAAAGGGCAGGAGGAAACTTTTGGAGGTGATAGATATGTTTATGATGATTGAAATGGTGGTTAGCAAGAGATGGGGAAGGGAAAATAAGGGTTATTTTTCAATGGATGTAAGTTACAGTTATACAAGGTGAATAAGATCTAGACATCTACTGTAAACCATAGTGCCTGCAGTTAACAAGTAGCTTAATCAAACCCTTAAACATTTATTAAGGGGGATAGATTTCATGTTCAGTATTCTTACCAGCCTTTCATGGATCACAGCCTTGTCATGGCAAAGGGGCTTGCATAACTCACTGAAGCTATGAGCCAAGCCATGCAGGATCACTAAAGATGGGCAGGTAATGGTAGAGAGCTCTGACAAAACCTGGTCTGCTGGAGGAGGGAATGGCAAATCACTCCAAAATTCTTGCCTTGAGAACACCATGAACAATATGAAAAGGCAAAAAGATATAACATTGGAGGATGAGCCCCTCAGGTTGGAAGGTGTCCAATATGCTTCTGGGGAAGAGCAAAGGACAATTACTAATATTTCCAGAAAGAATGAAGTGGCTGGACCAAGGCACAAGCAATGTTCAAGCAATGCACAAACGAGTTGTGGATGTGTCTGGTGGCAAAAGTAAAGTGATGCTTTAAGAATAATACTATGTAGTAACCTGGAATGTTAGGTACATGGATGAATCACAAGCTGAAATTGAAGATTGCCAGGAGAAATATCAACAAACCTTAGATAGAAAGATAATACCACTCTAATGGCAGAAAGTGAAGCAGAACTAAAGAGCTTCTTGGTGAGGGTGAAAGAGGAAAGTGAAAAAACTGGCTTAAAACTCAACATTCAAAAAACTGAGATCATGGCATCTGGTCCCATCACTTTAAGGCTGAAAAAGTGGAAGTAGTGACAGATTTTATTTTCTTGGGTATCAAAATCACTCTGACAGTGACTGAAGCCATGAAATTAAAAGATCCTTGTGCCTCAGAAGAAAGCTATGACAAAGCTAGACAATATACTAAAATGCAAAGACATCAAACTGCTAACAAAGATCCATATAATCATAGCTATGATTTTTTCCAGTATTCATGTACAGATATGAGAGTTGAATTGTAAAATGGCTGAGCACTGAAGAATTGATACTTTTCAATTGTGGTTCTGGAGAAGACTCTTGAGAGTCCCATGAACTGTGAGATCAAATCAGTCAATCCTAAAGGAAATCAGCCCTGAATATTCACTGGAAGGACTAATGAAGCTGAAACTCCAATTCTTTGGCCACCTGATGTGAAGAGCCATCTCATCGGAAAAGACCCAGATGATGGAAATGATTGAAGGCAAAAGGAGAAAGAGACAACAGAGTATGAGATGGTTGGATAGCAACACTGACTCAATGGACATAAATTTGAGCAAACTCCAGGAGATAATGAAAGACAGGGAAACATGGTGTGCTTCAGTCCTTCGGTCATAAAGAGCTGGACACATCTTAGTGACTGAACAACGATTCTTGACACACATACACAAAGCAAAGAGACAAGAAAACTTTTGGAGATGATGAAAAGTGAAAGTGAAGGTCACTTAGTCGTGTGCAACTCTCAGGTGGATTCTTTACCAGCTGAGCCACCAGGGAAGTCCAAGAATACTGGAGTGGGTAGACTATCCCTTCTCCAGCATACATTCCTGACCAAGGAATAAAACTGCGATCTCTTGCATTGTAGGCAGATTCTTTACCAGCTGAAGATATGCATGCTTATTTCCTTAATCACTGTAATGCACACATACATGGTTTATGAATGTAATCAAGTTAATCAGGTTGTAGGCATTAAATGTGCTGTTTTTTGAACATCATTTATACCTCAATAAATCTATTTTTAAAATCCACTTAGAAAAACATGTACTCAGGCTAGAGATATAGGCTTAAAATTGTAAGATGCCTCAGGGGCAATGCATTTATCTTTTGTAAAGATATAACAATATTTTGCTTTTAAAGTGTGAAGTATGTCTATGTTTAATAGAAAGAACTCTGAATTTATCTTTTTTCATCAAATTTATACATAGATGGGACAACTGTGAGTTGAGAAAGCAAGTCATCTAATTTCCCTTTCTAAGCCAAACATCTATTCTTAACTACAAGGAAATATATTCTAACCAAAATTAAAAAAAAAAAAAATCAGCCTCAGATATATAAAATTTCCCTCAATTTTTAAAGAACATAGAAAAACAAGAAATTATATATATATATATATATATATATATATATATATATATTCTGCATTAGCACACAAAAATTGAAGTTTTAATTTTTTAAAAATATAGAAAACCAAGAAAATTTTTTTAAAATATAGAAAATTAGCACACAAAAATTGAATTTTCCATATAATGAAGAATTAGTGTGAAACAGTAAGAGTACAGAGATCATGGTAGTTATAATTGCACATAAGTGGTAAGAGTATGATAGGAACTCTGAAGGAAAATTGAGTTAATCTCAGAAAATTATATGTGTGTGTGTGTGTATATATATATATATATATATATATATATATATATATTCTTTTTTCTACCTACCTATCATCTATCTATCCATTGACTACCCCAGAATATTTTAGGAAATATAAGAATATATAATACACACTACCACTCACATCCTTTAAGTCATAAGAACAGTTACCTTGTTAAAGTCATGTAGCATATAGATAACTCCACTCTATAATTCTGAGAGAACATCAGTGAAAATAAAAAATAATGCTTTAGTATCTTTATAGAAATATATTTGACCTCAGTCAGTTCAGGTGTCTGAAAAAATTAACCATCAGCCGCTGTGAACCACTAATTTATGGAATGATTTCCATTCCCAGAACATTTAATTTAATTTCTAGGAAATGGTTCACTTTGCCAGCCTCTTTTTCCTTTTTGTGATATGTAGGTAAATGTGTGAATTGAATATAAGTAAAGAAAAAGATAAACATGTTGAACACTCTCCTACCAAAGAAGTCTGCAAGCATAACATGTTTTCTAAGTCATGTACAAAATCATGATGGTTTTTCTTTTATATTTTTCTAATAATAAAATTATACTTTGAATATTTCAAGTATGATTATTTTCTTCTAGTTTTCAACTCATTTTCAAATTAAAGTATTGATTGTTTTTTCTGAAATTAAGAGTATAAATTGTGTGTTTCAGTCATTGTTGAAAAATTTAAAAATAAAAAATAAATGTAAAGATATTAAATTATCTGAAGACTTGGCATACATAAAAAAAATGAATCATATTGTTTTATGACTTGCCTTAAGGTTATATTATTTATTATAATGATATAAATATGTCACTTATTATTTGTAGAACATACAATAATAATATTCATTTTAAAGTTCTCATACTCTAGATATGTGTGATTATGTGTGTTTAGTAGGATTGTGTGTGTTTAAGTGTTTGAGTATGTGTATATTCTCTTACATTTGTATTTAACAAAATGTTCTACAATGAGATTTTCTATTATTTTCATTGATTAATAATTTTTTTTGTTCTAGTACAACATTACTGTTTGTAAAGAAGTAATGTTTTTAAACATAAGATAGTAAAACTAGTCTGTATTTTATCAAATACAGTCTGCATTTACTATTTGTGTTTTTATTCAAATTTTGAAATAACTTTATACAATTATAAAATACACTTGTGACAATAGGGTATATTTAAATATAAATTTTATTCAGAACCATTTATAATATTGATTTAGCCAAGTATTCAATCATATTGTGTATTACATTTTGATCAGTATTGAATATTTATAATGGAATTAACTTCCATAAAGCTATTAGTAAATAATGTGTCATTTGGTGTTTTTCAGTGAAATGGAATATGCATTCTATTTTAGTTTCTATCTTGTTTCTATCTTGTTCCAAACATATATAATTTCTATCCTATTATTGTTGATATATGAGAGTTATTGACTTCTATAATTTTATATTGTAACAGGGTAGTGCGTCAAACTCTTATATTTCTTTATGTTCTAAGTTTACATTAGCTTCTTGTAATCTTTCCAAATAGATAGTCATATTCTTTGTTAATTAGAGCAACTAGCCAAAATCTATCAGTTTTCTTCATGATTCTTTACTTCTTGCAGGACATCATTAAATAATTGTGGTGAGCATTCCTTCTTATTTTCAACTTTTTCGTGAACTCCTGCTAGTGATTTACCATTAAGTATTTTACTGTGTAGTAGGTTGATTTAATCATTTCAGTAGTCTCCTTTATCTCAAATTATGTATTTTCTTTTGTAAAACACCCCATTGATTTATGTTTGAATATCTTTTCAGAAATTTCTTGGTGATAAGTATCAAATGATTAATCTTCAGATAAAGTGAGATAAACCATAGTATTTATTTCACAAAGAACAGTATATGAAGCCTGAACTTAGCTTAAGTCTAGTATTATTGTGGGATCCTTTATTAAATTATAATTGTTATCCAGGTTTAGATGAAGTCAATTAAGTTTTTACTTTTTAAAATGTGATTCTTATAGTCCAGACATGCGCTGATAAACTACTAAAACCACTACATACACTACTGCTTCATTTTCTAATTCTTTGAATTGATCAAATTCAAGAGAAAATACAATCCATTTATACCCTGCTTCTGGGATTCTTCCTCTTTGTGCTGCCACTTCTTCATTTAATTAAGATTTCTATAAATCGCACTATCCTCTACCTCTGCCTTGCATTCTTTTCCTTGGAAATTTTCATTTCTGAATAGGTTAAAGTGATTTCAGTCACTACTCATTGTTTACTATTATTCAAAAACTTTCAAAGAAGAAATAGCATCTCAGTGATTGAAATTCTACTTACAAGGCAAAAAGATGGCCACTTAAACTTTTGGTTAGTATAATTTTAATCTTGTGGGTTAGGAGACTGAATGTGTGGTGTAAATCTTGACTTCCTCCTTGTTTCAGTTAAATTCAATGTGTTCAAATTTGTATACCATAAAATATGGATAGTTTAATATTTCCTCTACACATCTTTATAGTAGATTGTTTACAAAAATGACTGTAATTATCCCACTCTTTGTAATCATGTCCCTTGCAAATTGATTTTGCTTTACTTTCCATCAAGAAAAAGAAGTCTACTCCATTCTTTGAGCCTAAGTTGGCCTTATGATTTATTTTGTTGTTGTTGTTGAGTCAGTCTCTTAAGTCGTGCCGGAAGCACGTCAGGCTTCCCTGTCCGTGACTATCTCCCTGAATTTGCTCAAACTCATGTCCAATAGTGATGCTGGAAACAAACCTAGAAGTACAGAGATAAGATCACAGCCTGTGTTTAGGTATAATAACAATAACCAATGTTAAAGTGATACAGAATATGTAAGATTTATGATGCATAGGCTTCCCTGATAGCTCAGTTGGTAAAGAATCCACTTGCAATACAGTAGACGCCCGTTCAATTCTTGGGTCTGTAAGATCCTCTGGAGGAGGGGATAGGCTACCCACTCCAGTATTCTTGCCTTCCCTTGTGGCTCAGCTGGTAAAGAATCTGCCCGCAAAATGGAAGACCTGGGTTCGATCCCTGGGTTGGGAAAATCCCCTGGAGAAGGGAAAGGCTTACCCACTCTAGTATTCTGGCCTAGAGAATTCCATGGACTGTGAGGTCCATCGGGTCCCAAAGCGTCAGATATGACTGATATTCACTTTCACTCTTTTTCAATTTCATAATTTATGTGCATGCTTAGTTTATAGGACACGTCCCAACTCTTTGTGACCCCATGGACTGCAGCCCACTAGGCTCCCCTTGTCCATGGGATTTTCCAGGCAAAAATACTGGAGTGGGTTACCATTTCCTCCTCCAGGGGGTCTTCCCCACTCAGGGACTGAACCCGAGTCTCTTGCATTGGTAGGCAGATCACTTAGCCACCTAGGAAGCCGTTAAGCTTTATATACAGTATGCAAATGTATTAAAAGATAATAAAATTATATTTTAGGAAATCCAAAAGTTTACATTAGCCCTAGTTCTGGGTAGAATACGGAGAAGGCAATGTCACCCCACTCCAGTACTCTTGCCTGGAAAATCCCATGGGCGGAGGAGCCTGGTAGGCTGCAGTACATGGAGTCGCTAAGAGTCGGACATGACTGAGTGACTTCACTTTCACTTTTCCCTTTCATGCATTGGAGAAGGAAATGGCAACCCACTCCAGTGTTCTTGCCTGGAGAATCTGAGGTATGGGGGAGCCTGGTGGCCTGCCATCTATGGGGTTGCACAGAGTCCGACTCAACTGAAGTGACTTAGCAGCAGTAGCAGCAGTAAGTAGAATAATTAGACTCTTTTTCCATTCCATTGAAGAAAATATCATTAGCCCAAACTCATTTGTTAAAAAAAAAAAGTCTCATATGAAGGCCAGTAATTAATGGTATATAATTTGTGTGTATTAAAGATCAGTTTTTATTTATTATTCCTGATACAAGCTGCTTCCAATTTTATTTAATGTGTTTATGCTTTCTTGTGAGTTTCAATTTGAATCAAATAGAATCATATTTTATTTTTACATTGCTTTTTATAGCTAATAATATTCTGTTATAGTGTGCCTCTCATACAAATTTTAATACTATTAAATCACTATTTAGCATTTTGTAAATTTAGATGACTGAAACATTTAACTACAATATTTAAAAATACAGTACATAGAATTTCTAAATATTGTGAAAAGCTTGATAATTTTATGGTGAAAGGGAGAAATAAAGTCAGTCAGATATTAAAAAATAATAAGACAAAATCAGAAAATTCTCTAAGACTAAAGAAAATAAAACATTGTGACTGGAGTAAAAGCATTTTCAGGAGATAATTGAAGGGAATATAAACATAAAGTGGAGAAAGAAACGGCAACCCACTCCAGTATTCATGCCTGGAAAATCCCATGGACCGAGGAGCCTGGTGGGCTACAATCCATGGGGTCGCAAAGAGTCGGACACGACTGAGTGACTTCTGTGTGTGTGTATAAACATAAAGACTTGGAACTAGAAAATTGAGAAATGTGAAACATAAAAAAAAATCTTTTTTTTTTTTTTTTGTTGTCGTTGTTTTGAATTTGATAAGTACTACTTACCACACCTTCCTCTTCTTCCCATTTATGCTGTTGGTGGTTAATTTTATACACCAACTTGCCTAGGCTAGAGCACCCATTGGTTTAGTTAAACGTGAAGTGTTGTGAAGGCATTTTGTAGAGGGGTTGACATCTACATCTATAACCTGACTTTAAGAAAAGTAGATTACCTTTGACAATGTGAATGAGCCTCATCCAATCAGATGAAGAGCTTAAGAGCAAAAACTAAGTTTTCTGAAAGAAATTCTATCTCAAGACCATAATATTAGCCTCTGCTAAGTTCCCTGATGAATTTTGGACTCACTCTGATATCAATTTCTACCTGAATTTTTGAGATGACTGGCCTGAGTTACGAATTACGTACTCACCAGCCCTAACAATCACATGAAAGTGAAAAAGTGAAAGTTTTTGTCACTCAGTCATGTATGACTCTCTGTGACCCCATGGACTGTAGCCCACCAGACTTCTCTGTCCATAGAATTCTCCAGACAAGAATACAAGAGTGGGTAGTCATTGCTTTTTCCAGTGGATTTTCCTGACCCAGGGATTGAACCTGGGTCTCTGGCATTGCAGGTAGATTGGTTACCATCTGAGCTCACATGAGCCAATTCTTAAAATATAAAAGCCTATAAATATATGTGTGTGTATATATGTATAGATACAGACATAGACCAATCAATATATATAGATGTAGATACAGGGTAGATATAGATGACCTGCCCAGTGGCTCCCCAGTGGCTCAGTGGTAAAGAATCTGTCTGCCAAATGCAGGAGACTCGGGAGATGTGAGTTCAATGCTTGGGTTGGGAAGATCCCCTGGAAGAGGGCATGGCAACCCACTCCAGTATTCTTGCCTGGAGAATCCCATGGACAGAGGAGCCTGGTGGGGTCCATGAACTAGCAAAAGAGTTGGACAGGTCATAGCAACTAAACAACAGTAACAATAGATATAGACATAGATATATCATATTGGTTCTCTGGAGACCCCTGACAAATAAAGGCATGTTTCCTAAACAAACTATTCACTTTTGTCCCAAATTTCTGATGTATTCAAACTCCAAACCCTTTTTATTTCCATCAACTTTTATTTAAATTGTATTTATTCATTTATTTATTTTTAGTTGCTTTAGGTCTTCATTGCTATGCACTGGTTTTCTCTAGTTGAGGTGCGTGGGCTTCTCATTGCAGTGGCTTCTCTTTTTGCAGAGCTTGGGCATGGGCTCTGGGGTACTCAGGCTCAGAAATTGTGGTGCTGAGACTTACTTGCCCTGCAGCATGTGAAATCTTCCAAGACCAGGAATCAAACTCTTTTCCTCTGCATTGTCAGGGGAATTCTTAACCACTGGACCACCAAGAAAGTCCATTCACCAACTTTTATTTTTTACTGCTACTACTGCCTTATGGCTTCCCCTCCCCCATCTTGATAATTATATATTTTCACTTTGCTCATATGGATTGTACCCATTCGAACACAGTGCTTTTGGGAAAACCTGGACTTCAAAACCCCAGCCTTGGACTAGAGTCCTTTGGAGAATCCTAATGTTAAAATTTCCCTCAGCTTTTGCTTGTCTGTAAAGTTTTTGATTTCTCATTCATTTTGAATGAGATCCTTGCTGGGTACAATAATCTAGGCTGTAGGTTATTTTCTTTCATCATTTTCAGTATGTCTTGCCATTCCCTCCTGGCTTGAAGGGTTTCTATTGAAAGATCAGCTGTTATCCTTATGGGAATTCCCTTGTGTGTATTTGTTGTTTTTCCCTTGCTGCTTTTAATATTTGTTCTTTGTGTTTGATCTTTGTTAATTTGATTAATATGTGTCTTGGGGTGTTTTGCCTTGGGTTTATCCTGTTTGGGACTCTCTGGGTTTCTTGGACTTGAGTGATTATTTCCTTCCCCACTTTAGGGAAGTTTTCAACTATTACCTCCTCAAGTATTTTCTCATGGTCTTTCTTTTTGTCTTCTTCTTCTGGGACCCCTATGATTTGAATGTTGTAGTATTTAATATTGTCCCGGAGGTCATGCTGGAGAGGGTGTGGAGAAACGGGAACCCTCTTACACTGTTGGTGGGAATGCAAACTAGTACAGCCACTATGGAGAACAGTGTGGAGATTCCTTAAAAAAACTGGAAATAGAACTGTCTTATGATCCAGCAATCCCACTGCTGGGCATACACACTGAGGAAACCAGAATTGAAAGAGACATGTGTACCCCCAGTGTTCATTGCAGCACTGTTTATAATAGCTAGGACATGGAAGCAACCTAGATGTCCATCAGCAGATGAATGGATAAGAAAGCTGTGATACATATACACAATGGAGTATTACTCAGCCATTAAAAAGAATACATTTGAATCAGTTCTAATGAGGTGGATGAAACTGAAGCCTATTATACAGAGTGAAGTAAGCCAGAAGGAAAAACACCAATACAGTATAATAACGCATATATATGGAATTTAGAAAAATGGTAACAATAACCCTGTATACGCGACAGCAAAAGAGACACTGATGTATAGAACAGTCTTTTGGACTCTGTGGGAGAAGGAGAGGGTAGGATGATTTGGGAGAATGGCACTGAAATAGGTATAATATCATGTATGAAACGAGTCGCCAGTCCAGGTTCGATGCATGATACTGGATGCTTGGGGCTAGTACACTGGGACGACCCAGAGGGATGGTATGGGGAGGGAGGAGGGAGGAGGGTTCAGGATGGGGAACACATGTATACCTGTGGCAGATTCATTTTGATATATGGCAAAACCAATACAATATTGTAAAGTTAAATACAATAAAATTAAAAAAAATAAAAATATAAAATTTCCCAACTCTCTGATCTTTTCTCAAATCAGAATTTTCTGGTACTGTCCCCAATTCAGTTTCTTACACCCTGCATGCATCCTTTGTAACATTTCCCACAATTTGTAATTGTAATTGCATATTTTTTAAGTTTGATATTTCACTCCACTCAGTTCAATTCAGTTGCTCAGTCATGTCCAACTCTTTGCAACCCATGGGCTGCAGCAGGCCAAGCTTCCCTGTCTATCACCATCTCCCAGAGCTTGCTCAAACTCATGTTCATTGAGTCAGAGATGCCATCCAACAATCTCATCCTCTGTCGTCCCCTTCTCCTCCTGTCTTCAATCTTTCCCAGTATCAGGGTCTTTTCCAATGAGTCAGTTCTTCTCATCAGGTGGAACTGATGCTTTTGGGATCCAAAGGCTGACGGATTTTGACTCCACTACTAATGAGGAGAAGGCAGAAAGTGAAGAGGAACTAAAAAGCCTCTTGATGAAAGTGAAAGAGGAGAGTGAAAAAGTTGGCTTAAAACGCAACGTTTAGAAAACTAAGATTATGGCATCTGGTCCCATCACTTCATGGCAAATAGATGGGGAAACACTGTCAGACTTTATTTTTTGGGGCTCCAAAATCACTGCAGATAGTGATTTCAGCCATGAAATTAAAAGATGCTTATTCCTTGGAAGGAAAGTTATGACCAACCTAGATAGCATATTCAAAAGCAGAGACATTACTTTGCCAACAAAGTTCTGTCTAGTCAAGGCTATGGTTTTTCCAGTGGTCATGTATGGATGTGAGAGTTGGACTATGAAGAAAGCTGAGTGCTGAAGAATTGACACTTTTGAACTGTAGTGTTAGAGAAGACTCTTGAGAGTCCCTTGGACAGCAAGGAGATCCAACCAGTCCATCCTAAAGGAGATCAGTCCTGGGTGTTCATTGGAAGGACTGATGCTAAAGCTGAAACTCCAATACTTTGGCCACCTCATGCAAAGAGTTGACTCATTGGAAAAGACTCTGATTCTGGAAGGGATTGGGGGCAGGAGGAGAAGGGGACGACAGAGGATGAGATGGCTGGATGGCATCACTGACTCAACAGACATGAGTTTGGATAAACTCCAGGAGTTGGTGATGGACAGGGAGGCCTGGCGTGCTGCAATTCATGGGGCCGCAAAGACTCGGACATGACTGAGCAACTGAACTGAACTGAACTGAGTGAGGCAATAACATCCATGAGCTAAAATGTTGTGTGTGTGTGTGTGTTTACATCACTGTGTCCCATGTTCCTGCAGGATTTAGATTGTAAAAGTTGATCAAAATATTTTTATTGAAAGAGCAACATTAATGTGTTTCATTGATAGAGATATTGTGATCTTTTTTCCTTTCCCCTTCAGTAAAGTCATCCTTGGTTAAAAACACTTCTGTACCAAAATGTTACATTTCCTTGGTGATTTAAAAGAAGTGAGAAAGGACAGTTGTTTATTTAACTTATATGCAGAGTACATCATGAGAAATGCTGGACTGGAAGAAACACAAACTGGAATCAAGATTACCAGGAGAAATATCAATAACCTCACATATGCAGATGACACCACCCTTATGGCAGAAAGTGAAGAGGGACTCAAAAGCCTCTTGATGAAAGTGAAAGTGGAGAGTGAAAAAGTTGGCTTAAAGCTCAACATTCAGAAAACGAAGATCATGGCATCCAGTCCCACCACTTCATGGGAAATGGACGGGGAAACAGTGTCAGACTTTATTTTTCTGGGCTCCAAAATCACTGCAGATGGTGACTGCAGCCATGAAATTAAAAGACGCTTACTCCTTGGAAGGAAAGTTATGACCAACCTAGATAGCATATTCAAAAGCAGAGACATTACTTTGCCAATAAAAGTCTGTCTAGTCAAGGCTATGGTTTTTCCTGTGGTCATGTATGGATGTGAGAGTTGGACTGTGAAGAAGGCTGAGCGCCAAAGAATTGATGCTTTTGAACTGTGGTGTTGAAGAAGACTCTTGAGAGTCCCTTGGACTGCAAGGCGATCCAACCAGTCCATTCTGAAGGAGATCAGCCCTGGGATTTCTTTGGAAGGAATGATGCTAAAGCTGAAACTCCAGTACTTTGGCCACCTCATGCAAAGAGTTGACTCATTGGAAAAGACTCTGATGCTGGGAGGGATTGGGGGCAGGAGGAGAAGGGGACGACAGAGGATGAGATGGCTGGATGGCATCACTGATTCAATGGACGTGAGTTTGAGTGAACTCTGGGAGTTGGTGATGGACAGGGAGGCCTGGCGTGCTTGGATTCATGGGGTCACAAAGAGTCCGACACGACTGAGCGACTGATCTGATATATATATATATATTTTAAGTGGTTTGTTTTTGCTTGCATCAGCTAAGTCTCAGCTCATAGATGTATCATTATTTTTGTTTATTTTTTAAATTTAATTTAATTTTTTTTTTTTTTACTTTACAATATTGTATTGGTTTTGCCATACACCAACATGCATTCGCCACAGGTGTACACATGTTCCCATCCTGAACCCCCCTTCCACCTCCCTCCCCATACCATCCCTCCGGTGGCTCTTGGGAGAAGGTCTTCCCCACACTGTAGAGAATACCTCAAATGGATCAACCAGGTAAACAGGAGGTGTTTAGCCAATGCTAGCTAGTGGTATGAAGACCTGACTGCAGCTCCATTGGCTTCTCTGAGGCTGGTTGGATTCTGGTCAGTATCCTATCCTCATCACTATGCTTTATTCCTTACGACCATGTGAAAGCCTATTGCTTTCAGCTCCTTGACCTAATCTAATGTGATGATTCATATCTTTCTTTTCACATCTCCCAGTACATAAATTCATCATCTTACTTCCAATAGGACTGAAAGATTAGCTGAAGAAATTCAATATTTTCTTTTAGAAAGAATATATATTATGATGTGGCATTGTTTTTAATTTTATTTTATTTTTAAACTTTACATAATTGTATTAGTTTTGCCAAATATCAAAATGAATCTGCCACAGGTATACATGTGTTCCCCATCCTGAACCCTCCTCCCTCCTCCCTCCCCATACCATCCCTCTGGGTCGTCCCAGTGCACTAGCCCCAAGCATCCAGTATCGTATATCGAACCTGGACTGGCATCTCGTTTCATACATGATATTTTACATGTTTCAATGCCATTCTCCCAAATCTTCCCACCCTCTCCCTCTCCCATAGAGTCCATAAGACTGTTCTATACATCAGTGTCTCTTTTTCTGTCTCGTACACAGGGTTATTGTTACCATCTTTCTAAATTCCATATATATGCGTTATTATACTGTATTGGTGTTTTTCCTTCTGGCTTACTTCACTCTGTATAATAGGCTCCAGTTTCATTCACCTCATGTGGCATTTTATTTTTGACTTTCAAGAGTTTATTTATGTAGTCAGGTTAGTAATACTTAGGGTTTTATCTCTGCATTTTCAGTAAGTCTAAGATTGTCAGAAGAAATATCAATAACTTCAGATATGCAGATGACACCACCCTTATGGCAGAAAGTGAAGAGGGACTAAAAAGCCTCTTGATGAAAGTGAAAGAGAAGAGTGAAAAAGTTGGCTTAAAGCTCAACATTCAGAAAACGAAGATCATGGCATCCGGTCCCATCACTTCATGGGAAATAGATGGGGAAACAGTGGAAACAGTGTCAGACTTTATTTTTCTGGGCTCCAAAATCACTGCAGATGGTGACTGCAGCCATGAAATTAAAAGATACTTACTCCTTAGAAGGAAAGTTATGACCAACCTAGATAGCATATTCAAAAGCAGAGATATTACTTTGCCAACAAAGGTTCATCTAGTCTAAGGCTATGGTTTTTCCAGTGGTCATGTATGGATGTGAGAGTTGGACTGTGAAGAAAGCTGAGTGCTGAAGTATTGATGCTTTTGAACTGTGGTGTTGGAGAAGACTCTTGAGAGTCCTTGGACTGCAAGGAGATCCAACCAGTCCATTCTGAAGGAGATCAGCCCTGGGATTTCTTTGGAAGGAATGATGCTATAGATGAACTCCAGTACTTTGGCCACCTCATGCGAAGAGTTGACTCATTGGAAAGGACTCTGATGCTGGGAGGGATTGGGGGCAAGAGGAAAAGGGGACGACAGAGGATGAGATGGCTGGATGGCATCACTGACTCGATGGACATGGGTCTCAGTGAACTCCGGGAGTTGGTGATGGACAGGGAGGCCTTGTGTGCTGCGATTCATGGGGTTGCAAAGACTCGGACATCACTGAGCAACTGATCTGATCTGATCTGATCTGAGAGGCAATGTGGATAGGATAGCATTTTTATGAATGTTCAAAAAGAGTATTATAAGCATTAATATTTCAGGATACAGCCCTATTGCAAATTGATGAATGAATACATGAATGGATGGATGGGTGGATGATTGAGAAGATGATAGTGAAATATGTGTCACACAAACACAGCACATATTCAAAATACAGTTTGATTCTAGATAATCAATGGAAACGGAGGAGGCAATGGCACCCCACTCCAGTACTCTTGCCTGGAATATCCCACTGATGGAGGAGCCTGGTACGCTGCAGTCCATGAGGTTGCTAAGAGTTGGACATGATTGAGCGACTTCACTTTCACTTTTCACTTTCATGCATTGGAGAAGGAAATGGCAACCGACTCCAGTGTCCTTGCCTGGAGAATCCCAGGGACGGGGGAGCCTGGTGGGCTGCCGTCTATGGGATCACACAGAGTCGGACACAACTGAAGCGACTTAGCAATCAATAGAAAATATGGAAATCAAAGTTTTTTATGTTAATAGTGTAAACACAATTTGACTTTCTGATAGATATTTGTTGAGAGTTTTAAGGAAATCATGTTTTTCACCCATTTCCCTACTGTTCTACAATTTATTTATATTTTAAAATGTATACATCTATTTCTGTTTATACTTTAAGAAAGATGTTTCACTTGATTAAAAAACTTGCTCAGTATTTTACAGAAAATAGGAGACAAATATGGTCTGGAAGCACAAGGCCTTGACACTATTCTTTTATTCTTTCTATTGTCCCTGACTGTCACATTTATATATTTCTGAAATAGAATTAAGTAATCAGAAATAATGAAAACTGTCAATACTTTGGTTTTCAAATAAAAGGCATAGAGATATGTTCTGACACAATTTAAAATGTTTTATGGTTTTATTTTTCATTCATTTCATATTATCTTCCTTAGTGATAGTTTGAATAGTCTAGAATTTATTGAAATAATTATATTGCTAACCTGTTTTATTGTATTACATGACCAAACAGATTTGCAACACCTTTATTTCTTATAGTTACAATTAAACTGCTTTCCTTTATGAATGTATCCAAGTATACTTATTTAGTTATAAAGTACATGATTGCACATGTTACTGCAACCATTTGATATTTTATAATAGAATCGATAAGTAATGAAGCACCTTAGTAATTATGGGATTTACAATGTTTAAACTACAAAATATACTTGCTACTATTTAGAAAAGACATAGGAATAATTTGCATAATTTACACTCATATGATTCACTTCTAAGTATAATGTGATGCACAGTACTAGGCTGATTAATTTTTCCTTGGTTTTTATCCAGAATGTGGTCAGAGTTTTAGTGAATTAATTTGACCACCATTATGTGTAATGGGCTGAAGTTACATTAATCTACTAAGTGATAGATCCATCAAAGCTTATGAAGAACTAATTCATCTGAATAAGAACTAACAAAATTAATTATATTTTCAACACAAGGAAAGAACACTGCATAGTGTTATAACTTAAAATTAAATTTTAGGCTATATAAAGATACTTTTTTTTCAAAACATCAGTTAATTTTTCATAGGATGATAGTAGTTGAAACGTGGTGGGTAGTGTTTATTAGAGAGAGTACATAATTATATTAACCCAGGTGTAACAAATGTCCAAAATGTACTATTATTAATTTTAATGCATAATAAAATATAAATTACAACTCCATGAAGAGAATTAAAACTGAAGATTATAAAAGATCATTAAAGATTCAATTTGGTAAACCTTTCTTATTCATTAATAATCCTACAAGTGAGAAATCATAAGCACTGGGAATGTACCCTTAGCCAGAAAAATTAAATTTTCTACATTAAATCTTAATTTTTTATATTAATATAAGTACAAACACACATAAACACACCATACATATACCATACACACAAACACCCCACATAATTTACTTAACATGAATAATATTTTAAGGAATATATACATTAAATATAAAATTATTTCTGATGCTTTTATCAGAATCAATTCTAGATTTCTGATACTCTGGCTAGAGTTGATTCTGACAAGAGTATGCTTTTTTTTTTTTAACTTCAGGGGTTATTTAAATAATTTTCAGAATTTTTAAATTTATGACATATGTGATGGACTGAATACTGTGTCACCTCAAAAATGCTTTGTTGAAATTCTGATCTCTAAGTTGATGATGAGGTGGAGCCTTTGGGGTATGATTAGACTGTGAGGCTAGAACCCTCATGAATGGACTAATGACTTTATAAAAGAGACCCCCAGAGTCCTCTTGTCCTTTCTGCCACGTGAAGACACAGCAAGAAGACAGCTGTCTATGACCCAGAGAGGGGGTCCTTAGCAGGTAGGTGCCTTGATCATTTCCTTCTCGATCTCCAGAACTGTGAGAAATAAATATTGATTCACGGCTTCCCTGATGGCTCAGTGGTAAAGGATCTGCTTGCCAATGCAGGAGACATGAGTTCAATTCCTGGGTGAAGAAGATCCACTGGAGGAGGAAATGACAACCCAGTCCAGTATTTTTGCCTGGGAAATTCCATGGACAGAGGAGACTGGTAGGCTACATTCCATGGGGTCGCAAAATGCCGGACACAACTGAGCACGCACAATCAAAAAAGCAAACAAATACATAGTCTATGGCAGTTTGTTACAGAAACCTGAATGGACTAAAATAGCATATATTTGAAAAATATGATCAGTGAGAGATGCATGGTTTAAGTTTGAATGAGTTTGATTATTATGAAATGATGTTTATAATAATGCCACTTGAATGCAGGGAGTATACAGATTTGATACAATTACTTAGTGTCAAATATTAGTCATGTCTTTCAATTTATGCCAAACAAATTCAACTTTACAACACTAATATTGAACTAATTTGAAGACATACTAAAACATAAAATCAAAGGAGAGAATGAAGCTTGACAGATTTACTGCAGAGAAACCGAAAGATTCTATATCACCAAGAGAATGAATAAAGCTAAAAGCAAATAATAAAATCAAGAAGATACTTGAATTATTTTTATATTTTCACATAATCTTTATTAAGTTATAAAAACTAAATATTAATTTGGAATTGAATAGCTGTCTACATACACTTCAAACATGATAATTTGCCAGCTTTCTCTTACTTTCCCACCAAGAAAATCCACATGTAGGGTCTGAAATTTATTGCCTGCAACTTCCTTTCTCTCTCTTTCACTTTTCACAGACATATTTTTTTATAAATATATAATTATATGTATGAAGTATTATTCTCTCAACTTGTTTCTTTGTGCAATAGGGGAAAAACAACAGACTTTTTTTGTGTGTTGACAGATAATGGATAAAAAGCTACTATATATGCTGTGTAATTCTTCATATATCCTAAAAGACATGGACCAAATTATTATCTATCTCTCTATAGTTCTCCTTTCACTCTTCAGTTTAGTTCAGTCATGCAGTCGTGCCCAAATCTTTGTGACCCCATGGACTGCAGCACACCAGGCTTCCCTCGTCCATAACCAACTCCCAAAGCTTGCTCATACTCATGTCTGTTGAGTCGGTGATGCCATCCAACCATCTCATCCTCTATCATTCCCTTCTCTTCCTGCCTTCAATCTTTCCCAGTATCAGAGTCTTTTCCAGTGAGTTCTTCACATTAGGTGACCAAAGTATTGGAGTTTCAGCTTCACATCAGTCCTTCCAATGAATATTCAGGACTGATTTCCTTTAGGATGGACTGGTTGGATCTCCTTGCAGTCCAAGGGACTCTCAAGAGTCTTCTCCAGCACCACAGTTCAAAAGCATCTATTCTTTGGCACTCAGTTTTCCTTATAGTCCAACTCTCACATGCCTACATGACCACTGGAGAAACCAAAGCTTTTGCTAGACAGACCTTTGTTGGCAAAGAAATGTCTCTGGTTTTTAATATGCTGTCTAGTTTGGTCATAACTTTTCTTTTAAGGAGCAAGCGTCTTTTAACTTCATGGCTGAAGTCACCATCTGAAGTGATTTGGGAGCCCCCCAAAATAAAGTCTTTCACTGTTTCCATTGTCTTTCTATTTGCCATTAAGTGATGGAACCAGATGCCATGATCTTCGTTTTCTGAATGTTGCGTTTTAAGCCAAATTTTTCACTATCCTCTTTCACTTTCATCAAGAGGCTTTTTAGGTTTCTTCGCTTTCTGCCATAAAGTGGAGTCATCTGGATATCTGAGGTTATTGATATTTCTCCTGGCAATCTTGATTCCAGCTTGTGCTTCATCCAGCCAGGCATTTTGCCTGATGTATATGCATATATGTTAAATAAGCAGGGTGACAATACACAGCCTTGATGTATTCCCTTCCCAATTTGGAACCAGTCTGTTGTTCTGCATCCAGTTCTAACTGTTGCTTCTTGACTTTCACTGTTATTTACTCAAATTTTGCCCAGGTGATTGATATCCACAGTTTTTCTGGGGTGAATATAATTTTGTGATTTCTGAGCTAGGTGAGGCCCACCCTGTTTATTGTCTAGTTTCCTGAAAGGAGGGCTCCTTTTGTAATAGATCTGTGACTTATTTGCATACTGGATTCTCTGCCACTGTTGACTTTGTCCTGTCTCTGCCATATGTCTGCTTCAGATCCCAAAACCACACAGCAGATCTGCTTCCTGAAGCACAGTTGTCTTTCTCACATCATCCCATCATTCCCCTAATTCATTTCTTGTTTTTGTGCCACACAAGTTCAGGAACTTTTGCTATGCTCTTTGTATTGTGGAATACCTGTACTGTGCTGACCATGAATATGGTCTTACTTTCCCTGACTCTTTGAAATTCTGATCCCGGATTACCAGCAAAATAAAGTATAATAAGTAAATCTATGAATCTGAGTTGATCACACATGAATTTAATAAGAGAGTTTTAGGATGATTAGGACTTACTGAAAATAAGACTATACTAGTTTAATATTGACATGATACTTTAAAAGCATTAATCCTGTAAAGCAGCAACTTGAATACAATTCTGAAGCATTCTGTAGCTTATCTAAGCTTGTAAAATTCTGTGTACGAATTTACATGAATGTGTTGATGAGATTCCAACAAAATTCCACACTGAATTTTGATCTGATTTAAAACTGATTATGCTTTGAAAATATTTCAAAGAAAGAGAGGACAGGTTTTCATGTGTTCTGTCCCTTACAACCTGTGTGACCTTGACAAGTTGCCAATTCTCTTTGAATTTTGTTTTTCTCTTCACTCAAATAGGAATAATGCCTGGAGAATTCCAAGGACAGAGGAGTCTGGCGGGCTACAGTCCATGGGATTATAAAAAGTCGGACATGACTGTGTGACTGCCTTTCTTTTCACTTTCCTTTGTCTCACAGTATATTATTAGAATCATAAGGCATAACTTTCTAAAAAAAGATATATTACATGCTATAAATTACTTCTTAAAAAATAACATCATCAGTTTCTTTAAACTTCCAACTAAGGTAGAAAGTCTCCTCTTAAGCATGCTTCAACATTCAGTGTCATTTTATTTGGAGGAACCACCGGTAATTAGTTAAGATTTGGAATTCATTGTCACAGCTTGTACTTTCTAAGCTCTCACCCATACGAACTGCACTCATTTCCTTTGCACAGCTTGACCTTTTCTAATTAATGCACAGGATTGCCTAACTGCAACTTGCATTGATGTGCTGTGCCTATCAGAAATTGAAAAAGTTCCAGTTCTATAAATTTCCAAACACTCACACTTAAAAATATACATATCTTTAAAATTGTAGTATGTTGGATAGTATCCAAATTATTCTTAGTTCATTATTTCCTACATTTCAGGAGTGACTATTATGGAGTACATTTCTTACAATTGCCAAATTGATGTTTTATAAGTATTTTTTATTCTTTAGCCAATTGTTTAGACAATTCTAAACAATTTTAAGTAATATATCTCAAGCATTTTCTTTCTTAATTTCTCTTAACAACATATCCTAAGTGTAGAACTCATCTTTTCTTATTTCACAAACAAGCAGAGGATAAGATTTAATTTTTAAAGAAAATTGAAGGTTCAAAAGAAGATAAAAACAGATCATAAACCACAATTACTACTCAAGTTCAAGGAACTTTAGGGTCACTTATTGAAATACTTCTCTGGCTAGCCCCTGGGCTCATCCATCCTCCCACTCCCAATATGATGTGAGCCAGCCTGTGTGTCTCCACCAAGGCCTTTCCAGCACCCCCTCCTAGAATTCAGATTAAAAAAAAAAAAAAAAGAACACCAAGTCATCAAAAAACACAGACACAACTCAGAAAGTTTGCAAGTACCTGTTTTTCCTCCTCTGATTACCAACCAAAATTACAATGGATGACCCAAGAAAACACACCAACTTTTACCTATGACTTCATTATTCCCTGGAACATCCATGTATGCAATTACAATTTTAGAAAAGATTCAAAACAAATTTTTTTAAAGAGAAAAAAAAATACCAGGTTGTAATATAAGTTGCTATGAGCTGACACTTATCTTGCCCTTTCCTTAGAAAAATATCCACAGCTAGGAGAGACGTGCCCTGAGAGGAGGCAGGAAGGTAATTGCCTGATATTTTAGATGAGATTGGCAAATTTCAAAGTAGAAATATTAGTACCATACATCTTATAAGAAGGGGAAACTGAAATTTCCATCCAATGTCCTTTTGAGATGGAAGAAAATGGTAATAGAACTTTAGATGGAGTGAGAAAGGAATAATCAACTTATTTGTTTTTTACTTTTCAAAGCTTTAATATTTGGGAAAGATGTTCATACTATACTTTTAAGGGAAAATATGGAGCAGGAAATGGCAACCCAGTCCTGTATTCTCGTCTGGGAAATCCTATGGACAGAGGAGCCTGCAGGCCTACAGTCCATGGGGTCGCAAAGAGTCGAACACGACTGAGCAACTGAACGAGGGAAAACAAGCATGTAATGAAACAGCATACTGAAGAAAAATATGACTGAAAAAAAATGCTACACAGTCACACATACCTATATACACAAGGCACACACCCTGGCATCACAAGTCTATGTCTACAAAATGAGTCACACTTAATGTTAAAATAAGAGGACTTGGATCCCCACCAGCATGCTTTCTGTTGCCTGTAATTGCCACCCCTGAGAAGCCTTCCTCCCTGCTTTTGGCTGTCCATTTGAGAATGCCCACCTGAGCTCGCCATAGAGCTTGTCCTGCAGTAACTCTGTGGTTTCTGCCATGATAATTTTCTCCAACTCAGATCTTCCACAGCTGATGACTACCCCTCAGAGACCACCAGGAGGACCCTCTGAAAAGCCTCTGCTAATGGTGTCCCTTGTGAAATTCCAGTTCCATGACAAAGATGTGATATCCAAACTCTCCAAAGTGAGAGAGAAGTGTTGGATTGCATGTAGAGCTGGTAAATTGGATCTTTCCACAGTTCCCTGCCATAAATTGTCACTTAGGTTTCTAAGCAACATTGTTCATTTTCATTGCTTATCAAATTCATATAATTTTTTTTCACTTCTCCTCTTCAGTCTTTTTCCTGTAGTGTCAACAAATCAACAAAAATACTAAAACAAAATCAACCCCCCAAAAAATCCCTTTAAAAATAGAAAAGAAAAAACTTTCCTGTCTAGTAAACAAGAGAAAGTAGGTACAAAGCTATAGAGATTTATATTCTATCTAGACATTTGTCTGGTTTTATTTTTTTGTCTCCTAACATGCACACAACAAAAAAGAATTTTTGAAATAAAAACAAAATGTCACTTTTGGTTTCCAAATAGAATCTGGCAAATATTAATACTACCAAACTATAATACTAATAACTATATTTAGTTAAATGACTTCTATTCATATTCTGAAGAAATGAATATATATTTGCTTTGAATCTATTTAACAAAAGGGCCAGTTCTGGTCACTATTTTCCTAAAGTAATAGAAAGAATTTCCTAAATCACAGAGAAGAGGGAATAGTGAGAGAAAAGTCTGAAAAAAAGTAACAGATTTGAAATTAATGCATTTACCCCTGCATTATGAAAATAAGTACAATGTATATTTATTTATGGGATTCCCTGGTAGCTCAGATGGTAAAGAATCTGCCAGCAAAGCAGGAGACCTAGGTTTGATCCCTGGCTTGGGAAGATCCCCTGGAGAAGGGCATGGCAACCCACTCCAGTATTCTTGCCTGGAGAATCCCCATGGACAGAGGAACCTGGTAAGTTCATGGGGTCCCAAAAAGTCAGACTTGACTGAGCGACTAAGCATACATACACACACGTATTTATAAAAATTCTATAAATACATACAATAAAATGCTAAAATAATACTATTATAATGTGATTGTATATTTATATTCTCAAGAGTCATGAAAATGTATATGAGAGAGTTGGTGGTTTAGTGGCTAAATCATTTCAACTCTTGTGACCCCATGGACTGGAGCCCATCAGGATCCTCTAACTATGGATTCCCCAGGCAAGAATACTGGAGAGGATTGCCATGCCCTTCTCCAGGGCATCTTCCCAACCCAAGGATCAGACCCATGTATCCTGCATCTCCTGCATTGGTAGGCAGGTTCTTTATCACTAGCACCACCTGGGAAGCCCCAGTTGTCTGTATTAGAAGTAATAACATGACATTACATAAAAATGCAAGTCACCAGAGGAATGATGTTCAGCATGGCTTGATCGATGTAAAATTATAGAATAAAAATCATTATATTCTTTTTATTCTCAAATGAAAAACTTAGCTTATCTTCAAAGTTTAAAGGGCATGAATCTTCTGATATGATTGGAAACAAAAGCACTAGTGAAAATATTAACTCCTACACTATTTATAACTGTTACAGTGACATTACCTACTCAGTTCTTGCTACTACTGCGCATCAAGTATTTTATATATATATATATATATATATATATATATATATATATATATATATATCTCAGAAGCAAGAAAGATGAGGAAAGTATGGAATTTTAGCAAGAGCTATATTTATGAGTTCCTAGGAATAGACTTTTAGTTCTCCTTAAGAAATTTCTGCTTGTTTACAAAGATTCATATATGGTACAGTGAATCTATTTTAAAGCAGAGATTACATAGAGTATTTAGCTACAAACAAGATATAGTTGAAGATATCTAGAAAAAGGTAGTATTTTTTTCCTGTCTAATTTCTTATCAATTCTCTTACTACTAAACATCATCACAGCTTTTCTTAATCATCTCTCCCAAGAAACTATTAAACACAAGAGATCACTCTTATTTCATCTGTTTTGATTCTTGATTGCAAGGTAGTTTCTCAAATGAATACCAGAGTTATAAGGGCCCAACTTATGTGAATCACCAAACTCATTGAATGAATTTATGAAGAGAGAGCCCAAAGGAAGAAATGCCAAGACAAACTCTATATGCTCTGCTGGAGGAGCAAATGTTCCTTGGGGTTTTCAGTTTCCCATCCCAATCCCAGCTGACTGCAGATCACTGTAGGGAGGAAACCCATGAGAGACTGTGACCTGATCAGTTTAAGGATTTGAAGCCTGATCAGTTTCAGGATTTGAAGACTATCAGGTAACACAGCCTAATAAAAAGAAGAAATCCACAGGGAAAGCAAAAGTTAAAAAAACAAAAAAGAGCTGATTTGAAAGTCAGTGGAGAGAATTCTGTACCAAGTGCTGAAGGAAGAAGAAAGCATATGTCTCTAAAGGGTACAGAGATATGACTGCAATGGTCTGTGCACATTATTAGAAAAACAAATATTCCTATGAAACAAGGCAGAATGGGTACTGGGCTGCCAGTTAAAGTATCAGAAATGGCACCACATAAAACAACTGTGTTGGAAAGGAATTTGTAAATAAGAAACCAGAATTCTATAGACACTTACCAGATTGTCTGACCATATTATGCATTTAATTTTACCTTTTCCTAAGAGAGCAAAAATACCACAACTCAATTCAGAGATATTCCAGGTTATGTTCAGAATTATGAAAGATAATTGAATGGATAAAGATCATCTTCAAAAGACAGTCAATAGAGGACCAAGTTCACCAGAAGTTCATACACTGGCCTAAGCACACAACTAGGAAGCTCCATAATCTCTGTAGTCTCCAACACTAAATTTTTACACATATTAAATCAGCTAACAGACTTTTAGTATAAGATATATTTTACTAAGATACCAGAAGTCCAAATACTACAACGCTGGTACTGTGCAATAAGAACTGGAGGTAAAATTCAAACTCAAGTTTGAATACCCTTCATCATGACACTGTGCCATTTCTTTGAATGCTGAATGCAATATAAGACAGGAAAAGTGGGCTTCACAGGTGGCACAGGTAAAGAATCTGCCTGCCAATGCAGGAGACTCAGGTTCGATCCCCAGGTCAAGAAGATCCCCTGGAGAAGGAAATGGCAACCCACTCCAGTATTCTTGCCTGGGAAATCCCATGGACAGAGGACCCTGATGGGCTACAGTCCATGCAGTCACAATGAGTCAGAAATGACTGAGTACACACACCCCAAGTAGAACAAAGTTGCAAGCATGCCTTTCCCATTTGAGCCCCCCTGTGCCTCAGTCAGTAAAGAATCCACCTGAAATGCAGGAGAAGATCCCCTGGAGAAGGAAATAGCAATCTACTCCAGTATGCTTGCTGGGAAATCTCATGGACATAGGAGCCTGGTGGACTACAGTCCATGGAGTCACAAAAGAGTCAGACATGACAATGACTAAACAACAACAGAGAGTTAATTTCAGAATAATTTCCTCTACTACTGCCTTCAACTCTCAGAGTCAATATCCAGATGATTATGGAGCATTACCTGAAAGAAGTTGTACAAGCATGACCTAGAAACTTAGAATTTCCCCATCAGGGACCTACAGAAAATTAAGTTTTAATGTCTTAAAGTGTTCATTATGTATAATGAGAACTTTTGCATCTAGTATATGGTACAAGTAACATCCATGGGACACCTGAGGGACAGTCACTCAAACAGTGTCCTCTGTTCTGTGATTCAGAATGGGGAGACTGAATTTGCTTAGTCGTGTCCAACTCTTTGCCAGGCTCCTCCATCCATGGGGTTTTCCAGGCAAGAATACTGAAGTGGGTTGGCATTTCCTTCTCCAAGGGATCTTCCCAACCCAGGGAACGAACTCAGGTCTCTTGTACTGTACTCAGACTCTTTACCATCTTCGCCACCAGGGTAGCCCCAGAGAGGGAAAGTTAGTGTCAAAAAGCTTGCCATCAGGCTGAGAGCCTGGTGTCATAGAAGGAAGATGTTTATTTGGATGATAAAAATACCATTTTCGCCTCAGAGTTCACTCTGGGTGATCAGAGTCCCAAGGCTCTGATAAAGAGGCTTTGGATGATTGTGACAAGCACTGGACATGAAAATGCCTAAGGTCTGAAAGAGGAACCTGAAAAAATTATAGCACTTAAAGACTGATGGCAATGCAGGAGAGGTGTTCAGTGACAGAATATGACAAAGCTTGACAGTGTTTCCCAGGCAACTTTGTGGGACAAGCTAGAGTATCAGTAAATTCAGTGAAGATAAGGCAATGTGCAAATGTAGGCTGTATGGACATCTCAACCAGTAGGTAGTGTGGCTTCTGAACAACAAATTTTCATTACTGTTGTCTTTCTCTGTTTTTTCAGCTTCTGCTGCTGTCACCACTCTTCAGTTAGAACAAAGTCTGCCTTGAAATCAAAAGTAATTATAAACAGATATGCAAGCTCAAGTTTCCATAGAGGTTCAGTCCTCTGTAAAGGATATAAGTCATTCCATCATTATCAAGAGACTGTTCATCTTCTGGTTGAATAATCTGAAATCCCTTAATCTTAAATACATATTTTGCACTTTAATGACTTAATCCTTTTAATTATTCTCCTTTGTACTTTCCCAAATGATCCTGATTTACCCAAGTTGGAGGAACTATAACAGAATGGAGATACAACTACAAAAATTACTGACTAAAATGCTGACAACTGTAATCTTGCCTACATTTCTATAGGAAAATTATTTCTATATTTTTAGTATATGCCCTCCATAATTTTTGTTTTAAAGTTGATAATATAGTAAATATTGGTAACTCATACTTAGTACATTGCTTCTACTATATTGCCAGATTTTTTATTGTTTTTCTTCTTCACTGCATCTTTTTCTGTTAATTTTAAGAAACACTGAGTATGTCAGGAAACTATCAAATTCATTTTGAATTTAAATAGTCTTCCGTGAATGACAAGAATGTCTTCCATTCTGTGGTTATTTAAGTACTCATAAAAAATGCTTTCTATTGTAAACTTATGAAAAATTTAAGTACTAAGTCAATGATGGTTTTCTACAGAAACCATCTGATTTTTTTTTTCTGACTATTTTCCTCCAATAAAGAATTATCTTTTACCCCTCATTATTTAATGGTTATAGTGATCTTAGATATTTGTTGTGCTTATGATAGATCATATAAAAATAAAACAAAATTCTGTAATTATAATATTTGTCTGATCATAAAATAATATTTTAGTAACTGCTCAGTGATATAAGCTTCTGTCTGTCTTTGTGCATTACAGAACAATACTAATGATTAACTTTTATTTCAAATCAATGTTAAAACATATAAAGAAAAAAAAGAAATCAGGAAATATTATTACTGGAACATCAATGTCACACTTCTACCACATTAGCTAGTTTTTAAAGCTCTATGATATAAAGAAGGATTATAGACTGATAGATAATATTTATGGAGCAATATGTTCTTGGACTAGATTTTTCTGCTGTTTTGAATAAAAATTCATTGATTTTCTTTGCCATTTCATTATGGTCTTCAAAATACACTTTGACAGTGTGTTCATTTCCTAAAAGAATGACATTGGCCAATTGATCTCAGTCAGCCTTGAATAAACAAAGTGTAAATTGTCACATTGCTTCTCCATTATCTTTAATTTTTAATTTTTTACAATGTGCTCCATTATGATATGTGTTATTTTTTATTTGTGTTAAGTATTTATTTTCAGTTCTGTTAGTGCTTTATGGTATGCCTTCTATTCATAGAAAGTAGGTAAGTTATTAAAAAAATGTTTATTTAATCTCTTGATTAAAATAGTAGCCTAGATATTGCCTTCAGAATGCCAGAAATATAAATTATGAGTAGATCTTGAGTTATCAACAGATAATGAGAATGTTTACAAATAATTGTGTAAGTGCAACTTCTTTATGAAACAAATAAAAACACAAGCACAGAAATCAAAACTGTAATCAAAAATCTTCCAAAGAAAGCTCAGAACCAGATAGCTTCACAGGCAGAGCTATTTTTTCCTACAAAAAGCTAATTTAAAAAAAAAAATATTTAGGGAAGATTAATACCTGTCCTACTCAAACTTCCAGAAAATTGCAGAAGAATGTAAATTCCCAAATTCATTACATGAGGCCACCATCATCCTAATACCAAAACCAGACAACGATGCCATCAAAAAAGAAAATTATAGGCAATATTACTGATGAACATAGATGCAAAACTCCTCAACCAAATTCTGGCAAACAGAATCCAAGAACATGTTAAAAAAAATCATACATCATATAAAAAGGGGCCTTATCCTAGGGGTGCAAGGATTCTTCAATATTCACAATCAATCAATGTGATACACTGAATTAACAAATTGAAATATAAAAACCATATGATTGTCTCAATAGATGTAGGGAAAGCCTTTGACAAAATTCAACACTGATTTATGACAAAAACTCTCTAGAAAGCAGGCATAGGAGTATACCTCAACATTAATAAAAGCCATTTATGACAAACCCAAACATCATCCTCAATGGTAAAAAATAGAAAACATTTCCTCTAAAATCAAGAACAAGAAAAGGGTGCCCGCTGTCACCTCTACTATTCAATATAGTTTTGGAAGTCCTCACCACAGCAATCAGAGAAGAAAAAGAACTAACAGGAATTCAGATTGGAAAAGAAGTTAAACTCTCACTATTTGCAGATGACGAAATCTGCTAAATAGAAAACCCTAAAGGTACCACCAGAAAGAGAATGTCAGTAGAAGTGACAAATAGATTCAAGAGATTAGATCTGATAGACCGAGTGCCTGAAGAACTATGGACAGAGGTTTGTGACATTGTTGGAAGCAGGAATTAAAACCATCTCCAAGAAAAAGAAATGCAAAAAGGCAAAATGGTTGTCTGAGGAGGCCTTATAAACAGCTGAGAAAAGAAGAGAAGTGAAAAGCAATGGAGAAAAGGAAAGATATACCCATTTGAATGCAGAATTCCAAAGAATAGCAAGAAGAGATAAGAAAGCCTTCCTCAGCAAACTATTCAAAGAAATAGAGCAAAGCAATAGAATGGGAAAAACTAAAGTCTTTTTAAGAAAATTAGAGATACCAATGGAACATTTTATGCAAAGATGAGCACAATGAAGGACCTAACAGACAAAGAAGATATTAAGAAGAGGCGGCAAGAAAACACAGAAGAACTGTACAAAAAAGACACTCATGACCCAGAAACCATGATGGTGTGATCACTCACTTAGAGCCAGACATCCTGGAATGTGAAGTCAAGTGGGCCTTAGGAAGCATCACTATGAACAAAGCTAGTGGAGGTGATGGAATTCCAGTTGAGATATTTCAAATCCTGAAAGATGATGCTGTGAAAGTGCTGCACTCAAAATGCCAACAAATTTGGTAAACTCAGCAGTGGCCACAGGACTGGAAAAGGTCAGTTTTCATTCCAATCCCAAAGAAAGGCAATGCCAAAGAATGCTGAAACTATGGCACAATTGCACTCATCTCACACACTAGTAAAGTAATGCTCAAAATTCTCCAAGCCAGGCTTCAGCAATATGTGAACTGTGAACTTCCAGATGTTCAAGCTGGTTTTAGAAAAGGCAGAGCAACCAGAGATCAAATTGCCAATATCCACTGGATCATCAAGAAAGCAAAATAGTTCCAGAAAAACATCTATTTCTGCTTTCTTGACTATACCAAAGCCTTTGACTGTGTGGATCACAATAAATTGTGGAAAATTCTGAAAGAGATGGGAATACCAGACCACCTGACCTGCCCCTTGAGAAATCTATGTGCAGGTCAGGAAGCAACAGTTAGAACTGGATATGAACAACAGACTGGTCCCAAATAGGAAAAGGAGTACATCAAGGCTGTATATTGTCACCCTGCTTATTTAACTTCTATGCAGAATACATCATGAGAAACGCTGGGCTGGAAGAAGCACAACTGGAATCAAGATTGCCGGGAGAAATATCAATAACCACAGATATGCAGATGGCACCACCCTTATAGCAGGAAGTGAAGAGGAACTAAAAAGCCTCTTGATGAAGGTGAAAGTGGAGAGTGAAAAAGTTGGCTTAAAGCTCAACATTCAGAAAACATTCATGGCATCCGGTCCCATCACTTCATGGCAAATAGATGGGGAAACAGTGGAAACAGTGTCAGACTTTATTTTTCTGGCCTCCAAAATCACTGCAGATGGTGATTGCAGCCATGGAATTAAAAGATGTTATGACCAACCTAGATAACATATTCAAAAGCAGAGACATTACTTTGCCAACAAAGGTCTGTCTAGTCAAGGCTATGGTTTTTACAGTGGTCATTAATAGATGTGAGAGTTGGACTGTGAAGAAAGCTGAGCGCTGAAGAATTGATGCTTTTGAACTGTGGTGTTGGAGAGGACTCTTGAGCATCCCTTGGATTGCAAGGAGATCCAACTAGTCTATGCTAAAGGATATCAATCCTGGGTGTTCATTAGAAGGACTGAAGGTGAAGCTGAAACTCCAATACTTTGGTCACCTCATGCGAAGAGTTGACTTATTGGAAAAGACTCTAATGCTGGAAGGGATTGGGGGCAGGAGGAGAAGGGGACGACAAAGGATAAGATGGCTGGATGGCATCACTGACTCGATGGACATGAGTTTGGATAGACTCCGAGAGTTGGTGATGAACAGGGAGGCCCGGCACCCTGAGGTTCATGGGGCTGCAAGGAGTGGGACACAACTGAGCGACTGAACTAAACTGAACTGAACATATGGTAATGTTTGAGAAGCAAACACTGGAGGAAAAATGACTACTTTTTACTGAAATCTCATTTGAGCATTCACATTCTGCTTCTAATAATGGTGGAGTAGTTTGATCATTCTTAGTGATGTCTCACTCACACATATACACACACACTGAAAACACACTGACGTTTAGTTTAAAAATATGTAAAATCCCTAGAAAGTGACATAATTCAGGGGAAAGGTGGAAAGTAAATGAGGTAGAACATTTGAAAAAGAAGAATAAAACTGCCATTGTGCTTATGTCAGACTGTAATTTATCACCCCTTATGATATAGGACAACAGAAACTCAATTAGAAGACATGGTGATGCTATTTTAAAAGGTCAAAAAAGAGTCTTTATGAAACGAGTCGCCAGTCCAGGTTCGATGCACGATACTGGATGCTTGGGGCTGCTGCACTGGGACGACCCAGAGGGATGGTATGGGGAGGGACAAGGGAGGAGGGTTCAGGATGGGGAACACGTGTACAACTGTGGCAGATTCATGTTGATATATGGCAAAACCATTACAATATTGTAAAGTTAAAAAATAAAATAAAAAGACTACAGAGGGAGAGATTTCTGGAAAGTGGAATCTTAATAGAAACTGTTTGAAATACTGACTCATCCCCAAAATTCCCAAGGATGTAGTAAATATCAAGAATAATTGTCTTAATTTGGGCTGCTAAAACAGAGTACCATAGATGGTTTTAAAACAACAGAATTTTATTTCTCAGAGTTCTAGAGGCTGTAAGTAAAGAATATAGTGCCAAAATGGTTGGGTTTTTGGTGAAGGCCCAGTTCCTGTTTTGCAGATAGCCATCCTCGCATGGTAGAAAGGATGAGAGATCTCTGTGGTCTCCTTTATGAAAGTGTTAATCTCATTCATGTGGACTTTATGCTCATGATCTAATTATCTCCCAAAGTCCCCACCTACTAATACCATCACATTGGAAGTTAAGATTTTAACATGAATTTGAGGAAGGACACATTCAGCTCATAACAATAATAATGGAAGATAATTGGTGGAAGGCAAAAAGAATGGAGTAAATAATTCAACCACTGCCCACTGCAAGAGAAATCAACCAGGAAAGTCAACTATCAGATAGAAAAAATATGAACACTGTTCTGGGGAAATTAAAAGAATCCAGAATATCCATAACATATCAGTATTTTTTGGTATATAATCAAATTTTGTAACCCATGA
Organism: Bos taurus; assembly: GCF_002263795.3. NCBI lineage: Eukaryota > Metazoa > Chordata > Mammalia > Artiodactyla > Bovidae > Bos > Bos taurus. The sequence continues at coordinate 48,452,077 of NC_037347.1, forward strand.
AGGAAAAGATAAATGTGACCTATAACCCATAAAAAAAAAAAGACAATTGAAATAGATTATGGGATTTTTAGATGATGAGAAATAGATCATGAGATTTTTGGCCATTATCTTTGCATATCATTTCTATCCATTTTTCTTATCCCTTCTCTTCTGACATTGCTATAGTGGATACATTGGTGCACTAAAGAGTATCCCTCAATTCACTTTTTTCTCCTATGATTCAGAATGCATAAAAGACAAGTTTGCTGATTCTTTTGCCAGTTCAAATCTACAGTTGAGTTCCTCTAGTGAATCTTGTATTTAAGTTATTGTACTCTGAAACTACTGGAGAAGGAAATGGCGACCCACTCCAGTACTCTTGCCTGGAGATTCCCATGGATGGAGGAGCCTGGTAGGCTGCAGTTCTTGGGGTCGCAGAGTCAGACATGACTGTGCGACTTCACTTCACTCACTTCACTCACTTAATACTTTTTATCACTGGTGAAGGGAATGCGACCCACTCCAGTATTCTTGACTGGAGAATCCCATGGACAGAGGAGCCTGGCTTGCCATGGTCCATGGGGTTGCAGAGAGTCAGACATGACAGAAGTGGCTAAGCACACACTCTGCAACTACAAAATTACAATTTATTTTTATTTCTTCATTGATATTTTATATTTAAGGAGACATTATCTTCATACTTCCCATTATGTCTTTAAACATTGCTTTCTTTTGCTCTTTTGAACATACTTATAATAACAGATTTTAAGTTTTTTCTCCTAATTCCACCATCCATGCCCCTTAAGAGGCAGTTTCTATTGTCTACTTCCCATGAATCACTCTGGCTTTATAAGCAAGGTGACTGGTAGGAGCTTTAGCTCTTCAGCTTGCCTCTTTCAAAACAGAAATTTTGCACTCCTACAGGGTTGGGGCAATAGCAATAGGAGTCTGATGATTCTCACCATGCCTTTTCTAGGATAGGGTCTTTGCCCTTCATAGAGGTAGAAAATATGGACCTCTTAGTTGCTGTTTCCTGAAACAGTACCTCTGCAGCACAGAACTAGGGAGATGAGAATTACTGGCAATTTATCCCTTCTGAGGAGAAAATGGCCTTAAACAAGGGGCTGAAGATAGAGAAAGATCTTTATTCTCATAGGAACCTATCAGGGGTATAGCTTCAGTCAGATTGAACTGGGACAAGTTGGGAAGGGAATGGGTCATGGCTCACATGTCACAGACACTTACTGTTTTTACTGAGATTTAATATTTCAGGAAAAACTATTTCTACATTATGTCTGTATGTCCTTAGGATACCATTCTGGAATTCATCTCAGCACAAGCATATGAAATGCAATATTGCCTCATTAAATTATTATTATTAATATCATGTTCATAATTCTGGTCTTTTTTCTCAAGAGATGTATCAAGGATACGCTCACTATTATGATAAATGTAACCTATTTCTTTAATAATATTCAGAGTATGTAATTTTAAAAACAATAAAGTCACAATTCTTAAAATTATAAAATTGTGGTTTTATGATTCAATTTAAATTAGACTTTTTCCTAATACCTGATTATTTTTCTTCTTTTTAGAAAAAGAAAAGGAAAAAGTAAATGAAAAAAAATGAGATTATATATTAAAAGAAAAAGAAACAAAGGGAATATAAAAAGGTAAGTAAATTGGGATAATTTTTCCCTTGAATATTAAAATTTCTGAAATCTGAATTAAGTCATACCTAATTGGTGTAACTACCCTAAATAGATGGGCTTCCCAGGTGGCTCAGTGGTGAAGAGTCTGTCTGCCAATGCAGAAGATGCAGGTTTGATCCCTGGGTCAGGAATTTTCCCTGAAGAAGTGGCAACCCACTCTGGAATTCTTGGCCTGCGAAATCCCATGGACAGAAGAGCTTGGCAGGCTATAGTTGCAAAAGAGTCAGACATGATTTAATGACTAAACAACAACTCTAAATAGACACCTTTATTAGTTAATATTATATGATAACAAATATATAGCAAATGTAAATACATTATATAATAATACAAATATTAGTATTGCTCTTTGTTTACAATGTAGCAATCCATGTTTCTTTTGAATTAATTGTTTTTAGAGTTATTTGCTTCTGTCAATTAGACTTCAACTCTTTAAAGTTTCCACTTTTATATCGGTCTACCTTATCAGATACTTGCCATTAGCACTATGGACATTTTTAATATAGTAAATAAGGTGGTCATTTGATAGATAAGGGTATCTATATTTTTATCATGTAAATAAATTCCAATGTACTATTTTAAATAATGATTGCTAGTTTATAGAACAATAATGCTAAATATTAAAGATGAAGCATTTGAGTTTGAAAAACCATCAACGTTGTACTGTATAATTTTTAATTTGAAATTTCAATAACACTTTATATCATATCCATCTAAGTAGCACATATTTTTTAGTGTTGTCTAATGTAGCACATATATGGAATGAAAATAGTTTTAAAAGTGAAAGTGAAAGTGTTAGTCACTCAGTTGTGTCTGACTCTTTGCAAACCTGTGGACTGTAGCCTGCCAGGCTCCTTTGTCCATGGGATTCTCCAGGCAAGAATACTGGAGTGGGTTGTCATTTTCTTCACTGGTGGATCTTCCTAACCGGGAGATTGAACCCAAGTCTCCTGAATTGCAGGCAGTCTTTACTGTCTGAGCCACCAGAGAAGCCCTAAAAATAGTTCCAGGGCTTTGTGAGTGTCTTTTCTAAAGTTTATAAATGGAAGACCTATTTTTCTATTGGTAATTTATTGCTAAGGAATTGGGTCAGTTATTTAAAAGTTATTCTTCAACATAATAAATGTTGTCATTTTATGTAACATAATTACATATAAATGACAACTCTGACAAATAAAGTCAAAATACTTTCATGAAAACTAGGTAAAGCTTCAGCTGAATATTAATTGTAGGTGTCCCTTTTATACTTTAAGATAGCTGAAGACTTTATAGATAAATATATTGCAATGTGTTTATTAAAACTGTTCAGAGAAAAGACTAAGATAAAACATGGCAGTAAGCAAAACCAATAAGGTATGCATTTTTAAATTATTTTTAGTTTAGAAAATACAGAATATTATGCTATTGAAAATTTTAGAATCTTATAATCCATATACATACTTTTCTCATGGTGATAGCACAGGTAAAAGAAGAGAATATCCTAGACAGTCTATAGCTCCCAGGAGATGAGAGACATGTGAGGCAGAGCTAACCCTCAAGACCTATAGCATGAAGCAGAGCTTCCTAAAAATCCCAGCCTGAAAAATATACTAACCCTTTACCAACCTGACACTCTATAAAAATGCATAATTTGTTTTCTAAGACACTGACTTTCAGGTAGATTTTATGCACTATTATTATACAATTAGCTAACTAATTCAAGCTCTCTTTCTAAAGCTTAAATCCATTCTTCAAAGCATTATGATCTGTTCTTACAACAATTACTCGATTGGACCCATCTTCCATAAGGAACTCAACAGTGTAAAGGAAACAAATATATTTCAGTTTGTATTTATATTTCTACTATCAAGGCTTGATATGAGCCAACTTTGCCTCAGTTGGATAAACAAGCCCAAAGCTCTCCACCTACCTAGAAAGCCATTTTCAAACAGTTTCCTTATTTGGTAATGGCCTTCTCAATGCCTCTGGTGGAGGAAATCTCTATAAGAGCACCATCAGTCCACATAAGAGATAAATGAGAAGTATCGGTGTGTCAACTGATGAGGGACACATGGATATGGACACAACTTTGTTGCTTTACAGAACAATTCTAAGTTGAGATTTTGTACGTTCCCTCAGAGGATTTTTTGTTTTATTTTCCCTCAGAGATTTTAAAGTAAAGTTGAATCCTACTTTCCCATAGTATAAACCTTTTTTTCATAATGTTCTTAACTTTCTCAATTCTCACCTCACCAATTATTCTTCCTGAGACTACCTCCTAAAGGAACTATGTGCACAATTATCTTAGGATCTTCTCTGGGAGAATCTCAAGCTAAGGGAGTTGGTGCTGATAAACAAGGCTATATTTTAAGGATGACAGGTAAAATAAGGTTTGAAGAAATTGATTCATTTTAAAAGTTGACTGAAACACACTCTGGTGGAGTTAAACCTCTGACAAAGAAGGAATGGGACTGTGAGAATTGAGATAGGAACATTTGAACTTCTAGTTTCCCCTAGGTTAAGCCTGGGCTTAACTGATAGAAAGAGTCTTTTTCATCTTGCTATAGCAAAGCAGTCTCCCACTGCCTGTAAACCATGAAAAGGCCTCAAAAGATTATTTTATCCTCCTCAAAACATAGCTTTTCCTCCATATTGCTTCTAAGTAAAATATTAAGTGGGAGAAGAAATAGCCTAAGCAATTAAAAAACATTCTCTACTTTATGAGGAAATAGATTTTTATCAAAATAAATTAGAAAAGGTGGGTGGGGAGAGGGAAGAAAGGAAGAAGAAACGATGGAAGAAGAAAGAAGGAAGGAAGAAAAAAGAAGGAATAAAATATAAATGAAAGTAAAAGGAAAAATAGCCAAAGCAAGCTGCTGCTGTTGCCGCTAAGTCACTTCAGTCGTGTCCAACTCTGTGCGACCCCATAGACGGTAGCTCACCAGGCTCCCCCATCCCCAGGATTCTCCAGGCAAGAACACTGGAGTGGGTTGCCATTTCCTTCTCCAATGCATGAAAGTGAAAAGTGAAAGTGAAGTCGCTCAGTCGTGTCCAACCCTCAGCGACCCCATGGACTGCAGTGCACCAGGCTCCTCCATCCATGGGATTTTCCAGACGAAAGTACTGGAGTGGCGTGCCATTGCCTTCTCTGCCAAATCAGGCTACCAATTACCAATAGGAACCAGGAGAATATATGTTGATGTCAATTTTAAGAGTGAACTAGGTGGCATGGGAGGCTGGATAGTGGAGATATACTGATATGAGATCATTGTCCTATAACTCAGAAACCTGACCTATTTGTAGAATGACTGCTTCCAAAAGAGATAAAGATGTGAAACTACCAGTTAGTGTTTTGAAGCAGGATTGAAAAGACTTAGGAAAGCATGCATTGCAGGATACATTTATTAAAAAACAGAGAAGTATCAGATGTATGCATTCCCCAGAAGGAGCCAAAGGACACTACCTTCATTAAGGTGATCAAAAAATACAAAGGAATCATCAGTATTACTCAGCATCTCATTGATGGCAACTAAAACTATACAGGAAAAAGTGCCACCAGCCAATTAAAGGAGACTAGTGGCTGTTTGAAAATAAAAATACTTTAAGGTCCTGAATTTCTGTCTATAAAAAATATGCTCACAGAATTTTTCAGCTACCAAGGAGGGTGTATTCTCTAATGTCCACTGTTATATGGACCCAGCTCATCTCACAATAGGTCCAGAGCTTCCATGGACCCATCCTGTTCTCTTTCCCGTGTTTTTCACTACATAATATGGAAATGTACTGGGCTGAATATTCTCAGTAGTTCTAGGAGTTAGTAGTGGGATTGTCGGAGAAGGCAATGGCACTCCACTCCAGTACTCTTGCCTGGAAAATCCCATGGACAGAGGAGCCTGGTGCGCTGCAGTCCATGGGGTCGCTAAGAGTCAGAGACGACTAAGAGACTTCACTTTCCCTTTTCACTTTCATGCATTGGAGAAGGAAATGACAACCCACTCCAGTGTTCTTCCTTGGAGAATCCCAGGGACACGGGAGCCTGGTGGGCTACCATCTATGGGATCACACAGAGTCGGACACGACTGCAGCGACTTAGCAGAAGCAGCAGCAGCAGTGGGATTGTAGTAATAGAAGCCATGTTGAAGATCTAGAAACTGCTTTCCCTTTAGTCAAGAAAGTCAATGAGAGAAATTGAAAACACATCATATTAAACAGCAAAGATTAGTGTTATTCTTAAAGTTGAAAGTGGAAAATATTCTGCAAGCCCTGGGAAGTGGTAAGAAATAAACCCTACAAAGTTTCAGAGACTTGTACCAGAGAGACATTTTTAATATCCAATGGTTTGGAGACAACATCTCCAAGAATAGGATAAGTTATTGCATGTTGTATTTATTATCATGAGGAGCGAGGCACAGCATATGATGACAATCATTTTCAGACAACAGGTATTACAGTTGGACATATTGCTCCAACTGAGTGACTCAAGAGACTGCTGTATTTGAGTGGGGTCCAAAGAATGGGAGAACTCTTCAACACGTTCAGGCTTTGGTACAAGCTGCACTATACTCCCCAGCAGTGTCAGAGTCAGTGAACTGTGCACTGTTCAGTTCAATCAGCAATCTGATCCAGCAGACTTTATAATGCTTGTGTTATCTGTGGTGCATAGGAATGGCATATGGTGTCTCTGGCAAGCTCTGATCTGAAAGATATTATACAGATTCCTAGGGCTCTGAAACAAGATGACCTGCAGCATATAACATTTGTCCATTCCGAAAAGAATGTCTGAGGGAATTCCCTGATGGTCCAGTGTTTAGCACTCAGCACTTTCACTGCCAAATGCTCAGGTTCAATCCCTGCATGGGGAACTAAGATCATACAAGCTGAGCACACAGCATAGTCAAAAGCAAATAAATAAACAAAACACCAAAAAGGAATATCTGAGAGGCTATTGATCCTAACCTTGTTTGTATTAAAAAATTTTGTAACCAGAGGTCATCTGTGTAATCTGGATAGGCTGACAGGGCATTGATTTGGGTAAACACAATCATAATCACGTGTAATTTTAGAAACAGCCTAAGTATGGAAAGTGCACAACTACACACAAAACCCACAATTTACAACAAGAGAGGATGAAATCCATTTCACTATGGATGGTGTTATGGGTTATGGGTTGAAGATATATATATATATATATATATATATATATATATATTCATATGTTTATTTCTTCCTAGTACTTCAGAATGTTACCTAGTCAAAGCTTTTTATGCTCACCACACAACAGACCAATAGGTTGGAGATGAGGTGTTAAAGCAAAGAATATGACTTTATTCAAAAAGCCAGCTGATGGAGAAAATGGCAGACTAATGTATCTAAGTAACCATCTTCTTGCAGTCTGAATTCCAACCTGGAAGAGAAGGGAGGAGTTGAAGTAAAGTGGAAAAGCCATTATCTTGCAAATTTCTCCTAGAATGGCCAACAATGGGAGAGGGTTAACAAATCTTATAGCCATTCACCAGTAGGCAGGGTCATAGTATCTCTTGTGAGCTGAACAAAATTTAGCTTATTTCAAGGCTCAGATTTAAACTGAAGAAAGTAGGGGAAACACCTAGACCATTCAGTTCAGTTCAGTTCAGTTCAGTTCAGTGGTACAGTCATGTCCTACTCTTTGCAACCCCATGGACTGCAGCACACCAGGCTTCCCTGTCCATCACCAACTCCTGAAGCATGCTCAAACCAATGTCCATCAAGTTGGTGATGCTATCCAACCATTTCACTCTCTGTCATCCCCTTCTCCACCTGCCTTCAGTCTTTCCCAGCATCAAGGTCTTTTCAAATGAGTCAGTCCTTCACATCAGGTGGCCAAAGTATTGGAGTTTCAGCTTCAGCATCAGTCCTTCCAATGAATACTCAGAACTGATTTCCTCTAGGATGGACTGGTTTGATCTCCTTGCACAACAAGGGACTCTCAAGATACTTCTCCAACACCACATGACAAAAGCATCAATTCTTTGACACTCAGCTTTATTTATAGTCCAACTCTCACATCCATACATGACTACTGGAAAAGACCATGCAGGTATGACCTAAATCAAGCCCCTTATAATTATACAGTGGAAATGACAAATAGATCAAGGGATTACATCTGATAGAGTGCCTGAAGAACTGTGGACAGAGGTTCATGACATTGTACAGAAGGCAGTGATCAAGAACAACCCCCCAAAAAAAGAAATGCAAAAAAAGCAAAATGGTCGTCTGAGGAGGCCTTACAAATAGCTGTGAAAAGAAGAGAAGCAAAAGACAAAGGAGAAAAAGAAAGATGCATCCATTTGAAAGCAGAGTTCCAAGAATAGCAAGGAGAGATAAGAAAGCCTTCCTCAGAGATCAGTGCAAGGAAATAGAGGAAAACAATAGAATGGGAAAGACTAGAGATCTCTTCAAGAAAATTAAAGATATCAAGGGAACATTTCATGCACAGATGGGCACAGTAAAGGACAGAAATTGTATGGACCTAACAGAAGCAGAAGATATTAAAAGTAGGTAGCAAACACAAACTTTAAATGATACAATAGACCAGTTAGACCTAATTGATATCTCTATAGGACATTTCACCCCAAAACAATGAATTTCACCTTTTTCCCAAGTGCACATGGAACCTTCTCCAGGATAGATCACATCCTGGGCCATAAATCTAGCCTTGGTAAATTCAAAAAAATTGAAATCATTCCAAGCATCTTTTCTGAGCACAATGCAGTAAGATTAGATCTCAATTACAGGAGAAAAAAATGTTAAAAATTCCAAATATTGAGGCTGAACAACACGCTGCTGAATAACCAACAAATCATAGAAGAAATCAAAAAAGAAATCAAAATATGCATAGAAAAGAAAGAAAATGAAAACACAACAACCCAAAACCTATGGGATACTGTAAAAGCAGTTGTAAGGAGAAAGTTCATAGCAATACAGGCATACCTCAGGAAACAGGAAAAAAGTCAAATAAATAATCTAACTCTACACCTAAAGCAACTAGAAAAGGAGGAAATGAAAAACCCCAGGGTTAGTAGAAGGAAAGAAATCTTAAAAATTAGGGCAGAAATAAATGAAAAAGAAACAAAGGAGACCATAGCAAAAATCAACAAATCCAAAAGCTGGTTCTTTGAAAGGATAAATAAAATTGACAAACCATTAGCCAGACTCATCAAGAAACAAAGGGAGAAAAATCAAGTCAATAAAATTAGAAATGAAAATGGAGAGATCTCAACAGACAACACACAAATATAAAGGATCATAAGAGACTACTATCAGCGATTATATGCCAATAAAATGGACAACGTGGAAGAAATGGGCAAATTCTTAGAAAATTACAACTTTCCAAAACTGAATCAGGAAGAAATAGAAAATCTTAACAGACCCATCACAAGCACAGAAATTTAAACTGTAATCAAAAATCTTCCAGCAAACAAAAGCCCAGGTCCAGACGGCCTCACAGCTGAATTCTACCAAAAATTTAGAGAAGAGCTGACACCTATCCTACTCAAACTCTTCCTGAAAATTGCAGAGGAAGGTAAACTTCCAAACTCATTCTATGAGGCCACCATCACCCTAATACCAAAACCTGACAAACATGCCACAAAAAAAAGAAAACTACAGGCCAATATCACTGATGAACATAGATGCAAAAATCCTTAACAAAATTCTAGCAATCAGAATCCAACAACACATTAAAAAGATCATACACCATGACCAAGTGGGCTTTATTCCAGTAATGCAAGGATTCTTCAATATCCACAAATCAATCAATGTAATACACCACATTAACAAATTGAAAAATAAAAACCATATGATTATCTCAATAGATGCAGAGAAAGCCTTTGACAAAATTCAACATCCATTTATGATAAAAACTCTCCAGAAAGCAGGAATAGAAGGAACATAACTCAACATAATAAAAGCTATATATGACAAACCCACAGCAAACATTATCCTCAATGGTGAAAAATTGAAAGCATTTCCCCTAAAGTCAGGAACAAGACAAGGGTGCCCACTCTAACCACTACTATTCAACATAGTTTTGGAAGTTTTGGCCACAGCAATCAGAGCAGAAAAAGAAATAAAATGAATCCAAATTGGAAAAGAAGAAGTAAAACTCTCACTGTTTGCAGATGACATGATCCTCTACATAGAAAACCCTAAAGACTTCACCAGAAAATTACTAGAGCTAATCAATGAATATAGTAAAGTTGTAGGATATAAAAGCAACACACAGAAATCCCTTGCATTCCTATACACTAATAATGAGAAAACAGAAAGAGAAATTAAGGAAACAATTTCATTCACCATTGCAACAGAAAGAATAAAATACTTAGGAATATATCCACCTAAAGAAACTAAAGACCTATATATAGAAAACTATAAAACACTGGTGAAAGAAATCAAAGAGGACACTAATAGATGGAGAATCATGGATCAGAAGAAACAATATAGTGAAAATAAGTATACTACCCAAAGCAATCTCTATCAAGCTACCCACGGTATTTTTCACCGAGCTGGAACAAATAATTTCACAATTTGTATGGAAATACAAAAAACCTTGACTAGCCAAAGCAATCTTGAGAAAGAAGAATGGAACTAGAGGAATCAACCTGCCTGACTTCAGGCTCTACTACAAAGCCACAATCATCAAGACAGTATGTTACTGGCACAAAGACAGAAATATACATCAATGGAACAAAATAGAAAGCCCAGAGATAAACCCACGCACCTATGGACACCTAATCTTTGACAAAGGAGGCAAGAATATACAGTGGAGAAAAGACAATCTCTTTAACAAGTGGTGTTGGGAAAACTGGTCAACCACTTGTAAAAGAATGAAACTAGAACACTTTCTAACACCATACACAAAAATAAACTCAAAATGGATTAAAGATCTAAACATAAGACCAGAAACTATAAAAATCTTAGAGAAGAACATAGGCAAAACACTCTCCGACATACATCACAGCAGGATCCTCTATGACCCACCTCCCAGAATATTGGAAATAAAAGCAAAAATAAACAAATAGGATTTAATTAAAATTAAAATCTTCCACACAACAAAAGAAACTATAAGCAAGGTGAAAAGACAGCCTTCAGAATGGGAGAAAATAATAGCAAATGAAGCAACTGACAAACAACTAATCTCAAAAATATACAAGCAAGTCCTGCAGCTCAATTCCAGAAAAATAAACAACCCAATCAAAAAATGGGCCAAAGAACTAAATAGACATTTCTCCAAAGAAGACATATAGATGGCTAACAAACACATGAAAAGATGCTCAACATCACTCATTATCAGAGAAATGCAAATCAAAACCACAATGAGGTACCATTTCATGCCAGTTAGAATGGCTGCGATCCAAAATCTACAAGCAATAAATTCTGGAGAAGATGTGGAGAAAAGGGAATCCTCTTACACTGTTGGTGGGAATGCAAACTAGTACAGCCACTATGGAGAACAGTGTGGAAACTCCTTAAAAAACTGGAAATAGAACTGCCATATGACCCAGCAATCCCACTGCTGGGCATACACACAAAGGAAACCAGAATTGAAAGAGACACGTGTACCCCAATGTTCATCGCAGCACTGTTTATAATAGCCAGGACATGGAAGCAACCTGGATGTCCATCAGCAGACGAATGGATAAGAAAGCAGTGGTACATATACACAATGGAGTATTACTCAGCCATTAAAAAGAATACATTTGAATTAGTTCTAATGAGGTGGATGAAACTGGAGCCTATTATACAGAGTGAAGTAAGCCAGAAAGAAAAACACCAATACAGAATACTAATGCATATATATGGAATTTTTAGAAAGATGGTAACGACAACCCTTTATGCGAGACAGCACAAGAGACACAGATGTATAGAACAGTCTTTTGTACTCTGTGGGAGAAGGAGGGGGGCATGATTTGGGAGAATGGCATTTAAACATGTATAATATCATATAAGAAACAAATTGCCAGTCCAGGTTCAATGTAGGATACCAGAAGCTTGGGCCTGGTGCACTGGGATGACCCAGAGAGATGATATGGGGAGGGAGGTGGGAGGGGGGTTCAGGGTGGGGAACACATTAACACCCGTGGCGGATGCATGTTGATGTATGGCAAAACCAATATAATATTGTAAAGTGAAAAAAAAAAAAAAAGGTGGCAAGAATACACAGAACTATACACAAAAGATCTTCATGACCCAGACAACCATGATGTTGTGATCATTCACCTAGAGCCAGACATCCTGGAATGTGTAGTCAAGTAGGCATTACTACAAACAAAGTTAGTGGAGGTGATGGAATTCAGTTGAGCTATTTCACATCCTAAAAATGATGCTGCTAAAGTGCTGCACTCAATATGATAGCAAATTTGGAAAACTCAGCAGTGGCCAAAGGACTGTAAAAGTCAGTTTTCGCTCCAATACCAAAGAAAGGCAATGCCAAAGAATGTTCAAACCACTGTACAATTGCCCTCATCTCACATGCTAGTAAAGTAATGCTGAAAATTCTCCAAGCCAGGCTTCAACAGTACATGAACTGTGCACTTCCAGATGTTGAAGCTAGATTTAGAAAAGGCAAGAGGAACCAGAGAGCAAATTGCCAACATCCATTGGGATCATTGTAAAAGCAGGAGAGTTCCAGAAAGACATCTACTTATGCTTTATTGACTACACCAAGGCCTTTGACTGTGTGGATCACAACCAACTGGAAAATTCTTCAAAAGATGGAAATACCAGGCCACCTTTCCTGCCTCTTGAGAAATCTGTATGCAGGTCAAGAAGCAACAGTTAGAACCAGGCATAGAACAACAGACGATTCCAAAATGGGGAAGGAGTACATCAAGGCTATAAATTATCACCCTGTTTATTTAATTTCTATGCAGAATACATCATGTGAAATGCTGGCCTGGATGAAGCACAAGCTGGAATCAAGATTGCAGGGAGAAATATCAATAACATCACATATACAGATGACACCAACCTTGTGGCAGAAAGTGAAGAAGAACTAAAGAACCTCTTGATGAAAGTGAAAGAGGAGAGTGAAAAAGTTGGCTTGTGATTCAGCTGGTAAAGAATCTGCCTGTAATGTGGGACACCTGGGTTCTGTCCATGGGATTGAGATGATCCCCTGAAGAAAGGAAAGGATACCCACAGCAGTGTTGTGGCCTGGAGAATTCCATGGACTGTAGGAGTCCATGGGGCTGCAAAGAGTCAGACACAACTGAGTGACCCTCACTTGTACTTTCAACATTCAAAAACGAAAATCATGGCATCTGGTCTCATCACTTCATAGCAAATAGATGGGGAAACAGTAGAAACAGTGATGGACTTTATTTTCTTGGGCCCCAAAATCACTGCAGATGATGACTGCCACCATGAAATTAAAATACACTTGCTCCTTGGAAGAAAAGCTATGACCAACATAGACAGCATATTAAAAATCAGTGACGCTTCTTTCCCAACAAAGTTCCATCTAGTCAAAGCTATGTTTTTTTCAGTACTCATGTATGGATGTGAGAGTTAGACTATAAAAAGAGCTGAGCACCAGTGAATTGGTGGTTTGAACTGTGATGTTGAAGAAGACTCTTGAGAGTCTGTTGGACTTCAAGGAGGTCAAACCAGTCAATCCTAAAGGAAATCAATCCTGAATATTAATTGGAAGAACTGATGCTGAAGCTCCAATACTTTGGACGCCTGATGCGAAGAACTCATTGGAAGAGACCCTGATGCTGGGAAAGATTGAATGCATGAGAAGAAGGGGACAACAGAGGTTTGATGATTGGGTGGTATCTTCGACTTGATGGACGTGAGTTTGAGCAAGCTCTGGGAGTTGGTGATGAACAGGGAAACCTGGCGTGCTACAGTGCCTGGGGTCTCAAAGAGTCAGACACGGCTGAGTGACTGAACTGAGCTAACTGAGCTGAACAAAGACACTTTAACAGTCAGGCACAGGAGTAGGTTACCCTGGGGCATGCCATTATATATGATTTTAATAACAAAATCAATGCCAAGCAAAGGTTAAAGTCAAAGGAACATTTCCAATCCAACATAGATTTAGAATTAGCTTTTCCCTGCAACAATTACCTGTACCAAGAATGTGTCCCTTTTGGAAACAAATTTGTTGTGTATGTTATTCAGTTCAGTTCAGTTCAGTTCAGTTGCTCAGTCATGTCAGACTCTTTGCGACCCCATGAATCACAGCACTCCAGACCTCCCTGTCCATCAACAACACCTGGAGTTCACTCAAACTCATGCCCATCGAGTCGGTGATGCCACGCAGCCATCTCATCCTCTGTCGTCCCCTTCTCCTCCAGTCCCCAATCCCTCCCAGCATCAGAGTCTTTTCTAATGAGTCAACTCTTTGCATGAGGTGGCCAAAGTACTGGAGCTTCAGCTTTAGCATCATTCCCTCCAAAGAACACCCAGGGCTGATCTCCTTCAGAATGGTATGTTATTAGTTAAGATGAAACCATACTGGAGTGGGATGGGCCCCTAATCCAATAGGACTGTTTTCTTTATTAAAAGGGGAAACTTGGACAGAGAGATGCACATAAGCAAAATGTCATGAGAACTAGGAGTTTAAAAATATCTGAGCTTCCTTCTCTTTGGGGGGACAGATTTCAAGGGGGTGTTCCCCATAATCTCTGAAAGAAACTTCTGTAGTATTTAATGTTAGGTTCTTCTAACTATAACTGATTTATTAACACAGTTTTTATTGATTTCCTTCCTTTCCTTTTCATACTTTCTTACACTGTCACCATGTTACATTTGGGCAAGAAATCACCATGGAGCACTCTACCAAACCTTCAAAGCTTAAGATATATTCCTTTCTATCTTTTGATGTTTCCTGTGTTCCTTCACTAAATAAAATACTTGTAATCAAATACTTACATCAGGATCTGCCTTGAGGAACTCAGAGTAAACATAGGACGCCAGAAAGCCTACCTGGAAAATGGAACTGTGATCACGACCACATTACCATTTTTTTGTTTTGTTAGATCAGCAAAAATGTAAGGTCATGGTTTTTTCTAGAAGTATCTCTCTGGATAGCTGCAGCGTATAGCTGAATTAGTACTAAAATGTGCTCAGCTCTTTTTGGAGAAACAACTAGAACTGGTGGACACTCCTGCTCACTACTGGGACACAAGTAGAAAACAGTGCTTTGATATCTATTTTCATCAACAAATTTACAAAAATGAAAAATATCCATTTGATAATATCTAGTATCGGACACGACTGAAGCGACTTAGCAGCAGCAGTATTGGAAAATGGGTAAAACATCCTCATTAACTTCTAGAAAAGAAATAAGTTGAAGCATCACCTTAGCAAAATGTTTTGGTGGGTGGTTGGGAACCCAACCTAAATCCCTCAGTCCATAGCTCTTATATCGGTCATCCATCTCTCTGGACACTTTGCATACCTGTCATTTTGTTGTTGTTTTTGTGACTCAACTTCCATCCTTCTCTGTTCTTTTGGAAGCCTGAAAATGATTTTTCCAATGGAAGGCACTAGCTTTGAGAAATGGGAGAAGAAACGAACTTATGCACTCCTGTCCTTTGGCTTCTGGATGTGACTCCAACGATATTGAGGCCGAGTGCAAGTCCTGCTCAGGCTGTGTGGTTCCAGCACTGAGAATGACAAAGGGTGGCTGTCACCCTTGATGGACAGAGTGTTTGGGTCCTGCAGCAGCCTTGGCAGTAAGACTTTTTCAAAGGCTCTTGTTTTGGTAGAAGCAATATCAGTGAGTGTTTTTAAGTTTTCCTACCAGGATAGCATAATATATAATGTGGGTACTTGGGTTTTTGGAAAGCTGTGAGGGTGTGGTAGGTATGTTCTTAGGCAACCAAGACAGCAGCATAATTTCTTGAAATTTCAAGTACAGAGGAATCATGTGATGTGGGCAACACAGTTTTGCTATTTCAGCCTAGAAATGGTAGGTGTTACTGAAATTGTTAATCTTGAAATAATCTCAGTTTTTGAATATTGTTCTCGTAGTTCTTTTGATACTCTTGTAACTTATTCTCTGTTTCAAATCTTCCCATTTGAAAGTGAGAAGATAGAGTGGTTTGTTTTCTAGAACAAACTTTAATTGCTAGATTTCTTATCCCTGTTTCTACTTCATCCTTCTTTCATAAGTTGGCCCACTTTCTATTCGGCTTTCTCTTCTATTTCTTATTATTTAAATATTTGTTTCCCTTGAGGATCAATTACTGGCTTACTTTTCAGTGCTACATACATGTACACCCTGAGTGTACTAAATACCGAATATTCCCTCATATCCTTATCTCATGTGAAGTCTCACTATGAGGTCAAGAGTATCAGTTGAAAATCTCCTCTTGGCATTGCAAAATAAACATTCAAATTGATATTATCATGCTCACAGTGTTCTATCAGTATGTTTATTCTGCTATTTCAGTCTGTTTCATAATTATCCAGTTTTTAAGTTATATACTGGATTTATTTCTTTGTAATTCCTTCTTTCTTATTCTTTCAGACCAATTTTTCACCTAATTCCATAGCTTCTGGTTTCTGAGTATCTTTTGAAATCCTTCCCTCCTGCTTTGTTATTTCATTCTTGATTTGTAACAACATATCTCGAAATTCAGTGTTTAACTCCTCTAATCACCTTCAGCATTTCTTCCATAGTGGCTTTACAAATGAGAAATTTAATTGCATACCTCTCTTTGTTAAAAGTTCTATTGAGTTACCAAAGTCCTCAGGAAAAGCTCAAAGCTTTTTAGTGAGACAGGAAAGACAATCAAGAACACAGCATGCGTTTACCTTGCTTGTCTTCATCACTAGCCACTGCTTTCTTTGCACTTTTGGGCCCAATCTCATTGAATCGTTTGCATTTCTGTTATTGTGCTATGAACTCTCTCTTCCTCAGTGTTCATTTATTTCTTTTTATCTTATATCTGGAATGTCTTTCTCCACTTCATTTCTTTGGCTAACTCTCAGTCATTGCAGGATCATCTCAGGCATCCAAGTGTGTAGGAAGACATTCCTATGAGAACTATACATTGCTTCTGTAAGTAGAATAACTCCTGATGCGTATTTCTCACAGTCCTTGTTTTTTCTAAATTTTACTCACTGGCTTACTGATTTATCATTTTAAAGTGTAAGTTCATGGGGGATTGCACTGTTCCCAGCTCAATATGGAATTTCATACACATTTTATAAAACTTTCTTTCCTAATGTTATTTTTCTCTACTTGCCAAGTAGCTACATCTTACCTTTTAAATTATTGTTATTTTATCTTGACTATCTGTTTTTCTTTTAATGAACATGTTTCAGAGTGATATACATCCTTTAAAATCAGGATTGATAAGTAAGTATTTTTGTGTGTGTCTACCTATTACTGTGTACTGAATAATATGTTTCTTAGTAGACATTTTAACATTTATTCTGAAAACATTTTCTGGGAAAATATTCATAACATTTTATTCCAGGAGTTCAGAAATAAAAAAAAACAAAAAACTTATGATTGTTGTGACTTATTGCCTGAACTTAGGTACATTTTTAATTCATGTGAAAATAATAATATGATAATTGTTAGCAAATTTCTGAATTAATGATAGTAAGTACTTGAGGAACACAGAATAAAATCTTTGTGTAGTCAGTCCATTAGCGCCAAGTTCAAATCCTGTTATTTGCTAGACATCAGACCTAGGAGACATTTGCTGCTGTTGTTCACTCACTAAGTCATATCTGATATTTTAGGAGGCATTACATGAACTCTCTTAATCTGTTTCCTCATCTGTAATTAAGTATAATTATTATGACCACCTCAAGGATTTGATGAAGACTAAATAAGATACATTGTACAGGACATGATGATCAAAAACATCCCCAAGAAAAAGATGCAAAATGGCAAAGTGGTTGTCTGAGTAGACCTTACAGATAGCTGAAAGAAGAAAAGAAGTGAAAGGTAAAGGAGAAAAGGAAAGATATACTGATCGGAATGCAGTGTTCCAAAGAATAGCAAGGGGAGATGAGAAAGCCTTCATCAGTGATCAGTGCAAAGAAATAGAGGAAAATAATAGAATGGGAAAGACTAGAGAGCTTTTCAAGAAAATTAGAAATAATAAGGCAACATTTCATGCAAAGATGGGCACAATAAAGGACAGAAACCATATGGGCCTAACAGAAGCAAAAGATATTAAGAAGAGGTAGTAAGAATAAACAGAACAACTATACAAAAAAAAAAGGTCTTAATGACCCAAATAGCCACAATGATGTGATCACTCACCTACAGCCAGGCATCCTGGAGTGCGAAGTAAAGTGGGCCTTAGGAGGCGTTACTATGAACAGAACCAGTGAAGGTGATAGAATTCCAGCTGAGCTATTTCAAATCCTAAAAGTTGATGCTATGAAAGTTCTACACTCAATATGCCAGCAAATTTGGAAAACTCAGCAGTGGCCACAGGACTAGAAAAGGTCAGTTTTCATTCTGATCCCAAAAAGGGCAATTCCAAAGAATGCTCAAACTACCACACAATTGCCCTTATTTCACAAGGTAATGCTCAAAATTCTTCAAGCTAGGCTTCAACAATATGTGAAATGAGAACTACCAGATTTTCAAGCTGGATTTAGGAAAGGCAGAGACGAATCAGATATCAAATTGCCTACATCCATTACATCATAGAAAAAGGAAGAAAATTCCAGAAAATCTACTTCTGCTTCATTGACTACACCAAAGACTTTGTGTGGATCACAACAAACTGTGGAAAATTCTTCAAGAGCTGGGAATACCAGACTATGTTATCTGACTCCTGAGAAATCTGTATGCAAGTCAAGAAGCAACAGTTAGAAATGGACATGGAACAATGGACTGGTTCCAAATTGGGAAAGGAATACTTCAAGGCTCTATATTGTCACCCTGTTTATTTAACTTATATAGAGTACATCATGCGAAATGCTAGGCTGGATGAATCTCAAAATGTAATCAAGATTTCAGGGAGAAATATCAATAACCTCAGATACACTGATGAGTCCACCCTAATGGCAGAAACAAAAGAGGAACTAAAGAGCATCTTGATGAAGGTGAAAGAAGAGAGTGAAAAAGCCGGCTTAACATTCAAAAAACAAAGATCATGGCATCTGGTCTTATCACTTCATGGCAAATTGGTGAGGAAAAAAATGCAAACTGTGACAGACTTTATTTTCCTGGGCTCAAAAATCACTGCATATGGTGATTGCAACCATGAAATTAAAATAAGCTTGTTCCTTGGAAGAAAAACTATGACAAACCTAGATAGTGTATTAAAAAGCAGAGATATCACTTTGCCAACAAAGTCTGGATAGTTAAAGCTAAGCTATGGTAGTAGCTTTTTCCAGTAGTCATGTACGGATGTGAGAATTCGATCATAAAGAAGGCTGAGCATCTAAGAATTGATGCTTTCACACTGTGATGCTAGAGATGACTCTTGAGAGTCCCTTGGACAGCAAGGAGATCAAACCAGTCATTCCTAAAGGAAATCAGTCCTGAATATTCATTGGAAGGACTGATGCTGAAGTTGAAGCTCCAGTACTTTGGCCATCTGATACGAAGAGCCAACCTGTTGGAAAAGACCAGGATCCTGGGAAAGATTGAGGGCAGAAGGATAAGGGGGTGGCAGAGGATGAGTTGGTTGGCTGGTATCATCAACTCATGGACATGAATTTGAGCCAACTCTGGGAGATAGCGAACGATAGGGAAGTTGGTGTATTGCAGTCCATGTGAAACCAGAATACGAGTTCTTATTCATGGAACCAAATGTTGGGGGAATTTGTAATGTCCTTGGTTCTGTCTCACCACAGCAAAAATTTGAAGCTACAGATGAATCAGTGTTACAGTTCAGTTTTATTAGGGAAAACAAATAATAGTATACCCTGGAGGAGTGACCATGGGCTGACCCAAAAGATGAAGAGAAGAGAGGCCCCAGCTCAATTTTGGCCCCTCTTTTTACATGTTCTTTGTCCTCCCTCTGAGCCTGCCCTATGTAAATTGGGCTACCCAGGAGGGCTGTTTGTTTTACCTGAGGTCCTCACTCCAGTCCTTGGACCTTCTTTTGTTCTAGTTACACAGGCTTTATATTTTATATTTTAGCCACTGCCGTTCTGGACTCCTTTTTTCCTATTCTAACTACCTAATGGAGAAGGCAATGGCACCCCACTCCAGTACTCTTGCCTGAAAAATCCCATGGACGGAGGAGCCTGGTGCGTTGCAGTCCATGGGGTGGCTAAGAGTCGGACACGACTGAGCGACTTCACTTTCACATTTCACTTTCATACATTGGAGGAAGAAATGGCAACCCACTCCAGTGTTCTTGTCTGGAGAATCCCAGGGACGGGGGAGCCTGATAGGCTGCCGTCTGTGGGGTCACACAGAGTTGGAACGACTGAAGTGACTTAGCAGCAGCAACATGAAGAATGAACTTCAGGAGCAGGCAAACACTCATGGTAGCAAGTGAATAGGATTTACTGATTGAAAAGGAAAGTACAAAATTCCCAGCACAGGCACTGAGAGACAGTAAAGAATCCCCCAAAGACAGGACTTAACAGCAGTTTACATCCTAAGAAGTATTAATCTGTACATTTTTGGTTGACTCCTGTCCTTAAAATTCATAATTTCTAACCAATCACTTTAAAGGTCAAAATGGTTAATTTGACATCTTTGTGGCATTTCTTGATCCTCAGATTAAGTCTCCACCCTTTTACTTGCCCTCTGGCCATTTTACAATAGACCAAAAATATGGGCTTCTGAGATGTATGGGCTAAAGATTAATAATCACCAGTAGTTTTTCCCTCAGTCACATGGAACAGTAGTTAATTACAGCCCTTCCCTCGATCTGAGTGCTGATTATTTATTAGACCAAGGACACATTCCAGAAATTTGGGACAAAGGGTATAGCTTTAGATTATGGAGTGAGATGTTTATGGAAAACAAGACCTAGGTCTCAGAGTCCTACACTGACTGCCTATCAGTTTCTACCTCAGTATGTGGTGAGATAACTGGGCATTGCTCCAGAAATCGTGTGCTCAGCCTGAAGTTGCCCTCTTAGGCCTAGGTAGGGGCCTTGGTTCTTCAGAAGAGCTCAAAGATATTGTTGTGCATATTCCTTGAGGGGGAACCAGGATCTTGCCCCAAGGCTGCACTATTGTTTTTGACTGTTCCTCCCTTGTTTCTGTGTCCCTTCCCTTTCCTGATTAACAACCATTTGAATCCGTGTTTTGGAAATCTGCAAAAGTCAAAGAGGCTGAATGAAACCTATTTTCTATGATCAAGAAATGAGGGGCACAGAAATGGCTTGTATTCAGAAGCCTCACAAAGCCCTGCTTGGTTTCAAAAAGAAATTGGCTCATGCAAATAAAAGCACTCAAGGATATAGCAAACCAAGGAGATAGTAATTTCAGTAGAATGTATAACTAGAGAGAGGGAAACAAACTTGGAGAAGTGAAGTTTCCCTGATTCAGGTATACAGTCATTGCTAGAATACTTAAATTTCAAAAAATTGATAATTCATTGCCAAACTACTTTTTTGACTAGAGAAATAAAACCATAAGGTTTAAGAAGGTTTATGCTGGCCTTATAAGGAAAGTTTGTATATTCCTTGGTGTAAAATAAAATTTAGAAAATGAAATAATATAATACGTGAATAATTGGTGCAGACTGTTTCTTTAAGCAAGCAGCCACACCATTCACCCTGAATCACAAGTCCCTTAACTCTGGGTTGTGACTTTGTGCTAAAGGGCAGACTGGTATGTTTCCTCCTTAACTGTGAAATTCTTCACTTTTATTGTTTCTCACTTGCACTTAAGACCCTATAAATGTTGTATTATTGCACTATTATGTAACACAATAGCTGTTATCTCTCACTTCTCTATGCTGATCTATGCAAGGCACCTTCTGTCAAATAAGTCAAGACCTCTTGCCAGATGAGAGTGATTCATCAAAACTGCTGAGCTTTTTCATAATCATCATCCTCACAATGTATTACTAAAGACCATTAGCAGCCTTTAATTTTTCAGGTTTGATGCAGCATAAAAACTTTATGTTTCACTGCTTCTCTTTGTAAAGAAATCAATGGCTTTAAAGCTAAACTACTCATGACAAACATGTTAGATTCATTAGCATCTGCCCTGGTTGTCTGTGTGGAGGTTATATTGCAAACCTGATTTGCATTTTTATCTTCAAGGAGCACAAGGTTTGAATTGCCTAAATGTTTACTTAATTATTGCTCCCATTTTCTTCCACACCCATTCACCTCAAGCCCTCTACAAGTAGAAAGCAAGACTAATTAGTATCTAATTGATATTTTTTCAATAGTGCAATAGAATCTCTCTCAATACAAAGAAAGTCATTTCATTATACACTGCAGAGAACACTTAATCAGTCATAATAGCAAATATGAGAGCATTTGTTAGTTTTTCAATATGATATACTTTAAATAAGAAGCACCTGGTTGCCTTTGCTAGGTTTTATTTCTTAAATAGGAAGAGCTTATAACTACTCATTTCTTTTTCACACATTTACTGGGAGATTAGTGTATAATCATCATAGACACAAAATGAATAAATTTCTCTCAAGAAAACCAAGGTCTATGAGAGAATCAGACTCAGAAAAAAATAATTTAAGTATATGATAGATTTGTACAGAGTATCATAGAATCACAGAAAAGGGCAGATTTGTTCAGTCTGAACAGGTCAAGGATAGATTCCTGGAGGAGGTGACACATAAACCAGAGAGAATGCAGCAAATTAGACACCAACGTGAAGGGAGGATAGAGCAAAAGGCGTTCCACACAGAAATGTATTCAAATATCATAGTAATTTTTCAATATACTTTTAGTAAAAGGTACATTAAGGAAGTTCCCTGGCAGTTCAGTGGTTAAGACTCAATGCTTCTACTGCAGGAGGCATAGGTTTGGGTTTAGTCCCTGGATGGGGACTAAAGAAAGAAAATCCTGCACACTGTGTGGTATGGCCACTAAGTGACTAATAATTTCACTTTTTTCATGTGTGTGTGTGCATGCTTAGTCACTTCAGTTGTGTCTGACTCTTTGCAAATCCATGGACTGTAGCTGGCCATGCTCTTCTGTGTGTATGTGTATGTGTATGTGTATATATATATATACACACACAAGTAAATGTTTCTTATAATTTCATATAAAATGCACTTATATGTCAAGTAAAATTAAAAAATAATGTAGTTTTCTTTTTAACAAATATAGTATATGAACTTCATTCTGTTGTGAATAATTTTCTCCACTCCCTGAAGTTGAGATGACATGTGACTTGCTCACTAACAGGTCCTCCATGTCTGTTGACTTAGGGACTTTGACAAAACTGAGTAAACAATGAAAACCTACACTGATTCTTCAGATGGTGATATTGGAGAGTAGAGAAAAGCATACTTAACAATTCATAAGCATTGCAGATCTGGACAAAGAGGAAAAATGATCAGAGATGATTAGATTTGAGATATTTGACAATTGAGGCTTCCCAGATGTTGCTAGTGGTAAGGAACCCACCTGCCAACTCAGGAGACATAAGAGATGCAAGTTTGATCCCTGGGTTGGGAAGATTTCTGGAGGAGGAAATGTCAATTACACCAGTATTCTTGCCTGGAGAATTCCATGGACAGAGAAGCATGGTGGGCTAAATTTCATGGGGTCATGAAGACTCAGACATGACTGAAGTGATTTAGCACACTACCAGCACAACCCAAAGTAGTATCCTGAGGTACATATTTATCCAAATAAGACTTAATGGTTTTGTCTCTTCAGTGATATATCACTTTTTAAATTTTAATACTAAATATAACTAAAACTTAAAAATTCCTTAGAAAGGCCTTGAGAAATATTGGAATTCACCAGCTAAAGACTATCAAGAAAACAATTCACAGTTAGGCCTATTTGGATTTTGGTAACGAAAGAATATGAGAATCAGTGCTATTTTGATAAGAGGAAGTTACTAGCGGCTTTTTAAAACAGGAATTGGGATTGAGCTGGATGATTCTAAGTGGAGGTTAAGGAAACCAAAGATACTTCTGGTAGGAAGGAGGGACAATTAGGTTATTGAATAGCTTGTTAGATTCCAATCTACAAGAGGAAGCTTGGCTAGTGCTGTCAGTTTAAAAAGAAATAGAAAAGGAAGACTGCAAATTCTTCTTCTTTTTTTTTTTTTTTTTTTCTTTAATTTGTAGTATCTGTCTGGGGCTTCTCAGGTGGCTCTGTGGTAAAGAGTCCACCTGCCAGTTCAGGAGACACAGGTCCATTCCCCGGGTTGGGAACATCCTCTGGAGCAGGAAATTGCAACCCATTCCAATATCTTGCCTGGAAAATTCTGTGAATAGAGGAGCCTGGAGGGCTACAGTCCATGGCATCACAAAGAGTCAGAAATAGCAACAAGACAACAACACTATCTGTATTATTTTAGAAATTGTCACAAACTGGTCACAGAGAAACTTTGTTTGATGTTTGAGTATATACGAGTATATATGAGTGTTGTTTGTAATGGCCTAACTGCTTGCTGCTGGTGGCCAAGGCTGAATATGCTCATATTTTGTTCTATTGAATATTTCTAATTGCATACATTTTCAAAATTGTACTGATGAGAAGTTAGACTAGAATATGTAGCTCATGTGTTTGTGACTGCAGGATGTATTGTTTAATCATGTTCTGTGACAATGCCTACACAGTAGTATTTAAGTCTTGGGACAGAATGTATTGGCCAATTACAATACAGGTAATTTCCCATTTCTAAGTAATTATGAGTCCTAATAATACCCTCAGAAAGTAGAGACAGAAATTAACAAACACGGACCAGAAAAGCATATCTCAAAGAACAGCCAGGTCTGCTCTTTAGAGCCAACTAGTCATTTTCATCAGACTGTTCAGTGATCATTCTATCTGATCATTGTGTTTTGTTTACAGGTGCAACAGAAAGTGTTTGCTATACCACAAGTTCCCATGGACTAGCCAAGGGAAAATCAGGGCCCAAGTGATGGTCTAAGGCAACACAGACTATTACACTACTTGCTTGAGACTCCAGACCAGACTTGTGGGCATATATGATTAAAACAGGTCAGAAACAAAACTCAGAACTCTGTTTCAGTAACATTATTTTACAACTGGATTCAGCTCACACAGCATCCATGAGGAGGGAGTAGCATATTATTCTTCCAGAGAGCTCACTTATAGCACATTTTCCCTATTTTGGAGTTCTCTGGATATCCTAAATTGTATTGATTGAGTATGACATTGGCAATGGATATTTTGAGTAAAACCAACTATGCAAAGTTCTTTAGTGATAGTCCCAGTGAAAAGTGTATCCTTGGCACTGGAAATGATGTTGGTATTCCCTAGGTGAGACTCTTAAGTGTTTTGTATTGATTTTTTAAAAAGAAACCACTGTTAAAACAGTGTTCTCTTCTAAGGAAAAACCTCAATCCATCCTGAAAATAAGCTAAAAATGACCAGATCATATTTATAGTCCATTCCTAAGGGGAAAGACTAGAGATCTCTTCAGGAAAATTGGAGGCATCAAGGGAACTTTTTGCACAAAGATGGGCACAATAAAGGACATTTGATAGAGACCTAGTAGACACTGACAAGATCAAGAAGAGATGGAACAAATACATGGAAGAACTGTATAAAAAAGATCCAAATGAACAGAATGATGGCGGTGGTGTGGTCAGCCACTCAGAGCCAGAAATCCTGGAGAAGGAAGTCGAGTGGGCCTTAGGAAGCACTGCTATTAATAAAGCTAGTGGATACAATGGAATTCCAGTAGAACTATTCAAAATCCTAAAGGATGATGCCATCAAGGTGTTGTATTCAATATGTCAGAAAATCTGGAAGACCTGCAGTGGCCACAGGACTGAAAAAATCAATCCTCATCCCCAAAAGGGTAGTACTAAGGAAAGTGCTAACCATTGGATAATTGCACTCATCTCCCATGCTAGTAAGGTCAACCTTAGCATGACCCTAGCATGACATACTTAAAATATTGAATGCTAGGCTTCAGCATTATGCAAACCAAGAACTTCCAGATGTCCACGCTAGATTTAGAAAAGAAAGAGGACCCAGAAGTCAAATTGGCAACATTTGCTGGATCACAGAGAAAGCTGCTGCTGCTGCTAAGTCACTTCAGTCATGTCCAGCTCTATGCGACCCCATAGACAGCAGCTCAGCAGGCTCCGACGTCCCTGGGATTCTCCAGGCAAGGACACTGGAGTGGGTTGCCATTTCCTTCTCCAATATATGAAAGTGAAAAGTGAAAGTGAAGTCGCTCAGTCGTTCAGTCATGTCCAACCCTTAGTGAACCCATGGACTGCAGCCTTCCAGGCTCCTCCATCCATGGGATTTTCCAGGCAAGAGTAGTGGAGTGGGTTGCCATTGCCTTCTCCAATAGAGAAAGCTAGAGCATTCCAAAAAATATCTACCTCTGTTTCATCAATTATGTCAAAGGCTTTGACTATGTGGATCATAATAAATTGTGGAAAGCTCTTAAAAGACAGACTTCCCTGGTAGCTCAGACGGTAAAGCATCTGCCTACAATGCAGGAGACCTGTGTTCTATCCCTGGGTCAGGAAGATCCCCTGGAGAAGAAAATGGCAACCCACTCCAGTATTCTTGCCTGGAAAATCCCATGGACTGAGGAGCCTGGTAGGCTACAGTCCATGGGGTCTCAAAGAGTTGGACACGACTGATCAACTTTACTTTCACTTAAAGACATGGGAATACCACCATCTTACCTGTCTCCTGAGAAATCTATATACAGGCCAAGAAGCAACAGTTAGAACCATGTATGGAACAACTGATTGATTCAACATTGAAAAAGGAGTGTGACAGGGCTGGCTGCTCTCACCCTGTTTATTTGATCTACGTGCTGAGCACATCATGAGAAAAGCCAGGCTGGATGTGTTACAAGCTGGAATCAAGATAGGCAGGAAAAATATCAACAACCTCAGATATGAAGATGATACCATTCTTATGGCAGAAAGCAAAGAGGAACTAAAGAACCTCTTGATGACAGTCAAGGAGGAGAGTGAAAGGGCCAGCTTAAAACTAAATATTAAAAAGACTAAGATTATGGCATACAGGCCCATTACTTTATGGAAAATAGAAGGGGAAAAGGTGGAAGTAGTGACATTTCCTCTTTGTGGGTTCTAAAATCACTGCAGATATTGACTGCAACCATGAAATCAGAAGACAATTGCTTCTTGGCAGGAAAGCTATGACAAACATAGACAGTGTGTTGACAAGCAAGACATCACTCTGCCAACAAAGGTCTGTATAGTCAAGGCTATGATCTTCCAAAGTGGTCACATATGGTTGTGAGAGATCACCGTAAAGAAGGCAGAGTGCCAAATAATTGATGCTTTCAAACTGTGGTGCTGGAGAAGATTCCTGAGAGTCTCTTAGACAGCAAGGAGATCAAACCAGTCAATTTTAAGGGAAATCAACCCTGAATACTCATTGGAAGGACTGATGCTGAGGCTGAAACTGTAGTATTTTGATCATCTGATGCAAACAGTTGACTCATTGGTAAATTCCCTAATGCTGGGAAAGATTGAAGGCAGAAGGACAAGAGGACATCAGAGGTTGAGATGGCTGGATGGCATCATTGATGCAATGGTCATGAACTTGGGCAAACTTCAGGAGATGGTGAGGGACAGAGAGGCCTGGCTTGCTGTAGACCATGGGGTCACAAAGTCAGATACGACTGGGTAACTGAACAATAACAACAAGGGCAAATGATTGGTTTGATTAATACTATTTTTGGAATGGTCATAGCTAGGACATTCTGGGATTTTAAACTGGTGTTTTGATTGACAACCCACTTTAATTATGTCTACCTATGTAACAGCAAACCACCTAAAACATATTTTAATTGATTTGTCACATTTTCATGAGAGATTGTCTAGAGGTCAGGATGCCTCTTTCATCAACGCTTTCAAAATAATCAAAGCCCACCCCAAAAGCATACCTACCGTATATGCAAATATATGTTTTTATATTTTGTTAGCTGGAAAGCTTGCATAAGGATGAGCAATCTGAGTTGATTTTACTTCTAAGAGATGTTTGTACTTTAAGGATGAATTTATGTCTGTGATATTGTAGTCAGCTTTATACTCATTTGGTAGGACACTGACACAAAACACTAAATCAGAGCTATTCAAAGAAGTTCTTATAAGGTCTACACTGGGGACAAATATTTCCCTAATGGAGTGAGTGGGTTCAGGGTGTTACAGTGATGAATGGTGATATGAAAGGCAAGTGACAATGAGGGCATTAGCAAATCTCCAGAGACTTTAATTTATCCTGTGAAGTGTATTGTGGATGTCAATGACTGACGAGGATATTACTCAATTATTTTGTCCATTTAAAAATGGATTTGTTGACAGCTATTATGTCAGTCCATGCATAAAGTTGAATGGTTCTATGAAAATCTACACGACATTTTAGAACTAATACCCAAAACAGATGTCCTTTTCATTATAGGGGACTGGAATGTAAAAGTAGGAAGTCAAGAAATACCTGGAGTAACAGGCAAATTTGGCCTTCAAATATGGAATGAAGCAGGGCAAAGATTAATAGAGTTTTGCCAAGAAAATTCACTGGTCATAACAAACACCCTCTTCCAACAACACAAGAGAAGACTCTATGCATGGACATCACCAGATGGTCAACACTGAAATCAGATTGATTATATTCTTTGCAGCCAAAGATGGAGAAGCTCTATGCAGCCAGCAAAAACAAGACCAAGAGCTGACTGTGGCTCAGACCATGATCTCCTTATTGCCAAATTCAGACTTAAGTTGAAGAAAGTAGGGAAAACCACTAGACCATTCAGGTATGACCTAAATCAAATCCCTTATGATTATACAGTGGAAGTGAGAAATAGATTTAAGGGACTAGATCTGATAGATAGAGTGCCTGATGAACTATGGACTGAGGTTCGTGACATTGTACAGGAGACAGGGATCAAGACCATCCCCGTGGAAAAGAAATGCAAAAAAGCAAAATGGCTGTCTGGGGAGGCCTTACAAATAGCTGTGAAAAGAAGAGAAATGAAAAGAAAGGAGAAAAGGAAAGATATAAATATCTGAATGCAGAGTTCCAAAGAATAGCAAGACGAGATAAGAAAGCTTTCTTCAGTGATCAATGCAAAGAAATAGAGGAAAACAACAGAATGGGAAAGACTAGAGATCTCTTCAAGAAAATCAGAGATACCAAGGGAATATTTCATACAAAGATGGGTTCGATAAAGGACAGAAATGGTATGGACCCAACAGAAGCAGAAGATATTAAGAACAGATGGCAAGAATACACAGAAGAACTGTACAAAAAAGATCTTCATGACCCAGATAACCACGATTCTGTGATCACTGAACTAGAGCCAGACATCCTGGAATGTGAAGTCAGGTGGGCCTTAGAAAGCATCACTACGAACAAAGCTAGTGGAGGTGATAGAACTCCAGTTAAGCTATTCCAAATCCTGAAAGATGATGCTGTGAAAGTGCTGCACTCAATATGCCAGCAAATTTGGAAAACTCAGCAGTGGCCACAGGACTGGAAAAGGTCAGTTTTCATTCCAATACCAAAGAAAGGCCATGCCAAAGAATGCTCAAACTACCGCACAATTGCACTCATTTCACACGCTAGTAAAGTAATGCTTAACATTCTCCAAGCCAGGCTTCAGCAATATGTGAACAGTGAACTTCCTGATGTTCAAGCTGGTTTAGAAAAGGCAGAGGAAACAGAGGTCAAATTGCTAACATCCGCTGGATCATGGAAAAAGCAAGAGAGTTCCAGAAAAACATCTATTTCTGCTTTATTGACTATGTCAAAGCCTTTGACTGTGTGGATCACAATAAACTGTGGAAAATTCTGAAAGAGATGGGAGTACCAGACCACCTGATCTGACTCTTGAGAAATTTGTATGCAGGTCAGGAAGCAACAGTTAGAACTGGACATGGAACAACAGACTGGTTCCAAATATGAAAAGGAATATGTCAAGGCTGTATATTGTCACCCTGTTTATTTAACTTATATGCAGAGTACATCATGAGAAACACTGGACTGGAAGAAACACAAGCTGGAATCAAGATTGCCAGGAGAAATATCAATAACCTCAGATATGCAGATGACACCACCCTTATGGCAGAAAGTGAAGAGGAACTAAAAAGCCTCTTGATGAAGGTGAAAGTGGAGAGTGAAAAAGTTGGCTTAAAGCTCAACATTAAGAAAACGAAGATCATGGCATCCAGTCCCTTCACTTCATGGGAAATAGATGGGTAAACAGTGGAAACAGTGTCAGACTTTGTTTTTCTGGGCTCCAAAATCACTGAAGATGGAGATTGCAGCCATGAAATTAAAAGACGCTTACTCCTTGGAAGGAAAGTTATGACCAACCTAGATAGCATATTGAAAAGCAGAGACATTACTTTGCCAACAAAGGTTCGTCTAGTCAAGGCTATGGTTTTCCCAGTGGTCATGGATGGATGTGAGAGTTGGACTGTGAAGAAGGCTGAGCGCCGAAGAATTGATGCTTTTCAACAGTGGTGTTGGAGAAACTCTTGAGAGTCCCTTGGACTGCAAGGAGATCCAACCAGTCCATTCTGAAGGAGATCAGCCCTGGGATTTCTTTGGAAGGAATGATGCTAAAGCTGAAACTCCAGTACTTTGGCCACCTCATGTGAAGAGTTGACTCATTGGAAAAGACTCTGATGCTGGGAGGGATTGGGGGCAGGAAGAGAAGGGGACGACAGAGTGAACTGTCGTCTGAGTGAACTCCGGGAGTTGGTGATAGATAGGGAAGCCTGGCGTGCTGCGATTCATGGGGTTGCAGAAAGTCGGACACGACAGTGTGACTCATCTAATCTGATCTGATCTGATGCTTATTTTAACCTGAAAAGTATAAAGTCTTTAAAACATACTCATATTAATATGTTTTAATTATACACAATTAGCCTAGGATGACTTTGCTTCTCTTTTAGCATATTCATTTTTTCAGTCTAGATTTGGTAAACAAAGTAGATCTCACAATAAATGAGAAATAATTAACATTTAAAGAATGTCAAATAAACTATCTCCATTGTTATTTAAGGTGAAGAAGAAAATCTTTTACTTCCCTGTGGCCATAAAATTTTAACAAATTTACTTATCCTAACATCTAAACAGTTTTATTAATATGAATTTGAAGCCTGAATCTGGAAAGGGCAAAGTAAAAGAGAATTTTCAGAAAGGATAAGATGTGAACAGAAATAATAGATACTTACATGCAAGAAATAGTTACAGGTCATGTTTTATTCTCAGAAATAAACATCAATGATTACTAGAAACATTTAAT
Organism: Bos taurus; assembly: GCF_002263795.3. Lineage (NCBI taxonomy): Eukaryota > Metazoa > Chordata > Mammalia > Artiodactyla > Bovidae > Bos > Bos taurus. The sequence goes on from NC_037347.1 coordinate 48,483,114, forward strand.
ATTTCTTTTCTAAAAATAAGAAATTTGAGAAAAAAGATTTCATTAAATTATGGCCAAACATGACAAAGAAAGCCCAATTATGATCCCATTATTTTATGAAATATTGGCTTTTGTTATGTATGATATTTTAATCCAGTTAAAAAATCTTAAAAAAAAAAATCTTGACATGTATCTTACACATGTGAATATAAACAGTATGTTGTATTTGTTATATAAATTATTGTCATGAAAATAATGCAATATAAAATACTGTAATGTAAACTATTGAAAGTATGCAAATAGTAACTTTACAGATCATAGCTCAGCTTTAAAATAAAGCCATCATTGTCAACATATTAAATAAAACACAATAAATATATAGTATCAAATATGACATCTTGATGAACTACAAAATTCTCTTGAAAGCTATATAAACCATACTTGCTATTATGAACATATTTTTATATTTTTTAATGATTGCTCACCATACAGCCTCAATCATCTATATTAATTAACACCTTTAAAAAACGTAACCAAAATTGATTTCCTCCAGACACAGAGAAAGCAAGAAGACAGAAAACTAAGAACTGTCTAGTTTTCTTCCCTGAAAACATTTGTCATATAATTTTTACAGACTCCAAGTTGGCAGAGCAAATACAGATAAAACATTATGCAAAGGATTTAGCACATTCTCTTAATTTTTAGCTATTCTATAATTCTATAAATATGAGAAAGTAATGGAAAATACACTTAGTGACCAATGTCGTTAGAAATTGTTCAGGTAGATTAAATATTGAAGACATCTGAGCTATTCTAAGTGATTTAAATGAAGAATAAAAGGGAAAAAGTGTGAAAGAGTAAACAATGAAAAGAAAGCCTGGCAATTCTTGATGCAGTGCTGATAAGTCCAAGAAAGAGGAAGATGTGCTAGATATTTAGGTGAGAAGTCACCATATAATTAGTGTAAAACCCACACCTTTAAATTTGGTCTTTGCTATTTTTTTTTAAGTCTAGAAATTACATTTTATACCTTTGTTGAAAAAAAAATGTTACTTAATACTTGGGGAAAGAAAAAGCTGAGTTTATTGCTGGCTGATTAAGAAGAAGCTCTACTCTATGGTGCTACATTACTAACAAATCACAGTGCTGAAAAGGTTTGGAATGACATGTCAACTAAAAAGATATAAAATTTGAAATTTTCAAGTTAAGTTTTATTTGGGGCAAAATGAGGACTGCAGCTGGAGAGACAGCACCTCAGAGAGTTCTGAAGCTGCTCCAAAGAGGTCATGTGGGAAGGTCAACATACAGGATTTTGGTAAAGGGGGAGTTCAATGCCTCAAGTGCTTACTTTCAGTTCAGTTCAGTCGCTCAGTCGTGTCCGACTCTTTGCAACCCCATAAATCGCAGCACGCCAGGCCTCCCTGTCCATCACCAACTCCCGGAGTTCACTCAGACTCAATGTCCATCGAATCAGTGATGCCATCCAGCCATCTCATCCTCTGTCGTCCCCTTCTCCTCCTGCGCCCCATCCCTACCAGCATCAGAGTCTTTTGCAATGAGTCAGCACTTCTCATGAAGTGGCCAAAATACTGGAGTTTCAGCTTTAGCATCATTCCTTCCAAAGAAATCCCAGGGCTGATCTCCTCCAGAATGGACTGGTTGGATCGCCTTGCAGTCCAAGGGACTCTCAAGAGTCTTCTCCAACACCACAGTTCAAAAGCATCAATTCTTCAGCACTCAGCTTTCTTCACAGTCCAACTCTCACATCCATACATGACCACTGGAAAAACCTTAGCCTTGACTAGACAAACCTTTGTTGGCAAAGTAATGTCTCTGCTTTTGAATATGCTATCTAGGTTGGTCCTAACTTTCCTTCCAAGGAGTAAGTGTCTTTTAATTTCATGGCTGCAATCACCATCTGCAGTGATTTTGGAGACCTCAAAAATAAAGTCTGACATTGTTTCCATTGTTTCCCCATCTATTTCCCATGAAGTGATGGGACTGGATGCAATGATCTTCGTTTTCTGAATGTTGAGTTTTAAGCCAACTTTTTCACTTTCCTCTTTCACCTTCATCCAGAGGCTTTTTAGTTCCTCTTAACTTTCTGCCATAAGGGTGGTGTCATCTGCATATCTGAGGTTATTGATATTTCTCCCGGCAATCTTGATTCCAGCTTGTGCTTCTTCCAGCCCAGCGTTTCTTACGATGTACTCTGCATATAAGTTAAATAAGCAGGGTGACAATATACAGCCTTGACATACTCCTTTTTCTATTTGGAACCAGTCTGTTGTTCCATGTCCAGTTCTAACTGTTGCTTCCTGACCTGCATACAGGTTTCTCAAGAGGTAGGTCAGGTGGTCTGCTATTGCCATCTCTTTCAGAATTTTCCACAGTTTATTGTGATCCACACAGTCAAAGGCTTTGACATAGTCAAGAAAGCAGAAATAGATGATTTTCTGGAACTCTCTTGCTTTTTCTATGATCCAGCAGATGTTGGCAATTTGATCTCTGGTTCCTCTGCCTTTTCTAAAACCGGCTTGAACATCTGGAAGTTCATGGTTCACGTATTTCTGAAGCCTGGAGAATTTTGAGCATTAATTTACTAGCGTGTGAGATGAATGCAATTATGCGGTTGTTTGAGCATTCTTTGGCATTGCCTTTCTTTGGGATTGGAATGAAAACTGACCTTTTCAGTCCTGTAGCCACTGCTGAATTTTCCAAATTTGCTGGCATATTGAGTGCATGACTTTCACAGCATCATCTTCCAGGATTTGAAATAGCTTAACTGGAATTCCATCACCTCCACTAGCTTTGTTCATAGTGATGCTTCCTAAGGCCCACTTGACTTCACATTCCAGGATGTCTGGCTCTATGTCAGTGATCACACCATAGTGATCATCTAGCTTGTGAGGATCTTTTTTGTACAGTTCTTATGTGTATTCGTGCCACCTCTTCTTAATATCTTCTGCTTCTGTTAGGTCCATACCATTTCTGTCCTTTATTGAGCACATCTTTGCATGAAATATTCCCTTGGCATCTCTAATTTTCTTGAAGAGATCTCTAGTCTTTCCCATTCTGTTGTTTTCCTCTATTTCTTTGCATTGATCGCTGAGAAAGGCTTTCTTATCTCGTCTTGCTATTCTTTGGAACTCTGCATTCAGATGTTTATATCTTTCCTTTGCTCCTTTGCTTTTCACTTCTCTTCTTTTCACAGCTATTTGTAAGGCCTCCCCAGACAGCCATTTTGCTTTTTTGCATTTCTTTTCCACGGGGATGGTCTTGATTCCTGTCTTCTGGTACAATGTCACGAACCTCATTCCATAGTTCATCAGGCACTCTATCTATCAGATCTAGTCCCTTAAATCTATTTCTCACTTCCACTGTATAATCATAAGGGATTTGATTTAGGTCATACCTGAATGGTCTAGTGGTTTTCCCTACTTTCTTCAACTTAAGTCTGAATTTGGCAATAAGGAGTTCATGATCTGAGCCACAGTCAGCTCCCGGTCTTGTTTTTGTTGACTGTATAGAGCTTCTCCATCTTTGGCTGCAAAGAACATAATCAATCTGATTTCAGTGTTGACCATCTGGTGATATACATGTGTAGAGTCTTCTCTTGTGTTGTTGGAAGAGGGTGTTTGCTATGACCAGTGCATTTTCTTGGCCAAACTCTTTTAGTCTTTGCCCTGTTTCATTCCATATTCCAAGGCCAAATTTGCCTGTTACTCCAGGTGTTTCTTGACTTCCCAATTTTGCATTCCAGTCCCCTATAATGAAAATGACAGAATGTGGTCCACTGGAGAAGGGAATGGCAAACCACTTCAGTATTCTTGCCTTGAGAACCCCATGAACACTATGAAAAGGCAAAATGATAGGATACTGAACGAGGAACTCCCCAGGTCAGTAGGTGCCCCATATGCTACTGGAGATCAGTGGAGAAATAACTCCAGGAAGAATGAAGGGATGGAGCCATAGCAAAAACAATACCCAGTTGTGGATGTGTCTGGTGATAGAAGCAGGGTCCGATGCTATAAAGAGCAATATTGCACAGGGACCTGGAATGTCAGGTCCATGAATCATGGAAAATTGGAAATGGTCAAACAAGAAATGTCAAGAGTGAACGTTGACATTCTAGGTATCAGCGAACTAAAATGGAATGGAATGGGTGAATTTAACTCAGATGACTATTATATCTATTACTGCAGGTAGGAATCCCTCAGAAGAAATGGAGTAGCCATCATGGTCAACAAAAGAGTTCGAAATGCAGTACTTGGATGCAGTCTCAAAAATGACAGAATGATCTCTGTTCGTTTCCAAGGCAAACCATTCAATATCACAGTAATCCAACTCTATGCCCCAACCAGTGCTTACTTTACAAGAAGAAAAGAAGGTTATAATGTCATCATGAAAGGATTTATAGCTTCTTTAGACATAAGAGATTCGAACATTGGGATCATGAAATACCTGAAAAATATCTAACTGTCTAAAAACCTGTCCCACCGGATTCCCTGGAGCACAGAGTGCCTCACTCCACCCTGAATTCCCTCAGGGGATGTTGAAGGTCAACAGCTACAGCAGCATGGTGTTCAATATTGGCAGAGGCAGATGTCGAATGCACTTGTTGGTGTTCAGTCAGTGGCAAAAGCTCTTGCAAAGTGCCAATTTGTAGTTGACACACGGAATTATGGATTGGTGCTCTTTCAGAAGTAGATGTGTTTAGAGATGTTGAGCTTTAGCTGAGGAAGCATGTTTCCTGGAGTTTGGTCATGCTAGTGGTAAAGAACCTGCCTGCCAATGCAGGTAGATGTAAGAGACATGGGTTCGATCCCTGGGTCAGGATGATCCCCTGGAGGAGAGCATGGCAACCCTCTCCAGTAATCTTGCCTGGAGAACCCCATGGACAGAGGAGCCTAGCAGGTTGTAGTCCATAGGGTTGCACAAATTTGGACACTACTCAAGCAACTTAGCATGCATGCATTACTGGAGTTTGGATACTGCTGATTCTCTTTCAGTCACATTGTTACTGGAGTGAGGCTACTGCTCACTGGATCAATTCCCAAAGGACAGGACTATCACTATGTCACTGGCTTTCAAAATCTGGTTACTAATGAAGGCTGATTTGATTGATAGTATTGACTGAATTGTGTCTGCCCACTCCATCAGCAAATGCTGAAGCATTAATTCTTAAAGTGATTGTACTTAAAGATAGGGCTTTTAAGAAGGTAATCAACGTTAAATGATATCATGAGAATTGGGGCCTAATCCAATAAGACTGTTGTCATTATAAGAAGAGAAAGAGACACCAGGAACATGTATGTACAAAGAAAAGGCAGTTTGAGGTCACATTGAGAAGGTGACCATCTGCAAGCCAAGGAGAGGGGTCTTCACCAAAGTAATGCTGCTGGAATGTTAATCTTAGATTTCCATCTTGCAGAGCAGTGAGAAAATTGATTCCTGTTATTTAAGCCACCCAGTCTGTAGTATTAATATCATTCTATTACAGCAGCTCTCATTGACTAATATAACCCAGTAGGGCTTTAAACCAGTTTATATGCTTATTTACTACTATGTGTTAATAAAACTCAGCATTTTCTAAAAGAATTGGATTGACACTGAGCAGGTCATTGTGGAGCTTTCCCAGGGGAATCACTCCATGTTCTCTACCTCTTGTTTGTATAAAGCTTTAGCCTCCTAGGCTTTCCCTGGGTTCTAAAGAGCAAATATAATCACAGAAGGGAGAAAATGCAGAACAAAGGAAAATAATAATAGTTAAGCCATAAAACAAAATCAAAGACCTTTAGTTCCTGCTTAAGGGCTATAATATCCTAAGCCATACTCTTGAGTTGTTTTGCAGTTACTAAATCCTCACCAGGTTTAAGAAGTTAACCTCATGCTGATATAAACCCCAGCATATAAATCCTAGACTGGTTGGAACCTGAAGATTGATGATTGAAGTTCCGGAAACAACACCCTGTTACCTCAGTTCAGTTCAGTTCAGTTCCTCAGTCGTATCCGACTCTGTGCGACCCCGTGGACTGCAGGTGCCAGGCCTCCCTGTCCATCACCAATTCCCAGAGTTTACTCAAACTCATGTCCATTGAGTCAGTGATGCCATCCAACCATCTCATCCTCTGTCTTCCCCTTCTCCTCCCACCTTCAATTTTTCCCAGCATCAGGGTCTTTTCAAATGAGTCAGTTCTTCTCATCAGTTGGCCAAAGTATTGGAGTTTCAGCTTCAGCATCAGTCCTTCCAATGAATATTCAGGACTGGTTTCCTTTAGGATAGACTGGTTGTATCTCTTTGCAGTCCAAGGGACTCTCAAGTGTCTTCTCCAACACCATAATTCAAAAGCATCAATTCTTCGGTGCTCAACTTTCTTTATAGTCCAACTCACACATCCATACATGACTACTGGAAAAACCATAGCTTTGACTAGATGGACTTTGTTGGCAATGTCGTGTCTCTGCTTTTTTATATACTGTCTAGATTGGTCATAACTTTTCTTCCAAGGGGCGAGCATCTTTTAATTTTATGGCTGCAATCACCATCTGCAGTGATTTTGGAGCCCCCCAAAATGAAGTCTGTCACTGTTTCCATTGTTACCTCACCATCAACCAATCAAAGAACTATGCATGAGTTGAACACATATCCTGTGACACTCCCTCACACTCTCTTTAAAAACCTACCCCTGAAAGGCAAGCCTCTTGAGCATGAGCTGCTCAGTCTTCATACTTGGCCCTATGTTGGATGCCTTGCAATAAATGCTGTACTTTCTTTCACAGCAACTCAGTGTCAGTAGATAGGCTCTACTTTGAAAGTGAGCAGAATCATGTTTGATTTGGCAACAGGATTTATTTTCCTGAGATTGCCACAAAAGCACTGAAAAGCTTGCTTCCAACATCTTATCTTTGTGAAACAGAGTTTTCTGCAGTGATGGCAACCAAAGCGAGATTATGGAGTAGACTGTACATAAACAGCACACTTCTGGTGTCACTGTCCTGTCTCCCATCACCCCTAGATGGGACTGTCTAGTTGCAGGAAAACAAGTTCAGAATCCCTACTGATCCTGAATTGTGGTGAGCTATATAATTGTTTCACTATATATCACAATGTATCAATAACAGAAATAAAGTACACAATAAATGTAATGCACTTGAATCATCCCCAAACCACCTTCACCCCCAAGTCCGCAGACAAATTACCTTCCATGGAACCAGTCCTTGGTGACAAAAAGGCTGGAAACTGATATTCTAAATCTATCCTATATAGGCAAGCTCCCTTTCTTTTAGATTGTAATGTCATTGCAAAACGTGGTCAGCAGCAACATATTCTTTCTCGGAGTAAGCCAAAAACAAAACCCCTGAGCCTTTTTCTGGAGAAGGTAATGGCACCCCAACTCCAGTACTCTTTCCTGGAAAATCCCACGGACAGAGCAGCTTGGTGGGCTACAGTCCATGGGGTCGCAAAGAGTCAGACATGACTGAGAGACTTCAGTTTCACTTTTCACTTTCATGCATTGGAGAAGGAAATGGCAACGCACTCCAGTGTTCTTGCCTGGAGAATCCCAGGGACGCTGGAGCCTGGTGGGCTGCCATCTATGAGGTCGCACAGAGTAGAACACAACTGACGCGACTTAGCAGCAGCAGAGCCTTTATCATATTCTACAGCTAACTCCTAAAATTTAAATCAGTTTTTGGTGTACTAAAGGCATTTAATATAATAATTCAAATGTAAACTAACATTGAGTAAAAGCATAATTAAAAGGATAAAGAAAACAAAACATGCAAAGGAGAATGAGAAAATTGGTAGTCCCAGGTTTCTAGAATTTCCTTCTAATAGCCTCGGGCACATGCAATTTACTTTAGGCTACTTGCTTTGAAAAACTTACATCCGCCTTCAACTTCTCACATTACACAAAAGTGACAAGATTATATCATTCAAAATCACACTAAGCACACTTAAAAAAGATTAATATAAAACTAATATAAAACCAACATATCAGTTTAGTGAATTAAAATGACAGGAATCTCAATGCTGAATTTTGCCCATCATTGGTTCAAAGCACTCTGTATGTCAGGAAGTTAAACTGTAAATTAGGTTATTAGTCAGTAGGTCTAGAATGAGATTTTTCAAGGGATTTTTCCATTGAAAATATTGAAGGGGAATAAGCAATACTATTCTACATTAATCATATTTTTCTCTAGACAGGCAAATTTTATTCTTAAAATCAGAACATTGTGTGGTGCTAAAACCATATTCATAAATTCTAAAATATTGACCCCCTCCTTTTTTAGCTCCAATGAACTCTACAGGTCTTCTATTAGGAAATAAAGTCATGTTTATAATTATACTATGATAAATTACACATTAAGTTAAAAATTCAATAATATCCAGCACCTATCATGTGATTAAAGGTAAAGTTAAAACATAATTTAATCTTTTATTAATTAATAAATTTATTTATTTGGCTTTGCTGGGTCTCGGTTGCAGCCTGCATAATCTTTTAGTTGCAGGATGAGAACTCTTAGTTGTGGCATGCAAACTCTTAGTTGCAGCATATGGGATCTACTTCCCTGACCAGGGACTGAAACCCAGGCTTCCTGCATTGGGAGCACAGAATCTTAGCCACAGGATCACCAAAGAAATCCTCAAAGAACATAATTTATGCTTCAGTTGGTTTGTAGGCAAGTGGGAAATAATATTTTATCTGCTATGTAGAAAGAGGAAAGAGGCAAAAAGGAACATTTATTTAAGCTGGAGGAAATCTGTAGGTCCCAATTTTAGGATCTGTTAAGTTACTAAAAACATCTACTCATTTATTTATTTTGAATTCATTTGATTGCCTATGACATCCCAAAGATTCCCAGTATAATTTCTGAAAACCAACCTAAACCAAATTTATTTACAGAACAGAAATATCTCATACCAGAAACACTATGTTAAGCAGCAAGATATAAAAGATCTTCATGCCCCAGGTAACCACAATGGTGTGATCACTCACCTAGAGCCAGACATCCTAGAATGTGAAGTCAAGTGGGCCTTAGGCAGCATCACTATGAACAAAGCTAGTGAAGATGATGGATTTCCAGTTGAGCTATTTCAAATCCTAAAAGATGATGCAATTAAAGTGCTGCACTCAATATGCCAGCAAATTTGGAAAACACAGCAGTGGCCATAGGACTGGAAAAGGTCAGTTTTCCTTCAAATCCCAAAGAAAGGCAATGCCAAAGAATATTCAATCTATAGCAGAATTGCACTCTTCTCACAAGCTAGCAAAGTAGTGCTCAAAATTCTCCAAGCCAGGCTTCAACAGTGTGTGAACTGTGCACTTCTAGATGTTCAAGATAGATTTGGAGAAGGCAGAGGAACCAGAGATCATATTGGCAACATCTGTTGGATCATGGAAAAAACAAGAGAGTTCCAGAAAGATATCTACTTCTGCTTTACCGACTATGCCAAAGCCTTTGACTGTGTAGATCACAGCAAACTTTGGAAAATTCTTGAAGAGATGGAAATAACAGACCACCTTACCTGCCTCTTGAGAAATCTGTATGCAGGTCAAAAAGCGACAGTTAGAGAACTGGACATGGAACAACAGATTGATTCCAAATTGGGAAAGTAGTACGTCAAGGTTATATATTGTCACCCTGCTTATTTAACTTATATGCAGAATACATTATGCAAAATGCTGGGCTGGATGAAGTACAAGCTGGACTCAAGGTTGCCAGGAGAAATATCAATAACCTCAGATTCGCAGATGATGCCTCCCTTTTGGCAGAAAGTGAAGAGGAACTGAGGAGCTTCTTGATGAAAGTGAAAGAGAAGAGTGAAAAAGCTGGCTTAAAACTCAACATTCAAAACACAAAGGTCATGGCATCTGGTCCTATCACTTCATGGCAAATAGATGGGGAAACAACGGAAACAGTGACAGACTTTATTATCTTCGGCTCCAAAATCACTGCAGATGGTGACTGCAGCCATGATATTAAAAGATGCTTGTTCCTTGGAAGAAAAGCTATGACCAACATAGCATATTAAAAAGCAGAGACATTACTTTGCCAACAAAGGTCCATCTAGTCAAAGCTATGGTTTTTCCAGTAGTCATATATGGATGTGAGAGTTGGACTATAAAGAGAGCTGAGTGCAGATGAATCGATGTTTTTGAACTGTGGTATTAGAGAAGACTCTTGAGAGTCCCTTGGACTGCAAGGAGATCCAACCAGTCCATCCTAGGGGAAATCAGTCCCGAATGTTCTTTGGAAGGACTGATGCTGAAGCTGAAACTCCAATACTTTGGCCACCCGATGAGAAGAACTGACTCATTTGAAAAGACTCTGATGCTGGGAACGATTAAAGGCAGGAGGAGAAGAGGGTGACAGAGGATGAGATGGTGGGATGGCATCACTGAGTCAACAGACATGAGTTTGAGCAAGTTCCAGAAGTTGGTGATGGACAAGGAAGCCTGGTGTGCTGCAATCCATGGGGTTGCAAAGAGTAAAACACGACTGAGTGACTGAACTGAACAAAACTGATGAGTATGAAGAGTAAGCTTTGCTCCTGGGTTCATGAAATGAAATATCAGATCATATTGATCAGTCAACTAATGGATAAATCAAAATTCCTAATCAGGATGTTTCTGCAAATAAAGAAATGGAGAAAAAATACAAAAATTTGAAAGATACAAAGAAAATGATGAATACAAATGATGAATAAAGGCATGAAAAACTTTGGGTGACTTGAAAATTTAAGAAATATATGTTGAATTATAAATGTTGTACCATTTAAAATTAGATATTAATGATTTTGCCAGTTCTATCATTATTTCTTCCTTCTGATCTATGCTGCACCTTCTTCCCTCTTCTTTGTGTCCAATAATGCTAACAAATATGGTCTATATTTAAGTGGACCTTTGCCTTAGGTGTTTGGCCGGATCATGGCATTGCTGGCACTTTCAAGAAAGAGAGTGACATTCAGGTTATTTATTTCCCCCAGTTCCCTTCCTGCAGACATAGATTTTCTTTGGTTCCTTTTAGATTCATAATTTAACCAGCTAGCAGATAAGTGGGCCCACTACTGGCTAGGGTAAGTTACCAGGTACATTGGGATGCTGCCATACAAACAGAACAGTGATGAATATATTCAGAACCCAGGAAACTGACTGGAATGTCTTTTATCACTTTTGTAGAACTCTGGTCAATGATACATTGCAAAATCCAATACGAGACATCATTACCAAGAATTTAGTTGCCACAAAAGTGAAGTTTCACCTGGATAAGCAAAGAATCCCCAGCCACCAAACTGCCAGCCCAATGTACAGGTAGAATTGTTTATTTAGTTACGAAATCATGTTTGTTTCTTTTGAGACACTATGGACTATAGCCTGGCAGGCTCCTCTGTCCATAGGATTTCCAAGGCAACAATACTGGAGTAGGTTGCCATTTCCTTCTCCAGGGGATCATTCCCACCCAGGGACTGAACCTGCATCTCCTGCACTGCAAGCAGATTCTGTATCACTGAGCCATCTGGGAAGCCCATATGGGAAACATTGACCTAGGATTTAGGAACAGCTACAGAAGCAGGGGAGCTGCCTTGGTCTCTCAGGGGTAAAGAATCTTCTTGCAGGGCAGGAGGTGCAGGTCAGTCCCTGGCTCAATAAGGTCCTCTGGAGAAAGAAAAAGCAACCCACTCCAGTATTCTTCCCTGGGAAATCCTATGGACAGAGAAGCCTGCCAGGCTACAGTCCCTGGGATTACAAGAGTCAGACATGACTAAGTGAATAAAAACAACAGAAGCAAGGAATGAAGCAGCTGTGTTGTATTTGCATGTTTTTCCTTTGTAATACCCTATCTTGTGTAAAGAACACTGGAAACTCACCTCTCAGGTTGCATATGTAACTACCATTGAATTTTCACCAACTCTGAACCATAGAGAGGTCGAAAGAATTTGTGTGCCTTTGACAAAGCACAGAAAGAATAAAATTATACACCGAGGGGCAAGCTGGGTACACTGTGCCCACTCTGTCAGTTTCTCTTCAGAGCCATGCTCTGACCTTGTTTTTTTGTGCCTGAGGGGACTGGGCTATGTGGACAAAATCAAAATTGGCTGTTTCTTCTTTCTGACTTCCTGTCAAGCATTAGCTCAAAACAGCTTGCTCTCTCAGATTGAGGTAATTCCTCCCTCCCTTTACCTTTCAGGCCTGGGGTGCTGGTGGAGCTCTTATTACCATTCCCAATGGTCCACCCCTTATAGTTTCCTTACACATGGTCCACATCTTTACAAATATTCTTTTCAATACACTCTCAGCAAATTACAAGAGTATAAACTTTTGATTTCTCTCCTACTCTATTTGGTGCGTGTGTGTGCTGTACCCTAAGTCATTTGACTCTTTGCGACCACGTGGACTGTAGCCCACAAGGCTCCTCTGTCCATGGAATTCTCCAGGCAAGAATACTGGATTGGGTTGCTATGCCCTCCTCCAGGGAATTTTCCAGACCCAGGGACTGAACCCTCATCTCTTTATGTTTCCTGCATTGGCAGGCAGATTGCTGCTGCTAAGTCGCTTCAGTCATGTCCGACTCTGTGTGACCCCATAGACGGCAGCCCACCAGCCTCCCCCGTCCCTGGGATTCTCCAGACAAGAACACTGAAGTGGGTTGCCATTTCCTTCTCCAATGCAGGAAAGTGAAAAGTGAAAGTGAAGTCGCTCAGTCGCGTCCGACTCTTAGCGACCCCATGGATTGCAGCCTACCAGGCTCTGCCGTCCATGGGATTTTCCAGGCAAGAGTACTGGAGTGGGGTGCCATTGCCTTCTCTGCTGGCAGGCAGGTTATTTTCTACTAATGCCGCCTGGGACGCCCTAGTAGTAGGGTAATTTGTTAGCAATATTTTCAAGAATTCTGAGTTGGTAGTATCAGAAGTATCGCTTTAGCTATAAATTACTACAACGTTTTCAGAGGGCAGTTTGATCATATGTATAAAACTCTGGAAAAACACTGTTAGGGTAGGCAGAATTGTGGTATAAATGGTACATCAAAATTTAACAACTTAAAGAATAAGAAATTTACTTATCAGGTAACAGTCCTGGGCAGGTGTGCAGGACTGCAGAACACTTTTCTGCCACATAGACATTAAGAAGCTAAGGCCTTAGCAGATGTTCACATTCAACAAATGTTTCCAAGGTCACCAAGCCAGTCAAAACTATTCTTGGGCTTCCCTGGTGGCTCAGATGGCAAAAAAAAAAAAAAAATATCCGCATGCAATGCTGGAGACCTGGGTTTGACCCCTGGGTTGGGAAGATCCCCTGGAAGAGGGCATGACGACAAATTCCATTATCCTTGCCTGGAGAATCCCCATTTCGAGAGGAACCAGGTGGGCTGCAGTCCATGGGGTTGCAAATAGTTGGACACAAATGAGGGACTAAGCACGAATGCACACCTGAAACTAATGCAAAATTTTAAATAGGCTAATCCCTTGATAGGAAGCAGTCTTTTCTAAGTCAAGAAAGTTTCTGAAAAAAATAGTCACATAAATACGCATGTATAAGTTACGTATCATATTCTAACTTTTATAACAGGAAATTAGAGACAAAGTGCTGGTTCTAATATCAGTGACTGATTAAATGATTATAGCTCTTGCATTATTATAAAGCCACTTGGAATTACAATTTAGAATATTTACGTAAAGCTCAACATTCAGAAAACTAAGATCATGGTATCTGGTCCCATCACTTCATGGCAAATAGATGGGGAAACAATGGAAACAGTGTCAAACTTTATTTTTTGGGTTCCAAAATCACTGCAGATGGTGACTGCAGCCATGAAATTAAAAGACGCTCACTCCTTGGAAGGAAAGTTATGACCAACCTAGATAGCATATTGAAAAGCAGACACATTACTTTGCCAACAAAGGTCCGTCTAGTCAAGGCTATGGTTTTTCCAGTAGTCATGTATGGATGTGAGAGTTGGACTGTGAAGAAGGCTGAGCGCCCAAGAATTGATGCTTTTGAACTGTGGTGTTGGAGAAGACTCTTGAGAGTCCCTTGGATTGCAAGGAGATCCAACCAGTCCATTCTAAAGGAGATCAGTCCTGGGTGTTCTTTGGAAGGAATGATGCTAAAGCTGAAACTCCAGTACTTTGGCCACCTCATGCGAAGAGTCGACTCATTGGAAAAGACTCTGATGCTGGGAGGGATTGGGGGCAGGAGGACAAGGGGACGACAGAGGATGAGATGGCTGGATGGCATCACTGACTCGATGGACGTGAGTCTGAGTGAACTCCGGGAGTTGGTGATGGACAGGGAGGCCTGGCGTGCTGCAATTCATGGGGTCACAAAGAGTCGGACATGACTGAGCAACTGAACTGAATTTGCTACTATGTGTTTATGTATTATTCTAATCTTAAAATATTCAGTATGTATATTTTTTAAAGGTGGCAAAGAAATAGTAACTACATCAAATGTGGTGATCTCTGTGTGTAGGTTTTAGAATTTCTTTAAATGCTTCTCATTTCAAAATGGTTCTATAATGATTGTATATAATTTTATAATCAAAATAAAAAGTGCAGAATTATTTGTAATAGTTATATAAGTATGTCATTTGAACTACTTTAAATACAAATAAGTAGCCAATTATTTTTACAATGAAAAAATATATTTTCCACTTTCTCACTTGTGGAAAAAAAGGAGCAGATTTTCCTCCCACATGTGAGAAAATAATCACCTTGGGAAAGAGGCAAAACATGCGACACTTTAGTGCAAACCGAGACTTTTTCAGAATCATGTCATGTTCTGAAAACAGAAGTTTATAATAGAAACTGTTTAGTAACATTAATCACAGCATTTGGTAGTCTTGCCCATAATGTCTAAACATTTATTTAAAATTCTTGTTAGGGTTATAAAAGTACCTCATACAGAGGTTTATTGAATTTGTATTAAAATACCAAAAACATTTTGTTTTTTTATTGTCCAACTAGGGCTTCCCAGGTGGCTCAGTGGTAAAGAATCCGCCTGACAATGCAGGAGCCCCAAGAGAAGCAAGTTTGATCTTTGAGTCAGGAAGATCCCCTGAAGGAGGGAATGGCAACCACACCAGTATTCTTGTCTGGAGAATCTCATGGACAGAAGAGCCTAGTGGATGGGGTTGCAAAGAGTCAGATACAACTGAGCAACTGAGCAACTGTGTATGTACTCATTGTCCAATTAAGAAGGAATTTTAATGGTATTGACAAGACAATAGTTACATTAAAACTACATCTCAAGTAAAACATATTCGACTTGATAAAAATATGAAAGAGTCTTAAATGTTGTGAGAATTCCATTTTCTTCTTTTTTTTTTCTATTTTTGGTGGCCTACATCCCTCTCAAAGTTTATGGAATTAAAATTTTTTAAGCAGGACAAACTCCAAAGTTCAGTTTTCTCCCAGTAGATTAATATTAGAATTTCTTTAATAGTCATGATTTTTGTTCCTCTTCAATTTTCAAAAATATTCAAGTTCAAAATAAGAAGAACTAATTATATATGTATGTCTATGTGCATGTATGTATCAGATCAGATCAGTCGCTCAGTCGTGTCCGACTCTTTGTGACCCCATGAATTGCAGCACGGCAGGCCTCCCTGTCCATGACCAGCTCCCGGAGTTCACTCAGACTCATGTCCATCGAGTCAGTGATGCCATCCAGCCATCTCATCCTCTGTCGTCCCCTTCTCCTCCTGCCCCCAATCCCTCCCAGCATCAGAGTCTTTTCCAATGAGTAAACTCTTCACACGAGGTGGCCAAAGTACTGCAGTTTCAGCTTTAGCATCATTCCTTCCAAAGAAATCCCAGGGATGATCTCATACATTGCACATATGTATGAAAAGCAGTGAGGACTGTCCCTAGTAATTAGCTTATCAAACCCCTCTGATTGCCAGAGTGGTGATATTACCTGATATATTAAGTGCAACTTTATTTCTTTCTTGGTTAACTACTGCCACATGTATATCATCATCATAAATGATATCAGGAAACTTATTTAAATAGCATTCTCTCCCAAATTCATCTTTAGCACTAAGAGGAGAAACTATGTAACACTTTCCTCCCATAAATAACAGTACTATTTATCCCAAGTACTAACAGATAAGGATTTTACTATGATGCTTTTAGCACAGCTAGAAGTTTAAAAATAATCTATTCATACTGTGTAATAACAGTCTATATTCATTTTCCCCAGAATATAAAAAATATAGTTAGTTATTTTTTTATTAGTTTTTTTTTGCTATTGTTGCTATTTGAGTCAAGATCTAAATATGGTCCCTTTTGAAGTTTTATGACAGCATCTTCATCAGTTTATCTTTTCATGGCAACTTTTAATTTATTCATTATTTAGGTATGGTCACTAGTACTTTCCCACTTTCTTGATTTAGATTATTTAATCCTCATGGTGTCATTTAATGTATCCTTCTATTGTAAAACTTTTCTATGAACAGGAAGTTAGATTTTGAGACTTGATAAATTCTGGTGAGGTCATCTTGAATTATTCAAACAAGTCAAGAATGGGATATTGTGTTAACTACCTTACAGGAGTTAGAAACTTTTTCAAAATTCTTTGAAAATTCTCAGATGGAATATGGATCTGTGGGAAGAGACACGAAGCACCTATTTATTTCTGAGTTTATTTTTTGTAGCCAAGGATGCAGTACTTGACTACACACAGCAGAAGCAAATGAATTTAAATTAGTAGGGCTTTCCTTGTCCTCTTCTTCCTCTCTGGGGACACTCTACATGCAGACTTGAATTGAAAATACAGCCACATTATCTTTTTATATTCAAGATTGAAGCATCTTCCTTAAAGATTTACACTACTAATCTCTGCACTTCTCTTAAAATAAATACTTATAAACATTGTTGTTCTCTGGTAACTAAAGCAACTCAGCCTCATCTAGGCCATGTCCTCACAGTGGGGGCAGCAGAATCTCTTCTGAGGTAACCCTGAACAATACCCCCCTTTCCAAGATCCCAAAGAGTCCATTTCTACACAGAATTTGTTCAGAAGCATGGGAAAAGTGATAATATTTGGCATGTCCAGACTGAGTGTAGCTGCACATGTTTTTATTTTAAGCCTTTTGTATGGTATTTTAAAAAACTAAATGAGACAATGATGGATTAGCAATTCATTTACATAATACATTGAGATGATATTTTTTTTCTGATAAAGACAGCAGATCAATTCAACTTGTTACCTGAAGAATTAATGCCAAGATAATAAGACTAGCATAAATGAATCAGTGGTTTCAGGTTTGCGTGCAATACTGTTTAGAACCTCTGCTTCCTGTCTGTACAACAAACACATCTATTAGGTGAGAACTGAATGTTCTATTAATCTCACTAAAACTTTGAGTGAAGCTTCATTTTTATTAAATTCTGATAATAGTTTCATGAATGAAATGTGGTAGCTATTAATGTTTTATGTGTCCAGTTCTTTGTGACTCCATGGACTGTAGCCCATCAAGCTCCTCTGTCCATGCAGATTTCCAGGCAAGAATACTGGAGTAGGTTGCCATTTCTTTCTCCAAAGATTAACATTTTAGTATATGGCTTAAAGATTAATCAACAAATACTCAGTACATGTTGCATGGAGTCATAGTAAGCCATTTGTACAAAAGATTCTTATTGAATTAGATGACTTTTATGCATTTTTCTAGTTGCATGTATCCCCCCATCACTAAAATCATATATATATTGACCTCCCCCCAGAGCTGTCTGAGATGCTATCTCCTGGGCTATAGTCTTCATTTGGCCCCAGATAAAACTTAACAATTCTCACGTTGTGCAATTCCTTTCAGTCGACAATCACATATTTTACTGATGATTTCACCTAGCAATTTAATTCTTTATATATACTTGGTTGGACTTCCCAGGTGGAGCTAGTAGTAAAAAAAAAACCCACTGCCAATGCAGGAGATGTAAAAGATGAGGGTTCAATCCCTGGGTCCGGAAGATCCCCCAGAGGAGGGCCTGGAAACCCACTCCAGTCTTCTTGTCTGGAGAGTCCTATGGATAGAGGAGCCTGGCAGGTTACAGTCCATAGGGTCCCAAAGACTCAGACATAACTGAAGGCACTTATCACAGCGCAGCATATATATTTGGTTGGGGTAGATAAGGATTATTATTATTTTTTTTTTTTTGAGTAACTCAGATGTGAATGACTGCATCATTATTTGGTAAAATAAATGTATTTCTCTATTTTCTTGTAAAGAATAACTTGTTGGATCTTCCCTGGTGGCTCCTTGGTAAAAGGTCTGCCTACCAATTCAGGAAACATGGGTTCAAGCCCTGATCTGGGAAGATCCCACATGCCGGCAGAGCAACTGAGTCCACACATCACAACTACTGAGCCTGTGCCCTAGAGCCTGTGAGTCACATCTATTGAAACTTGCACTTGAGCACTTGCTTAGCAACAAGAGAAGTGACAGCAATGAGAAGCCTGCGCACCACAACCAGAGAGCAGCCCCTGCTGGCCACAGCTGTAGAAAAGCAGCAACTAAAGACATCAGTTCAGTTCAGTTCAGTCGCTCAGTTGCATCTGACTCTTTGTAGCCCCATGAATCGCAGCACGCCAGGCCTCCCTGTCCATCACCAACTCCTGGAGTTTACCCAGACTCATGTCCATTGAGTCAGTGATGCCATCCAGCCATTTCATCCTCTGTCGTCCCTTTCTTCTCCTGCCCCCAATCCCTCTGAGCATCAGGGCCTTTTCCAGGGAGTCAACTGTTTGCATGAGGTGGCCAAAGTACTGGAGTTTCAGCTTCAGCATCATTCCTTCCAATGAACACCCAGGACTGATCTCCTTCAGAATGGACTGGATGGATCTCCTTGCAGTCCAAGGGACTCTCAAGAGTCTTCTCCAACACCACAGTTCAAAAGCATCAATTCTTTGGCGCTCAGCTTTCTTCACAGTCCAACTCTCACATCCAAACATGACCACTGGGAAAACCATAGCTTTGATTAGACGGACCTTTGTTGGCAAAGTAATATCTCTGCTTTTCAATATGCTATCTAGGTTGGTCATAACTTTCCTTCCAAGGAGTAAGCATCTTTTAATTTCATGGCTGCAATCACTATCTGCAGTGATTTTGGAGCCCCCAAAAATAAAGTCTGACACTGTTTCCACTGTTTCCCCATCTATTTTCCATAAAGACCTGCCACTGCTAAGTCGCTTCAGTAGTATCCAACTCTGCAACCCCATAGATGGCAGCCCACCAGGCTCCCCTGTCTCTGGGATTCTCCAGGCAAGAACACTGGAGTGGATAGCATGGCCAAAAATAAATACATTAATTAATAAATAAAATAACTGTTTATATTTCTGGTCAGTTTGGTTTTTTAATCTACTTAATATCTCTGTCTCCGTTTCCTTATTTGACTATTAATAGAAAAACAATTTTATATTTTTTTGAGAAAATATCCCAGCCTAATTCTCACTGTAATTGAATGATGACCTCCCTAATTTTCCTTCAAATTTAGGAGTGAATATAGTGGCTCAGATAGTAAAGAATCTGCCTGCAATTCAGGAGACCTGGGTTCAATCCCTGGTCTGGGAAGATCCCCTGGAAAAGGGAATGGCTACCCACTCTAGTATTCTTGCCTGGAGAATTCCATGGACAGAGGAGCCTGGCAGACTACAGTTCATGGGGTCACAAAGAATCAGACACAGCTGAGCGACTTTCACCTTCAGTTTCATGTTACCCCAGCCTGGTCCTTTAGAGTCTTAAAACTTTGTGAAATATGATTAGAAAAGAAAAAGATGCAACAGAAATAAATCCTATTTCATTTTCTTATACTCTGGCATAGAGGAAAATATATTTTCCAGCCTCCCCTTCATTCAGGTGGGTCCATGTGTTTGAATTTTTGGCAAGCCAGTTCAGAGTGCTTTCCCTATGTTTTCAGTCTCCTCCCCTGTTGTTGAAACACTTAAGGCATGATTTAAAGAAAGTAAGACTATAGGATGGAAGAGAGCCTCTTGACCTGCATCAGGTATGGCTTGAGCAACAAATAGCATTTTCTTGTGTTAAATAACCATAAGCAGCTGTGTATTTATGACTGCATCAATCCTCACCTAATCTGACTAGCAGATATGGGTTATGCAACCTTAGGTCAATAAGATAGTCTAGATTGTTGTTAAAACTATTGTAAATGCAATCAATTTCTGTCTACTGATATTGCCAAAATAGTAGAATGTAAGTTTGTGATTATTGTTGTTCAGTCACTCAGTGGTGTCTGACTCTTTGTAACCAAGCCAGGCTTCCCTATCCTTCACTATTTCCCAGAGTTTGCTCAAACTCATGTCCATTGTGTAGGTGATGACATCCAACCATCTCATCCTTTGCCAACCCCTTCTCTTCCTGCCCCCAATCTTTCCCAGCATCCAGTGAGTCAGCTGTTTGCATCAGGTAGCCAGTTCTGGAGCTTTAGCTTCAGCATCAGTCCTTCCTTAGGGTTGACTGGTTTGATCTTCTTGCAGTCCCAATTTTCAGACCTGCCAAGTTAATAAAAACATCTACTCATTTATTTATTTGAATTTATTTGATTGCCTATGACATCCCACAGATTTCTAGTATACTTTTTGAAATCCATGCTAAAGCATATTTATTTATAAGATGGAAATGTCTTGTACCAGAATCACAAAGTTAAGCATCAAGTTATGAGTATGAAAAATAAGCTTTGCTTCTGATTTCATGAAATATAAGACAGTATGGATCAGTCAACTAATGGATAAATAAAAATTCCTTATCATGACTTTTCTGCAAATAAAAAAATGAAGAAATAATACATAATTTGAAATATATAAAGACAATGATGAATACAAATCATGAATAAAGGCATTAAAAAGCATCAGTTCTAAAGCATCAATTCTTCAGTAGTCAGCCATCTTTATGGTCCAGTTGTCACATCCATTGCATGACTACTGGGAAAACCATAGCTTTGATTGTATGGACCTTTGTTGGCAAAGTGATGCCTCTGCTTTTTAATATGCTATCTATGTTAGTCATAGCTTCTCTTCCAAGGAGCAAGTGCCTTTTAATTTGGGGGCTGCAGTCACTGTCTGCAGTGATTTTGGAGCCCAAGGAAGTAAGGTCTGTCACTGTTTCCATTTCTTTTCTGCCCTTAGTTTTCTAAATGTTGTTTAAGCCAACTTTTTCACTCTCCTCTTTCACCTTCATTAAGAAATTCTTTAGTTCCTTTTTCCTTTCTGCCATAAGGGTGGTGCTATCTGCATATCTGAGGTTATTGATATTTCTCCTGGCAATATTGATTCCAGCTTGAGTTTAAGCCAGCCCCACATGTCATATGATGTACTCTGCATATAAGTTAAATGAGCAGGGTGACAATATACAGCCTTGATGGACTTCTTTGGAAGTCAACCTGGGAAGATTCAGCTCATTTTATTCGACTATCTGAATATTCATCTGTAGCTGCATTGGAACATTTCAGTTACACTTAAGCAAATACTTTTTTTTTTCCCCCTAAAGCCAGCATGTGTCCTGTTATTTACATTTTGAAGAGCTAAGATTGATGACAGCCAGAGAATTTTCAATAGGTTTTCTACAAACTTGTTATACCCAAATTTTGATCTTTGAATATGAAAGCTCCCATTTGATTGATTTACTCTGTGAATACAGAAATGATAATGAATAGTAAGTCTTCTCTTTTAAATCTCACCATAGTCAGTATGATTCTAATCCTGAAAACATTTTGTGTTTTGCTTCTTGGTGCAGCTTAATTGAAATTAATCTCTGGATAGCTTCTGTTAATCTTCATTTGCTGTATTAAAGTATACAAACACATACAATCGCACATTACATCTTTTAAAAGTATAATTTAGAAATAGTAGTTAAATCCTGATGCCTTAGACAATTATAATGCCCATGCTTGTGTTGAGCACATCTTTGTTTTATGAATATTTTTAGCTATGAAAATATTATAATCCTATCACATACCTGCTGAGCTCTAGAAAATCTCTGCTCTTTAAAAATCAATTTTACAAACTTAATTTTTTTGTTTTGCCAATTTTATTACACTAAATCTTATAAGCTCTAGGTTAAAATTAAACTACAAAACTTCCTGAATCTTATTCTTATTGATTTTTTGCAGACACAGCTTTAAAAATCGTTGTTATACAAACAGTACAGGAGAATTTTGTCCTACATATGAAAACTCTCACAGATTATTTATATTTAGGATTATCTATGTGAATTTGAATCATAGATGTCTCAGTTTAATTTAGTGCCTGTGTTTAAGACAATTTTTTGTGTGTCAGATCACAAATCAGTTGGTTTCAATATTATGGCTTATT
Organism: Bos taurus; assembly: GCF_002263795.3. Classification (NCBI taxonomy): domain Eukaryota; kingdom Metazoa; phylum Chordata; class Mammalia; order Artiodactyla; family Bovidae; genus Bos; species Bos taurus. The sequence continues at coordinate 48,505,421 of NC_037347.1, forward strand.
ATACTTATTATGGCTTATTTACCTTATTTATTTGCCTAATTATTATCAGGGTCCCCAACATTGGTTTACATGTACTGAGATGTAAAATATTTTTGTATAGAATATTAAAATGTGAATTAAGAATAATATTCTCTAGGGAAGTGCTTAATTTATCTTAAGGAGAACATTTTAAAAAATATAGGCTGATTTTCTGCACCTATAATCTAATTAGCAACTAGAAGCTTTAGCTGTGTTTTTTTGTTTTTGTTTTTTTGAATCATAATGTTTCCAGAACTCTCATAATGATGTGTCTATATCAATTCATTTATTGATTAATAATTATATACAGCAACTGGATTTACTGTGAACTATGTACATGTATGTGTGTGCTTAGTCACATCTGACTCTTTGTGACCCAGTGGACTGCAGCCCATCAGGCCCCTTTGTCCTTTGAACTTTCCTAGCAAGAATACTGAAGTGGGCTGACATTTTCTCCTCCAGCGGATCTTTCCAACCCAGGATTGATCCTTTGTCTCTTGGGCCCCCTACCTTGGCAGGTGGAATTTTTACCTCTGTGCCACCAGGGAAGTAAACTATAGCTCTCACTTATAAAATGTTGACTGCAGACTGGAATCAACACTACTGGAATATTTCACTAATGTAACTGAAAAAGAGAACTGTTGCTTTTCATCCTCATGGCTGAATGCTATCAATCATATAATTAACTATATCAGGAAGCAGAGCCACAAAACAAATGAACTAAAATTTCAAGACCTCTTATTTATGTGGACTGCTTGGTTTCCAAAAATTGTGTTACAAATACATGTGTTAAATTTTGCCCTGGAGATGCTGGCAAAAAAAATTTAATGCAATACAACATAAATGAGTCAAATTAGTATCTCAAACAACTTAGGGACATCTACCATTACTGTAAAATTAAACTTTCAATGTTTTCATGTAAGTCATTGAATAGCATAGCATAAAGAGAGAAGTAAGTGGGGATCTGGTATTTATAATCATGACATTGGAAACCAGTGCACTATATAAGAATATTTCAACTGAGAATATCTTCCAAATAAAAGCATGACTTGGTATACATCACCACCTCTTATATACAGGGCTCTTAAAATGCAATCTGGAATCTGGTTATCTGTAGTAAATACACAGTGTGCCTTGATTATAGGTAAGTCTATTGGTGCAAGGTGAATTACCCGTGGCTTATGCAAGTACAAGGTTTTATCATAGATGTCTTCATGGGTAGATCACACCATTTGACTTAGAGAAAGCCAAAGAACACTTAAGGATAGCTAATTAATACCCAACAGCTACACCATGTGGTGAACAGTATCAGTGACAGAAATAACAAGAGTGAATTATTAGACACCAAAGACCAGGATTTTCTTAAGGACTTTCCTTTAGATTATATAAAATAAGGGTTACAAACACCAATCTTCAATAAAGTTAGATTTTCCAATTTTTCAAGGGCAGCAAAAAAAAAAAAAAAAAATCTACATATTAAAATCTATGTTGTTGTTCAGTCACCCAGTTGTGTCCAACTCTTTGTGACCCCATGGATAGCAACACGCCAGGCCTCCCCATCCCTCACCATCTCCTGAAGTTTGCCCAAGTTCATGTCCATTGCATCAATGATTACATCCAGCCATCTCATCCTCTGATGCTCTCTTCTCCTTCTGCCCTCAATCTTTCCCAGAATCAGGGACTTTTTCCAATGAGTTGGCTGTTCACACCAGGTGACCAAAATATGGGAGCTTCAGCTTCAGCATCAGTCCTTCCAAAGAGTATTAAGGGTTTCCTTTAAGATTGGTTGGTTTGATCTCTTTGCTGTCCAAGGGAATCTCAGGAGTCTTCTCTAGCACCACAGTTCCAAGGTATCAATTCTTTGGCACTCTGCCTTCTTTACGGTCCAGCTCTCACAACCTTAATGACCATTGGGAAGACCATAGACTTGACTATAAGAACCATTGTCAGCAGAGTGATGTCTCTGCTTTTCAACACACTCTCTAGGTTTGTCATAGCTTTTCTGCCAAGAACCAAACATCTTCTGATTTCATGGCTGCAGTCACCATCCACAGTGATCTTAGAGCCCAGGTAGAGGAAATCTGTCACTGCTTGGCAGGCAGATTCTTTTACATTTATTCTTCCACATTTTCCCCTTCTATTTGCCATGAAGTAATGGGGCCAGATGCCAAGATCTTAGTTTTCTTTTTTTAATATCAAAAGACAGTCCTGTCGTACTCCCTTCTCAGTCCTGAACCAATCAGTTGATTCATACTGGGTTCTAACTGTTGCTTCTTAATGCCCACCCACGTTTCTCAGGAGACCAGCATGGGCTATCTTAAATTGAAAATATTGTCTATTTTAATTTTAAAAGCAACAGGGATTCCAAGGTGGCTCAGTGTAAAAGAATCTGCCTGCCAAGCAGGAGACGTGGGTTTGATCCCTGGGTAGGGAAGATCCCCTGGAGGAAATTTCAACATACTACACTATTCCAGCCTGGAGAAGCCTATGGACAGAGAAGCCTGATGGGCTGCAATCCATAGGGTAGTGCAGAGCCAGACATGATTGAAGTGAATTAGCACACACACAATCTAAACAAAATACAAGACTTTCTACTACATGAGTAGCCAGGGCATGATTTAAAGTGCCCAAGGGTCTTGGATAATACAGGAAAATGTTTTGTGACCAAAGAGGCCTAATGCTTACCTTGTGCATGCTAAGTCGCTTCAGTCATGTTCTATCCTTTGCGACCCTGTATACTGTATCCCACCAGGCTCCTCTCTGTCCATGGGATTCTCCAGGCAAGATTACTGGGGTGGATTTCCATGTTCTCTTCCAGAAGGTCTTCCCAATCCAGGAATCAAGCCTTCACCTCTCATGTCTCCTGCACTGGCACATGTGTTCTTTACCGCTAGTGCCACTTGGGAAGCCAAGTGCTTTGCTCAGTTTTAGACAGGCTTCAGAATCTGACCTGTGTTTACCTAGAGGATTTACTCTAGAAAATGTTTAAACTTTTTCTCTGCCCCCTTGAGATATAATCTGCTAAAAAGCCTTTTACAGACCAAGAATGTCTTTGTAAGGAACATGGGAGCCATCCTTTTGAAATGTAAACATCAAGGAAAATAGCACTCTTATCTTTCTTTGTAAGAAGGTAGAAGACTAACTGTGATGGGCACCAGTTAGCAAACAGAAATGGCCTTAATCAAAGAGAAGAACTTACAAACTCAGGAAAAACTGAATGGACCTGAGTTGTCCCATAGATCAGACTTGCTCTTAATGCCCTCTGGTACTTTTCTACTAACTTGCCTTTGTGCTCAGTCGCTCAGACCTGTCCAACTCCTTGAGACCTAATGTTGTGCAGCCCACCATGCTCCAGTGTCCATGGAGTTTTCCAGGCAAGAATACTGGAATGGGTTGCCATTTCCTACTCCAGAGGAACTTCATGACCCAAGGATCAGACACTTATCTCTGGTGTCTCCTGCATTGCAGATAGATGCTTTACAGCTGAGCCACTGTGGAAACCCAGTACTTAAAAATTCCTCCACTTCTCAGATTTAAGTTCATAGTGAGTCCTGTCTCCCCACTCTTATTGCAATAGCCATGAATAAAGTCTTCTTTGACTATTAAACTTTTTCCAGGGCACCTTTTGCTATGACAGTGGGTTCAACATTTTAAACTTAAAATATAGAAACAGGAAGAATGCATCTAATTATACTCCAGACATGGTAGACTTGTTTGTTCAGGTTATATAAGGCAGTTACCTCTGTACTAATGAATTTTAAAAACATTGAACAGGTTTTCAGACAAGAGTGATCTAGTTTTCTGCTATATTTCTCATGACTAGGAGAGTATTTTGCAAATAATAGTCAGTCACTGCTCGTGTTTTGAGTGAGGCGAATGTGATTTGGATAAATAGCCCTCTCCAAGCCTCCAAACTAGTTACCTTATGAAAATAAAACTGGATAAAATGAAAGGATTTAAAAATGAGAGGAGTCAGAAGTAGTACATTCTAGAGGAAAATGAACAAGTTTTAGTAAGCTGGATGTTACTTCATATACTTGCATGTGTGCTCAGTCACTTCAGTTGTGTCCAAGTGTTTGCAACTCCATGGACTCTAACACCAGGCTCCTCTGTGCATGGGATTCTCCTGACAACAATACTGGAGTGGGTTGCCATGCTATCCTCCAGGGATTGAAGCCATATCTCCTGTGTCTTCTGCACTGCAAGTGGGTTCTTTACCACTGAGCCACTGGGGAAGCACATAGTTCATAAACAACTACATCCATTTATCAATTACATGACCACAGACAAAGTTTTTATCCTCTTCTATAATAGTGTGTTTGCATATTTAGATTAGGGAAACAATAGAAGCAATGCTATCAAATATGAAAGGAAGGCTCTCAATATTTGGGAGTTTCCTATAGCATTTCAAAGTAATAGCTACTGTATATAATTTATTATTTTCAATTGATTGCTTTAAAATAATCATTCTAAATGACATTATACTGATTTATATTGGAAGGATATGCAATTATTTTGGAAAAATATTGAATAGAGATATTGAGTTATAATTTTCTTTTAACATATTGAAAGAGCAAGAGAGTTTCAGAAAAACATCTACTTCTGCTTTATTGACTATACCAAAGCCTTTGACTGTGTGGATTGCAACAAATTGTGGAAAATTCTTGAAGAGATGAAAATACCAGATCACCGGACCTGCCTCCTGAGAAATCTGTATGCAGGTCAAGAAGCAACAGTTAGAACTGGACATGGAACAACAGACTGGTTCCAAATCAGGAAAGGAGTATGTCAAGGCTGTAAATTGTCACTCTGCTTATTTCACTTATATGCAGTGTACATCATGAGAAATGCCAGGCTGGATGAAGCACAAGCTGGGATCAAGATTGCCAGGAGAAATATCAGTAACCTCATATATGCAGATGAAACCACCCTTATGGCAGAAAGCAAAGAAGAACTAAGGAGCCACTTGATGAAAATGAAAGAGGAGAGTGGAAAAGTTGGCTTAAAACTCAACATTCAGAAAACTAAGATCATGGCAGCCAGTCCCATCACTTCATGGGAAATAGATGGAAAAACAGTGGAAACAGTGTCAGACTTTATTTTTTGGGGGTTCCAAAATCACTGCAGATGGTGACATGAAATTAAAAGATGCTTTCTCCTTGGAAGAAAAACTATGACCAAACTAGACAGCATATTAAAAAGCAGAGACATTACTTTGCCAACACAGGTCCTTCTAGTCAAACTATGGTTTGTCCAGTAGTCACGTATGGATGTGAGAGACTATAAAGAAAGCTGAGCACTGAAGAATTGATGCTTTTGAACTGTGGTGTTGGAGAAGACTCTTGAGAGTCCCTTGGACTGCAAGGAGATCCAGCCAGTTCATCCTCTAGGAAATCAGTTCTGAATATTCATTGGAAGGACTGATGCTGAAGCTGAAACTCCAATACTTTGGCTACCTTATGTGAAGAACTGACTCATTTGAAAAGACCCTGATGCTGGGAAACATTGAAGACAGGAGAAGAAGGGGACAACAGAGGGATGAAATGGTTAGATGGCATCACCGACTCAATGGACATGGGTTTGGGTGGACTCCAGGAGTTGGTGATGGACAGGGAGGCCTGGTATGCTGCAGTCCTTGGGGTCACAAGGAGTTGGACATGACTGAGTGACTGAACTGAACTGATCCTATCAGATCTTTGTGTTAATTGTTATTGTAAAAATGATGGATTTTCCCCAAAACAATGTGAATTTAGCTCAGTTGGTAAAGAATCCACCTGTAATTCAGGGGACCCTGGTTAGATTCCTGGGTCAGGAAGAGCCACTGGAGAAGGGATTGGCTACTCACTCCAGAATCCTTGGGCTTTCCAGGTGGCTCAGCTGGTAAAGAATCCCCTTGCAATGCAGGACACCTGAGTCTGATCCCTGGGTTGGGAAGATCCCCTGGAGAAGGGAAAGGCTACTTACTCCAATATTCTGGCTTGGAGAAGTCCATGGACTGTATAGTCCATGGGGTCACAAAGAGTCGGACATGACTGAGTAACCTTCACTTAAGTGTCACTTAATGTGAATTTACTTATACTTGAGAATTGTTTCAAGATTTATATTGACTATCATATTTCTGCTAAGCCAGCAATTAGGATCAATCACTCTCTCTGTTCTTTCAAACCTTTTCTATACTTGTTATGTGAAACATATTTCATTGCACTTTAGTTGTCTATCTTTGATTAAACTGAGACCTTCTTGATGTAGGAAATATGATTTTTTGATTGCTGTTTCTTGAAGACCTATCATTGTGTCTGGTTCATGATACACATTCAATATTCAGTTGTTGGTTGGTTAGCTAGCTAGCTGAGGTCATTTTTCTCATTTTGTTCAAAAGTGAGTAAAGCACGAGCAATTAAGAGAAAGTCTTAAAAAGGAAGGCAAAATTATGTTCATCCCTCTCTGAAGATAACGATATCAGAAAAGGTTAATGAGTTCAAAGAATTTAGGTGACAAGAATATACCATAGACAATTTATTGTTGTCACTGAAGTTTTATTTATTGCCAATGAAGTTGACAGATGCAAAGGAGAGAATACACACACACACACACACACACACACACACACACACACACACACATACCCCACACTGTCTCACTTGTGCCATTTTTGACAAATTGAATTTGTCAGATGTTGCGAAATTGTAAAATGTGTCAGGGATATTGTAAAGATTTCTGTTTGTTTCATTCCACAAATTATAGTTTACAAAGATGGACAGCTTCTTGGTTTTGAACAGACACCAAAATGAATAGCTTTTTAAAATGCTAGTGTTTATTTTGTTATTTCTCTGAGCCAGGCACTGACTACATATTTTCCATTCCATTTAATCTACACATTAATCCTGTATAGTAATTACTATTGGATCTCCAGATGTCTTGAAAAGAAACTTATGATTAGAGAATAATTCTGCATAAAGTCCCTCAACTAGTATAAGGTAAATCCAAACTTGGTTGGGTATAGGGATTTATAAAGCTTATATGTTTATAGCAGTAGTTGTATACAACTGTCCTAATGGTACAGCTAAACCTGCATAGAATCTTTAAATCTTTGCAACTTATAATGCTGCTAAGTCACTTCAGTCGTGTCCGACTCTGTGCGACCCCGTAGACTGCAGCCCACCAGGCTCCCCCGTCCCTGGGATTCCCCAGGCAAGAACACTGGAGTGGGTTGCCATTTCCTTCTTCAGTGCATGAAAGTGAAAAGTGAAAGTGAAGTCGCTCAGTTGTGTCCGACTCTTAGCGACCCCATGGGCTGCAGCCTACCAGGCTCCTCCGTCCGTGGGATTTTCCAGGCAAGAGTACTGGAGTGGGTTGCCATTGCCTTTTCCGCAACTTATAATAGAGGACCTCAATAAAAGGATGCATATATTTGCATTGTGTAATAACCTTGGCTTTAGCAGAGTAGAGCTTCCCTTGTGGCTCAGCTGGTAAAGAATTTGCCTGCAGAGTGGGAGATCTCAGTTCAATCCTTGGGTTTGGAAAATACCCTGGAGAAGGGAAAGGCTACCCACTCCAGTATTCTGATCTGGAGAACTCCAAGGACTGTGTATTCCATTGTCACAAAGATTTGGACACGAGTGAGTGAATTTCTTTAGCAGAGTACAGGAAAACAGTGGATATACCTGAAATACAGGTAGTATGCTAAAAAATTGCTTTGATCTAAAAATAAGTCTTAAGTAGTCTTTGCCCCAGAGGAGGCTAAACTTAGGAATAATTCAGATTGGAGAAGAGTAGTAACTTTTCTAAAAGAACAAAAAGTGATTATCTTGTACCCAAGACCTTTGGAGACGTCATATTTGCATAAATAACAAAAGTTTTGAGCAGATCTTTTCATTTTACAGCTAATAGAGAATGTCATATGAACTCATTATAAAGAAGAAAAAGTGAATGAAAGAAAAAGAGAGACAAAGGGGAAGAATTTTATAACACACATTATGGGCAACCAAATTAATGACAAAACTTCATTTTCTTTAAGGCTAAAAAATTAGAAGCATAGAAACACAAATCATACCTTAATTAGAACAAATTAATTACTAAAAATGAAGAAAACAATTTGCAGTAGCTTCATTTTTCCTAAAATTACGTACTAGTTTCTATATGCATTTCTAGCAGGATTACAATTTCTGTTTATTAACGTTTGTTGCCAAGTACTGTATATCATCCATAATTCTGGGTTATTAAATTCCTGAAGCATGCAAGACAGCAAACTTAATAGATTTTATGCAAATTGTTATATAACAAAATAAGAGCAGATGGTACTCATCACATCAGAATATTTCCACAATAGTTTCATATTTTTGTTAAAATTAAACAAAACATAAAGGTAATTCTGTGGCTTTTAACATTTTAAATCATTACTTTTAACCATTTTTTTAGCCAATGTCCTAGTCCTTTGTACCACGTTATGATATAATTTCTGTCTTAACATTCTTTTGATACTAAGTACATTACTATCTTTGACTTTTTGCTAATATTGTAGGGACAATTCATGTATATAAACGTTTTGATTGTAAAATAATCCATAGATATACAGAGAACAAAATTCTGCTTAGGATATAGCTCAATAATTAAAGTATAAAAAATGAAGTGTTAAAGTTACTAGTGTTATATTTAGATTTATGAATACATAAAATAGGGGCTTCTGAAGTCCTGCTAGTGGTAAAGAATCTGCCTGCCAATGCTGAAGACACAAGAGATGCAGTTTCAATCCCTGGGTCAGGAAGTTCCCCTGGAGTAGGAAACGGTAATCTGCTCCAGTGTTCTTACCTGGAAAATCCCATGGACAGAGGAACCTAGAGCGATACAATCCAGGGGATCACAAAGAGTCAGATATAACTGAGCACACACACACACAGAGTACATAAAATAGGCATATAGACACATGCACACAAATGTATATATTTATAAATCATGTCTTTTCAATTCTGTTTTCTTTTCATATTCAAGAAATACAATATAAAGAAAATTTCTTAAGAGCAGTTATATTTAGACCAAAAAATTGAATGCAATGCACATTTTATTTAATTCTGTGATTTTACAAATTTATATATATTATCAGAACATTATATTTCATCATTTCACTGAACTTTTTACAAGATGGATTTTAGAATTATAATAGTGCAGATAAACTAATGATTTGGTAGGAGATTCAATCCTATGTTCATTTAAATTTAGAAAATTATATAAGACAAATTGTCATTTTGGGCATATGGAAAGAACTCATTTACATAAGTTGTGATAGTTAAAGTAAGTCCAAGGCAGGTCACTTTGAGAGTTCACTGGCTTCCTAAAATGAAACCTATACAAGGGTATGGAAAGATGAATATGTGAAGCTTAAACATACACAGTAATTCTCCTCTCTGTATAATGAAGAGTTTAATTTGAAATGTAACAGAGCAAAACAAAGAAAGAAACATGTATCTTTATAGAACACAAAAGAACCTACAGAGTCCTGTTCCTGTTTTATTTCTTTGTGCTATTGTTCAGTTGCTAAATCCTGTCTCACTCTTTGGGACCCCATGGATTGTAGCACGCTGGTCTCATCTGTCCTCCACTATCTTCTGCAGTCTGCTCAATTTCATGTCCATTGCATCAGAAATGATATCTAACCATTTTATCCTCTGGCACCCCCTTTTCCTCCTACCCTCAGCCTTTCACAGCGTCATGGTCTTATCCAGTTAGTCAGTTCTTCACATCAGGTGGCCATAATATTGGAGCTTCAGCTACAACATAGGTCCTTTCAATGAATATTCATGATTGATTTCTTTCTTTCTTTTTTTTTTTAAGATTGACTGGTTTAATTTCCTTGCAGTCCAAGGGACCCTCAAGGATCTTCTCTAGCACCACAGTTCAAAAGCATCAATTCTTTGGTTCTCAGCAATCTTTATGGTCCAGCCATTATCCATACATGACCACTGAAAAAACCAGGCTTTAGCTATACAGACCTTTGTCAACAAAGTGATGTCTCTGCTTTTTAATATGCTGTCTAGGATTGTCATAGCATTCCTTCCAAAGAGCAAGCATCTTTTAATTTCCTGGCACTGGTCACCATCTGCAGTGATGTTTGAGCTCAAGAAACTAAAATCTGTCACAGCTTATACTTTCACCCCTTATACTTTGGCATGAATTGATGGAACCAGATGCCATGGTCTTAGTTTTGGAATGCTGAATTTTAAGCCAGCTTTTTCACTCTCCTCTTTCACTTTCATCAAGAGTCTCTTTAGTTCCTCTTAACTTTCTCCCTTTAAAGTGGTATAATTTGTATATCTGTGGGGGGAAAAAGACCTTGATGCTGAGAAAGACTGAAGGCAGGAGGAGAAGGGTATGACAAAGGATGAGATGGAGGGATGGTATCACTGACTCAATGGACATAAATTTGAGCAAGCTCCAGGATATAGTGAACGATAGGGAAGCCTGGCATGCTTCAGTCCATGGGGTCGCAAAGAGTCAGACATGACTGAATGGTGGAACTGAAATGAACAAATATAAGATCATTATACTGAAAAATCACATTTCTATATACTAATAAGCATGTGGAAACCAAAATTTAAATGTCAGTGTCTTTTATCATTGTTCCAAAAAATGAAATTTTAGGTATAAACATAACAAAACATGTACAAAATCTATATACTGAAGATGACAAATGACTTGTTGAAATAAGTTGAAGACTCCTTAAATAAATGGAGTATTAGAAGACTTAACATAAAAAAGGTGTCAATGTTTAATGAAATCCATACCAAAATCAAAGTAAAGTTTATTTCTTATGGATATAGACAAGATTATCCTAAACTTTATATGAAAATTCATAGACCTTAGAATACCTGTAACAAAATTGAAAAGTAATAAGAAAGTGGGTAGATTACTTTACCTGTTAGTGTGGCCAAATATATAGCTACAATAATTAAGAGAGTATGGTATTGGCAAAGGGATAGATACATAGGTCGAAAGAACAAAATTGAGAACCCAGAAATTGATCCACACAAATAAATATGCCCAACTGTGTTTTGACAAAGGTATAAATGCAATTCAAGTGAACAGGATAGCCTTTTCAACAAATTGTGCACTTGGGCATCTATCACAAAAAAAAAAAAAAAGCAGATAAATAAACAGAACCTAAACCTACAAACCAAATATCACACAATCTATATAAGAACTAAATCAAAATGCATCAAGGACTTAAATGTTGAACTATAAAACTTCTAGAAAAAATATTTGGATCTAAAATAGATAAATAGTTGTTTAGGTTTAATATCAAAAGTGCAATCAAAAAAATTGATAAATTAGACTTCATCAAAATTAAGAAAAATTGCTATGCTAAAAGTTAAAAGAGACAGAAAAGCTACATATCAGTGAGAAAATATTTGTAAACAACTTATTCAATAAAAGACTTGTATCTAGAATAAAAACTTCTTAAGATTCAACAGTAAAAGAAAAAAAATGCAATGGAAGAAAGGCAAAATTAGTGCAGAGACATTTCAATGAAAACTATATACAGATGGAAAATAAACATATGAAACAATCATATTATTAACCATAAAGGATGTGTAAATTAAAATCATAATGAGATATTATTACACAACTACCAGAATGATTGAAACAAATAAAATAAAAAGAAATACGAAAACACCATAGTCTATGGAGGATGCAGAAAGAAAAAGAAAAGTCAAACTCAGAGCTGAAAGAAGGTAGACTAGAGATAAGCCAAATAGATAATAGAAAAACAATGCTGCTGCTGCTGCTAAGTCGCTTCAGTCGTGTCCGACTCTGTGCGACCCCATAGACGGCAGCCCACCAGACTGCCCCATCCCTGGGATTCTCCAGGCAAGAACACTGGAGTGGGTTGCCATTTCCTTCTCCAGTGCATGAAAGTGAAAAGTGAAAGTGAAGTCGCTCAATTGTGTCCGACTCTAGCCACCCCATGGACTGCAGCCTACCAGGCTCCTCCGTCCGTGGGATTTTCCAGGCAAGAGTACTGGAGTGGGGTGCCATTGCCTTCTCTGAGAAAAACAATAGAGAGAATCAATAAAACAAAAATTGGCTTTGTAAGAAGATTAATAATTAAATTGGAAAACTTTAGCCAAACTGACCATGAAAACAAAAAAAAAAAAAGAGAAAGATTCAAATTACTAAAGTAGGAAATGAAAGTGGGGACAGGACCACAAACTTGAAAGAAATAAAAATGAATAAAAGAGAACTGTGAAAAGTTTTTTATTGTGTTCAGTCACCAAGTCATGTCTAACTCTTTGGAATCCCACAGACCACAGCACGCCAGGTTTTCCTGTCCCTCAGCCTCTCCCTGAGTTTGCCCAAAGGATTTCCCTGGTAACCCAATGGTTAAAACTTCACCTTCCAGTTTAGGGGATGCAGTTTTAATCCCTGGATGGCAAGTTAAGATCCCACATACCTCATCGCCAAAAAAAACAAAACATTAAAGAACAGAAGTAATATTGCAACAAATTCAATAAAGACTTAAAAAAAAGTGGTTCACATTAAAAAAATTAAGGATGTAATGTTATCAATAAAATACTGGCAAAAACAAATCCAGTGAAACAGATTTGAACTCCAGTTAAGAATTATACACTAAGACTGTGGAATTGATCTAGGAATATAAAATTGACTCAAGATAAAATTATCATTCTATGTAACATAGTATATTACTAGAATAAATGATATTATAGTATTAATAGATTCATAAAAGAGAGACAAAATCCAATGCTTTTTCTTGATGAAACAATAAAAAGATAAGGAATAGATGAAATTTTTTTCAAAGAGATAAAAAGCACCTACAAGAAACACTGCTAACAAAATATTCAATCATGAAAGATTGAATGCTTTCCCATTAATGTCTGAAACAAGGATGTTCACTCTCATCACTTCTATACCACAGATGCTATAGAGGACACTTAGGCAAGAAGATGAGATAAAATGCATCCAGGTTAGAAAGAGAAAGAAACTATTTGCACACACCATGATATTATGTGTTAAAAAAGTCCTAAGAAATTCAAGCACCTGTTAGAGCTAATAAACAGTTTCTGCAAGTTTGCAGGATATGATATAAATATATAAAAATCAATTGCATTTCTTTTCTCTGGGTATAAGTATACAAAAATTATACTAGGAAAAAAATCTACTTACAGTAATATAACAAAGAAAATTACTTGGGAGTAAGTTTAACAAAAGAATTGCAAAACTTGTACACTGAAAATTGCAAAACATTGCATAAAGACATTAAAGATAACCTAAATAAAAGAAAAGGCATCTCAAGCTTTTGGATAAATAATGCTCCACAAATGATCTCAGATTTAGTGCTATCATTATCAAAATCCCTGTTGGATTCTTTGAAGAATTTATAAGCCAATCCGCAAATTAAAATACAACTTCAAGTAAACTGTAATAGTCAAAGCAATCATGATAATTACTGAGTAGACAAATTTATTCTTTCCAATTGCAAAAATTACTATGAAACTAACATAGATTTCCCACCTGAATTTCCAGCCTGCCATCTTATCCTATAAATTTGAGACTCATGACTGCTGCTTCAACTCTCAACTGGGTTTCCAGTTAGCTGGCCAGCCCTGTAGATTTCAAAGTTGTCAGACTATAATTATGTGAACAGAATGGAAACCGGGAAGGATTTATGTGTTCCAAAATTCATTCTTTTCAAGGAAACCCCAGTTTCAGTGGCGAAGGCCTTTCAAGTGATTGGATGAGACCTACCGGATTATCAAGGGCAATTTCCTTTGCTTAATATCAACTTATTATACATATTAATCACAAAATGCCCTCACAGCAATATCTAAACTATCATTTGATCAAAATGACCACCATAGGTAAATAAAGTTTACACATAAAACTAACCATCACGTTGCCTTATGTGTTCATCAAATTAAAACACACATGGAAAAAAATGTGTAAAAATCATTGTGTTTTTCCATTAATACAAACTGAATTATTTTTTCTCTATTCATCTTTGACTACTTTACAATGTCCAAATGTGATTTGCTTGTTCCAGGGTTTACAAGATGAATAGATGATATAATTCAGGAAGAAGGAAAGATGTAGAAAGGTATTAACATTTTTCAAGTTAATTACTTCCATTTTAAAGCAGTTAGTAAAAAAACAGTGTTCATTGTAATAAATAAATAGAGATGAGTAGGAGATAAGACTAGAAAAACTCATATCACTGAAATAGGAAAAGAAAATTGATGACAAAAATATATTAGTATTAAGAAATAATTAAAAGGAATGTTTAGGGTGATAACAAAAATAATGATAATTATAACAAAAACTTTCTACAGTTAAAATTATTTTCATATTTTGTATACATTTAAACAATAATTAATTCTTATTTTTTCTCTCTAAATTTCTATATATAAAGCTGTTCTTTATAGAATTAATCTAAAATTATTATTTATATAAATATATTGATTTCATATTTTCTCATGTGTATGCAAATATTATATTTATTTTTACTTTCTGATAAAAATAGTTTTCATTGGATAACTATGCCTCTAAGGAAGAAAAATATTAGGGCTGAAATGGAACAATAATGTAAAGCTAAAATGAAGTTGTAAATGCCAATAAACAGCATTCAAAAGTTAGATTAATGTGTTTGCCTGCAAGGCCTTTTATTAATACCTAAGTGAACTGAAAGTCACTCAGTCATGTCTGACTTTTTGGGACCCCCCGCAGTCCATGGGATTCTATAGGCCAGAATACTGGAATGGGTAGCCTTTCCTTTCTCCAGGGGATCTTCCCAACCCAGGGATCGAACCCAGGTCTCCCACATTGAGGGTGGATTCTTTACCAACTGAGCCACAAGGGAAATCCAAGAATACTAGAGTGGATAGCCTATCCCTTCTCCAGCAGATCTTCCTGACTCAGGAATCAAACCCAGGTCTCCTGCATTGCAGGCAGATTCTTTACCAGCTGAGCTATCAGGGAAGCTCATTTAAAGCTAAGGGGGCTGCTAAGAAAAAACAATCCATGTGATTTAATTACGAGTCAAATTTTTCTACTTATAAAATGTGGCTATTCTTACATATGAGATAGATAATACTACACATCCACATTCTGTGACTTAAATTGAACAAAAAAAAAAATCAAACTACTTGATTTTTTAAAAGATGCCTAATATGTACACAGTTTGTTGTTGTTTAGTCGCTAAGTCATGTCCGAATCTTTTGTCACCCCACGGGTGTAGCCCTCCAGGCTCCTTAGTCCTTGGGATTTCTCAGCTAAGAATACTGGAGTGGGTGCCATTTCCTTCTCCAGGTAATCTTCCTAACCCATGGATGGAACTTGTGTCCCCTGCATTGCAGGCAGATTCTTTACCACTGAGCCACCTGGGAAGCCCTTTGTTGTTGTTTAGTCCAACTCTTTGTGACCCCATGGGCCACAGCTCATTAGGCTTCCCTGTCTCTCACTATCTCCCAGAATTTGCTCAATGGACTTATGTCCATTGAGTCAATGATGCTATCCAGCCATCTCATCCTCTGTCACACTTTTCTTCTCCTTTCCCAGTCAGGGTCTTTAAAATGAGTCAGCTCTTAGCATCAGGTGACCAAAGTATCGGAGCTTCAGCTTTAGCATCAGTCCTTCTAATGAATATTCAGGGTTGATTTCCTTTAGGATTTGAGTCCTTATGGTCCAAGGGACTCTCAAGAGTCTTCTCACCACTGATTCAATGCTTAATGAATGTGAATCCATTTAACTGGCTTAGTTAATTTGTGATTACTCACCCTAAACCACTTTTGCTATTCTAATGCTTGAGCAATCCTTGTGGTAATTTAAACATTAGAAGTACTAAGATGATATGGAATAGCAGTGAGTTTTTACGGTTAGTACTAACGGGCCAAGTTGATGGGAGACCTTCTATTTTCTATTCTTGAATAATTTTCCATCATGTAGTGCACACAAGCTTGATTGTTTGGAAACTTCCAGCAATATTTATAGTGAAGTGGAAGTACTATTTCAGGTACCATCTTTACAAATATTATATAGCTAGTAGGAGCAGATTAAGATGCAAGAAGAAACATTGCAATAATTTGGGAAAAGTTGAGCAAGTCACTTATATCCTCTAGCTTTAGTGTCTAGACTGCTTAAAGAAGCTATTGAGTTTGCTTAGCTATTTCTAAAATGTGACTCCATGGAAGTATTTGAGATGTCTTTAAATGGCACATGAAATTTACAAATGGTTACATCTGCATTTAAAAGTGAATTAGAAAATTCAATTTCTTTTCTAACATGTCAACTACCACTACTGAAAATAGTCAATGCATGAAAATATTTTATTCCTGCAATGGAATGCTCAATACTGCTTTTCATAAGTAGATGTTTCATTATAGACACAAAAAGAAAAAATAACTTTAATTAACTTTCAGTATAAAAATCAATGACCATAGCTGAAAAAATATATTGGTCTAAGTCCAGTTCAAATTACAAAGGAATTTTCTCAGTTGTGACTTTATGCTTCAAATATTTCTTCAGGAATATAACTTTGTGGTATATTAAACTGAATATCACTCTTCATTGTCAAGAAAAAGGGAAATTGATTTTGTTAAATAAGCACACATATTAATGATTAAAAAGATATATAGGTGAATCTGTATAAAAGCATACAAAGAAACAGCAGTACACGAGAGAATTTTTATAGTGATTTGAACAACCATGCTCTCTATAATACAAAAATAAGGCAGATATATATATATATAAATGTCAAGCCTTTGGAAGATATATAATGTACAGGGCACATCTGGCAATACTTTATCTACTTAGCTCAGTTTGTGAATACATTGCACTGTCAAATAGGAAATTATTTAGTTTAATACTCATTTCTAAATTTCATGGAACCTAAAATTCCCTTTTTCACTATTAAATGCAAGTAAAGGTCAGGTCAACAATTATTTCAAGTATTCCCTAACCATTGCTTCCCTGGTAGCTCAGATAGTAAAGAATCTGCCTGCAATGCAGGAGACCTGGGTTTGATCCCCGGTTTGGGAAGATCCCCTGGAGAATGGAATGGCAACCCATTCCAGTATTCTTGCCTGGAGAATTCCATGGACAGAGGAGCCTGGCAGGCTACAGTCCATAGGGTCACAAAGTAACAGACATGACTGAGTGACTTTCACTTTCACTGTCAACCATCACTAAATACGCATAGCCTATTCTCAAGTATCAGACACTATTTTGCCTAGAAATTTTCTTGTAGCACAGGAGTCAGCAAACTTTTTCCCTTAAATAGTTTGCATTTTGTGGCCGATTGGTCTACATAGTAACTCCTCAGCTCTGTTGTAGTATGAAAGTAGCCATAAGTCTTACATAGAGGATGAGTGTAGCTATTTTCTAATAAAGCTTTATTAATAACAACAAGTTATGGACCAGATTTGGACTTTTGGTCCACAGGTTATAGCTTATTAACCCATCTTAATTCAATAGGGCATGCACTATTGACAACTATTTCTGAGGATACTATGTTAGCTACTTCCTACACAAAATGAAGCATCAGTATATTATTTTCCTAATTTTATGAAACCCCTGTGCAATTGTATTCATATAGATCTCTGTAAAAAGCAACACATTTTATTATATTGTTTAAGTCTGGGGAAAATTAGAATACTTTTGAACTTTTAAAAGTTTTATTTGGTTATTTAAGCCTGAAGGGAGAATAAGGAAAGATAATTGCAACTAACCATGTGAATGCAGATAATAAGGTCTAATACTAGTTATAGACCACTCAGTGGCATTTAAGTGATTAGAACATAGATTTATTATCTTCAAGTATAATAGCGGTACTTCAGAAATTGTCTCTTTTCTATTAAGAATTTGGTTTTAGAGAACTAATATCGGGCTTAATTATCTTTCCTTATAGAAGACTACCAGAGAAGGCAATGGCACCCCACTCCAGTACTCTTGCCTGGAAAATCCCATGGATGGAGGAGCCTGGTAGGCTGCAGTCCATGGGGTTGCTGGCAGTGGGACACAACTGAGCGACTTCACTTTCACTTTTCACTTTCATGCATTGGAGAAGGAAATGGCAATCCACGCCAGTGTTCTTGCCTGGAGAATCCCAGGGATGGCGGAGTCTGGTGGGCTGCCATCTATGGGGTCACACAGAGTTGGACAAGAAGTGACTTAGCAGCATGGAAGATTACATGAGAATCTATATTAGCCCATTTTTCTCCTAATTATGTATTTTCTTATTGAAAAATATCACAAAAAGAGAAAATCTCAAATCTAAATCTCTTAGACTTTTTTTTAACACTCTAAGAAACATGAGAAATGCTGGGCTGGAAGAAGCACAAGCTGGAATCAAGATTGCCGGGAGAAATATCAATAACCTCAAATGTGCAGATGACACCACCCTTGTGGCAGAAAGTGAAGAGGAACTAAAAAGCCTCTTCATGAAAGTGAAAGAGAACAGTGAAAAAGTTGGCTTAAAGCTCAACATTCAGAAAACTAAGATCATGGCATCTGGTCCCATCACTTCATGGGAAATAGATGGGGAAACAGTGGAAACAGTGTCAGACTTTATTTTGGGGGGCTTCAAAATCACTGCAGATGGTGATTGCAGCCATGAAATTAAAAGACACTTACTCCTTGGAAGGAAAGTTATGACCAACCCAGATAGCATATTCGAAAACAAAGACATTACTTTGCCAACAAAGGTCCATCTAGTCAAGGCTATGGTTTTTCCAGTGGTCATGTATGGATATGATGTTGGACTGTGAAGAAAGCTGAGCACTGCAGAATTGATACTTTTGAACTGTGGTGTTGGAGAAGACTCTTGAGAGTCCCTTGGACTGCAAGGAGATCCAACCAGTTCATCCTAAAGATCAGTCGTGGGTGATCGTTGGAAGGACTGATGCTAAAGCTGAAACTCCAATACTTTGGCCACCTCATGCAAAGAACTGACTCATTGGAAAAGATTGGAGGCAGGAGGAGAAGGGGACGACAGAGGATGAGATGGCTGGATGGCATCACCGACTCTATGGACATTAGTTTGGGTAAACTCCGGGAATTCGTGATGGACAGGGAAGCCTGGTGTGCTGCGATTCATGGGGTCGCAAAGAGTCAGACACAACTGAGCGACTGAACTGAACTGAGCTGAACTGAAGAAATATGAATCAATGTATTCTACCTCAAACAAAAAAGTCCCAAAATTGGTTAGCTACATAATTGATCTGATTACTAATTAACAGTGAAAAATCACACATCTGTTAGAAGTGTTTCACATAAAAGATTTGGGAGAATAAAGGCTAAAGATATATCACTCTGTTAGAGCCAGAAGTGTGTCTCACAAGTGAGGGCATGTTCTAGAGACAGTTTGTAAAATGTAAGGCTCTCTATGTTTTTAAAACAGTTTGATTTCTGATACCACTTTAAGATATTGTATACAACAGTGTTGTAGGAGTAACCTGGGATTCTTCTTTGACCTGTGTTTGTATACATGTCTCCGTTACCTTTAGAAAGACAAATACAGACAAATTTCCTGTAGAGAACTGAGTTTGTAATGTCTAAAAAGAAATGGTGAGCTCTGCAAGTAGATCTATTTAGGTGATATGGAAACATGAACTGAACTACAAGTGTAGAGAGACCTATGGCCCATTTGGTGCACATGAGAAATGCAGATGCAATGCAGAATTTACTTACTGAGTATGTAAACTGCTAGGTATATGAAGATGAGGGAACCACGGACTGTCCCTTGGAAGAATTCAGTGAGGTAAATTAATCAACACAATCACAATGCTATAAAGCAAAGCAGGATAGATGGGACCAAAGGATTGTGTTCTATGGATAGAGAAGATGAATTATGTCTGTACTCTGGGTGTTCACACAATACCTTTTGAACTGAGATGAGATTGGAGTGCTTTATGCAGTGACATGTAGAGTACCTCACTGTGTTATGTGCAGAAGTTTTATATAGTGAGAGGGGAAAAGGGAAAGCAGAAGAACCTATAAACTGGGAATAAAGAAATATTCTACCACAAGAGAAAGGGGCAAAACAGAACAAAACAAAACACTGACTATTTTTGGAGAGAGTTTTATTATTTTGCAGGATATTCCTTAGCTTGGCTTTATCTTATGTTTCTTCATCATTAGATTCTGGTAATCTGTTTTTGGCTGGAATATCACAGAACTGCTTCTGTGTCCTTCTCAGTGCAATACATTAAGAGACATCTGAAATCTCATTATTGGTGATGTTAACTTTTATCTCTTGGATAAGGTAGTGTCTCAAGATTTTCCACCGTAAAGCAGCTCTTTTACCGTTTTTCACCAATAATACCTTCAGGAAATAAATTCAGACTTTGCAAAAAATTTATTTTTCATCATATTTTTGACTGCTAAGTTTTGCATTCATTGATGACTTTTGCCAGAAGAATCTTTTGTAACTACTACAGTTGCCAAATTGTGATCTTCTATATCCAGCATTGCCTTCCTGCATACTTAGTTGGAATGATACCATAGTAAGAAGTTTTACTTTCTTATCTCACTTATTTATTAATTTATTTATATCAGTATGGACTCATAGATTCTTATTTTTTAATGGGTTGTAATTCCTTACTCTCACTATTTGTGCAATGCTCAAATAGTCCCCAGTTTGGCTACTATGAGTACTTCAGACTGACTCCTGCTTTCATTTCACATGTCTTCATCACTCTTTGTCCACTTCCTTATTGGCCAGGAATCTTAGAAAATGTTAAGATTATGAAACACAAAGAAAGACTGAAGGACCATTTCAGATTAAATTAAAAATTAAGATGGGAGAAAATAATAGCAAATGAAGCAACTGACAAACAACTAATCTCAAAAATATACAAGCAACACCTACAGCTCAACTCCAGAAAAATAAATGACCCAATCAAAAAATGGGCCAAAAAACTAAATAGACATTTATCCAAAGAAGACATACAGATGGCTAACAAACACATGAAAAGATGCTCAACATCACTCATTATCAGAGAAATGCAAATCAAAACCACTATGAGGTACCATTTCACACCAGTCAGAATGGCTGCGATCCAAAAGTCTACAAGCAATAAATGCTGGAGAGGGTGTGGAGAAAAGGGAACCCTCTTACACTGTTGGTGGGAATGCAAACTAGTACAGCCACTATGGAGAACAGTGTGGAGATTCCTTAGAAAACTGGAAATAGAACTGCCTTATGATCCAGCAATCCCACTGCTGGGCATACACACTGAGGAAACCAGAAGGGAAAGAGACACGTGTACCCCAATGTTCATCGCAGCACTGTTTATAATAGCCAGGACATGGAAGCAACCTAGATGTCCATCAGCAGATGAATGGATAAGAAAGCAGTGGTACATATACACAATGGAGTATTACTCAGCCATTAAAAAGAATACATTTGAATCAGTCCTAATGAAGTGGATGAAACTGGAGCCTATTATACAGAGTGAAGTAAGCCAGAAGGAAAAACACCAATACAGTACACTAACGCATATATATATGGAATTTAGAAAGATGGTAACAATAACCCTGTGTACGAGACAGCAAAAGAGACACTGATGTATAGAACAGTCTTATGGACTCTGTGGGAGAGGGAGAGGGTGGGAAGATTTGGGAGAATGGCATTGATACATGTAAAATATCATGTATGAAACGAGTTGCCAGTCCAGGTTCGATGCACAATACTGGATGTTTGGGGCTAGTGCACTGGGACGACCCAGAGGGATGGTATGGGGAGGGAGGAGGCAGGAGGGTTCAGGATGGGGAACACATGTATACCTGTGGTGGATTCATTTTGATATTTGGCAAAACTAATACAATTATGTAAAGTTTAAAAATAAAATAAAATTAAAAAAAAATTAAGGACAATTGAACGCAGCCTATGTTATGAGCTGAATCCATGGGTGGAATTTTCCCTGCTATAAAAGAAATTCATAAACAATACGATTTGAATGGCTGATAAGAAATAATGACATTGTATATATATATGAGTTTTCTGCATATACAATTATACTGTACTTAGGTAAGAAAATGTTCTTGTTTTTGTCGTGTACCTAGTGACACAATTAGAAATAAAGGGGCATCATGCCTGAAACTGTGCTGTCAAATATTTCAACATTTCAGAAAGAGACATATGGAAAATTTTAAAAAGTGAATGTGAAAAACAACATCTAGCGATTTTGTATGAAGGGACATGGAAATACTTTGTACTAATATGCAAATTGTATTTGTGTGAAATTATGTAAAAATAAAACCCTAAAAACTGTACAAGTTCAGAGACAGGACTATAGGCTAAACCCATATGTGTTCAAGTGCTTATAAAGTAATATACACATATGTTCACTCAGAACAGAGTTACACACTTGAAGACTGAATAATTTTATGCTAGATTATGATTTTGTGGGCCTAACCTATTCTTAGATATAAGAAATATGATATCTAATATTTTGTTGATTGATTCATCTATTAGTTTTTATTTACCCCAGGCTTTGGGAGAAAATAAAATAATGTCTCAACTCTATTCCTGTTTAAGAAAATAAAAAATTGTCTGGATGGTGATAAAAATGTAATGTTTAACCTAGAGCAATCTTAGATAAATTAACAGCTCTCAAAACCAAATTCTGTATAACATACTAAGGAGTAATATATAAAGAGTACTTGTATATAAAGATTAGAGGGAGTGGTACAGATCCTATAGTAATAATCAGACAATTATTCAATAAATTAAAGTTACATGAATATGAACATTAAGAAAATAAAACAGCAGATTGAAGTAAAATAGGATACATTCACTTTAAGTGATTAAGCACAATTGTATTCCTGACTTCTTTGTTTTCTCAAACTTAATTCTCTATCGTATCTAGACAAAATTTTTCTCTTTGATATTTACTAGTGGTTTTAACACAGATATTTTGCCAAAAATATAGATTGCTTAGCAACTGCCTCATTTTATGGTAACTATCAAAAATGAAATTGTCTGACATTTAAAATTATTTCACCTTATTAAAAGTAAGGCAAGACAATTTAATTTAGTTGAAAGCCTCATATGGAAATAGATATACAGGGTGAATTCCACTTAATTTCAGCCATAAAACCAGAGTTAAATAAGATGTCAATTGTTAGATTCCAAGGTCGCTAACAAATATACTTCATTTTGAACATATTTATATATACTTCACACTTTATTTTAAAGATCTTAATCTTGGATAAAAGAATTCCTTGCCTATGATTAGTATTCAGGAAGTTAGCAAATCCTGTGAATTCAAAAGTGAAATATTTTTGTACATGTGATTTATACTTTTAATTTCACCTGTGGGTAGATTACATTTAGCTTTTATTAGATTCTCAAATGAGGCTATGGTGAAGATGTGTATTATATGGTCAATTCATATTTTTATCTCCGTGGATTCCTCAGAGCACTCTCTGAAGTGTATCATTTTAAAGCTGATTGCATAGTTACACAAGAGTGAAGTAACTGAGATCACTTTCTTTATCAAAGATTTAATAATCAACAAAACATCTATACAACCAGCTAACAGCATAAAGTTTAAGATGCAGCAAGTATTATAAAAGCCTCTAAATTTTACAGTTTAAAAAATGATGTCTCAAGGTCAATAAAATTAGAACAAATATGACCTTCTTTTTAACTACACCAGGGTTCCTGTAGCACATAAAAAATAATTTGAATACTGTATAAAATTGCCCTGAAACATATGCTAACTCTGGTAACATACTGTTAGGTACCTCAGTGCAGTGTAATAAGCACTAATATTGTAAGTATGAGCCTTGTGATAAACATTAAAAAATATTTTATGTTATAAGTGTCTCAAAAACCATGACTCTTTTGTATCATATAAATCAAATAAATGCTGCAATGGCAACCAGAAGAGGAAATGAAAACTTGACCTTGAGCATAAACAGGAGACCCCACACCACTATACATGAGGGAGGGCTACAGAAAGCAACTGATGCCCAACAAGGTCTGGGAAAGATGCCTAAAGAGGATGATTTCAGGAACTATTCTCAAACTAAGCCAAGAATATTTCTCCAAAGTGAGTGTCACTCACTGAGAGAGACAATAAACAAGCAACCTTCTTTAACACAAGAGCAGTTACTTACAAAGGCTGATGTTAAACAATTTCCATGAACTCCTTTTTGATGCAACACATAAAAGTTAGGGATAATGGAGGTAAACGAGGAAATATACAAATGCCTAGAGTCTGTTGTTTAGGGAATAATTGGGAACATCTTTGCAGTTGGCAAGACCTCTTAGCTTGGAGAAAACAAGGAGCTAAAACAAATCATTTGCACACACTAAATTTTCTGCCTTGAATACTACCTCTCCACATTTCCACACATATTTCCTGCAAACAGCTGGTTAGAAAAGAACTCATGTCATTAAACAGTGTTTTATAGTTAAAAAGTAATTTACACAAGACATTAAAAAACTATAAGAATATAAGAAGAAAGAAATAGAAACCAAAAAATGGTAGATAAAAAAATGTTGCCCCCCCCAAAGTTTTGCAAAAGCTCAAATGAGATATAAAAGCTCAAGAATGAGATATCATAGTATCTGAAGCTTTGATGCACGATACTAGATGCTTGGGGCTGGTGCACTGGGATGACCCAGAGGGAGGGTATGTGGAGGGAGGAGGGAGGAGGGTTCAGGATGGGGAACACAGGTATACCTGTGGCGGATTCATTTCGATATTTGGCAAAACTAATACAATATTGTAAAGTTTAAAAATAAAATAAAATTTAAAAAAATAAATAAAAAAATAAAAAACAGAGACATTACTTTGCCAAAAAAAAAGAAAAAACAAGAGAAACTACCAAAGAAAATTGTTATCACATTCTAAACAATTAAAAAGGAAAATAGTGCCCAAAACATTAAGGACAGATTACTAGCTTGAGAAAGCTAGAACAAAAAAGTAAAGATAGAGTTTAAAAATTATTATACACAGAATTACATGTGTTTACATAATTGTTTATGTATGGATGATAGAAAGATGAATATAACTGTAGTGTATTCATAAAGGGTGTATGTAAGGGGGCAAAATGAACAACCTGAAGAGGGAAAAGACATTTATTGATATAATTTCAGTAGAAAATTCACAACTAACATACACTTGGATCACAAAGAAAAAAGACATTGTCTCACAAGATAAATTGCCAAAAGACCAGGGTTTGGCACACTATGAATTACACCCATATAAATAACAAATGGACTTTATCTTTTAAAACTTTTATTTCTTCTTCTGTGTGCTCCTTATGTATGTTATATACTAGTATTCTGCTCAGGTTTGGTAAAGTTCTGGTTATCAACTTGCATGCATGGCTATAAGAGTTGGACCATAAGAAAGGCAGAGCACAGAAGAACTGGTGCTTTTCAACTGTGGTCCTGGAGAAGATGCTTGAGAGTCCCTTGGATAGCAAAAAGATCAAACCAAATAATGCTAAAGGAAATCAACCCTGAATATTCATTGGAAGGATTGATGCTGAAGCTGAAGCTCCAAGACTTTGGCCACCTGATACGAAGAACTGACTCATTGGAAAAGATTCTGATGCTGGGAAAGATAGAGGGCAGGAGGAGAAGGGAGTTACATAGCATGAGATGGTTGTATGGCATCACTAACTCAATGAACATAAATTTGAGCAAACTCCAGAAGATAGTGAGGGACAGGGAAGCCTGTTGTGCTGCAGTCCATGGGTCTCAAAGACACAACTTGAAGACTGAACAACTACCATGCGAGTTGCTTATATGGCAAGTAAATTAACTCTCAGTTGTGATATTAGTATATTTTTAAACATATTGGCATTTAACTTGTACTCAAATTATGTTTTATTAACAGATTTATGAGTCAAATATTTTGTGATTTATGGATTCTAATATTATACAGATTAATTTGTTAAATTCAAATATATCATTGAATTCTATTTAGTCTTTGGGTCCTGTAATGTTTAAAACTTGTTAAAGCTTGAAGATTATTATCATTTTTAGAAATCCCATTTATTTTCTACTACTATTATGGCTTTTTCTATATTTAAATATACAATAGCTCTGATTTTTAGCATGGTTTTGCAAATGAAATAGCATGTATAAGTATGAATACAAGTTGTAGTTTTTTATTCAGTAGTATGTTGAAGTATCAATAAACAATTCTATGTAATAGATAATGTTTGTAGATTGTGAAATTTTCAATATATTTTGAAAAGTGAAATAGGTGTATAGTTATCTTTTCTGTTTTTTTTTTTTTGGCTCAGTAGTTGCAATGCATGATCTTAAACACCCCATGATTTGTGGGATCTTTGTTCCCAAACCAGGAATCAAAACTGTGTCCTCTGCATTGGAAGATGGATTCTTAACCACTGAACCACCAGGGAATTCTCTATAGTTGGGTCTTACATTTTTATCTATCTGGCTATGCTATAAATTTTGACTGGAGCATTTATTCCATCTACATTAAGAGCAATTATTAATAATAACAATAATGCCATCTTATTCATTGTTTTCTGGCTGTTTTGTATAATTTTTGTAACATTCTCCTTTTCTTGCTGCATTCTTTCATTACTTGATGATTTTCCAGGGTGATATGGTTTGATTAATTTATTTTTATTTTTTGTGTAAATACTGTAGGCTTTTGCTTTGTAGTTACCATGTTGTTGTCAGTCATTCAGTCATGGCTGACTCTTTGTGACCCCATGTACTGCAGCACACCAGGTTTCCCTGTCCTTCACTGTCTCCTGGAGTTTGCTCAGACTTACTTCCATTGAGTTGATGATGCCACATTTACATCTCATCCTCTGTCGCCCTCTTCTCCTCCTGCCCTCAATCTTTCCCAGCACCAGAGTCTTTTCCAATGGGTGGACTCTTCACATTAGGTGGCCAAAGTATTGGAGTTTCAACTTAAGCATCAGTCCTCCTAATGCATATTCAGAGTTGACTCCCTGTAGTATTAACCTGTTTGATTTGCTTGCTGTCCAAAGAACTCTCAAGAGTCTTCTGTATCACCACAGTTTGAAAGAATCAATTCTTTAGTACTCAGCCTTCTTTATGGTCCAACTCTCACATCTGTACATGACTACTGAAAAAAACCATAGCTTTGACTTTATGAAACTTGGTGGCAAATTGATGTCTCTGCTTTTTAATATGCTGCCTAGGCCTGTCATGGCTTTTCTTCCAAAGAGCAAACACTTAATTTCATCACTGCAGTACCATCCACAGTGATTTTGGAGCCCCCAAAAATAAAGTCTTTCATTGTTTTCCATTTTCCCCCTTCTATTTGCCATGAGATGATGGGACCAGATGCCATGATCTTTATTTTTTAAATGTTGAGTTTTAAGCCAGGTTTTTCACTCTCCTCTTTCATCTTCAACAAGAGGCTTTTTAGATATGTTATCTGCATATCTGCAGTTGTTGATATTTCTCTCAGCAATCTTAATTCTAGCTTGAGTTTCATCCAGCCTGGCATTTCACATGATTTACTCTGCAAATAAGTTAAATAAGCAGGGTTACAGTATAAAACCTCGACATACTCCTTTCCCAATTTGGAACCAGTCCGTTGTTCCATGGCCGGTTCTAAGTGTTGCTTCTTGACCTGCACACAGGTTTCTCAAGAGGCAGGTAAGGTGGTCTGATTTTCCCATCTCATGAAGAATTTTCCAGTTTGTTGTGATCCACACAGTCAAAGGCTTTAGCATACTCAATAAAGCAGAAATAAAGGTTTTTCTGGAATTCCTTGCTTTTTCTAGGATTCAGTGGATTTTGGTGATTTGGTCTCTCATTTCTCTGCTGTTTCGTGCACATCCTGTAGTTCTCAGTTCATGTACTGCTGAAGCCTGGACTGAAGGATTTTGAGTACTGCCTTTATAGCATGTGAAATGAATGCAGTTGTGCAGTAGTTTGAACACTCTTTGGCATTGCCCTTCTTTGGGATTGGAATGAAAATGGACCTTTTCTTGTCCTGTGGCCACTGCTGAGTTTTCCTAATTTACCAGCCCCAGGAAGCTTACATAAAACATTTTAAAGATTAACAATCTATTTTATGCTGATAACAACTTAACTTTGACCAAAGACAAAAAATTTACCCTTTTATGTTTTTGATGTCACTTTATTTTATATATTTGGATTCTTTAACAGTTTTTAATTGCTTATATTTTTAATATTTTTTCCTTTAACCTTTATACCAGAGATAAGTGGTTAACACAATACCATATTGCAGTTTTAGTTTTCTAAATTTGACTATGTTGTTACCTTTACCAAAATGTTGTATATTTTCTTATGTTTTCATGTTCTAATTAATGGATTTTTAGTCCAGTTGAAGCATGTCTTAATGTTTCTTATAAGTCAGGTCAAGTAATGGTGAATCCTCTTTTCCAGACAGAGTACTCATATCAAGTTCCTGTTGTTTCAGCACTTTGAATGTTATTTCACTCTTTTCAGGCCTGTAAGTTTCCTGCTGAGAAATTTACCAATGGTCTTTTAAGAGTTCCCTTGTAAGTTATAAACTTCTTTTTTCTTACTGCATTTAAGTTTCCAGAAGTCTTTGCTTTTTGACAGTTTTATTTTCATATGTCTTGGAAAATATATCTTTGAGTTTATTTGATGACCTGTGAGCTTCATAAACTCGGATATTCAAATCTCACCCTAGATTTGAAAAGTTTTCAGATGTTATTTCTTTAAATAAGTTTTAGCTCCCTTTCCCTCTCTTTTCCAGAAATTTATTGCCTGCTCTTTTAATGGTATCCCCTAGATCACACAGATTTTATTCACTTTTTCATTATTTTATGTTCTCCTCTGACTGGATAGTTGCAAAATTCTTGTCTTCTAATTCACAGCTTCTTTCTTTTTCTTGATCCATTTTTTACACTGATGTTCTCTATTGAAAATTTTCATTTAATTCATTGTATTCTTCTCCAGAATTTGTTTCATTCATTTTTATGATTTCTATTTTTTTTTGTTAAACTTCTTATTTTATTTGTGACATTTTTCTTGAATTTAATTATCTTTCTGTGTTTTTTTTTTTGTTTCTTTTTGTAGCTCACTGAGCTTCCTTAAACAGTCATTTTGAATCTTGAGCAAATGGCATGTCTCCATATTTTGGGGGTTGGTTACTGAAAGATTATTGTGATACTTTGGCTGTGTTATGCTTTCTTGACTCTTCATAACTCTTTGAAGTCTTTTTTTTTTTTTTTTTAATTTTTGGCTGCACTGAGTCTTCATTGCTTGGCATGGGTTTTCTCTAGTTGTGGTGAATGAGGGCTACTCTTCTACTCTTCACTGTTGTGTTTCGGCTTCTCACTGAAGTGGCTTCTCTTGTTGTAGAGCATGGATCTAGGTGCCCAGGCCTCAGTGGTTGCAGCATGTAGGCTCAGTAGCTGTGGTTCTCAGACTCCAGAGACTGGGCTCAATAGTTGTGTTGCATAGTTTTAGCTTCTCTGCAGCGTGTAGAATCTTCCTGGACCAGGGACTGAATCCATGCCCCCTGCATTGGCAAGCAGATTCTTATCCACTGCATCATGAGGGAAGTCCTCCTTGAAGTCTTATATTGCTATCTTAATAGTTACACTAGCAATCACTTCTTCTAGCCTTTATTAATTAACTGTGGGAGAGAAATAACTTTCATCAACCCCTAAGTCTTTCACAGACCTCTAATGGGTATGCCTGCTCCATATTTGTGGCAGAATTCATAAGCTTGTATACCTTCTCTTGATACTACAAAGCACAAGGCTGGGTGTTGACAGCTTTTCTTTTGCTTTCTCAAGAGTGGAGTTAAATCTCAATTTATGGTCTCTCCTTGACCCACAGATTCAAGTTAGTTTTCTGTGTGTGTTCACAATTCAACAGACAAAGCTCACTATAACCACCATTTTGAACAAACATAGTCAGACCTAAGGTGGGGTGTGTCTGGATGAAGTGTTCAGAATACTGGGTGTGCTTATGGGCCATTTTGAGGGACCCACAAGTGAGGCATTTCCAGCAGCTTGTGGCGGTCTTCTTGATGGAGTCCATGTGGTAGTTAGTAGGATCCATATCCCTTGAATGTCCCCAGAGTGTCCTATCTGCCACTCTCTCCTAGCATCTTTTCCAAACATTCATCTTGCAACTCAGTACTCTTAATAAGGCAAAAAAGAAATAGGCTTCTTTAACAGTGTCCCACACAGCTTGGAAAGCCAGGTACTCACTTATATGCTCTCATTCTCCCCTGTAGGAGAAATGGCAGGCTAAGAAGATCTCGCTTAGCACTGAGCTGGGGAAAGATGACATGTATAAACACAATCTATTTATTTTATCCTCTCCAGTGTGTCCAAACATGTTTTTTTTGTTCTTGTGGCAGTGTTTTCTGTTTTTACTTGCTTCAGTGCTGTGTTGGAACTTTTATACTGAGAACCTGGACTTCCACAAGGAACTCCACATATATCAAAGAAGGTTTTTTCCAGGAGCTTCCAGACTAATGCTGAGAGGACCTGAAGCTTATTCATGGCCAAGTGAAAGGTTCACAGACAAACCCAAGGTCTTTATGCCCATTACCTAGTACACAGGTGGGTCAAATCCCTCCTGGGCCTATTGACATATGATGCTGGATCCCACAAAGGTACTTTTGTCCATGAATGAACACCAAATTGTTGTTGCTGAGGAGGGAAATGATGAGGGATGCATTATTCAGCCACATTGCTGATATCACTCCCACTCTACATCCTTTTATTGATGTTTCATCCATTTACATTAGAAGTAATTATTAAGAGCTTTCTATGCTTATTGTATTCATTTTTATGAATAAAATTCAATTTTCTGTTTTTTACTTCTTTTTTTCTCTCTTCTCTTGCTGTCTCTTTGTGGTTTTGCAATTTTTTGTTGTGGTATTTTTTACTTTTCTCTTTATATATTGTCTATGATGAGTTTTATCCTTGTGGTTACCATGAGGCTTGCATTAAACCTCTTAGAGTTGTAGCAGTCTATTTTAAGATGATGACAACTCTATACTTTTAGTTGTCTCCCAAACATACTTTTTTCAGAGTTTACTTTTCATGTTATTTATCCATTAGCACATTTCTGTGGTTGTGTATGTGTGTGCTAAGTCACTTCAGTCGTGTCTGACTCTGTACAACTCTATGGACTGTAGCCCACCAGGCTCCTCTGTCCATGGGATTCTCCAGGCAAGAATACTAGAGTGTGGTTATAATTATTCTTAATACTTTGTTATTTAGCTTTTATAAGGGTTTCCCAGGTGGCGCTAGCATTAAAGAACTCATCTGCCAATGCAGAAGACCCAAGAGACACAGGTTTGATCCCTGGGTCAGGAAGATCCCCTGGAGGAGGACAAGGCAGTGCACTCTAATATTCTTCTCTGGAGAATCTTATGGACAGAGAAGCCTGGCAGGCTACAGTCCATAGGGTCACACAGAAAAAACATGACTGAAGAGACTAGCATCCATGCATTAGAATTAAAAGTAATCCATGTACAATATTATGTCATTCCATGGTTGTCTATATGCTTACATGTATCAGTGAGATTTGAGGGTAGACTATTGACACAGTCTTTCTAAATTGGGAATGTGAAAGTAGCCACACAAGAGTAGGTGTGAACACAATTCATGACATAAATATTATAGGCACTTGGTACTGGCTTCTTTGATTACATGCAGTAGATA
The DNA here is from genome assembly GCF_002263795.3 of Bos taurus. Classification (NCBI taxonomy): domain Eukaryota; kingdom Metazoa; phylum Chordata; class Mammalia; order Artiodactyla; family Bovidae; genus Bos; species Bos taurus. The sequence continues at coordinate 48,537,101 of NC_037347.1, forward strand.
TTGTTAAAAACTCCTAAGAATTAATAGGAAAAATAAACAAACAAACAAAACTTCTTCATATGTGTAGTGGATTTTCTGTTTCTGAATTTCATTGATTTGCTATCTTTGCTATCAAAATTCCTATAGCTCTTTGTTATATTAAAACTGAAGTATAATTTATAGAGATAAAAAAGTCCCCCTTTAGTTTTTAATAAAAATTTGATTATTTTACAGATGGTCTGCTTTCAAGATGTGAATTTCTTCCCTCATACCACCAATCACATGCTACCTTTAAAGGCAAGGTTACCATATCAACATATGAAAATTAAAATGCTTCAGTGCAAAAAAAAAAAAAAAATGCTTCAGTGCTTACATAAAGACCTAAATTTTTTCTTGCTACATACTATTATTAGCTTGTCCAGACACACTGCATCACATCCCTAAGCACTAGATTTATTTGTAAAAAGAAAACTCCCAGATTCATGTCTTCAGCACAAACGTTCTTTTTACACAGACAGTGCTTATAGACAGTAGCCTAAGTGATATCTTCAGTATGGATAGATATAGATATCATTGACTTTTGAAGAATAAAAACTCTAATATTGGCCCATTTTACTAATCCTACTCCTCCTGTCAGACTTTTTCTGATGGTAAAAGTTTATTAGTCTTTCCCCATTTCAATAAATACTATTATTCATTAATTCACATACTCAGCAAATATTTGTTGGTTTATTGCTAGATTTTGATAATAAACTGGTAAGTGGAAGGTAAGTTGCTTTTGATTTCATGAATATTAGTCAAGAAGGAAATACAAATATCAATTAGTAGCACATTAAAGTTTTAATACTCTTTGTTATAAGGTTAGTAGTAGAACATTGATACCTCTGTAAGGATGTAATGTAGAGAACAAAAGAAACCAAACTAGAGGTTCAGAGAAACTAGTGTTTAATATAAGAAACATTAGAAGAAACTCTAAAGGATGAAGTGAAAATATAGGCTAATAAGTTTTAATGAACAAGGATGGTGGGAGTAGCAGCAACAATTCAAGCAGAAGGCTAAGAATATGCAGAGAACTAATGGAAGACTCATTATATATATGGAGAGAAAGAATATTTTTTAATCAGCAACTTAAAGAATAATGTGATAGTCATTGAAATGGTGATAAAACTATAGATTGAACATAGAAGTATGGTCATAAATTCTCTCCCAGACATACTGTATTAAATATGTCTTTGAAATAATAAAATGAAGACTTTGAATAAGTAGTTATCATTATATGTATAATGCTTGTAGGTGAGAACCAGATTTGAATTAAATTTCAGAATCCATTCATGTTTAGAAAATATTAATAGCTGAAGAAATTTCTCAGTGATTTGCACATGCTGGAATACTGAGCAATGACCTCGATTCACTCTACACATTAAGCACCCTAGGTGGCTCAGTGTTAAAGAATCTGCCTGCCAATGCAGGAGACACAACAGTTGCAGGTTTTATCCTAGAGTCAGAAGAATTCTAGGAGGAGGAAATGGTGACCCACTCCACTATTCTTGCCTGGAAAAACTTGATGGACAGAGGAGCCTGGTGAGCTACAATGCATGGGGTCCCAAAGAGTCAGACATGATTGAACACACACACATATCCCTTTCATTCTCTTAATATGTTTTACTGCTTTTACATTCTAAATGTTCTATCATCTTTATTGTCTTCGTACACACTGCCATCACCCAATCAGAGTGGCACTCTCTTTTTGTGAAGTTTGTGTGGCAACAACATTCTGGAGTTGAATAGTGAACAGCTGGTACAATTGTGTTGATATACTCTGAAAAGGTTAACCCCAGTCATCATTATACCAGAATTATGTCAATAACCTAACTACCAAACTCTTAATTCTCATTTTTGCCTCCTTTAAATCTAGAGTTACTTCAAGATTGTTGTTCAGTCGCTAAACTATGTCTGACTCTTTGTGACCCCATCAACTGCAACACACAGGAATTCTCTGGCCTTCACTATTTCCCAGTGTTTACTCAAACTGATGTCCATTCAGTCAATGATGCCATCCAACTATCTCATCCTCTGTTGATCCCTTCTCCTCCACCCTCAATCTTTTCCAGCATCAGGGTCTTTTCCAATGAGTGGGCTCTTCGCATCAGGTGGCCAAAGGATTGGAGGTTCAACTTCATAATCAGTCCTTCTAGTGAATATTCAGGGTTGATTTCATCTAGGGTTGACTTGTTTGATTTCCTCGCTGTCTAAGAGACTCTCAGGAGTCTTCTCCAGCACCACAGTTCAAAAGCATAAATTTTTCAGCACTAAGCTTTCTTTATAGTCCAATTCCCATATCCATACTGGAGAAGGCAATGGCAACCCACTCCAGCGCTCTTGCCTGGAGAATCCCATGGATGGAGGAGCCTGGTAGGCTACAGTCCATGGGGTCGCTATGAGTTGGACACAACTGAGCAACTTCACTTTTACTTTTTACTTTCATGCATTGGAGAAGGAAATGGCAACCCACTCCAGTGTTCTTGCCTGGAGAGTCCAGAGGATGGCAGAGCCTGGTGGGCTACCATCTATGGGGTCGTGCAGAGTTGGACACGACTGGAGTGATTTAGCAGCAGCAGCACATCAAACATGACTACTGGAAAAATCATAGCTTTGACTATATGGAACTTGGTGGCAAAGTGATGTCTCTGCTTTTTAATATGCTGTCTAGGTTGGTCATAGCTTTTCTTCTGAGGAGCAAGAGTCTTAATTTCATGACTGCAGTCACCATCTGCAGTGATTTTAGAGCCCAAGTAAATAAAAGTTGTCACTGTTTCCACTTTTTTTCCATTCTATTTGCCATGAAGTGATGGGATTGGATACCATAATTTTCCTTTTATGAATGTTGAGTTTTTAGCCAACTTTTTCACCTTCATCAAGAAGCTCTTTAGTTCCTATACAGTCCTCCCATTAAAGTAATATCATCTGCATATCCGAGGTCATTGATATTTCTCCTGGCAATCTTGATTCCAGATTGTGAGTCTTCAAGCCTGGCATTTCGCATGACGTACTCTGCATAGAAGTTAAATAAGCAGGGTGACAATATAGAACTTTAATGTACTCCTTTCCCAATTTGGAATTAGTCTGTCGTGCCATGTTTGGTTCTAACTGTTGCTTCTTGACCTGCATACAGGTTTCACAGGAGGCAGGTAAGGTGGTATGGTATCTCTTGAAGAATTTTCCAGTTTGTTGTGATCCACACAAAGACTTTAGCATAGTCAGAAGAGCAGAAGTAGATTTTTTTTTTTAATTCTCTTGTTTTTTTCTATTATCTAGTGGATTCTGGCAATTTTTATTTCTAGTTACTCTGCCTTTTCTAAATCCAGCTTTTGCATCTGGAAGTCCTTGGGTCACATATTGTTGAAGCCTAGCTTGAAGGATTTTGAACATTACCTTGCTAGCATGTGAAATGAGCCTAATTTTACAGTAGTTTGAACATTCTTTGGCATTGCTTTCTTTAGGATTGGAATGAAAACTGACCTTTTCCAGTCTTGTGGCCACTGCTGAGCTTTCCAAATTTGCTGGAATATTGAGTGCAGCACTTTCACAGCATCATCTTTCAGGATTTGGAATAGCTCAACTGGAATTCTATCACCTCCACTAGCTTTGTTCGTAGTGATGCTTTCTAAGGCCCACTTGACTTCACATTCTAGGATGTCTGGCTCTAGGTCGGTGATCACACCATCGTGATTATCTGGGTCGTGAAGATCTTTTTTGTACAATTCTTCTGTGTATTCTTGCCATCTCTTCTTAATATCTTCTGCTTCTGTTAGGTCCATACCATTTCTGTCCTTTATCGAGCCCATCTTTGCATGAAATGTTCCTTTGGTATCTCTGGTTTTCTTGAAGAGATCTCTAGTCTTTCCCATTCTGTTGTCTTCCTCTATTTCTTTGTATTGATTGCTGAAGAAGGCTTTCTTATCTCTTCTTGCTATTCTTTGGAACTCTGCATTCAGATGTTTATATCTTTCCTTTGCTCCTCTGCTTTTCACTTCTCTTTTCACAGCTATTTGTAAGGCCTCCCCAGACAGCCATTTTGCTTTTTTGCATTTCTTTTCCATGGGGATGGTCTTGATCCCTGTCTCCTGTACAATGTCACGAACCTCATTCCATAGCTCATCAGGCACTCTATCTATCAGATCTAGGCCCTTAAATCTATTTCTCACTTCCACTGTATAATCATAAGGGATTTGATTTATTGAGAGAATTATCTCAATTTAAGATTTTCAAAAAATTTTAATTTATTCCTGGTAAAACATGTGTGATATTAATTTTTTCCTCCTAGGATCTTCTAATATCTCCAATCCATTTATTGAACAGCCCTGTCCAATTACCGCTAAGTTAAGATGCTACTTTAATTGAATATTGAGTTGCATAGATTCTTGTACATACTTTTGTTCTAATATTTTACATTAATTCATTTGTCTCTTCTAAAATCAATGCTATCTTTTCTGAATATAGCAACATTATTGTAAATTTTAATATCTGGTCCAGAAAATCTACCACTGTATTTTTCTATCAAATAGAACTTATAATTTTATTACAAATGCTTTTCAATAAGTATTTCTAAAGTTCTCTTCAAGTCCAACTCATAAGATTATAAAAGAAAATTAGTAACAAATCTCAATACTTTGGAATTCTAAATGAAATTGGATTTTGATTACACAGCAATTTAGAATTACTAGCAACACAATTTGGAGAAGGCAATGGCGACCCACTCCAGTACTCTTGCCTGGAAAATCCCATGGACAGAGGAGCCTGGTAGGCTGCAGTCCACCGGGTCGCTGAGTCGGACACGACTGAGCGACTTCACTTTCACTATTCACTTTCATGCACTGGAGAAGGAAATGGCAACCCACTCCAGTGTTCTTGCCTGGAGAATTCCAGGGACGGGGAAGCCTGGTGGGCTGCCGTGTATGGGGTCACGCAGAGTCGGACACGACTGAAGTGACTTAGCAGCAGCAACACAACTTCTCCATTTATTCAGTATGATCTTTAAACAAAATAAATTACTTTACTCATTAAAATATTTCATATTAATTAAAAATTAATTGTATTGTTATTTCCTTCATTATAAATGAAATTTTTCTCTGTTAATATTGCTGCTGCTACTACTGCTGCTAAGTTGCTTCAGTCACGTCTGACTCTGTGCGACCCCATAGATGGCAGCCCACCAGGCTCCCCTGTCCCTGGGATTCTCCAGGCAAGAACACTGGCGTGGGTTGCCATTTCCTTCTCTAACGCATAAGGGTAAAAAGTGAAAGTGAAGTTGTTCAATTGTGTCCAACCCTTCGCGATCCCATGGACTGCAGCTTATCAGGCTCCTTTGTCCATGGGATTTTCCAGGCAAAAGTGCTGGAGTGGGGGGCCATTGCTTTCTCCAATGTTTAAATTATTATATAGGATATATGGATATATATGTATGTCCAGATATTTTAATAAATTATATTATTATATAGTTATAATATTTATGTATGGAAGTGCATACACACACACATATATTGGTTATTTTAGCCTCTTTTAATTTTCACATATACAATGCTATCTTCAATTTACAATCCTGTATCTATTTTTTCAGTATTTATACTATTTACTGAGAATTTTTTTACCATATTTTATTAATTTTCTATCATCAAAACAGTCAAGTTATGATATAGCTGGCAACTGCTGAATGACTTGGTTTATTTGTGGGGGTTTTTTTGCAGCATTTTTCTCATTGTTTTGGCATTCTGAGATTATGTGGGAACTTTCTATCTAATTAACAGAACTACCATTATTAGGAGCCTGTCTTGGCACTTAACCCACGTGGTCATCTTTGCCAGCTGCAGGCCACGTTTTTGTTTTGGGTTTTACCATGTCAAATAGCTTTCACTTAGGCACTGTGAGATTCCAAATGTCACCCTCTTCTAAAAGCACATTATTATCCACCTTCAACTTCAATCTATTACCCTGAAATTCAGACTGTCCTTGTTAGTTTCAATTTCCAATTGCCTCTGGGAAATTAGGGAGCAAGCATCTAAGCTTGAGAAGGGAAACATTCCATGGGGTAGCTCTATTAAATGACAAAATGATTTAATGCTCCATGCTTTCTGCTAGCTTTGTGGTTTATTCAGTTCAGTTCAGTCACTCAGTTGTGTCTGACTTTTTGTGACCCCATGAATGGCAGCACGCCAGGCCTTCCTGTCTAACACGAACTTCCTGAGTTCACCCAAACCCATGTCAATTGAGTCAGTGATGCCATCCAGCCATCTCATCCTCTGTTTTCCCCTTCTCCTCCTGCCCTCAATCCCTCCCAGCATCCGAGTCTTTTCCAATGAGTCAACTCTTTGCATGAGGTGGCCAAAATATTGGAGTTTCAGCTTTAGCATCAGTCCTTCCAAAGAACACCCAGGACCAATGGACTGGTTGGATCTCCGTGCAGTCCATGGGACTCTCAAGAGTCTTCTCCAATACCACAGTTCAAAAGCATTAATTCTTCAGTGCTCAGCTTTCTTCACAGTCCAACTTTTACATCCATACATGACCACTGGAAAAACCATAGCCTTAACTAGGCGGACCTTTGTTGGTAAATAATGTCTCTGATTTTGAATATGCTAACTGGGTTGGTCATAACTTTCCTTCCAAGGAGTAAGCATCTTTTAATTTCATGGCTACAATCATCATCTGCAGTGATTTTGGAGCCCCCAAAAATAAAGTCTGACACTGTTTCCACTATTTCCCCATCTATTTGCCATGAAGTGATGGGATCAGATGCCATGATCTTAGTTTTCTGAATGTTGAGCTTTAAGCCAACTTTTTCACTCTCTTCTTTCATTTTCATCAAGAGGTTTTTTAAGTTCCTTTTCACTTTCTGCCATAAGGATGGTATCATCTGCATATCTGAAGTTATTGATATTTCTCCCAGCAATCTTGATTCTAGCTTGTGCTTTTTCCAGCCCAGCATTTCTCATGATGTACTCTGCATATAAGTTAAATAAGCAGCGTACAATATACAGCCTTGATGTACTCCTTTTCCTATTTGGAACCAGTCTGTTGTTCCATGTCCAGTTCTATCTGTTGCTTCCTGACCTGCATATAGGTTTCTCAAGAGGCAGGTCAGGTGGTGTGGTATTCCCATCTCTTACAGGATTTTCCACAGTTTATTGTGATCCACACAGTCAAAGGCTTTGGCATCGTCAATAAAGCAGAAATAGATGTTTTTCTGGAACTCTCCTGCTTTTTCAATGATCCAGCAGATATTGGCAATTTGATCTCTGATTCCTCTGCCTTTTCTAAAACCAGCTTGAACCTCTGGAAGTTCACGGTTCACGTACTGCTGAAGCCTGGCTTGGAGAATTTTGAGCATTACTTTACTAGCGTGTGAGATGAGTACAATTATACGGTTGTTTGAGCATTCTTTGGCATTGCCTTTCTTTGGGATTGGAATGAAAACTGACCTCTCCCAGTCCAGTGGCCACTGCTGAGTTTTCCAAATTTGCTGGCATATTGAGTGCAGGACTTACACAGCATCATCTTTCAGGATTTGAAATAGCTCAACTGGAATTTCATCACCTCCACTAGCTTTGTTCGTAGTGATGCTTTCTAAGGCCCTCTTGACTTCACATTCTAGGATGTCTGGCTCTAGGTCAGTGATCACACCATCGTGATTATCTGGGTCGTGAAGATCTTTTTTGTACAGTTCTTCTGTGTATTCTTTCCCCTTCGTCTTAATATCTTCTGCTTCTGTTAGGTCCATACCATTTCTGTCTTTTATTGAGCCCATCCTTGCATGAAATATCCCCTTGGTATCTCTAATTTTCTTGAAGAGATTTCTAGTCTTTCCCATTCTGTTGTCTTCCTCTATTTCTTTGCATTGATCGCTGAGGAAGGCTTTCTTATCTTTCCTACTTATTCTTTGGAACTCTGCATTCAGATGTTTATATCTTTCCTTTTCTCCTTTGCTTTTCACTTCTCTTCTTTTCACAGCTATTTGTAAGGCCTCCCCAGAGAGCCATTTTGCGTTTTTGCATTTCTTTTCCATGGGGATTGTCGTAATCCCTGTCTCCTGTACAGTGTCAGGAACTTCCGTCCATAGTTCATCAGGCACTCTATCTAACAGATCTAGTCCCTTAAATCTATTTCTCACTTCCATTGTATAATCATAAGGGATTTGATTTAGGTCATACCTGAATGGTCTAGTGGTTTTCCCTACTTTCTTCAATTTAAGTCTGAATTTGGCAATAAGGAGTTCATGATCTGAGCCACAGTCAGCTCCTGGTCTTCTTTTTGCTGACTGTATACATCGTCTTTGGCTGTATACATCTGACTGTATACTCCATCTTTGGCTGCAAAGAATATAATCAATCTGATTTCGGTGTTGACCATCTGGTGATGTCCATGCATAGAGTCTTCTCTTGTGTTGTTGGAAGAGTGTGTTTCCTATGACCAGTGCATTTTCTTGGCAAAACTCTATTAGCCTTTTCCCTGCTTCATTCCGTATTCCAAGGCTAAATTTGCCTGTCACCTCTGGTGTTTCTTGACTTCCTACTTTTGCATTCCAGTCCCCTATAATGAAAAGGACATCTTTTTTGGGTGTTAGTTCTGAAAGGTCATGTAGGTCTTCATAGAACCATTCAACTTCAGCTTCTTCAGCGTTACTGGTTGGGGCATAGACTTGGATTACTGTCATACTGAATGGTTTTCCTTGGAAACGAACAGAGATCATTCTGTCATTTTTGAGATTTCATCCAAGTACTGTATTTCAGACCCTTGTTGACCATGATGGCTACTCCATTTCTTCTAAGGGATACCTGCCCACAGTAGTAGATATAATGCTCATCTGAGTTAAATTCACCCTTTCCAGTCCATTTTAGTTCATTGATTCCTAGAATGTCGATATTCACTCTTGCCATCTCCTGTTTGACCACTTCCAATTTGCCTTGATTCACGGACCTAACATTCCAGGTGCCTATGCAATATTGCTTTTTACAGCATCGAACCTTGCTTCTATCACCAGTCACATCCACAACTGGGTATTCTTTTTGCTTTGGCTCCATCCCTTCATTCTTTCTGGAGTTATTTCTCCACTGATCTCCAGTAGCATATAAGGCACCTACAGATCCGAGGAGTTCCTCTTTCTACATCCTATCATTTTGCCTTTTCATACTATTCATGGGATTCTCAAGGCAAGAATACTGAACTGGTTTGCCATTCCCTTTTCCAGTGGACTACACTATATCTAATGAGCACAAGTCCCACATTCAGATTCTCCTATGGCAATACAATTTCACTTAGCTTCTACTCAGTTGAAGTGAAGGTTATAGGTGAGAATATACCACGTGCTCAGTGTGTATTACTGATGAGCTTCTCAGAATCATTCAATATGCTAATAATCATCTTAAAAAATCACTCATCATGGAAACACAAATTAAATCTACAAAAATTTATCATATGCATCTACCAAATGCTTCACAATGAGAAAGACTGACAAAAATTTTTCAGGATATAGAACCCATTTGCCCATACACTGCAGGTAGCAGTAAAACTTCTTTCAAGGACTGTATGGCAATATCTCCTAAACTGAACTATGTACTTGTTCCACACTTCAGCAATTCTACTTCTCTGCATGTACATAAGAGAAATGAATGTCTATATCCTCCAACAGACAGTTATGAGTATAATCATTTATGCCCTGAGTATGTTCGTAGCATTTTCATTCTGATAGCCACAAATTGAAAGCTATCAAGTGCTCAACAATAGTAGAATAAACACATAAAATGTGCTATATTCATGCCCTATTTTATTATTCTATAATAAAAAGAATAAACTGCAACATGAGTACATTTCAAAGACAGTATGCTGAATGAAGGGAATTAGTTGCAAAAGACAACATACCCTATTACCCATTTTAATGACAAAAAACAAAAACAGTCAACTATCCTGAGTGATAGCAGTGAGAATACTAGGTATTTCCAGGGGTGTTGTCTGAGAAGAATCACAAAGAATCTGTCATGGGCATGAAAACAAACTTATGGTTACCAAAGGAGAAAGGGAGGTGAGAAGGCATAAACTAGGAATATGGGATTAATAGATGTAAAGTACTATATTTAACATAGATAAGCAACAAGGACTTACCATATAACATAAGAAATATTCAGTATCTTGTAATGAAAAATAATCTCAGAAATTTTATATATATATATATATATATATATATATATATATATATATATATAAGAAGAATAACTTTGCTGTATACTTGTAAGGTATAATTTGCAGTAGTGTATATCAACTATAGTTCTAATTAAAAAAAAAGAAACTGTCATGTATACCATAAATGTTTTTAACCTTGATCTTTGTGATGATTACATGGTATATTTATATGCAAAAAATAATAAAAGAGTGCAGTAAAATCAATACAGTATTTACTTGAAGTATCTCAAATAAAGAAAATTAAGTGCATGTGCCATAAGTAATTTAAATATCAGTTGAGCATAGCTCTGGTCCTATTTGTGATCTTTCAGGCCTAATCATAGGCACTTACGAAGGCTTTACGTGGAGGGTCTCACATGGACTAGCTGTTTCCTACCCTCACCACCACGCTAGACTCAGTGCATAGCCAATGGACTGCATTCTCAAAGGGAGATACAGTTGAGGTGCTCCCTGGAGTGGCTGTTGTTCAGCCACTCAGTTGTGTCCAACTCTTTGTGACCCCTTGGATTGCAGCACATCAGACTTTCTTGTCCCTCACCATCTCCTGAAGCTTGCTCAAACTCATATCCATTGAGTCAGTGACACCATCCAACTATCTCATCCTCTGTCATCCACTTCGCCTACTGTCTTCAATCTTTCCCAGCATCAGGGTCTTTTCTAATGAGTTGGCTCTTCACATCAGGTGGCCAAAGTATTGTAGCTTTAGCCTCAGCATCAGTCCCTCCAATGAATATTCAGGATTGAATACCCCTGGGATGGGTCCCTGAAATGGAGAAGGGCTCAAAATAAAGATCCAACAAAGAGCCTCTAACAAAGCCAGGGAAACAATTTTATAGCTACTGCTTACTGTTCTGAAGTGATGGGACTAAAATTCACTAGAGATCTTTCACAGAGAGTTATGTTTGGTAACTTTATTGACTCTAAGCAGGTCACTGATGCTGAAGAGCAGCCTGTAGTGAGCTATGGAGACTTATGTTTTTAATGAAAAGAAATGTAAGGTCCTTTGGGATCATTTGCTAAACAGTCTTAAGACCTAGGAACTTGGGTCAATTCATCTCCAGGATGAAGGAAATAATCTTGTTAAATTTAGTAAGAGAGACCAGCACTTTCTGGGGCATATCACTACAGACCTTCACTATAGTCAGAATAGCCTGACCATGTCCACTTTGGCTAAGGAGAAGGGAGAGGAGGCAGATGAGAAAGTAGAAGGCACAAAGGGCCTGTGGATTTATGATTTCATTAGTCATCAATTTGTTCATGCAAACCAGGTTTCCATCTGCCTTTATTTGCATTTTTTGAGTGGATTCACTATCTGGGGAAAAGATTCCTTGGTCTCACTCTCATCATGTTATTATGAAGAGTGGACAATGGTCATCAACATTCTAATACCATGGCTGTTATGCTTCTATCCCAGCTTAAACCTCTTCCTACTGAATCCTCTGCCATGGAATTTACTCTCTGTAGTTTTGCTAAAGCATATAGTTATAGAATGAGTGTGTAACCACAAGGAAAATAAAGGATTAAAAGTACAAAACGCTTTAATTTGTTTGTAAATCTTTCAGTGACCTTTATTTTCACTTTGCATTGCCTTCCTACCTCTTGGCTTTTCCCTGGGCCTATTTAGTACTTTTGGGTCTTCCTGGTTCAGTTCAGTTCAGTTCAGTTGCTCAGTCATGTCCGACTCTTTGCGACCCCATGAATCGCAGCATGCCAGGCTTCCCTGTCCATCACCAACTCATGGAGTTTACTCAAACTCATGTCCATCGAGTTAACTGATCACTATTCCAAACATCTAGGGCTAGAAAAGGTCAACTTTTTAAACATTCTCATGAAATAATCAATGGAAAGACCGGGAAGAGCATGATCAAATTTGATGTAGTAATCTAAACTTTTATTTTTAATGTCTCAGACAAATTTAGAGAGAACATTACATTCTTCAAGGTATTTATGTACACAATTTCTATCCTTGTGCATTCAGAGGTATTGACTCACACAGCCATTAGTTCCTTATTATAGCATTGTTGACACTTCAGCGCTTATTAAATTGTCTGATTTTTAACTACACGTTTCCATAGGGGAAGCAATATTCAGTTTGCCTTGTGTTCACATTTTTTTATTGAATCACAGTTTACATTGTAAAGTTTATTATTCATATATGAATCTGGGACTTATGTTCTCCAAACTTGGACATATGTTATTTACCAAGATGGTTTTGAATTTTATTCACTATCTTGTTACTAATTTTTAAAATCATAGTATTGCTACCATATAATTAGTATAAAAATAATAATTATATAATTTTATTTAATGTCAAAGCTATTGAAACAACTTGTAATATTAGTACCTACAGAAAAAAGTAATGAAAATCACACAACATATCATTTGCAATTGTATGCATAATGAATTTTTAATTAATTTATTTTTAATTGAAGGATAATTGCTTTACAGAATTTTGTTGTTTTCTGACAAACATCAACATGAATCAGCCATAGGTGCACATATGTCCCTTCTCTCTTGAAACTCCCTCCCATCTCCCTCTTCATCCCACCCCTCTAGGTTGAGACAGAGTCCCTGTTTGAGTTCCCTGAGACATACAGCACATTCCCATTGTCTATTTATTTTACAAAAGGTAATGTAAGTTTCCATATTGCTCTCTCCATATATCTCACCCTTTCCTCCCCTCTCCCCATGCCCATAAGTCTGTTTTATTAAATTAATAGTAAATTTAATAAAAATATACAATAAAAATTGTACTTGAATTATCAGAAAAAATGCAATTGGGGTGGACCAGAAAAGATTCTACATTTAAGGAATTATATTATTCTACCCCAAGTATATTATTTCTTTAAAGGTTTAGACAAAGCCAAATATTATGAAAGCCATTACACTTGGACATACTTTTATTTTCTGACTACATGCATTCTTAAATTATTTTTATTGAATCTTTGCTGTAAAGGATAAAGTCATTATTAGTCTTATTTTCTCCTCCATTCTACTATTTGATATACATACTAATAACATTGTAATATTTTATATATCAGTTCAGTTCAGTTGCTCAGTCATGTCCGACTCTTTGCGACCCCATGAACCACAGCACGCCAGGCCTCCCTGTCCATCATCAGCTCCCGAAGTTCACTCAAACTCATGTCCGAGTCAGTGATGCCATCCAGCCATCTCATCCTCTGTCATCCCCTTCTCCTCCTGCCCTCAATCCCTCCCAGCATTAGAGTCTTTTTCAATGAGTCAACTCCCCGCATGAGGTGGCCAAAGTATTGGAGTTTCAGCTTTAGCATCAGTCCTTCCAAAAAACACCCAGGACTGATCTCCTCCAGAATGGACTGGTTGGATCTCCTTGCAGTCCAAGGGATTCTCAAGAGTCTTCTCCAACACCACAGTTCAAAAGCATCAATTCTTCGGTGCTCAGCTTTCTTCACCGTCCAACTCACATCCATACACGACTACTGGAAAAACCATAGCCTTGACTAGACAGACTTTTGTTGGCAAAGTAATGTCTCTGCTATGAATGAATATGCTATCTAGGTTGGTCATAACTTTCCTTCCTAGGAGTAAGCGTATTTTAATTTCATGGCTGCAATCACCATCTGCAGTGATTTTGGAGCCCCCCAAAATAAAGTCTGACACTGTTTCCACTGTTTCCCCATCTATTTCCCATGAAGTGATGGGACCAGATGCCATGATCTTAGTTTTCTGAATGTTGAGTTTTAAGCCAACTTTTTATATATAGACTACTTTAATCTGCTAAAGTTTATCACTTTGCAATTTATTCTGTAATATTAAACCTTACATTATAAAATATATGTTCTGTATTTGAGAGTATCTGCTTTTATGCTGATGATTTTCCTGTTTGGGGCAGTATTTATTTTGATAGACTTAATTGGATGCAGTTAATCATCAATAATATTTGTTCAATAAATAAGAGTTTTGTAATTCACAGTTGATTTTTATTTGAAAATAACTGCATCTTTTGGCTTATTTCTTCCCTTTGAACTTTGCGATATTAGCATCAATTTACCTGTTTAAAAGCCTGATGCTAGTATGAAACACCCACTCATAATTGATTTGTCTTTTTTTGCCCTTTAGTCTAAAGTATTCTTCCCATGTCCTTGAAGATCTATTTAACTAAAAGGTATCTGAATGTTATCTAGAAACAAAAATGGTCCATATACCAAATTAGTCTGTTTAGTCCTGGAGAGGGAGGAATCTTGGTTTCATTATCGTGTTGTTGTTTGATTGACAAATCATGTCTGACTCAGTAACCCCATAGACTACAGCATGCTAGATTTCCCTGTCCTTCAACTATCTTCCTGAGTCTGCTCAAACTCTTATCCATTGGGTTGATGATGCCATCCTACCACCTCATCCTCTATTGCCCACTTCTCCTCCTATCCTCAATCTTTCCCTGCATCAGAGTCTTTTCCAGTGAGTCAGCTCTTTGCACCAGGTGGCCAAAGTATTGAAAATTCAGCTTCAGTGTCAGTCATTCCAGTAAATATTCAGGGTTGATTTCACTTAAGATTGACTGGTTTGATCTCCTTGTTGTCCAAAGGACTCTCAAGAGTCTTCTTCAGTACCACAATTTGAAAAACATCAGTTCTTCAGTGCTCAGCCTTCTTTATGGTCCAGTTCTCACATATGTACATGACTACTGGAAAAACCATGGCTTTGACTATATGAACTCTCTCTTACTGAGTTTTAAGCTTCATGAATATAGGGATTATGCATGTTTTGTTTATTTTTATTTCTCAAAAGTCTGTAAAAATGATCCATATAGAAGAGTGATAAAGAAAAATTAATGATTTATACTTGCCTGTATGACATGCATTCCTTACCTAAATCTACCCTGAAAAAAAATTGTCTTTTCCCAGTGAAATTGTTATTTCATTATTTGCATCATTTGCTCAATAGCATTTAAAGACTAACTAAACATTTACTTTAAATTCTTATGAATGAACTCGCAACTGGGAAGTAACTGTCTTAAGATCTTTTTCTGTGGTTCCAAAATAATGCATCATTTGTAAAAGACATTATTACACTTTCAGTGCTTAAAATACAATGATAAATTCTTTAATATTAGAATAAATTCTGTGTATATAAGAGAAGCAAATGAACTACTCAAAGAAAACAATGTATTGTTCTTTATAATGTCATATAATTAGTTTAAATATTATTCATCAGGCCTCTAATAATTAACAGATGGTTTATTACAATCAAGAAGCAAAACTCAACAGTATAAAATGATTGTTCACTAAATATTTAAACATGACTAACAATATATTCAACTTATTTTCTAATAATCAAAACAAAATTTAAAAGTTCTTAAGTCAGATTACATCGAATACTTTAGATATTACATAAACTCAGACAAAAAGCATTAATGTATTATGGTAACTATAAAACAAATGATCACACTTTCATAAAAACTGAGTTTCAAAATTTAGCTACACTGAATTTAAATTAGGATTTTTTATTTCTGGTTTTCCTACTGTTTCACTTGTCCTGGATTGACACCACAGAATTTTTTAATTTGTTCTGATACTCTTTCAATAGTTTCTCCTGCTATGATAACCTATGTGGTATAAAGAAGGAAAATGATTCCATATCAAACTGGGGAAATCTACAAGAGATGTGTGGGTGACACTGTTTTTCTTAATTGAAGTGTTGTTGATTTACAGAGTGTGTTGATTTCAGGTGTATAGCATAGTGATTCAATTATTTTGCAGATTATATTCCATTATAGGTTATTATAATGTAATTGATATAATTTCCTGCACTATGCAGTAAATCCTCGTGGCTTACCTATTTTGCATATGGTAAAATGTCCCTCCACTATTTCCTCTCTCCTTCGGTAGCCATGAATTTGTTTCTGTATCTAAGTTGGTTTTGTTTTGCATATACACTCGTTTGCATTATTTTTTAAATTTCACACATAAGTAATATTATATAGTATTTGTCTTTCTCTTTCCAACTTATTTCACTAAGCAAAACATTCTCTAGGTCTATCTGCTAAGTTGCTTCAGTCGTGTCCGACTCTGTGTGACCCCATAGACGGCAGCCCACCAGGCTTCCCCATCCCTGGGATTCTCCAGGCAAGAACACTGGAGTGGGTTGCCATTTCCTTCTCCAATGCATGAAAGTGAAAAGGAAGTTGCTCAGTCGTGTCCGACCCTCAGCGACCCCATGGACTACAGCCTTCCAGGCTCCTCCATCCATGGGATTTTCCAGGCAAGAATACTGGAGAGGGGTGCCATTGCCTTCTCCGCTAGGTCTATCTACCTTATTGAAAATGGAATTTGAATTTCATTTGATTTTATGGCTGAGTAATATTTCAGTGTGTGTGTATGTGTGTGTGTGTGTTTATGTATATCAAATCTTAATCCAATCATCTGTTGGGTGCTCAGGTTGTTCCTATGCCTTGACTATTGTAAATAGTGCACCTATGAACATTGGGGTGCATGTACATTTTTGAATATGTGTTTTCATTTTTTTTTCCTTATATATACTCAGGAATGGAGTTTCTGGATCATATGGTAATTCTATTTTTAGTTTCTTAAGGAAACCTCAAACTGCTTTTTACTGTTCCAGTACCAATTTATATTCCCAAAATCTGTGTAGGATATTTTCCTTTTTTCCATATCCTCTTGAATATTTATTTGCAGACTTTTTGATGATAGTCATTCACTGATTATTGAATTGAACCTCATACCTATTTGTGTAGTTGAGGGAAATTCAAATCTTAGCCAGTGACTGTTCAACTATTATAAGAATAGTTAATTTTCTCTTGCTATGGAATAGCGTTTTAATACCTTCTCTTTCATAGGGTTTTAATTTGATTAAATCATACTAATTTTCTCAGAAATAGTGCTATATTCATTTTTTCTTTTATTTCATATGGTGAACAATATTTAACAAAGTACCTGGGATGATTGTGTAATGATTTAGAACATTGATGTAATTAAAAACTGACAATAAATCCTATTAGCACCTCAAAATTAAATAGCATTACCTAGACTTTTTATCTTTCAGGAAATGAAAGATTGAATCTACTCATTTAGCTGTTAGAAATGTATATATAATTTATTATCTTAAAGCATGCTGTTGGGCACTCTGCATATACATAAAATACATTGAGAATTAAAATAACTGTCTTCATCTTGTCCTTCCTCCCTTAAAACTTGGCCATAATAGTTTATACGCCAATGATGATCTAAACAAAATTTAATTTATTTAGCTCTTTTAGCATTTACCTCCTCATATCTAAATAGCATACGATGTTGCTTCTTAACTTTTTTAAGAAAAGTATTTAGCACTTTAATATGGTTAAAGTTAATGGCGATTATGCCAAAGCCATGAAGCATACTATAAGTAAAATTTTCTCCATTAATTGCCTCACCTGTTTGCTTGCTTGGGTTCTATGTGCTTATTGTTACTCCAATCTGAATTCTTCATCAGTTGTGATTGATCTTCTCAACATGAGTAATCATGTCAAAAAATCCATAGACTTCCTCCTAAGTAAAGTGCTTCGAACAGTGTCTGAAATACAATAAAAATAAAGCATTTTTAATATAATAGAATATTTTTATCCATTAAAAAGTGCTGAAGTATTAATACATGCTGTGGATAATCTTGAAGACATGCTAGGTGAAAGAAGCCAGACTTAAAAGGCATATTTATATGATACTATTTATATGAAATAACCAGAACAGGTCAATCCATGGAAAAAGAGTAGACTAGTAGTTTCCATGGTGGGAAGGGTGACAGGAATGGGGAGTGTTTCCTGTTGGCTACAAAGTTTCTTTGGGCAGTGATTAAAAAAAAAAAAAAAAAAGTTAATGGTAGTGATAGTTGTGAACTGAGTAAGTACACTAAGATCATGGAATTTTGCTCTCTAAAAGGATAGATTATGGTATATTAATTGTCATCATGGACATGAACACTTGGGAAAGGCTAATGACAGAGAGAAACATAACAAAGAAGGCAGTTGGCTTTCTTCCACCTAAAGTAAAATATTCCAGGAAATGCTTATAACTTTTTAACATATGATCTTGTTTTGTTTGGGGAAGGACAACATAAAGAAAGATATTTGAATTCTCAATGTTTTTCTGCTTTTTTAGTTCTACAGTCAGCACTGATTGTTTATTATGGGTCTGACATTGTCTTATATTCTGAGAGTTCCAACAGGGAATTCAATTTCATCTTCAATGAGTTTATGCCTAATTGCTTTTTTTTTTTTTTTCTTTACAAGTAGTCAGTGAATCTATCTAGAGACTTCTGGTCATAGAGAACTCCATTACATTGTCTTATAGGGGAGTAGGCTAACAGTTTGAGAAGCTCTACTAAGAATTGTTTTTGTATATTGAATTACATTAGCTCTTATCTCTTAACTGCAAGCCTCAGCTCTCTCTGTGAACACATATGATGATTCCTCTCATACAAAAATATAAAATCTGAAGATACTTTAAATTTACTTGCCATGATCATATAAATTTAAACTTTCCAAATTCTTCTCATTCATATGGATTGATTTTGTTCTGTAAGCACTGTGAAATAAACCAGACAATCTCATCACATATCACTATTAAGCTGACCAGCATAGAATGAGATAAATCTCTTTGTGTACATTAACATAAAATTAGGGGGGAAATAATCCTTAGAATGGGGGGGGCGGGTAGGGGAAGGGAGGGGTTCAGAGGGAGATAGAGAAAATGAAGCCATTAAATTAGAAAATCAGAAACTATTTCTATAATTTATCATAGTAACTCTTTCATCCCCTGTAATAGGAAATGGAAACTTACTCCAATACTCTTGCCTGGAAAATTCTGTGGACAGAGGAACCTGGTGGGCTACAGTTCATGAGGTTGCAAAGAGTTGGATGTGACTGAATGACTGAGAAAACATCTGCCCCCAACACACACAACTTTTTAATCAATTATAAGATACTATCATCTCAGACACCACAAAGAAAATTTTGTATCAATGAAATTGCAGCATATTTAAATTTTAAATATGTAAAAATGTAGAAATAAGAGTTGATAAAATGAGGTCCCTCACATTTTTTAAATATAATAAACATCAGCATTTTCATCTTTCTCCCTTTGAGGTACTTGTTTGATTTGTGTGCTGATTCTATTTTCTGAATAATCTTACACTGTCATTGAAATAGAATATTCACTGAGTACACAGTAGCAAAAGGAGGAAATGATTACTTCTATCTGAGGTAGGCAGGTAGATTAGAAGAAAAAAAAAGTTTTAAAAGTAGAAAAAAAATAACTTGAGAGATCGTAATAGAAAGTCTTTCCAAGGCTGAAGGAACTTTCACAAAGTCAGGGAGACATGAACAGATTGGTGCACTCAGAAGAACATAGATCATTTAGTATTCCTGAAGCATAAGCTCAAAGTGGAATAGCGAGAACAGAAAAGATTATTTGATAGCAGATTGAATGGTGAAATCTCCAAACAAATGACTGGAAAGACAAAGCTTGAGAGTTCAGTAGTCTTATAATATTTATTTCTAAAAGACTGAGAGTGAAAAGTAAAGCATCTAATAAATATCATTTTATTTGTATTACTCTCCAAACATGTGAAGGTAATATAAAAATAGATTTTCCCAATAAATAGCTAGAATAATTATCTTTTTTGAATTGACAATTGTGGCAAACACTAATGACTAACCAATTAAAAGTAATCTTAGAGTCTCATTGAAGTTGTTTTCTACTCTTTACTCCTGTAGGAAATCTAATTCAAACAAATGTCTGCATTAGTGTGGAAATTTTATAATGATTCATAATATAAGCAAGAAACTTCCAGTGCCTACATAGATGGTACATTTGAAGATTAGGGTCGTCAATTAGTCCCATCAATTTATTGATGGGATATTATGTTCTATTTGTGCTGTTAGAAAAAATTTTTATAAGTATATTTCATACAACTGAGAACTTTATAATAGCTCATCAATAAATAGCTCATCAGTTTTCTAAACACAAGGAAACTTTGATTTAGATTCCAGAAACCACACTATTAAGGCTATATTCTAAAGTGGTAGCATAGTATAGATAAATACTGTAAGTGGAAGGGGAAAGAAATCAAGAAGTAAATCAAAGTATTGGCATGAAGCAGTTAAGTAATTGTGACTCTTGAGCAAATTATGAGACCTAGAAATAACTGAGACATAATCTACCAGTCATGTTCTCTTCACGGCACTGGAAGTTCAATGAGGTGATTAGCAGAGCTTATAAGGTTACTTTTTTACAGATATTTGGGTACTGCTTAGGATTACCAAAAGAATAATTTATTGCTCTGGAATTGGTAACAGGAAAAAAGCATTCAGTTTCCTGATCCTGAAGGATCAAGGAAAGATATCAGTTGTCCCAATCTGCAGAGAATGGTGAAAAGCCCAACACAGCCAACAAATAACATCATGCATTTAAGGAATTCAGGGAAATAGATATTCAAAGTTCACACTCCACCAGCACTCAGATTTCTTGCTGATGACATCTTGCTGTGTGTACACAACCAAATGGTAAGATCTAGAGAAGTCCCTGAGGTAGTATATATACATCAGCTTCCTAGAGTACATAGCAGTGTGTGGAAGATTAGAGAATGTCGTTAGATGGACAAACCAAAGATATCCAACTGAATGAACCCTTTTCCTCCATCCTCCAATGAGCATCTGCTCCTGTGTTTTACCCAGGTGAAAAACTTGCATCCTCAACACTGGTAGCTTGTTACTTTCTTCTCACCAAGTCCAAATAGCATAATGCCTAAAGTATAAGAACCAGAAAAATGGTTGGGGGGATATCACAACAATTTAAGCAAACCCCAAATTAGTTATGACAAGAAAGAAGATAGTTGTCAGAGCTCTAGGCAAATCAGTGAATACAGAGGTAAGATAAACTCCATTTCATTATATTGTGTGTAGAGAGATATAGGAATTTCCATTTGGTTCCTATGTAGAAGACACTGTTGAGGTTTTACCAGTTATGCTGCAGTCTATGGGGTTGCAAAGAGTTGAATATGACTGAACAACCGCATATGTCTATTCACACTATACATCCTGGAAATGAAATAAAAACATGAAATGAATCTATGGCCCCATTGGACTGACTGAAAGAATTAAACCAAGATTCCTTTAGTCATCAACAATCTCCATTCTATGTAGGTCTGGTAACTTGAAAATGTCCGAATGTTAGTGTCAATTAAGAAGCAGTACCATAAACTCTCAAAATGTTTGGATACTTTTATTTACATTTTTCTTTTCTTGAGTATCTGTTATCCTGTTCAGTTCAGTTCAGTTCAGTCGCTCAGTTGTGTCCAACTCTGCGACCCTATGAATCGCAGCACGCCAGGTCTCCCTGTCCATCACCAACTCCCGGAGTTCACTCAGACTCACGTCCATTGAGTCAGTGATGCCATCCAGCCATCTCATCCTCTGTCATCCCCTTCTCCTCTTGCCCCCAATCCCTCCCAGCATCAGAGTCTTTTCCAATGAGTCAACTCTTCACATGAGGTGGCCAAAGTACTGGAGTTTCAGCTTCAGCATCATTCCCTCCAAAGAAATCCCAGGGCTGATCTCCTTCAGAATGGACTGGTTGGATCTCCTTGCAGTCCAAGGGACTCTCAAGAGTCTTCTCCAACACCACACTTCAAAAGCATCAATTCTTCGGTGCTCAGCTTTCTTCACAGTCCAACTCTCACATCCATACATGACCACAGGAAAAACCATAACCTTGACTAGACGGACTTTTGTTGCCAAAGTAATGTCTCTGCTTTTCAATATGCTATCTAGTTGTTCATAAATGTCTGAAATTTTGGTGAAAATTTTAGGGGAAGATTCAGGTTGGATCCATATGTCATTTTCTTAAGACCTTCCTCAAAATACTCAGATTTCTCTCTCAACTAAGGACCAGTGAGTCAAGGAACTGGTAGAGGTTTTGCACCTGAGTTAGTTTTTTGTCCTGCAGTCATAGAATTTTCCTGTTAAATATGTCATGCATCCCCTTTGTAGGTTGTCAGTTAATATTATCCTTGGGGATTCTGTGCTTTGTTAACCATCACTACAGATCTCAGCACATATAACATTTTAATTATTTTTATAGTTAAAATTGTCTTGAGATTTATTGAGATATTTGCATCCACCTTGTCTCTCAATATCAAGCACCACTAACTGCCTCTAGCACTCTTGGATCCCAGTGTTTCCATTGAGACTTAGGGAACCTAAGGTTGTTATAGAATCCTTTGGCATAATCTTAAGAAAAGAGTTGATGGCCATACCATCAACTAAAAATGGTGATGCCCTTCTTATCAAGGCCTTTCTTAATGCCTAATAAAGGAGTAATCTTAAGACTCTTGGAGAGCTTATGTTTAAAGACTGTCTGAGAAAGTAACTTCTAATATTTCAATATTAATAATACTTGCATCAATCCATAAGTAATTAATATTGCTTCTAGTATTACAATCCAAATGAAACTTCTGGCTTCTTGCTATACATATCATCAAGACATTGCTGATATTTCAACCACATTGCTAATTGCTACAGCTCCCTGTGTGTATGAGGGGGGATTCCCTCATAGATCAGTTGGTAAAAAATCAGCCTGCAGTGAGGAGAATGAGGTTCAATTCCAGGTCAGTAAGATCCCTTGAAGGAGGAAATGGCAACCCATACTCCAGTATTTTTGTCTGGAGGATCTCATGGACAGAGGAGCCTGGAAGGCTACAGTCCATATGGTCATAAGAGTTGGACATGACTTAGTGACAAAACCACCACCCTGTTGTATATAGACTTCAAGCTGCTAATTATTAATATCCTTCTCAGGTGCGTTTCAAGTAAGGGCACCCTGTACATAACATGTCTTTTTTCTTTTAAATTTCATCTTCCTTTGTCTAACATTCTCAGAAAGTCTAACATTCCCATACTTGTTTGCCAGATTCATGTCAGTTAAAGCTCATGAAATTCTGTAACATTTTTGTGAATAGACTATCTTGATCTGGAGTCAACTTTGTTCTCATTTGATATACTGCAACCACTCCTGTGGCACTGAAAGTAATGAAGGGCAGTTAGCATGACTTCTGCAGGGTAAAAGTCCCCAAGTCCATAAATCTGTTCCTTCAGAAAAGGTTTAGAAGTTGAACCTCCACTAGCAAGGGAAATCTAGAAGTACGTAGGGAAAAGGAGTCTAAATTTCTCAGTTGTGTCTTTATCTTCTAATTTTCTTATCCCACATCTAAGAGACCTGTTCATTTCCCATCAGTACACTTCTTTGAGTATTTTATTGACACTTCATTTTTGCAATTCTTAGAGCAGGTTCTTTTTGTTGATCTCAGACATATTTCTTCAGCTTCAACTCTGTAGCTGAAGAAGATAAGGAATTCTTTAAATCTGTTGCTGAGAACTTCTAATCTTCCATTTGTTACCTGAGTTAGATATTCACAGCCTTTATTTTGTTCTTTTACTTGAATATAAACTCTAGAGATCTTAGGAGTTGCCAAGTAAAATAAAAATTTTTATTCTTATTATTGTCAGCAAAAGGATGAAATTTCAAAGATACTCTCTCTCCCAAGCTGAGTCTTTAATTACATTTCTTCCCATGCTAGTACCTGTAACATTTTGAGACTCTTGATGCCACTACTTCCCACAACTTACCAGTGTCCAATTTCCCCTGGAAACCATTTTCAATATGTGTGCAATTCAATCTCAGAATCCTATTTCTAAGGTTTGTTTCCTGGAGCCATTTTATGTACCAATTACTATTTCAGTTAAGGCTCACCAGGAAAAAGATAGCACATTAAAATTGGTGCTTTGTGGACTGTTTAATAAAGCAAATCTTTTTATAAAAGTACGTGCAAAATTTAGGAAATAAAAATAAGGGACAGAGGGGCCTAACAGAAACTGTGAGCCTGTGGTAAGTTCAGAAATTTTTAATTTTTACTTTTTTAATTATGAAAATATGATAACACATTTATATGAGACTTGGAAAATACAGAACAATGTTACATATAGTTCCACTGTATATGACAATTATTTTTAAGTAGATAAATTAAGATTTTTAGTTGAAGCTTCAATATCAAACTCTCAAAAATAAATAGAATGAATATACAGAAAAGTAGAAAGATATAGTAGACCTGAAAGGCACAGTGAACCAATTCAACATAATTAAGACTTATTAATGTTCACACAGCAGTAGAACAAAATTTGACTCAAGTTCCCATAGACTAAACTAGGAGACACTGGAACATATCTAGGGACATAAAACAAGGTGCAAAAATTTCATGGTCTAAAGGTATTGAAATCATGCAGTGTCTGTTCTCTTATCACTGTGGAACTATGTTGGAAATTAATATTAAAATATATTTGAAAATATCCCACATATTTTCAAGTGCAGTGTGACATTTACCAAGGAAGATCTTTGATTCGGCCATTGAAAACCTCAATAAAGTTATACTGAAGAAAACATAGAGAGTGGTTGCAAAGAAGAAAGTATTTAAATGAGAAATTAATATCAAAATGAACAATTAAGGTTCACATAGTTTTAATAACTTTTTCCAAAAAAGTAGAAAACAAAAGCACCCTAATTTATAAGTATGCTATTTTCATCATGTGAATATTCTTGTCATGACTTAAACTGTCAGTATGACCTCAGAGAAGACAGAATGGAAAGTGGTGCCCACAATTGGATCTAATGAGCTGGTCAGAGCCATCTATAGCTCTGGCACAACTACAACACTGCCTGAGGTGAGCAATAGCAGGAGGGTATTGCCACCATTAGACAAGCAAAGATAAGGGGTGTTATTGTCTGAACCAGAGATGGAGGTTATTCTAAATCAGAGATGAAGGTTGCATGGAGAAGGATATCTGAGTTGAATGCTGCAATTTTGTCATTGAATCTTGCAGAATGGAGTACTCATAACAATAAGTAACCTGATAATTCCTCTTTCTACCTGTAACTCCCATGTTAATGTCACACATTTACTGAACTTAACTCTAAACCCTAGGTCAAGGTAGCCCAAGATGCAGTGTACTGGGGGCACTCTCCCAGGCACAGCAAATAGAAAAAAATGGACAGTCAATATAGAAAGTCAAAGAGAAGATTTTTTATTCAGTCGCTCAGTCATGTCCAACTCTTTGGGACCCCATGAACCTCATCATGCCAGGCTTCCCTGTCCTTCACAATCTGCCGGAGCTTGCTCAAACTCATGTCCATTGAGTCGGTGATGTCACCCAACCATTTCTTCATCTGTTGTCCCCTTCTCCTGCCTTCAATCTTCCCTAGCATCCGGGTCTTTTCTAATAAGTCAGCTCTTCGAATCAGGTGGCCAAAGTATTGGAATTTCAGCTTCAACACCACTCTTTCCAATGAGTATTCAGGATTGATTTCCTTTAGGAAGGACTGGCTGGATCTCCCTGCAGTCCAAGGACACTCAAGAAAGAGTCTTCTCCAACACCAAAGTTCAAAAGCATCAATTCTTCAGAGTTTGGTTTTCTTTATGGTCCAAACCTCACATCCATACATGACTACTGGAAAAGCCATACCCTTGACTAGATGGACCTTTATTGGCAAAGTAATGTCCCTGCTTTTTAAAATGCTCTAGGTTAATCATAGCTTTTCTTCCAAGGAGTAAGCGTCTTTTAATTTCATTGCTGCAGTCACCATCTGCAGTGATTTTGGAGTCCAAGAAAATAAAGCCTGTCATTGTTTCCATTGTTTCCCCATCTATTTGCCATAAAGTGATGGGACTGGGTGCCATGATCTTTGTTTTTTGAATGCTGAGTTTTAGGTCAGCTTTTTCACTCCGCTCTTCCACTTTCATCAAGAGGCTGTTTAGTTCCTCTTTGACTTCTGTAATAAGGGTAGTGTCATCTGCATATCTGAGCTTATTAATGTTTCTCTCTGCAATCTTGATTCCAGCTTGTGCTTCATCCAGCCCAGCCTTTTGCATGATGCACTTTGCATTAAGTTAAACAAACAGGGTGACTATATACAGCCTTGACGTACTCCTTGCCCAAATTGCAGCCAGTCCATCGTTCCATATCCAGTTCTAACTCTTGCTTCTTGACCTATATACAGATTTCTCATGAGGGAGGTAAGGTGGTTCCCATCTGTTTAAGAATTTTCACAGTTTTCTGTGATCCACACAATCAAGGCTTTAGTGTATTTAGTCAATGAAACAGAAATATATGTTTTCTGGAATTCTCTTGCTTTTTCTAGGATCCAGTGGATGTTGGCAATTTGATCTCTGGTTCCTCTGCCTTTTCTAAATCCAGCTTTTTCATCTGGAAGTTCTCAGATTCCATACTGTTGAAGCCTAGTTTGGGAAATTTTGAGCATTATTTTGTGAGTATGTGAAAAGAGTGCAATTGTGCAGTAGTTTTGAACATTCCTTAAGCTTTCCAATACTTATTAGTTTATTTGTTTGTTTGGTCTTACCTACTTCAGAGTTGATTTTGGGTACCAAATGCAATTTCTCTACAGCTTTTAAAACTGTATTATTCAGTGCAGTTATCTAAACTGGAGTTGGCTGAATGATAACTTACCCTATTTTTTATTACCCAAAACAAGTAGTGACTGAAGTTTCAGACACTCATCTAGTACACAATTTTGAATGTTTGTGTACATATAGTAAATATTTTTTCTGAATTGGAAGAAATAATACAAAAAGTATGATTGTTCATAAGAATTTTACAACACATGCATTTGGTGGAATTGCTCTCCATTGTGTTGACTTTTCATTGTCATGGAAATAAAGGCAAAATTACTTTATGTAAATCTCTTAACTAGATCTGTACATTCCTATATATGACCCATATTTTTCTGTCAAAAAGATATAGTTACATCTCAAATCATGTTAATATGTGTATTTTTTCTCGAGTTCTTTCATTGGTCTTTTTCTCATCTCTCTAGATTGCACTGAAATCCAAACCACACCTTGATTTTTTTTTCTGTTTTTTTTTTTTTTTTTCAGTTTATTGAGGTATAGTTGACAAAATTTTAAGACATTAAATGTGTGCAACATGATAATTTGATATATGTATATATTGTGAAATCATTTTGAGTTAATTGATACATTTATTATCTCACATACTTAGCTATTTTCTTTTGATTGTGAGAACTCTTAATGTCTTTTAGCAAATTTCAGTTATAAAATATGAGTTTTATCAACTATAATTACCATGTTATGTATTAGATCCTCTGACCTTATTCATCTTATAACTGGAAGTTTATACCCTTCTACTGGCCTCTTCCTATGTATCCCCTCCTTAGTCCCTAGCAACAACCACTTCTCTACTCTGTTTCTATTAGAATGATGTGACTTTATTTTTTTTTAAGATTCCACATATAAATAATACCATGTAGTATTTATCTATCTTTGGTTTATTTCATTTAGCAAATCCCCTTTCAATTATATCCATATTATTGAAAAAAAAAAAAAACAGAATGCCCTTCTTTTTTAAGACTGTATAATATTCCCTTATATAATATGTATATGTCATATATTCTTTATCTTCTAATCCATCAACTGATACTTTGGTTATTTTGATATCTTGGCTATTGCAAATAACGCTGCAGTGGATGTGAGAGTATAGGTGACAGAATTCTTTGAAATAATGATTTTCATATTTTGGACATAATCCCAGAAGTGGGGTTATTAGATCATGTTGTAGTTTGTTTCAAATTTCTTGAAAAACCTCCTTATTGTTTTCCACAAGGGATGTACCAGTTTATATTTCCACTATAGTGTACAAGAATTCCCTTTTCTCCATATTTGTTATCTTTTTCTTTTTTGTAATAGAAATTCTGACAGGTGTGAGGTGATATATCATTGTGATTTTGATTTGCATTTCCCTGATCATTAGTGATATTGATCACCTTTTCCTGTTGGCCACTTGTATTTAATGTGTCTTTGGAAAAATGTCTAGTCAAGTCCACTGTGCATTTTTTAATTCAGTTATTTGGGATTTGATGCAACAAAATTAGTTGTTAAAAACCTCAAAGGTAAGTTCAAAAAAATAGTAGCTCAAATGACACATCAGGTATCAAACTGTTGGGTCTCCACTTTTAGACAGTAAGAAAATGCAGCTCAAACCATTGTAATATGTGTTAAATCATATTTATAGGGTACAGATTCTTAAATAATTTGTAACTCATAAGTCCCAATTACATGTTCAAATATGGTGACCATGACAGATTATGTTGTGACAGTTTATTAATATTCTATCTCTTGCTTTATCTTATAATCAATAGTCTTTCATATAAAATTTCATCTTGAGGAACTAGTGTGGTGCATTAGCCTCTTTTTATCTACCTAATTTCTGGCTTTTCTGAATTCAGTAATTACTTCACATACAATTTGCAGTGTTCCATTAATATTTGCAAACCCTGTCAACATGTATGAATTCTTGCTGGTATCGATGTTCCTTCTCAAAAAAATATGATGGCCTCTGTGGACTTGGTTTATTCATCAATTGTAACCCTTTCACACACTTCTGCCCTATATTTCCACAACCTTGTCATTCCAAATTGCTTTGTACCCAAAACCATAAATGGTCTTGCTTTTCTCTAGTAACAATTTCCTGCCTTTTTAGATTTCTTGCTCAATTACTATTGACACAATATTATGAGCCTCATGTCATTCTGACACTTTTAACGTATCCCTTCTCTTTCCACTATTATTTTTATCTCTAAACAGCTTAGATTTCAGATATCTCTATCCAAAACAAACTTTGTCTACACGATAAACACTTTTGACTATCTTACTTTCCTTGGTCTTAAAATAAGGTGACAAATTGTAACCTTGTTAACTTAAAGGTAAAGAATCTGGCTGGGAATGCAGAAGATGCAGGAAACACAGGTTTGATCCCTGGGTTGGGAAGATCCGCTGGAGGAGAAAATGTCAATCCACTCTAGTATTCTTGCCTAGAAAATTTCAGAAACACAAGAGCCTGGCCGGCTACGGTCCATGGAGTTTCAAAGGGTTAGACAACACGGAGCAACTGAGCACACACACAGAAACATGTCTTCCTACTTAAATTCTATAACTGACCTACAGATGAAGAAGATCAAGCCACCAATAGTTCTAATTCAAAATAAACTTATAATCATCACATTCTATAAACCATCTTCTTACAGTTGTAAGGAATGCATCTTTTTAATATAAATATTATGTATATGCATTTGAACTGTGGTGTTGGAAATGACTCTTGAGAGTCCCTGAGACTGCAAGGAGATCCAACCAGTCAATGCTAGAGGAAATTAGTCCTGAATATTCATTGCAAGGACTGATGCTGAAGTTGAAACTCCAATACTTTGTCCACCTGATGCAAAGAGCTGACTCATTGTAAAATACCCTAGTGCTGGGAAGGATTGAAGGTGGGAGGAGAAAGGGAAAACAGAGGATGAGATGGTTGCCTGGCATCACCAACTCAATGGACCTGAGTTTGAGTAAGATCTGTGAATTGGTGATGGACGGGGAAACCTGGCATGCTGCAGTCTATGGGATCACAAAGAATCAGACACAACTGAGGGACTGAACTAAATTGACATATATTTGAGGCAATATTGCATTCTCATGGACTTACCTGATGACTTAGATAGTAAAGAATCTGCCTTCAATGGAGGAAATGAAGAAGGGAATGGCTACCCACTCCAGTATCCTTGCCTAGAAAATTCCAAGGACAGAGGAGCCTGGTAGGCTACAGTCCATGGGTCACAAAGAGTCAGACATGACTAATATTTTTCACTTCTATTCTTGTGTCTTCATATATCAGGGGATTCCTTAATCTCTTAGGTGAAGTCAATATCTCCTTTGTCCCATTCACTTAAAAGCTTATTTATGAAAAGTTAATTTTGACTAAAGTTAATCCAAACCAAAGAATGAAAGTTTGGAGCCGAGTGAAGAAAGACAGTACCACTTTCAGTGGACATTCTTCTTAAAGATCACACTTTGTTTGGTATTTTTTACCATCACCGGCTATGGATCATGTACATTCTCTGTCCAGCCTTCTTCTCTCAGGAAGAGTTTAGTTTTTTTTAGTTTGAGTCCATAATATGCATAGAATACAAAGTCACTCTTATGTTTTCTTTATCCAGTTTATTAACCAATTCCTCAATAACTTGTTGTTCAGTCACTAAGTCATGTCTAACTCTGACCCTATGGACTGCAACACACCAGGCTCATCTGTCCTCCACTATCTCTCAGAGTTTGCTTATGTAATGTCTATCTTATTGGTGACAATATCCAACCATCTCATTCTCTGCTACCCCTCCTCCTTTTGCCTTCCATCTTTCCCAGCATCAGGGTTTTTTCCAATGAGTTGGCTCCTCATATCAAGTGGCCAAAGTATTGGAACTTCAGCTTCAGCATCAGTCCTTCCAATGAATATTCAGGGTTGATTTCCTTTAGGATTGACTGGTTTGATCTTGCTATCCAAGAGACTCTCAGGAGTCTTCTCCAGCACCACAATTGGAAGGTCAATTCTTCCATGTTCAGCCTTCTTTCTATCTAATTTTCACATTTGTACGTGACCACTGGAAAAACCATAGCTTTGAGTATGTGGATCTTTGTTGGCAAAGTGATGTTTGTTTTTTAATATGCTGTCTGGGTTTGGATAGCTTTTCTTCCAAGGAGTAAGCATCTTTTAATTTCATGGCTTCATTAAACATGAAATTGCTAATTATGCATTAAACTACAAAACTGGAATAAAGACATACATGTGTGAGTAAGACACATTGTACTCCTTCAAGAAACCTGAACTCCAGGTTTTGTTTGGTCTGATAATTTCATACACTGTGACTATGAAACAATCTTTCGCTGAGTGATCATGGAAAGAATTTGGGCTTTCATCTGCCTCCCAAGTTCCTTTACAACATCCCCAGCTCTCCCTAAATCTCAACATTCTAAAAACGAAGATCATGGCAATGGTCACATCCCTTCATGGAAAATAGATGGGGAGTGACAGGTTTTATTTTCCTGGGCTCCAAAATGACTACAGACAGTGACTGCAGCCAAGAAACTTAGATAGCATTTTGAAAAGCAGAGACATCATTTTACTGAGAAAGATCCATATAGTCAAAGCTATGGTTTTTCCAGAAGTTATGTATGAATGTGAGAGTTGAACAATAAGGAAGGCTTAGTGCTGAAGAATTGATGCTTTGGAACTATGGTACTAGAGAAGTCTCTTGAAAATCCCTTGAGCAGCAAGGAGATCAAACCAGTCCTGAGTCATAAAAGGGTTTTTCATTTTTATAACAAGCCACTTTCTGTCAAATCTGAGTTTGTGCCACTAGGGGTTCTAGACAGCCTCAGGGTGAGCCTAGTCTCCAGAAAGACCAAATGATTAGAGGGCAGGAATGGTCAGCCCCACCCTTGATTTCAGGGAAGAGAGGAGAGCTGGTTTGTTGTTTTTGTTACTATAGTTTAATAACTGTGTCTGATTCTTTGTAACCCCATGGACTGCAGCATGCCTGCTAAGTTTCCCTTGGAGTTTGCTCAAACTCATGTTCATTGAGTGATGCCATCCAAACATCTCATCCTCTGTCATCCCCTTCTTTTCCTGCCCTCTAAACTTTCTCAGCATCAGGGTCTGTTCCAATGAATCAGCTCTTCACATTAGATGGCCAAATATTGAAGCTTTAACTTCAACATCAATTCTTCCAATGAATATTCAGGGTTGATTTACTTTAGGATTGACTGGTTTGATGCCCTTGCTGTTCAAGGGACTCTCAGAAGTCTTCTCCAGCACCACAGTTTGAAAGCATCAATTCTTCAGTACTCAACCTAATTTATGGTCCAAATCTCATATCTTTAGATGACTACTGGAAAATCTTCAGTAATGCTAAAGAAGCTGAAGTTGAACGGTTCTATGAAGACCTACAAGACCTTTTAGAACTAACACCCCCAAAAGATGTCCTTTTCATTATAGGGGACTGGAATGCAAAAGTAGGAAGTCAAGAAATATCTGGACTAACAGGCAAATTTGGCCTTGGAGTACAAAATGAAGCAGGGCAAAAGCTAATAGAGTTTTGGCAAGAGAATGCACTGGTAATAGCAAACACCCTCTTCCAACAACACAACAGAAGACTCTACACATGGACATCACCAGATGGTTAATACCTAAATCAGATTGATCATACTCTTTGCAGCCAGATGGAGAAGCTCTATACAGTCAGCAAAAACAAGACTGGAAGCTGACTGGCTCAGACCATGAACTCCTTATTTCCAAATTCAGACTTAAGTTGAAGAAAGTAGGGAAAACCACTAGACAATTCAGATATGATCTAAATCAAATCCCTTACGATTACACAGTGTATGTGACAAATAGATTCAGGGATTAGATCTGATAGACAGAGTGCCTAAAGAACTATGGACAGAGGTTTGTGACACTGTACAGGAGACAGGGATCAAGTCCATCCCCAAGAAAAAGAAACACACAAAAAAGTAAAACAGTTGTCTGAGGAGGCCTTACAAATAGCTGTAAAAAGAAGAGAAGTGAAAGGCAAAGGAGAAAAGGAAAGATATACCCACATGAATGCAGAGTTCCAAAGAATAGCAAGGAGAGATAAGAAAGGCTTCCTCAGCAATCAATGCAAAGAAATAGAGGAAAACAAAAGAATAGGAAAGTCTAGAGATCTCTTCAAGAAAATTAGAGACACCAAGGAAACATTTATTTCCCTAGTGGCTCAGATGGTAAAGCAGCTGCCTACAATGTGAGAAACCCAGGTTCAATCCTTGGTTTGGGAAGATCCCCTGGAGAAGGAAATGGCAACCCACTCCAGTATTCTTGCCTGGAACACCCCATGGATGGAGGAGCCTGGTAGGCTCCAGTTCATGAGGTCGCAGACAGTCAGACATGACTAAGAGACTTCACTTTCACTTTCACTTTTCAGGGAACATTTCCTACAAAGATGGGCACAATAAAGGACAGAAATGGTATGGACCTAAAGAAGCAGAAGATATTAAGAAGAGTGGCAAGAATACACAAAACAACCGTACAAAAAAGATCTTAATGATGCAGATAATCACAATGGTATGATCACTCACCTAGAGCCAGACGTTCTGGAATGCAAGGTCAAGTGGGCCTTAGGAAACATCGCTACGAACAAGCTAGTGGAGGTGATGGATTTCCAGTTGAGCTCTTTCAAATCCTAAAAGATGATACTGTGAAAGTGCTGCAATCAATAAGCCAGCAAATTTGGAAAGCTCAGCAGTGGCCACAGGACTGGAAAAGTTTTCATTCCAATCACAAAGAAAGGCAATCCCAAGGAAACTCCAACTACTGCACAATTGCACTCGTCTCTCATACTACTAAAGTAATGCTCAAAATTCTCCAAGCCAGGCTTCAGCAGTACATGAACTGTGAGCTTCCAGATCAAGCTGGTTTTATAAAAGGCAGAAGAACCAGAGATCAAATTGCCAACATCCTTTGGATCATGGAAAAAGCAAGAAAATTCCAGGAAAACATCTGTTTCTGCTTTGTTGACTATGTCAAAACCTTTGACTGTGTGGATCACAACAAGCTGTGGAAAATTCTTAAAGAGATAGAAACACCAGACCACCTGATCTGCCTCTTAAGAAATCTGTATGCAGGTCAAGAAGCAACAGTTAGAACTGGACATGGAACAACAGACTGGCTCCAAATAGGGAAAGGAGTATGTCAAGGCTGTATATTGTCACCCTGCTTATTTAACTTATATGCAGAGTACATCATGAGAAATCCTGGGCTGGATGAAGCACAAGCTGGAATCAAGATTGCCAGGAGAAATATCAATAACCTCAGATATACAGATGACACAACCCTCATTACATAAAGCAAAGAGGAATTAAAAAGCCTCTTGATGGAAGTGAAAGAGGAGAGTGAAAAAGTTGGCTTAAAGCTCAACATTCAGAAAACTAAGATCATGGCATCTGGTCCCATCACTTCATGGGAAATAGATGGGGGATACAGTCAAAATAGTGGCAAATTATTTTTTGGGCTCCAAAATCACTGCAGATGGTGACTGTAGCCATAAAATTAAAAGATGTTTACTCCTTGGAAGAAAAGTTATGACTGAACTAGACAGCATATTAAAAAGCAAAGACATTACTTTGCCAACAAAGGTCCATCTAGTCAAGGCTATGGCTTTTCCAGTAGTCATGTATGGCTGTGAGTTTTGGACCATGAATAAAACTGAATGCTGAAGAATTGATGCTTTTGAACTGTGGTGTTCGAGAAGACTCTTGAGAGTCCCTTGGACTGCAAAGAGATCCAGCCAGTCAATCCTAAAGGAAATCAGTCCTGAATATTCATTGGAATGACTGATGGGGAGGCTGAAACTCCAATACTTTGGCCACATGATGTGAAGAACTGACTCATTTGAAAAGACTCTGATGCTGGTAAAGATTGAGGGTGGGAGGAGAAGGAGAAGACAGAGGATGAGATGGTTGGAAGGCATCACTGACCCGATGGACATGAGTTTGAGTAAACTCCGGGAGTTGATGATGGACAGGGAGACGTGGCGTGCTGCAGTCCATGGGGTAGCAAAGGGTCGGAACTGAACTCAACTGAATTGGAAAAACCCATAGCTTTGACTATGTGAATTTTGTCGGCAAAGTGAGGTCTCTGCTTTTTTTATATGCTGTCTAGGTCGGAATTGCTTAAAAACTCTTGAGCAATAAGAGTGGGAGAGCTTCTGAGTTAATAAACACAGTGATGTGGTGGCTGGGAGAGGGCATGGGAGCTTAGGTGCCATCCATCACACCCCATACCTTGCCCTCTGTGTTCCTTCCATTTGGCTAATTCTGAGTTTTATCCTTTAAAGTAAAAGTAAGTTATGTGTTTTTCTGTGTTCTCTGAGACCTTCTAGAGAATTATCAACCTTGAGGGGAGAGGGTCACAAGTATCCCTGAATTTGTAGTCAGCTGGAGAGATGTGTGGGCAGTCTGGGTACCCATGTGCAGTTGACCTTTAAAGTGTGGGGTGACCTTGTAAAACTGAGCCCCTAAACCTTTGGTATCTGATGTGAACTTCAGGTAGTTAACATGTGAATTGAATTGAATTGCTAAATATCAGTTGATGTTGGGGGATTTAGGAATCTGACAGGTCATGCAGTCATTGGGAATATAACAAACAGCTCAAAGATTGAAAAAAAATGATATTGTAACACTAATTTTCATGAATATTAGAAATGCAGAAATGGACGTGAATGTCACATGAATAGACATAAATGGAAAAAGAAAATATTTAACCTTCAGAGAGCATTGTAAAATATCTCTAAGTTTCTAAAGTTGAAACCATGATAAAAAATAAATAAATGTGTCCAAAAATCTGTCCAAAAAGCTTTGAAATCCTTTTCCGACACTCCAGAAGCTATTTTGTTGTAAGGCAAATTCATCTTGAATCACAGCCAAGTCCTGCTTTGCCAAAGGACCTTGTTGTAAATCTTATAAGGCTGGCCAGATACAAGGACCCTGAGGACATAGTTACAGCAAGATGAGAGTATATCTTCTTACATGACAGTCCAGGAGGCAAATGTTAATGTTCGGAAGCTGCAAAAAAACTCCACGAAATGGCAAACCTTTATTTAGAATGTGTCAACATTATCTCAATGGCTTTGAGGTGGTGTACTCTGGAAGAAATCAGTGAATAAGGAAGACCTGGTGGGAGAAACATTGTGGGAAATGAAGATAAATGGCTAGGCTAGGTGTTTACTGATATTTAACTTACCTTGAATTTAGGATGTAATGAACAACTTTGCAGAGAGATTGGCTGTTTATTTGTGGTTTATCTATCAATGTCATTTGTGTTTCTCATACATTATTACATATAAAGATATTGAGGTTAAATAACAAATACAGAAGTGGGACTAGGTTTTCAAACTTGTCTTCTCCTTCTTCCATTATGCTATTTTAAACTATCTGTTGCACTTACTAAACCAGCTTGAAATGTGATACTTAGCTATTATACGGTGTCTCTCCCCTCCCCCCAGTCATTCAGGCTGATCCCAATGTCAGTCTTCTCATGGAAAATGTCACACAGGCATTTTAAACAGGTTTGGAAATGATAGCAATTTCCAAAGAGTGCTCAGACCCATAAATTAACGTGAAGCTATATTCTGCCACAGACCTTGAAGTGCTAATGCAGAGATAGGTTCATAAGAAAAGACATTGGTGTCAGAGTTGATAGAGTATAAGAGAAGCAAAACTTAATGCAGAATGTAAATCTGAAAAAAATAGTCAGTCATTAGGTTACTTTTTATTTGGATTTATCAATGCCCTGCTCCCTGTTAGCAGATTCTTACAAGATTTTTAAAAGAAACTGCGGCCAAATAGTCCATTTATATCTCCCAATAAGGCAGTCATCCATTTCTTAGTCTATTTTCCTTTCCTGAGAAAATAGATTAGACAATTTGGAAGAAAATAAGCATCTCTCCTTTTCTTTTCTTTGAGCCAAAAGTTTAGAGGAAACCAGGGTCTTATTCACTAGCATCTATTTTTCTATCTTTAAGCCAAAGTATATAAATTGTATCTCAGTAAAGCTGTTTTTTTTTTTTTAAAGTCTGGATACCAGGATTGATTATAATCTTCAATGAAAGAATTAGTCTCTTAGTTGTGTACAACTCTTTGGGACCTCATGGACTTTGTAGTCCACCAAGCTTCTATGTCCCTGGAATTCTCCAGGCCAGAATACTGGAGTGGGTAGCCATCTCCTTCTCCAGGGGATCTTCCTGGTTCAAGGACTGAACCTGGGCCTCCTATAATGCAGGCAGATTCTTTACCACCTGGGCTAACAGGGAAGCCCAATATCCATTGGCAAAAGAAACCAGGGTATTGAGTTGCTCCATCACTGGTAGTTTGTAATCCACGAACTTTTCTTACAAAACATGAGTACTGTGATCCTATGACCAGTGTTCACAAGTCATTATGGGCCTGTCAAAGGAAGTAAAGAGATGTCTACTCTCACCTCAGGTTGCTCACCACATCTGAGTCATGGGCTACTTCTACTTCTAACCCTTCTTTCCACTTCTCTTTTTCTGTGTGTGTGTGTGTGTGTGTGTGTGTATTTAACACTTTGCATGGGTTCTCTCTTGGAGAAAGCAATGGCACCCCACTCCAGTATTCTTGTCTGGAAAATCCCACAGACAGAGGAGCCTGTAGGCTGCAGTCCATGGGGTCGCTAAGAGTAGGACAAGACTGAAGCGATGCAGCAGCAGCAGCAGCAGCAGCAGCATGGGTTCTCTCTAGGTGATTGTGATAAGGTAATATAACACAGTATACTTTCACTTTCATACTTCATATGTTTACAAATCACAAAAGGCACAGACTATATAACTAAGTTGATTAATTTTGGTGTATTTCACTTGGAGATACAACAGAGCACTTTGGTTTAGAGCTTAGATTTCAGAGACCAACTGCTGTCATTTGCATCCTGGCTGACAATTACTAGCTTTGTGTCCTTAGACAAATTACTTAAGTTCCTGATTGAATTTTCTTATCTGTAAAACTAGAGCAAATACTACCTATCTATAAGTCTATTTTGAGAATAAAATAAAATACCACAAATCATTTATGGAGATACCCAATCTGTTTTAACTATTGTTATGAACTCAGTTACAAGCTTTATATTTAGTAATTTGTTTATAGGTTATGTAGGCAAATGCTGGGGCTTCCTTGATGGCTCAGCTGGTAAAGAATCTGCCTGCAGTGCGGAAGGCCTGGGTTCGATCCCTGGATTGGGAAGATCCCCTGGAGAAGGAAATGACTACCCACTCCAGTATTTTGGCCTGGAGAATTCAATGGACTATGGTCCATGGGGTGCCAAAGAGTCAGACACGACTGAGCAGCTTTTACTCACAGGCAAATGTTGCCATAATTTATATTGTAATAGGAATTACTTTTTTTTTTTTTTTACATATCTGTGTATCAAGTATTCCTTTATTTTAACTAAAAGAGTGTGTGGCTAAATAGCATATCACTTGTTTATCAGTGGGAAACGAAATTTTAACTATGGTAAAATATAACTTATGAGATTCCTCTTTATTTTGTGGCCTTTCTCACAAAGTTATACATACACAGTGACATTTTCTTGATTCCCATCAAGAGCCATGTTTGATGTCTGGAGCAGCATGCTTCATCTGGATTTATCTTAAGCCTCACAACAAACTAGAAAGTCAGAAATTATTATTTCACTTTACATATGAGGACACAGAGACTCAGAAATGTTAATTGACTTTCCCAAGGCAATATAATTAATCATTGTCCAAATTAGAATTCAAACCAGTGTTCTGATTTCAAATCCAATTTTTTCTTCAGCTGTTAAAATTTTTACAGAGAAATATTTTTTAAGATTCTAAAAATATTTATTTGACTGAAAACATACAGAAAGAAGGAATAAAGTCTTGAACTCTTTAAAAGTTTAGATGGTATCATTCTCCAGGTGAAGGAAATGACAGCAGCCCTAGGCAGGCATGCTTCTAGCACCTGCCTCTCTTTAAAAAGCAAGGTAATCCAACTTGAGAGGAGAGGGCAGGAAAGATAAGACCAAAAGTCTTAGGAACTGACAACTGAAGAGATAACTAGGTCTGAAGAGTCTGTGAAAATTTGAAGAATATACAGATATACTGAATGGCAAAAATATGTAAACTGGGTTTGGGAAGAAATTAGCAATAATAAGCAATTAGAGGTAACAAAACACAAGATGAAGCTGGGAGCTCTGGAAATGGCTTAGGCTACATGTCGATGGGAGAATGAAAATGATCTATAGTTCAAAGAGGATTGAATAACTCAATAAATACATTATAGATGTGGTGAACTATTTGCAGTTGGAAATTTTATATAACTTGCTAAGTGAGGTGTGTACAGGAAAAAGTAACTATGGTCATGTAGATAGACATTTGTGTTTTATTAAGTAAGTAAGTAAAAGTCACTTAGTCATGTCTGACTCTTTGTAACTCCATGGCTTATACAGTCCATGGAATTCTCTAGGCCAGAATACTGGAGTGGATAGCCTTTCCCTTCTCCAGGGGATCTTCCCAACCCAGGGAGAGAACCCAGGTCTCCCGCATTGCAGGCAGACTCTTTACCAGCTGAGCCACAAGGGAAGCCCTGTTTTATTAGACAGGCATAAAGAATCTATTAATCAATAGGCAGTGATTTGCAATTAAATGTGCATCAGAATCACTAAATAGCCCCCTAGGCCCCATCCCCAAATGCTTTCAGATTTGTTAGGTTTTGAGGTGGGGGTCTAAGCGTTGGTATTTTTAACATGTTTCCAAGTGCTGCTGGTCTCAGGAAGACACTTCAAGGACCTCTGAAGCAAATTTTGTTATTTATAAATTTACTTTTAAAAATCTATAATTTGTCTAAGGTCACTATCATAGGATCAATATAAGTTAGACCCAGTTGCTTAGAAATAGAGTGGATTCTTAGATATATACTTATTCTTTTATCTTTGGTAATTGAGAACCTCATAACTACCTTGTCAATCAGGTTCTTATCATCAAGATGAACTTACTGCACACCCAGTTTCCAAGTTTGTTCTAGGAAATTGGAGCATATTTTTTGAGATAATTTAAAGGAAAGAATTCTCATATACTTATGTAGTCTTTTACATATTTTTCTTTTACATGTTTTTCATGTGCTTGGGGAAGGGAGCACTCACAATACAAAAATACACTTGTGTGTGCATAAGTTTAGGGTGAGTGCACACATTGGTTTCACATCACACAGTAACAGATTGATCTTGCCTTGTTCAGCTGGCCATGGAGTTCTAAGGATGAATTTATGCATTGCACAACTAAAAGTGTGAGTCAAAATAGGACTAATAGCTTAAGTCTTTTATTTTGATGCAATAAATTGTTAAGTAGAAAATGCCATTTAGATTTTGAGAAAATGATTTAAAAGCTATACATGAAATTCATCATTAATTGTAATGGGACATTTGTAGGTTTTGGTTTTAATTTCTGGAAAAAAAGAGGGGAAAATATCAGCTGATTTAAATATATTTTGAATGGTGGTATAGCTGCTTTATTTTCCCCCTTTTGATGGAAAAGCATTCAGTTGTAAAAAATATGATCAAAATGAAGAATATAGTTTAATCTATTGAAGAAAAATAGTTTTAGTCATTTAATTATTCCAAAGGGAATTCCCTGGTGGCTCAGAGGATAAAGCATCTGCCTGCCATGCAGGAGACCAGGGTTCAATCCCTGGGTTGGGAAGATCCCCTGGAGAAGGAAATGGCAACCCACTCCAGTATTCTTGCCTGGAGAATCCCATGGACAGAGGAGCCTGGCCGACTACAGTCCATGGGGTCGCAAAGAGTTGGAAATGAGAGATACTGGTCTCTGAAGAAACAAAGAATAGAGTGTTCTATATACCCAGAAAAGTAACAATAACAAAAATTTCACTAGCTCCAATAATTTTTTCCCTATAATAATTTATTGATGTGTACTTAAGAAATAATTTATGGAAGGACTCATTATTGTAAATGAGACTTAAAAATACTCAAATTCAAATTTGTTACATGTTTAATTTGTTTAAAAATCTATTGAAATAATGTTAAAGTTGTATTTTAAATATGGCTTTGTGCCAAACAGCATTAAACAGTCCCTCTGAGTACAATGTGGTATGATATTGACTAGTCTAGGAGACAGGAGTCCTGTGCTGTGTCCAGAGTCTGAGTCACTTAGAGACCTTTGTAAATCATATTTCTATCTATTTGCTCATTTTGTCATATTTTAATTAAAGTTTCCATAAGTATTAAACTTTTTAATAGTACTTGCAGAACTAATGAAAAACATACATATTATGCAAATATCAATTTATTATTATGTAATAGTACATTAATTGCATATCTGCTTGGACTAGATGACCTTGCTTTTTGAGTGTTTATATATTTTGTCTGGTAGGTATTTTCATTATCTTGTGAGGTTTCCTTGTATGAGATGTTCTATTAGTCCAAAGGTTCAATTTTATACACATTATGAACTCTGGGCCAACAGACCCTATAGATTAAATAAATTTCTTCATATCATGCACATTAAATAAGTAGAAATGTGGAGTGGATAGTCATTCCCTTCTCC
The DNA here is from genome assembly GCF_002263795.3 of Bos taurus. Lineage (NCBI taxonomy): Eukaryota > Metazoa > Chordata > Mammalia > Artiodactyla > Bovidae > Bos > Bos taurus. The sequence continues at coordinate 48,578,374 of NC_037347.1, forward strand.
AGGGAATCTTCCTGACCTAGGGATTAACTCTGGGCTTCCCATACTATAGGCAGATTCTTTATCATCTGAACCACCAGGGAAGCCCTATAAAAATATAAATTATATCAAATAAATATAAACACTAAAATTAAATATTCTGAAATACATTTCTGGAAGAAAAATAATAACCAAATCTTTGTGATTATTTTAGAAAAGATTTCCTAGGACAAAAGAAGCAAAAGCATTAAAAGTATTAATAATTTGATTTCTTCAAAATTAAATTATATTAATAATTTTATATAATGTAGAGGCAACTCATAGTGTGGGAGAAAGTATTTGTAACACAGGTAGCTGAAACAAAATCAAAGAATTTTGAACACGTACTTCCAAAAGGAAAATATAAAAATGTCATTCTATAGCTGCATAAAAAGGTATTCAATATTTTTAGCCATAAGGAAAATGCAGATTAAAACCACAGTTAGTGCAACTACTGCTACTGCTAAGGCACTTCAGTCGTGTCCGACTCTGTGCAACCCCACAGATGGCAGCCCACCAGGCTCTACAGACATACTCAAATGGCTTCAATTAAAACATGGTATTATTAAGTTTTGATGAAGGAAGACAAACATACTCTTATTTATGCTGCTGGTGGGATTGTAACTGCTTTGGTATGGACATAAAACTTTGGAAAACAGTTTGGAAGTTTTTGACTAAGTGAAGGGCTTCCCTGGTGGCTCAGTAATAAAGAAAAAGTAAATGTGAAAGTCGCTCAGTCGTGTCCAACTGTTTGCAACCCCATGAACTAGCCCATGGGATTCCCCAGTCCAGTATCCCATTGACAGAGAAGCCTAGTAGGCTACAGTCCATGGGGTCACAAAGAATAGTATATAACTCAGCAATTCCACTCATAGGTATAAAAATGAAAACAAACTAAATGTCCACCTAAAAGTGAATGGATAAAACATTTGTAATACATTCATTAAATAATATACCATTCAACAACGGAAAGGAACAAATCACAAATAACCCAAGACCCTGAGTAAAACTTAACATTATGTTGAGCAAAAGAAGTGATATAAAAAGACCACATATAATTCAAAGGTATACAATTCTAAGTAGATAAAACTAAAATAAAAAGTACAGAAAGAAAATAAGTGTAAGGGATGTTGACTGTGGGGTGAAGCACAACTTTTACAAAGTGATATCAAGTGTTGTATTTCTTGATTATAGTAGTGGTGCACAGATACATCACTTTCAAAACTCACTGAATTGTGCAATAAATGTAGTTTTTTTGTTTGTTTTTACTTAAAAATATTGTAAAAAGCAATATAATCCATCACATGTATAGAATAACAGAAAAAAACAAAATGTATGACCATATCAGTAGATTCCAAAAAATAATTAGATAAAATTCATCATTAATTCATAATTCTTAATAAAAATTGAAAGGAATCTAGAAATGTAAGGAAACTTCCTCAAGCTGGTAATGAGAATCGATAAAAAAAAAAAACAAGTAAGCAACAAATGAGCTTTCCAGGTAGTTATAGTGGTAAAGAACCAGCCTGCCAATGCAGGAGTCATAAGAAAGGTGAGTTCAATCCCTGGGTAGAGACGATCCTCTGGCGTTGGGAATAGCAATACCCTCTAGTATTCTTGCCTGAAGAATCCCATGGACAGGGGAGCCTAGGAGGCTGCAGTCATTAGAGTTTCAAAGAGTTGCACACAACTGAAACAACTTAGCATGCACATGTTGTCAATTAAAATAAGCACCATTTGTAAAGAAACAACAAAAGGCTCAGTCCAGTTCAGTTGCTCAGTCCTGTCTGACTCTTTGCTATCGCATGGACTGCAGCATGCCAAGCTTCCCTGTCCACCACCAACTTCCAGAGTTTACTCAAACTCATGTCCATCCAGTAGGTGATGCCATCCAATCATCTCATCCTCTGTCACCTCCTTCTACTTGTGCTTTCGAATATTTCCCAGCATCAGTCTTTTCCAATGAGTCAGCTCTTCACATCAGGTAGCCTAAGTATTGGAGTTCCAGCTTCAGTATCAGTCCTTCCAATGAATATTCAGGACTGATTTCCATCAGGAAGGACTGGTTGGATCTGCTGCTGTCCAAGGGACTCTCAAGAGTCTTCTCCAACACCACAGTTCAAAAACATCAATTCTTTGGCGCTCAGCTTTCTTTATAGTCCAAGTCTAACATCCATACCTGACTACTTGAAAAAACCAAAGTTTTGACTAGATGGGCCTTTGATGATTTACTAAACATAATGAAACAAAGTACAAACATATGACCTAGGAAAAATGTGAATATAAAGATAAATAGCAAGTGCCAGAATTTTGAGAATTCCTAGGACTTTTTTGGTAGAGGTGGTGAGCAGAAATCACCAGGAGAGAAAAATTAACAAAATCATCAATACACTGGAATCACAATAGCTTTCACTGTGATTATACAGAGTGTGGGAGAAATTAGTAATAAATTCGTAGAAAAATAAGCAAACCAGAAGTGTGGCAATTATTAATCAGAATAAAATCATAATTATACTAGAAAAATTCACCACAGGACAGCATTAATAAAGACATAAATATGTAAAGTTGGAGTACGGACTTTTATCAAAAAAATTGTGCGCGTAATGTGATCAGGTGGGAAGTAAAATTGAGGCTGGGGATTTAAGAATGGTAAATACCCATCCATAAAATAAATGAACTAGAATAACTAAACATCAGTTCAGTTCAGTCGCTCAGTTGTGTCCAACTCTTTGAGACTCCATGGACTGTGGCACTCCAGGCTTCCCTGTCAATAAGGGTTAATGGGTTAACTAAACACTTTCACTTTTCACTTTCATGCATTGGAAAAGGCAACCCACTCCAGTGTTCTTGCCTGGAAAATACCAGGGACAGGGGAGCCTGGTGGGCTGCCATCTATGGGGTTGCACAGAGTCGGACACAACTGAAGTGGCTTAGCAGCAGCAGCAGCAAACATGGTTAATAGTAAATAGTGTAGCTGTAATATTTAGAAATACACAGTGAAAAGTTGGAGAAACACAAACTTAAAGCAAAATAATGCCCTTAGAAATATCATTGGCAGTTTGAAGAGACTGGTGCAGGTACTTCCAATTTTTTGACTAGACTTTTTATTCACTGAAATAAAAATAAAATTGTAAAGGTGGTAATTATTTAGAGCAAACTGACTAGAATTTTAGAAAAACTGTACTTGAATTTATATGACAAAACATTAGGTCCAGAAAGATACATTAAGACAAAAGAAAATATTTTATTATGTATAACATAGTATTTATTATATATCATATCATACTGTTTATTAATGTAAAATACAGTTTGTCATATGTTACAATTTACTAAATACATAATACATACAGAAAAAGGGGAGCAAAATATGCCACTCCAAAAATATGCCACTTGGGCATATTATTTGGGATTATGATTACATAAGTGTCAATGCAAGAAGGAATACTTACTCTACTTTGCTCCCCTTTGAAAGCAGGAAGTAAATCTTTCATGTGAAGGTATTTTTCTCTCTACCAAGAGGGTAGAAGACGTTCTATCACCAGAGAGAGAATTCAAGACTGAGCAGGTTGTGCAAAGTTTATTATTTTCATTAGTTTGGTACCCCAAGCCTGAACCTCTTTATTTTGTCAAGTCTTTAATAACAATTGTTTCTTTGTCTAAAAGATATAAAAACTTTCTGTTTTGGTCATGTCTTCAAATCTCATATCTTTGAGATTCACACATGTATGAAAATACATTTTTTTTTCCTGTTAATCTGGCTTCTGGCAATTATTTAACCCATCAAAAATGCTGAAGGGAAGAAGTGAAAAGTTTTCTCCTCTACACATATGTACCAGAAACAGTGGTGTGGAAAAGACATTTGGAACATGTCATGAAGTGTAGAAACACTATTAAAGACAAGAGAGTGGACCTTAGCAGAGGATACAAGCTTACAAACAAGGAGAGAACTGACCATGAAGTGGACTTGATTCTTTCTCTTCAACAACATGAAGTTGTTCTCACAGCTTTCCATTGTTTAGAATTGACTTCAGATGAGAGGGGTCTCAGAAAAAAATCAAGAGAAAATATTGACTATAAATATGACTGATTGAATGATAAATTGGAATTGAGAAGTCCTTCAGTATCTAGGTGAAATATTTTGGTATTTGGACGATGGATTGTTTTGGAAATTTTAACTAATTAAATATAACAATATAATTAAAATTTTAAATGTTTACATTTAAGACTATAAAGAAGACAGCAGCTACAGTACCATATCATTAAAAAAAAAGTTTTCTCCATTTATTTAGTTATTTGGCTAGCTTTTTGGTATCCATTTTTATTCTCTCATAATTTTCTCTTCCACATTATCGTTGTCATTTGCTATCCTTTCATTTCCTTTTTATGGCTAATTGCATAGACTATAACTTCTGTTCTATGATTGAATAATAGCAATGTAGAGGACTTACAATATATGTATGTATTTGATCTATCTTGATCTTGTTAGCTCTCTGTTATCTAATTATATTGGCCAGTATTTGGCATTTAACCCTTCATAAGAATGGCATCAATTTTCATGAGAAAACTTGTGATTTTTTTCCCTCTAAATTACATGATAAATTCATCTATTTGTGTGTAGTACTTTTTCCCCCCAGGAACATTATAATACATATGCCATGATGAAAGGGAAATTTGTTTCTACTAAACTATTACTGGTGTCATTATGCTTTTAATTTGTTTAAAAATTCTAAAATATTTGTGTAACACACATGTAGTATTATATAATATAATACATTCACCCAAGTTTTAATTTTAAGGTTAATTCCTTTCTCTTTAAGCTTGAAAACATTTCCCCAACCAGAGATTTGAAAGGAGAAAGAGGAGGAGGAGGGCAATGACAAGCATAAGAGGAGGTCCAAAATGAAGATACCAGGAAAATAAATGATCCAAAAGAAACTTGGCCTCCTACTCATCAAAGTCTCTGTTACATGCAGTGGTGACACGGGTGTGCTGAACTTTATTAGCAGCTCTTGCTAGGTGCCTTACCAATCAATGATCAATTGGATCAATTTCCTTTATAGCTGGAGGCATGGTGGTAGAGAATCTGCCAGCCAGTGCACCATACGCAAGAGACATGGGTTCAATCCCTGAGTTTGAAAGATTCCCCTGGAGGAGAAAATGGCAATCTGTTCCAGTACTTTTACCTGGAGAATTCCATGGACAGAGGAGTCTGGCAGACTACAGTCCATGGGGTTGCAACGAATAGGCTGCGACTGAGCAAATACACACACACACACACACCACACACCCCTTTATAGCAGTCTGGTGGGCTACTGTCCATGGGGTTGCAAAAAGTAGGACACAACTGAGCGCGCGTGCGCATGTGCGCACGCACACACACACACACACACACACACACACACACACACACACACACTTCTATAGCAGTCTTCTGCACCAGGCTTACAGACACATTTTCCAATGTTCTATGAAAGGACATATGACACAAATTTGTCCTGTATAAATAGAGCAAAAATTTCTTTCTTAAGATAAGCACCCTTCTTGCTCCTTATTGTTCACCCTTTCTGCTTAGGATGCAAACCTGGTGGCTGGAGCTCAGACAACCTGAGCAGTAGGAAGCTGAGAGGAAAGCCAAGAAAATTGCAGAAATCTCAGTTCTGACCCTCATGAGCCATTTAAATGACTTTAGTTTCCTAATTGTTTAAAGAAAAGTAAGCCATAATTGTGTAAGCCAGTGATGAACAAGGTTTCTTGTTTCTCACAGCTGAATGTAATCACCGACTGCTGCAGTCCTCCCTGAAGTTTCAGCCTGCCTGCTGGAAAAGCTTTACTAGTGTGATGGTTCTCCCAGTCAGGGAGGTAAACAGTCCAGGTGCCAAGAACAATTTACTTATCCTGAGATGTACTGTCTCCCACCGATATTTGGAAGTTCAGTCATTACCACCTTCTCTTGGATAACCCTAGGGCATTATGTGAAAAAGTATTCCTTCAGTAATATGTGATATGTCCCTTCAGTTCCATCCTCTCCAGGATTCTGTTCTGCTGTTAACATGGTTAACTCCAAAATAAAGCATGCACTTTAACGACCAAGAATTTAGAAAGGAATGCTTTATAATATGAGGATTCCATGGCAGGAGGTGTCAATGTATATCTCTATTTTAGAAAATCAAACATGCAGTTGCCATATTAGGGTCTGTGGCTCTGGAAAGAAGCTTTGAAGTTCCTGATTTGGAGGCTCATGGCAAGACACTCAGACAATCTAGAACACGGGTTAGGAAACTTCAGCCTACAGGTGAAATCTAGTCCTATATCTGTTTTGGCAAACAAAGTTTCATTAAAATATAGTCACATGAATTTGTTTACATATTGTCTGTGGTTGCATTTGGACTAAAATGATAGACTTAAGTAGTGGTAACAGAGACCATGTAGTCCATAAAGCTGAAAATATATACCGTCTCCCCTTTACAGAAAAATGCTGCCAAATTTTAGCTTTTATTTGGCTTTTTATAATGAGGATATTATAAAATCCATACTAAATGAGAAAAATACATCCGAAACTACATCAAAGATTATTTTAAAGTTGGGTAAGGCAGTAACGTGTTTGAGAAGCTTTTGGCTAGACCTAAACAATGTAAACTTAAAACATAATCTTAAATTTTAAAGGATCATCTTCTAAATAGAAGGTTAAGTAAACTGTGTAGATATCTTTAAGATGTTTATTTATATATTGCATTAGTTTTTTTATTTTATATATATAAATATATATATATATATGTAAATATATATATAAAATACTGGCCTTCCCTGGTAGCTCAGCTGATGAAGAATACCTGCAATGCAGAAGACCCCTGCAGTGATTCCTGGGTTGGGAAGATCTGCTGGAGAAAGGATAGGCTACCCATTACAGTGTTCTTGGGATTCCCTGGTAAAAATTCTGCCTGCAATGCGAGACACCTGGGTTAGATTCCTGAGTTGAGTTGTATATACGTATAATTACCATGATAATAGATAAAGCAATATTCCGTTTTATATATACACCACATCTTTAGTGTGGATGGCTCCTTTCAGCTTTAGATTGTGTGATGTCCTTTGAGTTGCTCCCTCTTGACAACTGAACTCCCACAGTGTGATAACCTAGTGATTGCACTGTTTTCATCGGTCACATTTTTGCAAATAGGTAGACTCATTCATCGGAGAAGGTGATGGCACCCCACTCCAGTACTCTTGCCTGGAAAATCCCACGGACAGAGGAGCCTGGTGGGCTGCAGTCCATGGGGTTGAGAAGAGTCGGACACGACTGAGCGACTTCCCTTTCACTTTTCACTTTCATGCATTGGAGAAGGAAATGGCAACCCACTCCAGTGTTCTTGCCTGGAGAATCCCAGGGACAGGTGGGATTCTGGTGGGCTGCTGACTATGGGGTTACACAGAGTCAGACACGACTGAAGTGACTTAGCAACATCTTTAGTCATTCACCTGTTGATGGCCATTTAGGTTGCTTCCATGTCTTGACTGGTGTAAAGAGTGCTATCAACATTGGAGTGCATGTATCTGTTCAAATCAGAGTTTTCATTTTGTCTGGATATATGCCCATGAGAGGGATTGCTGGATAATATTGTAACTATTTTTAGTTTTGTAAGGAACCTCTATACTGTTTTTCATAGTAGTTGCACCAATTTACATTTATATTCTCACCAACAGTGTAGAAGAGTTCTCTTTTCTCCATACCCTCTCTGACATTATTTGTAGACTTTAATGATGGTCATTCTGATTGGTGTGAGATGATAACCTCATTATAGTTTTGATTTACATTTCTCTAATAATTAGCAATGTTGAGTATCTTTTCATATACCTGCTAGCCATATGTATGTCTTCTTTGGAGAACTGTTTATTTAGGTCTTCTGCCCATTATTTACTGTTTTTTTGTGTGTGTGTTTGTTTGTTTTTATTGAGCTGTATGGGGTGTTTGTATATTTTGGAATTAAGCCTTTGTCAGTCACATCATTTTCAAATATTTTCCCCAGCCCATAGGTAGATTTTTCATTTTGTTGATGGTTTCTATTACTGTGCAAAAGATTTTAAGTTTGATTGGATCTTATTTGTTTTTGCTTTTAATGCTTTTGCCTTGGGAAACTGATCTAAGAAAAAATTGTCACAATTTATATCTGAAAATGCTTTGCCTATGTTCTTTCCTGGGAGTTTTATGATGTCATGCTTTATATTTAGATCTTGACACCATTTGGGGTATATTTTTACATGTAGGCTATGAGAGGGTACTAATTTCATTGATTTACATGTCCCAGTCCAGCTTTCCCAGAACCACTTGCTGAAGAGACTGTCTTTTCTCTATTATGTATTCTTGCCTGCCTCCTTTGTAGAAGATTAGTTCCCCATAGGTATGTAGGTTTATTTGGGGGCTCTCTAATTTTTCCCCATTGGTCCATATGTCTGTTTTTGTGCCAATAGCATGCAGTTTGGATTACTGTAGTTTTATAGTATTGTCTGAAGTCTGGGAGGGTAACTTTGTGCAGCCTTGTTATTTTCACTCAGGATTGTTTTGACAATTCTGTGTACCTTGTATTTCCTATTATATATATTTTAAGATATTTGTTCTAGTTCTGTGAAAAAACATCATGGGTAATTTGATTGTGTGTATGTGTGTGTGTGTGTGTGTGTGTGCACACTCAATCATTTCTAACTCTTTGCAACCCCATGGACTGTAGCCCACCAGGCTCCACTGCCCATGGAATTTTTCAGGCAAGAATACTGGGACAGGTTACAATTTCCTACTTGAGGGGATCTTCCCAACCCAAGGTTTGAACCCATGTCTCTTGTGTCTCCTGCATTGGCAGGTAGATTCTTTACCACTGTATTACCTGGGAAGCATTTGATATGGTTCCCATTAAATTTGATGGGATTCTCATTAAATTTGATAAGAGTTCTCATTAAATCTGCAGATTGCTTTGAGTAATGTGGTCATTTCAACAATAATTCTTACAGTCCAAGAGTGTGGGGTATCCATTTCCTTGAATCATCTTCAGTTTTCTTTATCAATATTTTATAGTTCTCAGTATATAAGTCTTTCACATCTTTGATCAGGTTTATTCCTTAGGTATGTTTTAAAATAACATTTTAAATGGGAATTTTTAATATATTCCTTCTATTATTTTATAAGTGTAAAGAAATGCAATAAGTTTCTGTATATTAACAGTATATCCAGCTAATTTGCTGAATTCATTTATCAGTTCTTACAGATTTTGTGTGGAGTCTTTAGGGTTTTCTATATAGTGTATCATGCCATTTGCATATGAAGACAATTTTACCTCTTCCCTTCTGAGTTGGATACTTTGTCTTTTTCTTGTCTGATTTCTGTGGCTAGGACTTCCAATACTGTGTTGAATAGAAGTGGTGAGAGTAAATATCCTTGTCTTGTTCTAGAATTTAGAAGGAAGGCTTTCACCTTTTCAAAACTGAGTGTTATGTTAGCTGTGTTTTTGTCATAAATGGCTTTTATTATGTTGTGGTGTTTCCTCTATACCCACTTTGGTGAGAGATTTTTTAATCATGAATGGATGTTGAATTATCATTTATCACTTTTTAATCTATTGAGATGATCATGTGGTTTTAGCCTTTTCTTTTGTTAATATGGTATATCACATGGATTACTTTGCATATATTGAACCATCCTTGTAACCCAGAATGGGTGCAACATGACAATGGTGTATGATTCCTTCTATGTATTGTTGATTCAGTTTGAAAAAAAAATCATTGGAGAGTTTTGCATCTATAGCCATCAAAGATATTGGTCTGTAATTTTTTTTTTTGGTAGTGTCTCTATCTGGTTGTATTATCAGAGTGATGGTAGCTTTATAAAATGACTATAGAAGTGTTCCTTCTCTTAAATCTTTTGAAAGAGTTTGAGAAGGTTTCTTTTTTGTATGTTTGGTAGAATCCCTGAGTGAAGCCATCTGGTCCTGGACTTTTATTTGCAGTGAATTTTTCAATGATAAATTCTTTTTTACTTCTAGTGATCATTCTGCTCAAATTATCTGTTTCTTCTTGACTCAATTTTGCCAGGGTGTACGTTTCTAGAAACTTGTCCATTTCTTCTAGGTTGCCCGATTTGCTGGCATATAACTGTTCATAGTATTTTATTATGATTGTTTATATTTCTGTGGTATTGGTTGCTACTTCTCTTCTTTTATTTCTTATTTTGCTTATTTGTGTAACTCTCTTTTCTTCATGATGAGTCTGGATAGAAATTTGTTGATTGTTTATTCTTTCAAAAACAAACTCTTGGTTTTATTGATCTTTTCTATTATTTTTATGATCTCTATTTATTTCCTCTCTGATCTTTATTATTTTCTTCTATTGAGTTTGTGTTTTGTTTTTCAGTCTTTTTCTATGTTTTTGGTTATAGGTTAGTTTGCTTATTTAAGATTTCCCTTGTTTGCCTTGTATTGCTATGAACTTTCTTTTAAGAACTTCATTTGCTGCAATCCATAGATTTTTGTAAGACTGTGTTTTCACTGTGTTTTGTCTTGAGGTATTTTCTGATTTCCTCTTTGATTTCTTCATTGACCTATTGGATTGATACTACCATGTTATTTTGTCTCTGTGTAATCTTTTTTCCACATTTTTCTTTCTGTTGATTTCTGCTTTTATACTGTTGTCATCAGAAAAGGTAGAGAAGGCAATGGCAATCCACTCCAGTACTCTTGCCTGGAAAATCCCGTGGATGGAGGAGCCTGGTAGGCTGCAGTCCATGGGGTCGCTAGGAGTCAGATAGGACTGAGCGACTTCACTTTCACTTTTCACTTTCATGCATTGGAGAAGGAAATGGCAACCCACTCCAGTGTTCTTGCCTGGAGAATCCCAGGGACGGGGGAGCCTAGTGGGCTGCAGTCTCTGGGGTCGCACAGAATCAGACACGACTGAAGCGACTTAGCAGCAGCAGCAGCAGCATCAGAAAAGGTGTTTGAAAAATCTCTATCCTCTTAAATTTGTTGAGGTTTGTTTTGTTTTCAGTTCTAGTATGTGGTCTATCCTAAAGAATGTTTCATGCTGGAAAGAAATGTGTATGGATGTAGTGTCATGTGGATTGTGTTGTACTGTGTCATTTAGGATCTCTGTTGCCTTATTGATTCTCTGAAAAATCTGTCTATTAATGTGAGTGGGGTGTTAAAGTTCCTACTATTATTATGTTACTATTAATCTCTTCCTTTATGTCTGTTAGTGTTTGTTATATAAATTTAGGTGCTCTTACATTGGGAGTATATATGTTAATGAGTGCAATGTCCTCTTCTTGTATTGATCCCTTTACCATATGGTGCCCTTCTTTGTCTTTCTTTTTTTTTTTTTTAATACATGCTACATTTTATTTTATTTTTTAATTTTTTTTAAATTGTATTTTATTTTTAAACTTTACAATATTATATTAGTTTTGCCTTTCTTTATGGACATTGTTTAAACTCTTTTTGTCTAAAATGAGTATTGCTAACCCTGCTTTCTTGTTGTTTCCATTTGCATGAAGTATTTTTTTCCATCCTTTCACTTTCAAGCTATGTGTGTCTTTCACCTTAAAATGAGTCACTTATAGTCGGAATGTTGTAGGTTCTTTATTATTACTATTTTTTAAATCTGATCTACAACTCTGTGTCATTTGATAATAGCAGTTATCCATTTTCATTTAAAGTAATCATTAATAAATATGTATTAATGCCATTTTAAACCTTATTTTCTGGTTGTTTTTGTAATTTTTTTTTTTTTTCAATTTGTGATTTCATGATTTTCTTTTGTATTATGCTTGAGTTCATTTCTTTTTGGGTTTTGTGAATTTATTATATATTTCTTATTTGTGATTACTCTAGTTTTTAAATGTGTCAACCTATAACTGTATATGCTTTAGATAGATAATTATATAAGTTCAAACACATTCTAAACAATCTACATGTTTTCACTCCTTTTCTGAGCTTTGTGATTTTGATGTCTTATTTTACAACTTTATGTTTATCCTTTTGCTGTCAATTACAGCTATAATCACTTCTATAAAATATTTTTGATTGTTTATTTTTAAAAATTTTAATTAGAGAATTGTTTTGCAATATCACATTGGTTTCTGACATACAAGAACGTGAATCAGCCATAAGTACACATATATCTTCTCCCTTTTGAACCTCCCACCTGCTCACCCCATCCCATCTGTCTAGATTATCACAGAACAACAGGCTGAGCTCCTTGTGTTATACATCAACCTCCCACTAGTTATCTATTTTACACATGGTAGTGCAAATATTTTAATGTTACTCTCTCAATTTGTCTCACCCTTTCCTTCCCCCACTGTGTCCAGAAATCCATTCTCTATGTCCGCTTCTCTATTCCTCTCCTGCAAGAGAGTCATCAGTACCATTTTTCTAGATTCCATATACATGTACTAATATACAATATTTGTTTTTCTCTTTCTAACTTACTTCACTCTATATAACAGGCTTTAGGTTTATCCACCTCATTCCAACCAACTCAAATTTGCTCCTGTTTATGACTGAGTAATATTCCATCATATACATATATACATATATATATATATATATGTATATGTATATTTTATATATTACAACTTCTTTATTCATCTGTTGATGGACATCTAAATTGCTTCCATGCCCTTGTTGTCATAAATAGTGCTGCAATGTACATTGGGGTGCATGTATCTTTTTGAATTATGGTTTTCTCAGGGTATATGCCCAGTAGTGGGTTTGATGGTTTTGATTGCTTCTTAATCTATGTACTGGCTTATTTCAGCAATTTTCAGCCCTTTCATATCCTTTCCTTTTCTACTGTTTTTCCTTTTTCTTTAGATTATTGCTTCTTTATTTAGTGAAGATCTTTCAATGTTTCTTTTAGATTTAGTTTACTATTGCTGTATTTAAGTTTTTGCTTGCCTGAGAAATTCTTAGTTTCTTCTTGTGTTCTAAATGGTAATCTTACTAAGTAAAGTATCCTAGGTTGCATATTTTTCCATTTCATGAATTTGAATATATCATGCCATTCCCTTCAGGCCAGTGAAGTTCCCATACAAAAATCAGCTCAGAGTCTGATAGGGGTTCCCTTGTAACTGCTTTCTTCAGAATTTTCTCTTTAACTTTTGGCATTTTAATTGTGATATGTGTTGGTATGGCTCTGTTTTCATTCATCTTATTTGGTACTTTCTGTGCTTCCTATACTTGATTAACTGTTTTCTTTCTTTAGATTTGAGATGTTTTCAGCCATAATTTCTTAAATACTTTTTTTTAATCCTCTTTTCTCTTTCTTCTCTTTCTGAAACACTGATTGACATGATTCATATTGTCCCATAGACCTCATATGTTGCTTTATGTTTTTTTTTTTTAATTTGTCTTTCATCTACTGTTCTAATTGGATGATTTCAATTATTCTATTTTCTAGATCACTTATGTGTTCTGCATTATTTAGTCTGCTATTCATTGCTTTTAACTCAGAGTTTATCTTGGCAATTGAGTTGTCTAATTTTGGTTGGTTTCTCTTTATAATTTCTAGTCCCTTGGTACAGTGATCTGTATTTCTATCAATAATCTTTTTTAATTTCCCTAGAATTGTTATCACCTCCTCTTTAAGTCTAGTAGACTAGAGAGGTCAGTTTCATTGTTTGCTCTTTTAGGAGATTTCTCTTTAAAAAAAAAATTGGGAGAGCTTCCTTTGCTTTTTCATTTTACTTAAATTTCTTTGCCTCTATGAATTTAGGAGAAAGAGTTATCTGCTGTGGTCTTAAAAAAGGTATTTTTATCTGGGAACCTCCCTATGTAGACTCTGTGAGTCTATATTTTTTGATGCTAGGGCTGTTTTTTGTGTGGATGTCTACTACATCTTCCTACAGAGTTGCTGACCATTGCTCCTTGATACCGGAGAAGGCAATGACAACCCACTCTAGTACTCTTGCCTGGAAAATCCCTTGGACAGAGGAGCCTGGTAGTCTATAGTCCATGGGGTCGCTAAGACTCGACTGAACGACTTCACTTTAGCTTTTCACTTTCATGCACTCGAGAAGGAAATGGCAACCCACTCCAGTGTTCTTGCCTGGAGAATCCCAGGGACAGGAAAGCTTGGTGAGCTGCAGTCTATTGGGTTGTACAGAGTCAGACACGACTGAAGCGACTTAGCTGCCACCGCAGCAGCAGCTCCTTGATGCTGAGTGTGACTGGTGTTATGGTGACCAGCAACTGCAATGAAGGTTGGTTGGGGGCTACTCTTTGATCTGTGGCTGCCACAGTCCTGTTGGAGGCAAGGTCTGCTCTCCAGTTGTTAGAGTAATCAGGTTCGGTTACCCTTAAGTGTGTGGTCTGTCCACAAGGAAATGAGAGCTGAAGCAAGGAGGCCCATGTAGTCACAGTGAACCCATCTCACCATCCTTGTAGGCATCCTTGGTTCTTCCCAGGTTGCATCTCTTTCTCCATTGTGTTGGTCCCAAACCTAGGCTGATGCTGGGGGCTGGGGTGTTGTGGCTGCAGAAATCAAGGTGGATGTGCTGCCACCTAAAACCTGGAAGGCTTCCATTGATAGAACTCTTCAGGACCTGTCTACCCCAGATCAGCTCCAAACTAGGAGGAGACGTAGGCAGGACTGGAGCACTTCTTCTGGGGAAGGAACTACTGCTTACTTCTCTTCAGAGGCTATCCATTAGGTACTATGATTCTCTGACACTGCCCACGACACATTGTGCAAAACAAAGTCCCCTGCTGCTGGACCTGCCTGCCCTGCTATAAAGCATTGATAATGTGCTCTGATATCAGCCCCACCGTTGCTTTGCAGGCCCTCATAAAACCCACACCACCAGAGTCACAATCCACCATGAGCATGCATGCTGATATGCATGGGGCTCTCACAGTATGTCTGTTCCCTGCCTTGCATGCACTGACATCAGGGCTTCTAAGGTGGACCCATCACCCTCCCTGTGTACACTAACAGTGGAGGCCCAGACCAAGCTGTCTGTATATAGCTGGACGAAGTCCTCTCCCAGGGCTTGTCCTCTGAAGCCTAAGGTTCATCACCTAGTTGCTGAATAAACTAGAAGCCCCACCTAGTGTGTGTTTCAGGCTGGGAAGTAGAGTGACCTGGCAGTAGTCAGTGCTAGTCTCTCTCTGCCCTGATTGCTAGCAAGCCAGTGCACATGCATACTCCTCATGAGTAGATTCCAAGTTCCTCTAACTCTCTTTTTCCTGGTGGACCTCTCAGTGAGCAAAGGTGGTTCCCAGAGCAAGGGAGCCTTTTATCTTTCAGCTCCCTCTGAGGGGCACCAGTCCCATCCCAATGCCGTTTTCTTTTTTTTTTTCTTCTCATACTAGTTGGTTACATGGGGATCTTTCTTGCA
Source organism: Bos taurus (assembly GCF_002263795.3). Classification (NCBI taxonomy): domain Eukaryota; kingdom Metazoa; phylum Chordata; class Mammalia; order Artiodactyla; family Bovidae; genus Bos; species Bos taurus. Next base: position 48,593,768 of record NC_037347.1, read on the forward strand.
GCTTTGGTTATAGAAGAGATTTTCTACCAGTTTTCAGTGAGAATTGTTCCACATATAGATGTGTTTTGTTGTGTTTGTTGGGGGAGGCAAGTTGCATGTCCTTCTACTCCTCTGTCTTGATCTCCCCTGATAGGAGTCTTTGAATTGCTTTGCTCCTAGTTCAAAATAGCATGAAATGACAGAGTAGAGGGAGCACTTTGGGTTTTCAGGACCCTGATAGTGTTGTTTTTAAGTCTTTTCAATAAAGCAGAGTTATAAAAATCATTAAGGACAAATAGGAAACAATGTGGAAAGTTGTTATAAAATGAAACTGAGAAACAGCAAATAAACCATGACTGTTGGGTAAAAGAGAATAATAGAAATTTAAAGGTCTCTAATTTGCAGTCAAACTGCAAACAGTCCCAGTCAGTTTTGTTCTTGCTGGTTAAATCAAGTATTAATGTGTTCACATCAAATAAATGAATACTCCAGTAATAGATGTTGGCATTTAAAGGGTAATCACTTCAAGTTTGTGGAGCACACAAATTTAGACAATCAAGCTTCCTCTGAAGTCCAAAGTCCTTGTCTAGTTCAACAGCAGGGCAACTGAAGTCATGGCTAACTATACAATAAACAATCTGCTGCTAAATTTATACATTTTCTCTATCATCAGACAGAAAACATTTTGGATAATTCAGTTTTTATATCTTATCACCATAGTAAGATTTTGTTTGTTTTTGAAATATAGAAAATTGTAGCACAGAAATCTTCCTTCTGGAGATTGGCAAATGGAATTATATTGGACTTTTCTTTAGGAGTTATTGACAAATCAAAAGTGTATCTATAATGTTTTTCTGGACTTATCATTTGAACTTTATAATCAACTGTACCAGTTAGCATATAAATCAAAGAAAACAATCTACTCAGGGACTCTTCTTTGAGATAAAAACTACTTCCTACATTGGTTAGGGTCATTAAGAATGTAATCACCTCTTAATGACGCCTTTGTATTACCAATTACCAGCAAAGCCCATCACATTAACATGAACAGTCTTGGATTAAATGCTAGTGTGGATATAACCATTGCTTCATAGCTTCATATATATCCTTTATGAAAACAGTATTTTGTAAAATAAATAAAGTGAAGCCGCTCAGTCGTGTCTGACTCTTTGTGACCCCTTGGACTGTAGCCTACCACGCTCCTCCGTCCATGGAATTTTCCAGGCAAGAGTACTGGAGTGGGTTGCCATTTCCCTACTCCAGAGGATCTTCCTGACCCAGGGATCAAACCCAGGTCTCCCGCACTGTAGGCAGATGCTTTACCATCTGAGCCACCAGGGAAGTCCACAAAATGAGTGACTAAATCAATGGCTTCAATATGGCATACAGCTATCATTGAATATGATAAATCTTATATTTTGTAATTTGTGTTATGTGTCATATTTTCACATATGGTATAGTTAGAAAGTTTTATTTAAAATTTAATATTACTTCCCATTAATGTATAACATTGGTCTCAGTTCAGTTCAGTTCATTCAGTCACTCAGTCGTGTCCCACTCTTCGACCCCATGAATCACAGCACGCCAAACCTCCCTGTCCATCACCATCTCCCGGAGTTCACTCAGACTCACGTCCATCGAGTCAGTGATGCCATCCAGCCATCTCAATCTCTGTCATCCCCTTTTCCTCCTGCCTCCAATCCCTCCCAGCATCAGAGTCTTTTCCAATGAGTCAACTCTTTGCATGAGGTGGCCAAAGTACTGGAGTTTCAGCTTTAGCATCATTCCTTCCAAAGAAATCCCAGGGCTGATCTCCTTCAGAATGGAGTGGTTGGATCTCTTTGCAGTTCAAGGGACTCTCAAGAGTCTTCTCCAACACTACAGTTCAAAAGCATCAATTCTCTGGCACTCAGCTTTCTTCACAGTCCAACACTCGCATCCATACATGACCACAGGAAAAACCATAGCCTTGACTAGAGGAACCTTTGTTGGCAAAGTAATGTCTCTGCTTTTCAATATGCTATCTAGGTTGCTCATAACTTTTCTTCTAAGGAGTAAGCATCTTTTAATTTCATGGCTGCAGTCACCATCTGCAGTGATTTTGGAGCCCCAAGAAGTAAAGTCTGACACTGTTTCCACTGTTTCCCCATCTATTTCCCATGAAGTGATGGGACCAGATGTCATCATCTAAGTTTTCTGAATGTTGAGCTTTAAGCCAACTTCTTCACTCTCCTCTTTCACTCTCATCAAGAGGATTTTTAATTCTTCTTCACTTTCTGCCTGGTCACCAGAAAAACAGAGAAATCTCAGTTGAGGGGGATTCTTCAAAATATCTGACCAAACTTCCTAAAAACTCTGTTAAGGTCATCAAAGGAGAAGTAGGAGAAAATGCCACCATCCAGAAAGCTTAAAAAAGAGTGACAACTAAGTGCAATGTAGTATCCTCCATGATATTCTGCAACTGGAAAACAAAACATTTATTGGAAAAAAAATGAAAGCAAATAAACTCTGGTGTTTAGTTTAGAGTAATGAACCAATGTTGATTATTTAATTATGATAAATATACTACAGTTAACATATCAGGTATCCAATATGACATAAGATGTTAATAGAATATGAGTGAAGTGTGTATGGAAATTCTTAAAACTTTTCCGTAAATTTTAAATTATTCTAAAATAAAGGTGTCATTAAAAATAAATCTAAGTATTGAAATTCATGTCTGAAATATAATTTTTTGCCAAATCACTAAAAAGCATAAAATTAATGACTTTTAATGAAATAATTTAGGGTGAATTCCTTCTTTATTTTAAACTATACTATTATACAGCTGCTGCTGCTATTATAAGCATAGTACAAATTCAATAAATCAGCCAACTCCCATTTGGAATTTATTTTTGCTGCTACTGCTGCTAAGTCACTTCATTCATGTCCGACTCTGTGCGACCCCATTAGACGGCAGCCCACCAGGCTCCCCCGTCCCTGGGATTCTCCAGGCAAGAACACTGGAGTGGGTTGCCATTTCCTTCTCCAATATATATATGTATATATATGTATAACTGAAATTTTACTGACAAACAAAATATTAATTGGGAAGCTCTAACTCTTAAGTAAAATAAAATATAAAAGTAATTTAAAAATTAATCATAGCACCTCATCAGTTTTGTGCATGAACATTCAACCTGTGTTAAATTGAGTAAAATACCAACTACTTAAACTCTGACAGAAGGTCAAATTAAGTGAATAATTTGAGTTATTTCTTCAGGAAAAAAATGGCTATATTATGTTAAGTATTTTCAGTAACAATCTGACAAATTAGTTCATAAGTTGATTCCTCAAAGAGACTCTCAATTGACACATTAGTGAACAGAGAACAATAAGTTTGTAATCCCCAAATCAATTACTCATATCTTACCAGTTTCTCAGCAATATTTCATGTACTTCATTTCTAAAGAATACTTTTCTCTATAATCTACCATTTTGTGACAAGTTAAATTAGTTATAAAATGTTGTTGTTGTTTAGTCTCTTAAGATGTGTTCCACTCTTTTGTGATCCCATGGGCTGTAGCCCACCAAGATCCTTTGTCCATAGGATTTCCCAGGAAAGAATACTGGAGTGGGTTGACATTTCCTTCTCCAGGGGATCTTCCTGACCCAGGGATTCAGCTCTTGTCTCCTGGTTGTCAGGCAGATTCTTTACCATTGAGCTACCTGGGAAGCCCTAACAAATTTTAAATCAAGATAATAAAATAATCAAATTATTTTAGATTTTAAACAATGATCATTTTTAATAATGCCTTGGAACATGAATGTCTTTATATCTTCTACATAAATAATAGTACTTTATGAATCTTAATATTTTCTACATTAAATATAACACTTGATAAGATGATCAGAAATAAGATCATATTAAAAGCATGAACCTGTTAAATCAGAAGTCAAAATACTGAATCTTAATTTATTTTTCTCATTTTAACATGTTTCCCTCCCATGTCCACACTCAGTACTTGTTAAGTCAAGATCTGCTTTTCTTCAATATAATTTGAGAACATGTTAAATAAGTGTGTGAGTGAATAATTTAAACTTGAAATGACACTAAAAAATCCCCAAATACATTACTAATGGTTGAATAGGGTTACTCTAATACTCTTATAAGGCTTCACATTTAAAAATCCATTAACCTCGTAAGTAGTCATGACAAAAGTGGCAAGAGAAAAACCAAATATTTTAGCAATCGAAGATGTTTTATCTTCAGAGGATATGATATCAATAAGCAGTTTTGGTTGTTAGATAGAATATAAGAACTTTTTAAAATAAAATATTGCTTGTGTGTTTGTAATGCTATCTATATTAATGTTTTTACGTTATTAACAAATATGTCCCTAAAAATATGATATGACAGGGATACCCTCAAGTGTAAAATCCCAAGGAGTCAAACACTACATTATAATTACAACAGTGCCTGACTTTCCTAACACAGAACATGATGGGTAAGGAAAAATTATTTATTACTTTGTTGTTCACTTACTAAGTCATGTCTGACTCTTTGTGACCCAATGATCTGTAGCACACCAAACTTTCCTGTTCTTCGCTATCTCCCAGAGTTTGCTCAAACTCATGTTTGTTTAGTCAGTGATGCCATCCAGCTATCTCATCCTCTGTAATCCCCTTCTCCTTCTGCCCTCAGTCTTTCCCAGCATCAGGGTCTTTTCCAATGAGTCAGCTCATAACATCAGGTGGCAAAAGTATTAGAGCTTCAGCTTCAACATCAGTCCTTCCAATGAATATTCAGGGTTGATTTCCAATAGGATTGACTAGTTTAATCTCCTTGCATTCCAAGGGACTCTCAAGAGTCTTCTCCAACACCACAGTTTTGAAAGCATCAATTCTTTGTTGCTCAGCCTTCTTTGTGTTCCAACTCTCACATCCATACCTGACTACTGGAAAAACCATAGTTTTGACTGTATGGACCTTTGTTGGCAAAGTGATGTCTCTGCTGTTTGATACACTGTCTAGGTTTGTCATAGATTTTCTTCCAAGGAGCAAGTGTCTTTTAAATTCGTACCTGCAGTCACCATCTGCAATGATTTTGGAGCCCAAGAAAATAAAATCTGCCACTGTTTCCTCTTTTTCTCCATCTATTTGCCATGAAGTGATGAGATCAGATGCCATGATCTTCATTTTTTGAATGCTGAATTTTAAGCCAGCTTTTTCACTCTCCTCTTTCACCCTCATCTTTTGAAATTTTGGTATTTCTTTAGTATATTGGTTATTATATTTGTAACAAATTACATCTGGACCATGAGGGAAGCCCATAACGAATGAAAAAGTTAACAAACAAGCATTTCTTATCTCACACACTTTCTGAGAGTCAGGGACTTGAGAGTGGCTTAACTGGTGATCTGGCTCATAATCTATCCCAAGGTTGAAATTAAGCTGCTGATGGGGCTGTGCTCACCTCAAGGTTCAACCATAGCTGGGGAATTCACTTCTAAGCTTAGTCACCTAACTGTTGGCAGGAGACTTTCATGCCTTGACATATTGGCCTCTCTATCACGTTGCTCCCAATCAGGTTTCCCTAGAGTGAGTGATCCAAGTGCAAATGGGAGCAGGTGGGCAAGAAAAAGCCCAAGTTAGGATTCCATAGTCTTTTATGGTCTAATCTCAAAAATGGAAGATCATCATTTTTTCCCATAATCATTTGGGACTGATATGTACCAGACCAATCCTGGTACAAAGTGGGAGGAAACTGCAAGGTTATAAATACCAGGACATGAATATCAGTGGAGGTCTTCTTGGAGGCTGGTTACTATAGCAACTCATTCTCCTTTAAGTGTGTGCAGTCCTTTTTGAATGTGTAGAGTGACCACCCATATATTGCTGAGATCTATTATAACCTTTGGATTTAAAATGATAGGCAACACTCATAAAAACCAGAACATTATTGTAGAAGTTTATAAAATGACAACACCAAAACACTAACAATTAGTTCTCCTTCCTGCATTCTAAAGTCACTGATAGTCTGTTTTATCTACTCAATGAAATTTTATGTAAAATAAATTTAATGGTAGTCTACTGGTACCTGTTGAGGTAAACAGACATATAGTAATCATTTTTAGACTGCTTGGTTTTGTTGTTGTTGTTCTATTATATTAGAAGTTTTGAATTATGTAATTGAATGGGCCAGCTTTCTTGATATTATCAGCTAAATAATTATTTTGAAGTCAAAGTTATGGTTTTTCCAGTAGTCATATATGGATATGAGAGTTGGACCATAAAGAAAGCTGAGTGCCAAAGAATTGATGCTTTTGAACTGTAGTATTGGAGAAGACTCTTGAGAGTTCCTTGAACAGCAAGGAGATAGAATCAGTCAATCCTGAAGGAAATAATCCCTGAATATTCATTGGAAGGACTGATACTTCAGCCACCTGATGCGAGGAACTGACTCCTTAGAAAAGATCTTGATGCTAGGAAAGATTGAAGGCAGGAGGAGAAGGGGACGATAGAGGATGAGATGGTTGGATGGCATCGCCAACTCAATGGACATGAGTTTGAGCAAACTCTGGGAGTTGGTGATGGACAAGGAGGCCTGGTGTGCTGCAGTCCATGGGTTCACAAAAAGTGGACATTACTGAGCAACTGAACTGAACTGAAATGAATGGATTGAAACACATACTATTAATTTTTTTTTACAATATAATAGTAAATCAACAGTAGAATCACATTGTTTTAGGCATAAAAAGTTATGTTTCTTTTAAATATAAGTTTTTGCAAATACTGTCCTACACAGTGACAGAGAGCAGTTAATTCTGAACTAAAATTCCCCTTAGCCATTTAATCCCAGTCTACTTTTCAAAGCATTACTCTAAAAAATGCTGCATGGTGTAATCTTTATGAGTTGAGAAGGTCAGTTCTGAAGCTAACCAAAATAAATAAATCTCAAAGATCTGTGCAATTACAATATCAATTTTTGAATGAAAGAAAGACAATAACCTTTTCCATTCTAATATTTCCAAAATCTGTTCTTTCCTATATTGCTCTGTTGCACCAGTGCACTGACTATCACTATGGGGAATTTTTTTAAAAAATAGTTATGAGCTGTTTCGAGAATTCAATAACCTGGCAACCCGCAGTTCATGACAGTTAGAGCCAGACTAATCATTTTGGAAATCATTTGGATATCATTTTATAATACCAGTGAGAGTAAAAGTGGCAAATTATTTAGCTCTATATTGTGTTAATTCCATAATTAAGTAATTGGACTTGGAACAAACAGTTTACTACTTCCGCTTTAATTAACATTTCACTATATAACTATAATACTCACTAAAAGCACTATCTTCTGCAATAGAGAGCCAATTATGATATGCATTATTGTAAGTAATAAAATGTTTTACTAATCAAACATTTATGTGGTTCAGACATTTTTATGCAATGGCAATTATAAGAAAAGGAATCAGGTTACCAGTGACAAATGTTTTTAATTAGAGTTGAACATGTCCAGATGAGTCATATTTTGTGTTCCTATTTAAAATATTATTTCCTTAGAGAAACTTAGATTACTCTTAAAATTCATTTAAATATTTTAAGGTTCTAGCTAAGAAATGTTATTCATATGTGGTGCTATTTTATGATGACATGGTTTTATTACTAATACAAATTAAAGTACTGAACTTATTCATTTGGTGGGCAAATTTATTTATAAACAAAATTTTTATAAGCATAAAGAATTATAAAACATTATGAAATCTGATTTGCATTTTTAATTTAGAGCATCCCTTGGCTTAGATTACTTACACAACAAATATATCACTAAAGGTCTCATAAATAATATAAAATAGAATAATCTTTTCCTTATTGAATTAATATTTGGCTCAATTTACACAGATCAAAATCCTCTCTTAACAGAAGAGTATTTCAGGATTTCAGATACATGATTGTAGCTAAATTTTTTGATTACTGAAATATTTCATAATCGAATTTTTCAGTAGGATTTTTTGTTAGTTGATAAATAGCTATTCTATACTTATCTATTTTCTGGAAATATTAATGTGAGATTGGTATTAATTATCCCTTAAGCATGTGGTAAAATTTACCAGTGAAGCCAGCTGGGGCCAAAGTTGTGAGAAGTACTGTTATTACAAATTTAATGATTAATATTGTTTAGAGGTCAGTTCTCAACAAATTCATTTGTAGATTTAATGCAATCGCAATGAGGTAGTGGTTGTTGTTCATTCAGAGTCATGTCTGACTCTTTGTGACCCCATGGACTGCACCATGCCAGGGTTTTCATCTCCTGGACTTTGTTCAGACTCATGGCCATTGAGTCCATGATGCCATCCAACCATTTCATCCTCTGCTGCCCTCTTCTCCTTTTCTTTTCAATTTTTCCCAGCATCAGGGTTATTTCCAATAAGTCTGCTCTTCTCATCAGGTGGCCAAAGTATTGGAGCTTCAGTTTCAACATTGAATACTTAGGGTTGATTTCCTTTAAGATTGACTGCTTGGATTGCTTGTAGAGATCTAAGAGTCCTCTCAAGTGTACAAAAGCATGAATTCTTCAGTGCTATACTTATATAGAAAAACCATTGCTTTATTTATACAGACCTTTCTTGGAAAAGTTGTGTCTCTGCTTTTGAACATGCTGTCTAGGTTTGCCATAATTTTTTTTCAAGGAAGAAAATTTTAAATTTCATGGCTGAAGTCATTGTCAGCAGTGATTTTGGAGTCCAAGACAATAAAGTCTGTCACTGTTTTTATTTTTTACCCACCTATTTGCCATGAGGTGATGGGACCAGATGCAATGATCTTAGTTTTCAGAATGTTTGGTTTTAAGCCAGATATTTAAATTCTCCTCTTTTACTTTTATCAAGGAGCTCTTTAGTTCATCTTTGCTTTCTGCCATTAGGACGGTGGCATCAGCATATCTGAAGTTGTTGATATTTCTCCAGAAATCTTGATTCCAGCTTATGATTCATCAAGCCTGAAATTTCCCATGATGTACTCTACATATAAGTTACATAAGCAGGATTACAATATACAGCCTTGACATACTCTTTCTCAATTTTGAACCAGTCCATTGTTCCATGTCTGGTTCTAAATGTTGCTTCTTGGCCTGCATACAGGTTTCTCAGCAGACAGGTAAAGTGGTCTGGTATTCCCTTCTCTTTGACAATTTTCCATAGTTTGTTGTGATCCACACAGTCAAAGGCTTTGGCACAGTCAACGAAGAATAACTAAATGCTAAAAAAAATTTTTTTTCAGGAATTCTCTTGCTTTTTCTGTGATCAAAGGGATATTGGCAATTCGAGCTCTGATTCTGCTGACTTTTGTAGCCCTGCTTGTACTTATGGAAGTTCTGAGTTCACCCACTGTTAAAACCTATTTGAAGGATTTTAAGCATTACCTTGCTAACATGTGGAATGAGTACAACTGTATGGTAGTTGGAACATTTTTTAACATTGCCCTTATTTGGGATTGGAATGAAAATGGACTTTTTCCAGTCCTGTGACCACTGCTGAGTTTTCTAAATTTGTTGGCATATAGGTGGTTCAGATGGTAAAGAGTTTGCCTGCAATACAGGAGACTTGGGTTCAATCTCTGGGTCAGGAAGATCCCCTGGAGAAAGGAATGACAACCCACTCCAGTATTCTTACCTGGGAAATCTCATTGTCAGAGGAGCCTGGTGGGCTAAAGTCCATGGGGCTGCAAAGAGTTGGACACAACTAAGCAATTGAACGAGTAACCCCACATCTGAGGAGCAGTGGCTGTGCAGGCACAGGAAGGCCAAGAGGAGCTACTCGATATTCAAGGTCAGGAGGGGTGGTGGTGAGGAGACACCCCTCATCCAAGGTAAGGAGCAGTGGCTGCACTTAGCTAAAGCAGCTGTGAAGAGATATCCCACATCCAAGGTAAGAGAAACCCAAGTAAGACAGTAGGTGTTGTGAGAGGCATCAGAGGACAGACACACAAACCATAATCACAGAAAACTAGTCAATCTAATCACATGGACCAGATTGATTATATTCTTTGCAGCCTAAGATGGAGAAAGCTCTATACAGTCAGAAAAAACAAGACTGGGAGCTGACTGTGACTTAGATCATGAACTCCTTATTGCCAAATTCAGACTTAAATTGAAGAAAGTAGAGAAAACTACTAGCCCATTCAGGTATGACCTAAATCAAATCCCTTATGATCATACAGTGGGCAAGAGAAATAGATTTAAGGGACTAGATCTGATAAACTATGGACAGAGGTTCATGACACTGTACAGGAGGCAGGGATCAAGACCATCCCCATGGAAAAGAAATGCAAAAAAGCAAAATGGCTGTCAGGGAAGGCCTTACAAATAGCTGTGAAAAGGAGAGAAGTGAAAAGCAAAGGAGCAAAGGAAAGATATAAGCATCTGAAAGCAGAGTTCCAAAGAATAGCAAGGAGAGATAAGAAAGTCTTTCTCAGTGATTAATGCAAAGAAATAGAGGAAAACAACAGAATGGGAAAGACTAGAGATCTCTTTAAGAAAATTAGAGATACCAAGGGAACATTTCATGCAAGGATGGGCTCAATAAAGGACAAAAATTGTATGGACCTAACAGAAGCAGAGATATTAAGAAGAGGTGGCAAGAATACACAGGAGAACTGTAGAAAAATGATCTTCATGACCCAGATAATCACGATGATGGGATCACTCACCTAGAGCCAGACATCCTGGAATGTGAAGTCAACTGGGCCTTAGAAATCATCACTATGAACAAAGCTAGTGGAGGTGATGGAATTCCAGTTGAGCTATTTCAAATCCTGGAAGATGATGTTGTGAAAGTGCTGCAGTCAATATGCCACCATATTTGTAAAACTCAGCAGTGGCCACAGGACTGGAAAAGATCAATTTTCATTCCAATCCCAAAGAAAGACAATGCCAAAGAATGCTCAAACTACCACACAACTGCACTCATCTCACATGCTAGTAAAGTAATGCTAAAAATTCTCCAAGCCAGGCTTCAGCAATACGTGAACCATGAACTTGCAGATGGTCAAGCTGGTTTTAGAAAAGGCAGAGGAACCAGAGATCAAATTGCCAACATCCGCTGGATGATGGAAAAAGGAAGAGAGTTCCAGAAAAACATCTATTTCTGCTTTATTGACTATGCCAAAGTCTTTGACTGTGTGGATCACAATAAACTGTGGAAAATTCTGAAAGAGATGGGCATACCAGGACACCTGACCTGCCTCTTGAGAAACCTATATGCAGATCAGGAAGCAAGAGTTAGAATTGGACATGGAACAACAGACTGGTTCCAAATAGAAAAAGGACTACGTCAAGGCTGTATATTGTCACCCTGATTATTTAACTTCTATGCAGAGTACATCATGAGAAACGCTGGACTGGAAGAAGCACAAGGTGGAATCAAGATTGCTGGGAGAAATATCAATAACCTCAGATATGCAGATGACACCACCCTTATGGCAGAAAGTGAAGAGGAACTAAAAAGCCTCTTGATGAAAGTGAAAGAGGAGAGTGAAAAAGTTGGCTTAAAGCTCAACATTCAGAAAACGAAGATCATGGCCTCTGGTCCCATCACTTCATGGGAAATAGATGGGGAAACAGTGGAAACAATGTCAGACTTTACTTCTTGGGGCTCCAAAATCACTGCAGATGGTGACTGCAGCCATGAAATTAAGACACTTACTCCTTGGAAGGAAAGTTATGACCAACCTAGATAGCATATTGAAAAGCAGAGACATTACTTTGCCAACAAAGGTTCATCCAGTCAAGGCTATGGTTTTTCCTGTGGTCATGTATGGATGTGAGAGTTGGTCTGTGAAGAAGGCTAAGCGCTGAAGAATTGATGCTTTTGAACTGTGGTGTTGGAGAAGACTCTTGAGAGTCCCTTGGACTGCAAGGAGATCCAACCAGTCCATTCTACACGAGATCAGTCCTGGGTGTTCTTTGGAAGGACTGATGCTAAAGCTGAAACTCCAATACTTTGGCCACCTCATGCAAAGTGTTGACTCATTGGAAAAGACTGATGCTGGGAGGGATTGAGGGCAGGAGGAGAAGGGGATGACCTAGTATAAGATGGTGGGATGCCATCACCAACTCCACGGACATCAGTTTGAGTCAACTCTGGGAGTTGGTGATGGACAGGGAGGCCTCGTTTGCTGCAATTTATGGGGTCACAAAGAGTAAGACATGACTGAGCGACTAAACTGAACTGAAGCAATTGAAACTTTAACAGCACTATCTTTTAGGATTATAAAGAGTTCAGCTGAAATTCCATCACCTCCCCTAGCTTTGTTTGTAATGATGCTTTAAGGCCCACTTCACTTCACACTTCAGGATGTGCTCTAGGTAAGTGATCACACCATCGTGGTTATCTGGGTCATGTATCTTTTCTGTACATTTCTTCTATGTATTATTGCCATTTCTTCTTCATCTCTTCTGCTTCTGTTAGGCCTTTTCCATTTTTGTCCTTTATTATGCCCATATTTGCATGAAATATTCCCTTGGTATCTCTGATTTTTTTTTTTCAGAGATCTCTAGTCTTTCCCATTCTATTGTTTTCCTCTGTTTCTTTGCATTGTTCATTTAAGAAGCCTTTCTTATCTTTTTGCTATTCTTTGGAACTCTGGATTCAGTTGGTTATATCTTTCCCTTTCTCCTTTACTTTTTGATTCTCTTGTTTTCTTATCTATTTGTAAGGACTCCTCAGACTGCCATTTTGCCTTCTTGCATTTCTTTCTCTTGGGCATTTTGGTCACCACCTCCTGCACAAGGTTAAACACCTCTGTCCATAATTCCTCAAGCACTTTGTCAGATCTGATATAATCAGAATCTGTCTCTTGCACTGTATATTCATAAGGCAATTGATTTAGGTAATACTTGAATGGTCTAGTAATTTTGCCTACTTTCTTCAATTTAAGTCTGAATTTTGCAATAAGGAGTTCATGATCTGAGCCACAGTTAGTTCCCTGTCTCATTTCTGGTGACTGTACAGAGCTTCTCCATCTTTGACTACAAAGAATATAATCAATCAGATTTCAGTGTTGACCATCTGTTGATGTCCCTGTGTAGAGTCATCTATTGTGTTCTTGGAAGAGAGTGTTTATAATGACCAGTGTGTTCTCTTGGTAAACTCTGTTAGGCTTTACCCTGCTTAATTTTGTACTCTAAGGTCAAACTTGATGTTACTCCAGGTATCTCTTGACTTCCTACATTTGCATTCCAATCCCCTAGGATAAAAAGGAAGTGTTTTATTGATGTTAGTTGTAGAAGGTCTTGTAGATCTTCATAGAACCATTCAACTTCAGCTTTTTCAGCATTAGTGGTTGGGGCATAGACTTGGATTACTGTGATATAGAATTGTTTGCCTTGGAAACAAACTGAGATCATTCTGTCATTTTTGAGATTGCACTCAAGTACTGCATTTCAGACTCTTTTGTTGACTGTGAGGGCTATTCCATTCCTTCTAAGGGATTCTTGCCCACAATAATAGACACAATGGTTATTTGAATTAAACTTACCCATTCTCATCCATTTTAGTTTCAGTTCTGTTCATTTCAGTCGCTCAGTCGTGTCCAACTCTTTGTGACCCCATGAATTGAAGCACGCCAGGCCTCCCTGTCCATCACAAACTCCCGGAGTTCACTCAAATTCACGTCCATCGAGTTGGTGATGCCATCCAGCCATCTCATCCTCGGTCATCCCCTTCTCCTCCTGCCCCCAATCCCTCCCAGCATCAGAGTCTTTTCCAGTGAGTCAACTCTTCGCATGAGGTGGCCAAAGTATTGGAGTTTAAGCTTTAGCATCAGTCCTTCCAATGAACACCCAGGACTGATCTCCGTTAGAATGGACTGGTTGGATCTTGCAGTCCAAGGGACTCTCAAGAGTCTTCTCCAAAAAAAAAAAAAAAAAAGAGTCTTCTCCAACACCACAGTTCAAAAGCATCAATTCTTCAGTGCTCAGCATTCTTCTCAGTCCAACTCTCACATCCATACATGACCACTGGAAAAAACATAGCCTTGACTAGACGGACCTTTGTTGGCAAAGTAATGTCTCTGCTTTTCAATATGCTATCTAGGTTGGTCATAACTTTCCTTCCAAGGAGTAAGTGTCTTTTAATTTCATGGCTGCAGTCACCATCTGCAGTGATTTTCGAGCCCCAAGAAATAAAGTCTGACACTATTTCCACTGTTTCCACATCTATTTCCCATGAAGTGATGGGACCAGATGCCATGATCTTCGTGTTCTGAATGTTGAGCTTTAAGCCAACTTTTTCACTCTCCTCTTTCACTTTCATCAAGAGGCTCTTTAGCTCCTTTTCACTCTCTGCCATAAGGGTGGTGTCATCTGCATATCTGAGGTTATTGATATTTCTCCCAGCAATCTTGATTCCACCTTGTGTTTCTTCCAGCCCAGCGTTTCTCATGATGTACTCTGCATAGAAGTTAAATAATCAGGGTGACAATATACAGCCTTGACGTAGTCCTTTTTCTATTTGGAACCAGTCTGTTGTTCCATGTCCAATTCTAACTCTTGCTTCCTGATCTGCATATAGGTTTCTCAAGAGGCAGGTCAGGTGGCCTGGTATGCCCATCTCTTTCAGAATTTTCCACAGTTTGTTGTGATCCACACAGTCAAAGACTTTGGCATAGTCAATAAAGCAGAAATAGATGTTTTTCTGGAACTCTCTTCCTTTTTCCATCATCCAGCGGATGTTGGCAATTTGATCTCTGGTTCCTCTGCCTTTTCTAAAACCAGCTTGACCATCTGCAAGTTCATGGTTCACGTATTGCTGAAGCCTGGCTTGGAGAATTTTTAGCATTACTTTACTAGCATGTGAGATGAGTGCAGTTGTGTGGTAGTTTGAGCATTCTTTGGCATTGCCTTTCTTTGAGATTGGAATGACTCCTAAAATGTTGATGTTCACTCCTGCCATCTCCTGTTTGAACACATCTAATTTACCTTAATTCATGGACCTAACATTCCATATTCCTATGCAATATTTTTCTTTTTAAAAAATCAATTAATTTATTTTAATTGGAGGCTAATCACTTTACAATATTGTAGTGGTTTTTGCCATACATTCACATGAATCAGCCATGGGTGTTCATGTGTCCCCCATCCTGAAACCCCGGCCACCTCCCTCCCCATCCCATCCCTCAGCGTTTTCCCAGTGCACGGGCCCTGAGTGCCCTGTCTCATGCATCAAACCTGGACTGTTGATCTATTTCACATATGGTAATATACAGGTTTCAGTGCTGTTCTGTCACATTATCCCACCCTTGCCTTCTCCCACAGAGTCTAAAAGTCTGTTGTTTACATCTGTGTCTCTTTTGCTGATTTGCATGTAGGGTCATCATTACCATCTTTCTAAATTCCATATATATGTGTTAATATACTGTATTGGTGTTTTTCTTTCTGAGTTACTTCACTCTGTATAATAGGCTCCAGTTTTATCTACCTCATTAGAACTGATTCAAATGCATTCTTTTTAATGGCTAATTCTCCATTGTGTATATGTACCATAGCTTTCTGATCCACTCGTCTGCTAATGGACATCTAGGTTGCTTCCATGTCCTAGCTATTGTAAACAGTGCTGTGATGAACATTGGGGTACACGTGTCTCTTTCAGTTCTGGTTTCCTCAGTGTGTATGCCCAGTGGTGGGATTGCTAGGTACTGTGGCAGTTCTATTTCCAGTTTCTTAAGGAATCTCCACACTGTTCTGTATAGTGGCTGTACTAGTTTGCATTCCCACCAACATTGTAAGATGGTTCCCTTTTCTCTACACCCTCTCCAACATTTATTTTTCATAGACTTTTGTATAGCAGCCATTCTAACTGGTGTGAGAAAGTACCTCATTGTGGTTTTGATTTGCACTTCTCTGATAATGAGTGATGTTGAGTGTCTTTTCATGTGTTTGTTAGCCGCATGTATGTCTTTTGAGAAATGTCTGTTTAGTTATTTAGCCCACTTTTTGTTTGGGTTGTTTATTTGTCTGGAATTGAGCTGCAGGAGTTTCTTGTATATTTTTGAGATTAATTATTTGTCCGTTGCTTCATTTGCTATTACTTTCTCCCATTCTGAAGGCTGTCTTTTCACCTTGCTTACAGTTTCCTTTGTTGTGCTGAAGCTTTTAATTTTAATTAGGTCCCATTTGTTTATTTTTGCTTTTATTTCCAATATTCTGGGAGGTGGGTCATAGAGGATCCTGCTGTGATTTATGTCAGAGAGTGTTTTCCCTATGTTTTTCCTCTAGGAGTTTTATAGTTTCTGGTCTTACATTTAGATCTCCAATCCATTTTGAGTTTATTTTTGTGTATGGTGTTAGAAAGTATTTGAGTTTCATTCTTTTACAAGTAGTTGACCAATTTTCCCAGCACCACTTGTTAAAGAGGTAGTCTTTTTTCCATTGTATATTCTTGCCTCCTTTGTCAAAGATAAGGTGTCCATAGGTGTATGGATTTATCTCTGTGCTTTCTATTTTGTTCCATTGATTCATATGTCTATCTTTGTGCCAGAACCATACTGTCTTGATGACTATAGCTTTGTAGTATAGTCTGAAGTCAGGCAGGTTGATTCCTCCAGCTTCATTCTTCTTTCTCAAAATTGCTTTGGCTATTCGAGGTTTTTTGTATTTGCATACAAATTGTGAAATTGTTTGTTCTAGTTCTCTGAAAAATACTGTTGATAGCATATTCCTATGCAATATTTCTCTTTATAGCACCATACTTTACTTCACAGCAGACACATCCACAACTGAGCCTTGTCTCTATTTTTCTCAGCCTCTTCATTCTTTCTGGGACTATTTCTCTGTTCTTCCCCAGTAGCCTATTGAACAACTACTAACCTGAGGGACACATCTTTTTTCCAAGGTTGTGTCTTTTTGCCTTTCATACTCTTCGTGGGGTTCTCAAGGCAGGAATACTGAAGTGGTTTGCCATTTCCTTCTACAGTGGTCCACATTTTTTTTTTTTTTTGTCTCTACAATAACCTGCTCATCTTGGTGGCCCTGCAAAACATGGTTCATATTTTCATTGAGTTACACAATACTGTTTTCTATGTGATCATTTTGGTTACTTTTCTGTGATTGTGTTTTTCATTCTGGAGTCCATGTTGCTGCAGTTCTTGCTTCTTCTCTGATGACTGAGAATAACAAGCTTGTGCAAACATCCTGATGGGAGGGACTGGCTATGGGGAAAACTAGGTACAAAGATGGTTGAGTAGAAGGATATGCCCTCTTCTCCTGTGAGAACACCAAAATCACAACTAGCTTCTAAACAAGCATCGAAAGGAGTATGTTGGAACTCACCAAAATAAACTACCCTACATCCAAGGACAAAAGATAAGCAGCAACAAAATAGTAGAAAGGTCACAATTACATTAAAATCAAACACCATGAGTATCACAGACTCTATGAGAGTACAAAAAAATCAGGCCTTCAGTCACAATATAAAACCATAATTCTTATTTTTTATAAGTAGCCAAGCTGATTATAATATTTATATGAAAAATTAACAGACTTAGAATAACTAAACAGACTGGAAATGATGAATAGACTTGATTGTAAGAATTTCAATAAAGCTACAATGACCACTAGAGTGTGGTATCTATGTTAAGAAAAATCAAATAAATCAATGAAATAAAAATAAAATCCAGAGATAATCTGACTTCTACTTTCAGCAAAGATGCAAGGCAGTTCTGTGGTGTTTGTATGATAATATAAATAATTCTCAAATCCTCCTACATGTGAGATTCTAAAATTAAAGACGAATAATATGTAATATGTTTAACCCCAAACATTGCAACTATGAAAGTTCTAGAAGAACACATATCAAACAATATCTTCATGGTAAGGACTTTTAATGAGAGTGACTAAATCATTATGTATAAAGAAAATTTGCTAAATTGACTTCATTAATATTAAAACAACTGATCATCAAACTTCAGTTCAGTTCAGCCACTCAGTCGTGTCTGACTCTTTGTGACCCAATAAACTGCAGCACGCCAGGCTTCTCTGTCCATCACCAACTCCCGGAGTTCACTCAGACTCATGTCCATCGAGTCTGTGATGGCATCCAACCATCTCATCCTCTTTCATCCCCTTCTCCTCCTGCCCCCAATCCCTCCCAGCATCAGAGTCTTTTCCAATGAGTCAGGTCTTCAATGAGCTGGCCAAAGTACTGGAGTTTCAGCTTTAGCATCATTCCTTCCAAAGAACACCCCGGACTGATCTCCTTTAGAATGGACTGGTTGGATCTCCTTGCAGTCCAAAGGATTCTCAAGAGTCTTCTCCAACACCACAGTTCAAAAGGATCAATTCTTTGGCACTCAGCTTTCTTCACAGTCCAACTCTCACATCCATACATGACCACTGGAAAAAACATAGCCTTGACTAGACGGACCTTTGTTGGCAAAGTAATGTCTCTGCTTTTCAATATGCTGCCTAGGTTGGTCATAACTTTCCTTCCAAGGAGTAAGCATCTTTTAATTTCATGGCTGCAATCACCATCTGCAGTGATTTTGGAGCCCCAAGAAATAAAGTCTGACATTGTTTCCACTGTTTCCCCATCTATTTCCCATGAAGTGATGGGACCAGATGCCTTGATCTTCGTTTTCTGAATGTTGAGCTTTAAGCCAACTTTTTCACTCTCCTCTTTCACTTTCATCAAGAGGCTCTTTAGTTCCTTTTCACTGTCTGCTATAAGGGTGGTGTCATCTGCATATCTGAGGTTATTGATATTTCTCCTGACAAGGTCACCATTTATAAAATGAAGTACCAGATATGAAGTTGCAGAAATACTCATAGCATATATATCTCAGCAAGAACTATTATATAAAATTTATACTGTGATGTATGTCGGAGAGTGTTTTGCCTATGTTCTCCTCTAGGAGTTTTATAGTCTCTGGTCTTACGTTGAGATATTTAATCCATTTTGAGATTATTTTTGTGGATGGTGTTATAAAGTGTTCTAGTTTCATTCTTTTACAAGTGGTAGACCAGTTTTCCCAGCACCACTTGTTAAAGAGATTGTCTTTAATCCATTGTATATTCTTGCCTCCTTTGTCAAAGATAAGGTGTCCATATATGCGTGGATTTATCTCTGGGCTTTCTATTTTGTTCCATTGATCAATATTTCTGCCTTTGTGCCAGTACCATACTGTCTTGATAACTGTGGCTTTGTAATAGAGCCTGAAGTCAGGTAGGTTGATTCCTCCAGTTCCATTCTTCTTTCTCAAGATTGCTTTGGCTATTCGAGGTTTTTTGTCTTTCCATACAAATTGTGAAATTATTTGTTCTAGCTCTGTGAAGAATACTGTTGGTAGCTTGATAGGGATTGCATTGAATCTATAAATTGCTTTAGGTAGTATACTCATTTTCAGTATATTGATTCTTCCAATCCATGAACATGGTATATTTCACCATCTATTAGTATCCTCTTTGATTTCTTTCACCAGTGTTTTATAGTTTTCTATATATAGGTCTTTAGTTTTTTTAGGTAGATATATTCCCAAGTATTTTATTCTTTCCCTTGCAATGGTGAATGGAATTGTTTCCTTAGTTTCTCTTTCTGTTTTCTCATTATTAGTGTATAGGAATGAAAGGGATTTCTGTGTGTTGATTTTATATCCTGCAACTTTACTATAATCATTGATTAGTTCTAGTAATTTTTTGGTGGAGTCTTTAGGGTTTTCTATGTAGAGGATCATGTCATCTGCAAACAGTGAGAGTTTTACTTCTTCTTTTCCAATTTGGATTCCTTTTATTTCTTTTTCTGCTCTGATTGATGTGGCCAAAACTTCCAAAACTATGTTGAATAGTAATGGTGAAAGTGGGCACCCTTGTCTTGTTCCTGACTTTAGAGGAAATGCACTGAGGAAACCAGAAGGGAAAGAGACACGTGTACCCCAATGTTCATCGCAGCACTGTTTATAATAGCCAGGACATGGAAGCAACCTAGATGCCCATCAGCAGATGAATGGATAAGAAAGCTGTGGTACATATACACAATGGAGTATTACTCAGCCATTAAAAAGAATACATTTGAATCAGTTCTAATGAGATGGATGAAACTGGAACCTATTATACAGAATGAAGTAAGCCAGAAAGAAAAACACCAATACAGTATACTAACACATATATATGGAATTTAGAAAGATGGTAACAATAACCCTGTGTACAAGACAGCAAAAGAGACACTGAAGAATAGATAAGTCTTATGGACTCTGTGGGAGAGGGAGAGGGTGGGGAGATTTGGGAGAATGGCATTGAAACATGTATAATATCATGTATGAAACGAGTCACCAGTCCAGGTTCGATGCACGATACTGGATACTTGGGGCTGGTGCACTGGTACGACCCAGAGGGAGGGTATGGGGAGGGAGGAGGGAGGAGGGTTCAGGATGGGGAACACAGGTATACCTGTGGCGGATTCATTTTGATATTTGGCAAAACTAATACAATATTGTAAAGTTTAAAAATAAAATAAAATTAAAAAATTTATACTGAACACTCAGAAATCAATAATTGAAAGTCAACACTTGAAACTAAATACATTAGAATATGGATACTTCATAGAAGAAAATGAAAGAATAGATAATAAGAAAGTTACAAGTTATGCAATATCATTATTCATGAAGAAAATGCAAACATAGTCAAATATCACCTACACTCAATAAAATAAAAGATACTGGCAAGATAAGTTAGAAAATGACTGAAACTTCCCTTTTTCTCCTAAGAGTATGATATCATTGGAAGACTGTGGAATAATCTGGCAGTATTTTTTAAAAGTAAAATTAAAGATAACCTATTCTATAATTCATCCCTATGGATTTATCCCAAAATAAAAATACAAATCAATAGAACAACTACTACACAATGATTCTTGCAGATCTTCCTGTAGCCAAAAATGGGAAATAAACCAAATGCCCAGCAAAAGGAAAATGGCAAAAGAAATTGTACTGGGTATAAATGCCAAAAACATAATCAAATATTGCAGTATTATTCAAAATGGACAAAACTGTGAAATAAGCTAAATGTCTCCTAATAGTCTATTACATAAACAAAGTATAATTTGTATGTGTGAGGGATTACTATTATGTAGTAAATAATATAGCATGCATTTTGGTACATACAACTACATTAATTAAGAACAAACAGAAAAGAGCATATACTATATGTTTGCATTTCTTTGGAGATGAGATAAAATTTTACCATGGTGTAAAAAAAAAAAAAAAAAAGCAAAGCCTTCTGGCCCCAGATTGCTTATGATAATGAAAATTAACAGGAAGCACCTGTGAAGGAAATACCTGGGTCAATGGAAATCTAAATCTTAATTGGGTTTTGATTAGATTTATCAGAACTCATCGAATTATACACCTAAAAATGTGCACTTCAATGTATGCAAGTTTTTAACTAAAATAGAAGATTCATGAAATTATGTTTCCACTTAAAAATAGTAACAAAGGAAATTATTAACTACACTTTGTCAGAATTACATTACTTTGAAAGTGAAAGTGTTAGTCCCTCAGTCATGTTTGACTCTTTGTGACCACATGAACTGTAACCCCCCAGGCTCCTCTAGCCTCAGGATTCTCCAGACAAGAATACTGGAGTGGATTGCCATTTCCCCACCTCTAGGGAATCTTCCCGGGAGAAGGCAATGGCACCCCACTCCAGCACTGTTGCCTGGAAAATCCCATGGATGGAGGAGCCTGGTGCTAAGAGTCACACACGACTGAGCGACTTCCCTTTCACTTTTCACTTTCATGCATTGGAGAAGGAAATGGCAACCCACTCCAGTGTTCTTGCCTGGAGAATCCCAAGGATGAGGGAGCTTGGTGGGCTTCTGTCTCTGGAGTCACACAGAGTTGGACATGACTGAAGCGACTTAGCAGCAGCAGGGAATCTTCCCAATCCAGGGATCCAACCTGGGTCTCCTGCATTGAAGGTGGATTCTTTACCCTCTGAGCCACCTGGTAATACTTTGCCATTAAATAAAAACAATTTAATCAGTTCCCTAAGTGTTCTCCACAACCCAGAACACACAAAGAGATTCACAGAGTTGGGTAGAGAAGAAAAGGGGAAGGTGGGAGATAGAGGTGACTTGGTGGAGAAAAAGGAGAGTCAGAAAGGGGAGAGAGCAATGATCTCTTGCTCTCTCCAGTGATCTCACTCCCAAGTAAAAATGGGTACTGAAGATTGGATTCTTAAAGGTACAAAGTTGATAACAAATACCAAAAACCAAAGATTAAAAATCTAGCGTAGAAGTTAGATTCTCAAAAATATAATATTAAAAAAAAATCACAAAAATTATAAAATATATATATATGAAGTTTTCTTTAAAAATAGGGTCTTTTTTTGCAAGGTAATAGTAGGTTATAAAAATGAAAATTAAAGGAGTAATAGAGGACTTGAAAATAAAAAAGTTTTTTTAATTTAAAAAATGATAACAGTAAAAATATATCTAGGACTTTCTCTGGAGCTGTTGCAGACAGTGTGGGGTCAATTCATTTTCATATAGTTCCTTGGTCCAGCTTGTACTTCTCAAGGTCTAATAGGCCCCTTCCTATGTAGTTGGCGCTAACTACAGGGTTTTAATCTATTGCACCTGTCACTTTGAAAGCAGTTCTCTCTGTTTATTTTAGCTTCTTCTGTTTGCTGGTCTTTTCAGTGTCTAATTTTTGCACAAGGGGGGTGATGGTGGTTACATTTTTTAGGCTCACTTGTTCAGTCATGTGGGGAGGGAGGAACACTGCAAACAAATATCACGGGCACGTGCTCACGGTGATTCAGCCACACTGGGTTTTCGCCCATTCAAGGCGAGTGTGCTTTCTCAGTCTACACTGCTCAGGCTCTAGGTTGCTCTGCCGGGAACTGTATGATGCTGGCCCTGGGTTGCATGCACTCCTCAGGTCTAAGCCGCTCAGGTTCAGGTTCTCGGGTACTCCACAAAGGCGCAGAGTTGGTTGGGCCTGCGTTTTGTGCCCGTCCCAGGTCTGAGCAGCTCAGGTGACCAGGTGCTTGGTGAGCACAGTTGCCCCCAGTTGAAGGCTGTGACTATCACCTTCCCGGTCCCAGCCATTCAGTTTTCTGGGTGTACAATGGGCACGCCTTCTCAGGTGTGCCATGTATCTCTTCTGGGGAGCTGATCTCTGGCTATGACCTTCCCAGTGGATGTTGACTGTCCAGATCCCAAGAAGTCTTGGTTAGCAATGAAGTCTGCTTGCAGTTTGGCATAGGATGCCTCTCTGGGGCCACAATTGCCCCCTTCTGGCTCTGGCTGCCCTCGCCTGCCTGTCTCCGGCAGGGGATGGAATGGTCTTCAGCTGGCTAGCTCTGCTCAGTCCTTTGTTCTGTGAGTGGGCCAGGCAGTGTCTTAGGTTGGGGATTTTCATGGGATAGCTATCCCACAGTCTGGGTTGCTATCTCAAGCTAGTTCCCTCAGATTGCCCTTGGGGATTCAGGCCCAGTCCTTACCCTAAGCAATACAGCCAGAGACTCCCTGTCCAGCCCCTCCTTGCTAGTGGGGGATATGAGTGTCTGGGCTGCTGGTCTGCTGGGAGTTGCTGTTAGGCATGTAATCTGTGGGTTTTAATTATGCAGATGACATGATCCTCTACATAGAAAAGCCTAAAGATGCCACCAGAAAATTAATAGAGCTAATCAATGAATATAGTAAAGCTGCAGGATATAAAATCAACACACAGAAATCCCTTGCATTCCTATACACTAACAATGAGAAAACAGAAAGAGAAACTAAGGAAACAATTCCATTCACCATTGCAATGAAAAGAATAAAATACTTATGAATATATCTACCTAAAGAAACAAAAGACCTATATATAGAAAACTATAAAACACTGGTGAAAGAAATCAAAGAGAACACAAATAGATGGAAAAATAGACCATGTTCATGGATTGGAAGAATCAATATAGCGAAAATAAGTATACTACCCAAAGAAAGCTATAGATTCAATGCAATCCCTATTAAGCTACCAACAGTATTTTTCAGAGAACTAGAACAAATTATTTCACAATTTGTATAGAAATACAAAAAAACCTCGAATAGCCAAAGCAATCTTGAGAAAGAAAAATGGAACTGGGGGAATCAACCTGCCTGACTTTGGGCTCTACTACAAAGCTACAGTCATCAAGACAGTATGGTACTGGCACAAAGACAGAAGTATAGATCAATGGAACAAAATAGAAAGCCCAGAGATAAATTCACGCACCTATGGATACCTTATCTTCGACAAAGGAGGCAAGAATATACAATAGAGAAAAGACAATCTCTTTAACAAGTGGTGCTGGGGAAACTGGTCTACCACTTGTAAAAGAATGAAACTAGAACACTTTTTAACACCATACACAAAAATAAACTCAAAATGGATTAAAGATCTAAACATAAGACCAGAAAGTATAAAACTCCCAGAGGAAAAAGGCAAAACACTCTCTGACATAAACCACAGCAGGATCCTCTATGACCCACCTGCCAGAATATTGGAAATAAAAGCAAAAATAAACAAATGGGGCATAATTAAAATTAAAAGCTTCTGCACAGCAAAGGAAACTATAAGCAAGGTGAAAAGACAGGCTTCAGAATGGGAGAAATAATAGCAAACAAAGCAACAGAAACAGAATTAATCTCAAAAATATACAAGCAATTCCTGCAGCTCAATTCCAGAAAAATAAACGACTCAATCAAAAAGTTGGCCAAAGAACTAAACAGACATTTCTCAAAAGACATACATATAGTTAACAAACACATGAAAAGATGCTCAACATCACTCATTATCAGAGAAATGCAAATCAAAACCACAATGAGACACTATCTCACACCAGTAGAATGGCTGCTATCCAAAAGTCTATGAACAATAAATGCTGGAGAGGGTGTGGAGAAAAAGGAACCATCTTACACTGTTGGTAGGAATGCAAACTAGTACAGCCACTATAGAGAGCAGTGTGGAGATTCCTTAAAAAAACTGGAAATAGAACTGCCATACAACCCAGAGATCCCACTGCTGGGCATACACACTGAGGAAACCAGAAAGGAAAGAGACACGTGTACCCCAATGTTCATTGCAGCACTGTTTATAATAGCCAGGACATGGAAGCAACCTAGATGTCCATCAACAGATGAATGGATAAGAAAGTTGTGGTACATATACACAATGGAGTATTACTCAGCCATTAAAAAGAATACATTTGAATCAGTCCTAATGAGGTGGATGAAACTGGAGCCTATTATACAGAGTGAAGCAAGCCAGAAAGAAAAACACAATACAGTATACTAACGCATAATATGGAATTTAGAATGATGGTAACGATAACCCTGTATGTTAGACAGTAAAAGAGACACAGATGTATAGACGAGTCTTTTGGATTATGTGGGAGAGGGCGAGGGTGGGATAATATGGGAGAATGGCATTGAAGTGTGTATATTATCATATGTGAAATGGAACACCAGTCCAGGTTCGATGCATGATACAGGGTGCTCAGAGCTGGTGCACTGGGATGACCCAGAGGTATGGGGAACACATGTACACCCATGGCAGATTCATGTCAATGTATAGCAAAACAAATGCAATATTGTAAAGTAAAATAAATAAATAAATAAAACAGATAAAAAATAAATAAATTAATTAAAAAATTTAAATT
This sequence comes from Bos taurus, assembly GCF_002263795.3. Classification (NCBI taxonomy): domain Eukaryota; kingdom Metazoa; phylum Chordata; class Mammalia; order Artiodactyla; family Bovidae; genus Bos; species Bos taurus. The sequence continues at coordinate 48,619,404 of NC_037347.1, forward strand.
GGATGTTATATTTTGAACATGTTTCTGTATTTAAAATTTTACAACTCAAAAAACTCTGCTAAAATACATTTATAAATATTTAAAATGAAGATTTTTTTAAAGACTATTATTTTTAAAAAATAGTATTTTAAGTGTATTGGGTCCTTTGTAGAGATGTGATGCACCTGGCATATAAAGTGAAGTAAATCAGAAAGAAACAAATACCATAGATTCATGCATGCATGTGGAAATTAGAAAGATGGTATTGATGATATCATTTGTACAAGAGAAATAGAGACATAGATGTAAAGAATAAATGTATGGATACCAGGGCAGAAAGGGGGTGGGTTGAGAGGAATTGGGAGATTGAGGTTGACACATAAACACTATTGATACTATGTATAAAATAGACAACAGATGAGAACACTGTATAGCAGGAGAAACTCTACTTAAAGCATTATGGTAACCTAAATAAGAGGGAAATCCACAAGGAAGAAATTTATGTATATGTATGTCTGATTCATTTTGCTGTGCTATAGGAGCTAACACAGCATTATAAAGCAACTATGCTCTGATAAAAATAATATTTTAAGTGTGAAGGATACATTCACAAATAATTTCAGTGGATTTTAAATTTTAAATATATATAATTCAATTTATGGTTTGACTACCAGTTTCAAGGACTTGAATATCTAATCTCTTTGGCTTTTTAAAAATAATCAGTTTCATCTATCTTTTAAATAACCTGTTAATGACACATGTTTTTAACCAAGGAAGATTGACAGATGAAGCACTTATAAAAGATAAAAATGTAAAGATAGTTTTATGACTTCACTTATGCTGTAAATCGAATTTCCTCAGATCTATTAAATTGACCACTTTGCACTTGAATCCAGAGTTTGGAAGTTTCCATGGCAAACTTGAATGTAATTTAACAAATTAAGTATAATACAGTAAACAAATTTTAAAAATAAGCCCTATTTTGCTTTGAAGTACTGCTACTGCTGTGTCTCAAAAGTTTTGAAATGTTGTTTCCAATATAATTTGCCTAAATGTTTACTGACTTTCCTAATGGATTTTTAAACTCAATTCTTCAGTAAAATATGTGGGAATTTTTATCATCTTATTCATTTTTATATATTCTTTTGATTTTTAGTGTTTTATAATGTTATCAGAATATAATCAGAATGGCACTATTTTATTAGAACTCACTGAGTCCTGATTTATGATCTTTTTCACATATAATTTTTCATAACATCATATTAGGTCTCAAAAAAGTATTTTCTTCTGTGTAAACTCCTTCCTTGTAAAATTAAAATTCAATCACTCATTTGTTCAAAACCAGACATTTTATTGAAATTTGAGAGAGATGCAGTAAAGCTGCATTTATCCTTTTCCTTATTTTTTCCATTTTCTATGAATTACTTTATTCTATCAGTTGCTTCCTTATAAATATTGGCATTTTTTTTGTTAATCAGGTATCAATCAGTTCAGTCCAGTCACTCAGTCATGTCTGACTCTTTGTGACCCCATGAATCGCAGAACGCCAGACCTCCCTGTCCATCACCAACTCCCAGAGTTTACTCAAACTCATGTCCATCGAGTTGGTGATGCCATCCAGCCATCTCATCCTCTGTTGTCCCCTTCTCTTCCAGTCCCCAAACCCTCCCAACATCAGAGTCTTTTCCAATGAGTCAACTCTTCACATCAGGTGCCCAAAGTATTGGGGTTTAAGCTTTAGCATCAGTCCTTCCAGTGAACACCCAGGACTGATATCCTTTAGGATGGACTGGTTGGATCTCCCTGCAGTCCAAGAGACTCTCAAGAGTCTTCTCCAACACCACAGTTCAAAAGCATCAATTCTGCAGTGCTCAGCATTTTTCACAGTCCAACTCTCACATCCATACATGACTAATGGAAAAACCATAGCCTTGACTAGATGGACCTTTGTTGGCAAAGTAATGTCTCTGCTTTTCAATATGCTATCTAAGTTGGTCATAACTTTCCTTCCAAGGAGTAAGCATCTTTTAATTTCATGGCTGCAATCACCATCTGCAGTGATTTTGGAGCCCCAAGAAATAAAGTCTGACACTATTTCCACTGTTTACCCATCTCTTTCCCATGAAGTGATGGGACCAGATGCCATGATCTTAGTGCTCTGAATGTTGAGCTTTAAGCCAACTTTTTCACTCTCCTCTTTCACTTTCATCAAGAGGCTCTTTAGTTCCTCTTCACTTTCTGCCATAAGGGTGGTGTCATCTGCATATCTGAGGTTATTGAGATTTTTCCCAGCAATCTTGATTCCAGCTTGTGCTTCTTCCAGCCCAGCGTTTCTCATGATGTACTCTGCATAGAAGTTAAATAAGCAGGGTGACAATATACAGCCTTGACGTACTCCTTTTCCTATTGGGAACCAGTCTGTTGTTCCATGTCCAATTCTAACTCTTGCTTCCTGACCTGCATATAGATTTCTCAAGAAGCAGGTCAAGTGGTCTGGTATTCCCATCACTTTCAGAATTTTCCACAGTTTATGGTGATCCACAGAGTCAAAGGCTTTGGTGTAGTCAATAAAGTAGAAATAGATGTTTTTCTGGAACTCTCTTGCTTTTTGCTTTTTCCATGATGCAGCGGATGTTGACGGTTTGATCTGTGGTTCCTCTGCCTTTTATAAAACCAGCTTGAACACCAGGAAGTTCACGGTTCACGTATAGCTGAAGCCTGGCTCAGAGAGTTTTGAGCATTACTTTACTAGCATGTGAGATGAGTGCAATTGTGAGGCAGTTTGAGCATTCTTTGGCATTGCCTTTCTTTGGGATTGGAATGAAAACTGACCTTTTCCAGTCCTGTGGCCACTGCTGTGTTTTCCAAATTTGCTGGCATATTGAGTGCAGCACTTTCACATCATCATCTTCCAGGATTTGAAACAGCTCAACTGGAATTCCATCACCTCCACTAGCTTTGTTCATAGTGAACAAAGTGCTTTCTAAGGCCCACTTGACTTCACATTCCAGGATGTCTGGCTCTGCCGGCGTCCAGCTCCAGCAACCAGGGAATCTGCCTGAAGGGGTGAGCAGTGTTGGCAGGGGATGATGTAGCCTCTGACACAAAGTACAGGACTACATATTTATTTCAAGCTTCAGGTTTCCTTTTATACTTTGACAAAATCATTAGGTCAGAGGTTTGACATTTTTAGTTTCCCCCACCCAGATTTATTGTCTACAGAAATCATTGTTGCCCTACAAACAGAATTCCTACTTCAGTGATTCTCTCAGAATCAGGTTTATTATCTATTATCTACTTCCTCTTATGTGTCCTTGTGATTAAATTGTAACTCATGCTTATGCCTGGGCTGCATACCACATTTGTCAGTTTATTTCTTATCTTTGTAAATCCTGCTTGCCCCTGGCATCCTGCTCACTATCTCCTAAAAAGGCTTCTAGATATTCTTAATTATTCCTAAACTCAGCAAACTTCTTTTGCCATAAGCATTCCCCTCACAAACAGGTCTCAGATAACAATCCTTCCCATGGCCTCAAGCTGCAGCCTGCATGCTCATCCTGGAACATTCTTTGTAAAGATCCTTGAACAAATGTCAGTGGTTAAGTTTATGGATTATTTTCTGGGCACAACTGCAGAAAGCTTTTTGGTTTCTCGTGCTCCTCTCAAGAACAATAAGCACCTTAACATTCTTTCCAGCCAACTCAACCAAAGAAAGGAAGAAACAAGTCAGAATCACAAGAGCCAACCCCTTCATCCCTGGACCGTGCCTGCAGGATGAGGAGAGGGAATTGCGGCCGTGCCTCCATTTTGTTAGTAATGCCTAACATGGCTCCCGACATGTCTCTAGGTGAGTGATCACACCATCGTGATTATCTTGGTCATTAAGCTCTTTTTTGTACAGTTGTTCTGTGTATTCTTGCCACCTCTTCTTAATATCTTCTGCTTCTGTAAGGTCCATACCATTTCTGTCCTTTATCGAACTCATCCTTGCATGAAATGTGCTCTTGGTATCTCTAATTTTCTTGAAGAGATCTCTAGTCTTTCCCATTCTGTTGTTTTCCTCTATTTCTTTGCATTGATCGCTGAAGAAGGCTTTCTTATCTCTCCTTGCCATTATTTGGAACTCTGCATTCAGATGCTTATATCTTTCCTTTTCTCCTTTGCTTTTTGCTTTTCTTCTTTTCACAGCTATTTGTAAGGCCCCCTCAGACAGCCATTTTGCTTTTTTGCATTTCTTTTCCATGGGGATGGTCTTGATCCCTGTCTCCTGTACAATGCCACGAACCTTTGTTCATAGTTCATCAGGCACTCTATCTATCAGATCTAGTCCCTTAAATCTATTTCTCACTTCCACTGTATAATCATAAGGGATTTGATCTAGGTCATACCTTAATAGTCTAGTGGTTTTCCCTACTTTCTTTAAGTCTGAATTTGACAATAAGGAGTTCATAATCTGAGCCAAAGTCAGCTCCCAGTCTTGTTTTGGCTGACTGTACAGAGCTTCTCCATCTTTGGCTGCAAAGAATATAATCAATCTGATTTTGGTGTTGACCATCTGGTGATGTCCATGTGTATATATCATTGGGTATATATTGGTTTATTATCTGTGCACTTTAACTTATTTTAGGCATTTGTACTAAGACTCTGCAGCGTATTGTTTTTCACCTTAACTTTTGTCTGATGGAAAATATGTACCATTGGGATTCTTTTGTCATGCAGTTGTCTTTTTTTTTTTTATTCTTCCTTCTAAACTCATATTGCCTAAAATTTAAATCCAGTCTGAGAATCTGCCTTATTAGTTAACTTTACTCATTTATGTTTACTCTAGTTATGTTATATTTAGACTTGTTTCTTTCAAACAAATTATCCTCTCCTATATACTCTTTTTTTTTCTTCTCTGCTTGCCTTCAAAGTTAAAGATCAAAGTTTTTTTCTGTGTGTTTCAAATTTATATGTGTATATAATATAAAATCCACTGAGATTATCTGATTATCCACTGAGAAAAATAATTTTCTCCTGATTAAATCTCCACAGTCCTCGTTTATGCTGTAATATTCTACAAACCATCTGGCAATACAATTAGATGTTAACAGTGGTTTTAACATTTTTGTTGTAACTTAAGTCATTCAGTATTTACATAATAATTTTCATATTATCCTATAATTTGTCTTTGTCTAATATTCTGACATAGACTTCATACAAAATTGTTTTTAAATAAAATTTTGTTACCTATTTAGATGTACTCTTTAGATATATAAGCAGTTTTAAAATATAACTTTTTAGAATAAAATATTAAAAGGAAGAAGTCACATTATGTATAACCACAGTGCATTATCCTATACTGATGAAATAATTGGCCCATTCTGCAGTAGTTAAGTATCAGGTTTATATTCAAGATTTTAATAGTTTTTTCATCTGGAAATGATTGTCCAAATTATTGTGATATGAATAAATGGGTATAGAACTTTTAGATGTTAAGTTACAAACAGCAACAGTTTCTTTACTTTCTTTTTCAAAATGTGCAAATAGGAATATTCAGTTTTAGCTAAATGAGAAGTCTTATCCCACAACTTTCAAGTGCTGTTTTCTTAAAAGTCCCATACCATGCAACCACTTACTCACTATTTTGATGTAAACAAATGTTTTGTCTTATTTTCTTTTTACATTCAGTTTGTAGAGATGAGCAAAATGTTAACTGCATCTGCTACTCCATTTATTCACAGTTGAATTTTAAAATTCATAAAATTATTTTTCTCAATTGCTGATTCATATCAATTTATGTTTTTTAGTAGTGTAGTGAAAATGTTACTTATACATTTTTACTACATTCAAGCTATATTTTTATCATTATGAATAGATAGGGGGAAACATACAAATTTAGAGTCAAATTTGTCATTAATAGTGTTTTTAAATGAAGAAAAATTAGTATACAAGTATTTTATTATGTGTTTTAACTCCTACTCACAAGTCCTAGAGGTAAATTAATTTTGGCATAAAGGAAATATGTCAACCTCCTGGTAAATTTGAGAATTATTCTAAAGTAGTTGGTCATTGCTTAAATTCAAATTTATACTTCTTTTAGTTTTTGTTCTTTATTCTTTTGTTGTTGTTGTTGTTCACTGAAGGGATGCAAAGCACGAAATGAATTGTTTTCAGATTCAATTTACTTCTAATTTTTTTTTTCTAATTTTAAAACTATTGAATCAATATTTTTCTTTGAATTCTTCTTGATTGCTCTGACAATTTTTTGCTCATGTACACTTTTTTTTTTCATGCTTTGGATCAGGAATATTTAGACTGAATGTTAGAATCCCATAGAACTGTATATATTCTACATACTATATATATGTGTGTATATATAATATATACACATATATTTATTCATTTTTACAGAGAATTGAAAGTGTAAAAGTGTTATTTGCTCAATTATTCCTGCCTCTCTAAGACCCCATGGGCTGTAGCCTGCCAGGTTTCTCTGTCCATGGAATTCTCCAAGCAAGAATACTGGAGTGGGCTGTTCCCTTCTCCAGGGGATCTTCCCAAACCAGGGATCGAACCCTGGTCTCCTACATTGCAGACAGATTCTTTACCAACTGAGTCACCAGGGAAGACTATTTCAGAGAACTGGTGGCTAATTTCTTTGATGTATAATATTATGTTATAGGCTTCCTTGGTGGCGCAGCAGTAGAGAATCTGCCTGCCAGTGCAGGAGACACAGGTTCAATCCTCTGGTTGGGAAGACCCCTTAGAGAAGTCAGGGGCAACCCACTCCAGTATTCTTTCCTGGGAGATCCCATGGACAGAGGAGCCTCAGGTTACAGTCCCAGAGGTCTCAAAGAGTCAGACACAACTTAGCAACACTGGAGTGGGTATCCCTTCCCTTCTCCAGGGGATCTTCCCAACCCAGGAATCGAACCAGGGTCCCCTGCATTGCAGGTGGATTCTTTACCAACTGAGCTATCAGGGAAGCCCAAAAGCAACAACATAGTAATTATCCACCATTTTTAAAGATTATTCACTATTTGTAGTTATAAAATATTGGCTATGTTCTCTGTATTGTGTAATATGTGGTTGTAGTTTACTCTGTACATACTAGTTTGAACCTTTTAATCTCATGCTCCTCTATTGCTCCTTCCTTCTTCCTTATGTTCTGCCAAAAGGGTTCATTTAACATTGACTAGTTTACATTTTGGAGAAGGCAATGGCACCCCACACCAGTACTCTTGCCTGGCAAATCCCATGGACGGAGAAGCCTGGTGGGCTGCAGTCCATGGGGTTGCGAAGAATCAGACACAACTGAGCGACTTCGCTTTCACTTTTCACTTTCATGCATTGGAGAAGGAAATGGCAACCCACTCCAGTGTTCTTGCCTGGAGTATCCCAGGGACGGGGGAGCCTGGTGGGCTGCCGTCTATGGGGTCGCACAGAGTCGGACACGATTCAATAGTTTCAATTGGTTTATTCACTTGACTCTAAAGCTGTGTGTTTTCTTACTCATTTGTTTCCTTCTCTATGCCTTTATTTCTTTGTTGTGACTTTTCACTTGTTCATCACTGGCCGTTTCTTGATTTAGCAGCTCACAACATTCATAAAAAAAAAAAAGTTGTTCACAGAACATCTAATGTTGGAGAGATTCATTATGCTGACATTTTATAGTCTTTCCAATTATACTTTCTTCACTGGTTGTCCTCAAGTATCCTATTTATCTTTGTAAGTACTTTTCTTAACTTTACAGAAGCTTTTCATCAGGAACCCATTTTTAGGCTTTATTAAAATCAGGCATGTACAATACTTACCATTTTAAAATTGTGCAGTAATAATTCTTTTCTCTCTTACTGCTTATACCATTTAGGAAAACTGAGAAAGGGAAATGGCTTTGCTTAATATCTCATTGCAAATAAGTTTCAGTACTTTAGTTTGAAAATATCTATCTTAGGCTAAGTATTTCTTTAATGAGTTAAAAATTTTAAATACCACATATATATTCTCTGCTTTCATTGCTTTTTTCCTCCCTTATGTGACTATTTCTGTAAGGACGGGAGTTATATTTATGTTACATGTTAGACTAAGCCAATGCTTGTTAGGATTACCAGAGGGGTTTGATAAAGAATTCTTTCTTTCCTTTTGAGTAAATAGAACAAAGGAGTCAGAAATTAAGTGCATGATTTTATGTTAATAACTGGTAATTGCTGAGTTGGTATTCAAGAATTATATAATTGGGCAAGTTCATTTCATAACACACAGCTTCAGAATTGAGCACCCTTTGCACCCAGTGAAAACTTTTGATGAAAGAGAAATGGCAAAATGCTTTCACTTAAATCAAAATCATCTTGAATGCCTTTTCCCCATAACAAAAGGAATGGGGAAGTGGCTTATGTATGCTTGGGTGTACTTCAATATGTCAGTTATAAAACACTCCACTTACCTATGTTAGGGGTAAGTAAATTGTCTAAGAGAGGACAGGCATGTGTTTTGGAAATAACATTCTTCATTATGGAAACCAGTAGTGGAGAAAATATGTTTCTCAATAACTATTCCCATTCTTGTAAACCACTAGGCTTCAGCAATAAGACTATAGTTTAATAGATATGTGGTTAACATGCTTAGTGGGTAGAGGTGGCCTGTAGGAGGGGAAACCTGGATCATATTTGTGAGAACATTTCTGTTACACTTCTGTGTACCTTCCTGGGACAATGTGAGACAACCTGGATATTTGCCCCTAAATGTTTCTAAAACATAAGAACAGTACACTGACCACATGAACTCCAAAACCATCATGTTTACAAGGCTGAAAATTTACTTGCTCTTCTACTTTCTTCCCAAATCATGCCCAGCTACATTTACCATGAAAGCTCAACAAAGCTTCTGCAATAATGAAAACATTATGGTGGTCTGAAAACCAGATGGTGGCTAAAGTTATTCCAGTGATTAAGAAAAAAAAAAAAAATCAGTAAATAGAAATGCTTCATTTGAATGTATATCCAGCCCTAATGTCTCATAGTACAGTGAAATTGAATTTTAAGTGTTAAATCTTCTTTCAGGTAAAATCACAAAACAAAGGAAGAATTACAAAATTAGTTTCTCTTGCATCCATGTGTTACCATCCTAAGGACATGGAAATCCAGAATTCATCTTCCGTATCTTTGCTCCATATCAGGTCTTAGAGACCTACATATGTAGAATTTTATCTTTTCAGTGTTGTTACACCAGGCTAACTCCCACAGAAATATGAGTATTTCCTTAAGGACTTCAGAAAGTGTTTAATTTCCATGTTAGTCTCTGAATGTACTTAACTTTCAAAGTACTCAAGGAATTAGTAGGTCACTCAAGCATTACTACCCTGGCCTTATAATTTCCACAACTAGCAAGCCACAGAAAATAGCAAGGAGAGATAGCTAAAGCTAAGTCACTTCAGTCGTGTCCGACTCTGTGTGACCCCTTAGACGGCAGCCACCAGGCTCCCCCGTCCCTGGGATTCTCCAGGCAAGAACGCTGGAGTGGGTTGCCATTTCCTTCTCCAATGCATGAAAGTGAAAAGTGAAAGTGAAGTCGCTCAGTCGTGTCCAACTCCTAGCGACCCCATGGACTTCAGCCTTCCAGGCTCCTCCACCCATGGGATTTTCTAGGCAAAGTACTGGAGTGGGGTGCCAGAGATAAGAAGGCCTTAAATGAACAGTGTGAAGAAATAAAGGAAAACAATAGAATGGAAAAGTTTAGGGATTCCTTCAAGAAAATTAGAGATATCAGAGGAATATTTCTTGCCATAATTGGCACAATATAGGACAGAAACGGTAAGACCTAACAGAAGCAGAAGAGAGTAAAAAGAAGTGTCAAGAGTATACAGAAGAACTGTACAAAAAAGGTGTTAATGACTCAGAAAACCATGATGGTGTAATCACTCACCTAGAGACAGACATCCTGGAGTGTGAAGTCAAGTGCGTGTTAGGAAGCAATACTACAAACAAAGCTAGTGGTGGTGATGGAATTCTAGCTATTTCAAATCTTAAAAGATGATGCTGTTAAAGTGCTGCACTCAACATGCCAACAAATTAGGAAAACTCAGCAATAGCCACAGGACTAGAAAAGGTCCATTTTTATTCCAATCCCAAAGAAGGGCAATGCAAAGAGTGTTCAAACTGTTGTACAATTGTCCTTATTTCACAAGCTAGCAAGGTTATATTCAAAATCCTATAAGTTGGCTTCAATAGTGTATGAACTGAGAACTTTCAGATGTACAAGCTGGGTTTCAAAGAGGCAGAGGAACCAGAGATCAAATTGGTAACATGGAGAAAGCAAAGCAATTCCAGAAAATCATCTACTTCTTCTTAGCTGACTATGCTAAAGCCTTTCACTCTGTGGATCACAACAAACTGTGGAAAACTCTTGAAGAGACAGGAATACCAGAACACCTTACCTGTCTCCTTAGAAACCTGTAAATGGGTCAAAAAGCAACAGTTAGAACCACACGTGGAACAACTCACTGGTTCTAAATTGGAAAAGGAGTACAATAAGGCTGTGTATCGTCACCCTGCATATTTAACTTATATGCAGAGTATATCATGCAAAATGCTGGACTGGATGAATCACAAGCTAGAATCAACATTACCAGGAGAAATCTCAAGAACCTCAGATACACAGATAATACCACTCTAATGCATAAAGTGAGGAGGAACTAAAAAGCCTCTAATAAGAGTGAATGAGGAGAGTGAAAAAGTTGGCTTAACACTCAACATTCAAAAAACCAAGATCATGGCATCCAGCCCCATAACTTAATGGTAAATAGAATAATAAAAAGGGAAACAGTGACAGATTTTATTTTCTTGGGCTCCAAAATCAGTGTGTATGGTGACTGCAGTCATAAAATTAAAAGATGCTTTGTCCTTGGAAGGAAAGCTATAGCAAACCTGGACAGCATATTAAAAAGCAGAGACATCACTTTGCCAACAAAGGTCCAGATAGTCAAAGCTATATTTTTTTCCAGTAGTCATCACAGATGTGATTGTTGGACAGTAAAACAGGCTGAGTGCCAAAAAATTGATTCTTTTGAACTGTGGCGCTGGAGAAGACTCTTGAGAGTCCCTTGAACTGCAAGGAGATCAAACTAGTCAATCCTAAAGGAAATCAACCCTGCATATTCATTGGAAGGACTGATGCTGAAGCTGAAGCTCCAATACCTTGACTATCTGATGTGAAGTGCTGACTCATTGGAAAAGACCCTGATGCTGGGAAAGATTGAAGACAGGAGGGGAAGTGGGCGGGGGGTAGAAGATGAGATGGTTAGATAGCATCACTGACTCAGTGGACATGAGTTTGAGCAAACTCTTGGAAAAAGTGAAGAACAGGAAGGTTTTGCATGCTGCAGTCCATGGGGTTGCAAAAAGTAGGACATGACTTAGCAACTCAATGACAACAGCAACAAAGCAAGCCTCAAAGTACCCAGTACCAATTATCACAGTTACAATTATGTTGCCAGGAGATAGCACATAATATTGCCTAAGGCTTTAAAATAAAGCCTGAACATGAGGGGATGATAAAACAATAAGAAAATATTGGTTTCTGCTTCACCAAATTAATAGTCAGTGTAAGCATACTGTCCTGAATTAAACCTCTGTGGCTTTTAAATTTAGTTGAGAGGAATTCCCAGCTCAAAAGTTATGTTCATATGATACATATACACTAGCTATGGGAATATTTCCACCTATGCTTAACTGTATAATTCTCATTTCTGTTTGAACCCCATTTCTAATATGATAGTACTAGATTAACAGTACCAAATTCTATGAAGAGACATAGCTTGCTCTTATTTTTTAGACCATGTTGCTTAGTCTTGTGTGGCAGTGGATTTCCTTAGGAATAAGAAACCTGCCTGAGAAAGGTTTCTCTGACATTTATACTGAAGCATTCAGGAGTCACCTTCAGACCATGCACTGAGAGATGGCATTTCAGGGTGGGCAGAAGCAACCATAAAATTCAGGTTAGTGCCTTCATGTTCCTGCATGGAGATTCCCTGAACAGAGGACACGACTCAGCTAGCCTTGCAATAACACCTTACATCTGAAACCTCACCAGCACATACGATCACATCAGAATTTAGCTGACTTGTAGCTGGAAAAGAATTAACGTTGTTCAGCCCCCAGACCCATTCCCAATGAACAAAAGGCCCTCTGCCCTTGAGAATCCAGTGTCTGCCTCCCATATACATGCTTGAGAGAAGTCCTTTCTTGCTAAGCTGCAGGAATCTATATTTTGAGGCTGGCCACACTTACTAAAACACTCTCCAGACCTGCGACTTTGCTTGTCCACATCTACTATGTACCAGAGGGGTAAAGCCAACAATATGGACCCTGGGATCAAATTCCTGCCTTAAAATATCCTGGAAACAACAGTCTTGCTGGTGTACTATCTTCTGTTGAGGTCATATATTTCTTGTGATTGCACTCACGTGCTCCATTGTGGTTCTTGCTGAAGTTCAGTCTGCAGGGGTTTCAGCTTAGGTACATAACCTATGGAGAGAGCCCTTTGCTGTAGAGTGAGCTTCATCTGCCATAGTCCTTTAAAGTCAAAATTGCTTGTGGCTGACTTAAATTTTCATACACAGTTCGCAGACACCAAAAGCTAAACTAGAATTCATCAAATTGTACACTCCAATAGGTAACTTTTATTGTATGTAAATATAAACTTAATTATAAAAAAATGATGTAGCAAAATAGACAAGAAACAATCCATACAGACAGAAAAATGTCACTGGTTGACTGGGACTGGGAGTCAGGAGAAGAATTGACTACAAAAGGACATGAGGGAACTATTCAGGGTGATGGAAGTGCTATACATCTTGATAACAATGGCATCTACAAGACTGTACGCACATTTTAAAGACCTCATAGAACTCTAAACTTTAAAAAAATGACATGGCATGTTAAGTTATTCCAATAAACCTATTTTTTTTTAAACCTTGCAGTTGGTAGATATTTGTAATTGTTCAGTTGTTTGTTTTTATTTAAACAATCTTAGGCTTACTAGATGTTTTTATTCCTGCTCACTTTTAGACTCCCTGCCCACTTGTGGTGACTTTCAGCATCCCAGTGCTCTACCCTGTGACTGCTATTACTGTGCATGAGTCTGAAAGCTGTACCCTGTTTGTATGAATGTGATGAGTCACATCTAAATCAACTGTCTCAAACATAAAATTAAGCATTTGGTCTCCCTCTACTTTTCCCCGCATGGTGTTTCTGGTCTAGAGAAGCACAGTTGGTAAGAATCCCAACTTAAGTGTTTCTTAACACATTCATATAGCTTTTCCTGTGCTTATCTATCTATGTTACTTCGTGCAGTTTACCCTTCTGTACATATGTTCCCGCAATTTGATCCTTTGGCCAGAATACTGTAGCAGTCAGGGTTCAATCAGTGAAGTAACTACTAGGAGATACACACACACACATATTTGAACTGGTTATAGAGCTTGACTTTCAAAAACATAGGCATTATTTAATCAGGTTAAGCCCTCTCTTTCAGGCTATTTGTTGTCTTTGCTTCTGAGGCTGGAAATTACCATGAAATTACCTGGATGTATGTCCATCCAGATGGATAGACAAGTTCCCCATAGACTGACTAAACTTTAGGTAGGTTTCTTCCATATTTTAGGCCCCTGACTTCTCTTTCCTTTTTTCTTTCTGTCTCTTTTTTTATTCTTTTTTTCTCTTTTCTTTCCTTTCTTCTTTGCTTTTAACTTTCTTTTTTTTTTTCCTGTTTTGTTTTATAACATTTACCTTAGAAAATTTGTAATCCTAAATCCTTTATCTGTCCTTTGACAAATACACCTTCTTAAAACCTTTAAAAACTTCTAAAGCTTCTAATAACTATGCTAGATTTCTAATCCAGTAATCTCTTTCTCAGAGATCCGGGAACCCTGTCCTTGATATGTAATTATCAGGAAATATAGGGCCCTATTTCCTAGTTTCTGAGGAATGAGAGGACTTCACTTCAGCCAGCCACTTTGCTCCATGTTCCAAAACTAACTCCTGTTGTGAAAATAGGAAAGTCTAATTTTCCTTCGGGTAAAGCCAGTTAGAAAACACAGATAGCCTACCATCTTCTCTTCTCCCCAGCTATTGCCTTGCATAAAGTTCTACTTGCCTATTAATTTTATTCAGTATAATGTTGGCTGTGACATAGTCAGTATGATTGGCTGTCAGGAGAGGAAAATGGATGTAAAGTGGGGGCAGCAAGATAAAGCTGGATTCATGAGTTTGACCCCCACACAGTAAGGCTTATCCTCTACCCTAATGGTGTGGATACCCTGTGGAAACAGGATTCTTTATCTGGAAGTAAAAAATACACATCTTCTTGAGGTGGAGAAGCTGAAGGGAGGTTTAAGGGAAATTGGAAACGATGCAGGACAGCTGGCGAAAGTGAAGTCTCTCAGTCATGTCAAACTCTTTGTGACACCATGGACTGTAGCCTTTCAGGCTCCTCCGTCTATGGGATTTTCCAGGCAAGAGTGCTGGAGTGGATTGCCATTTCCTTCTCCAGGGGATCTTCCCGACCCAGGAATCGAACCCAGGTCTCCCGCATTGCAGGAAGACGTTTTACCATCTGAGCCACCAGGGAAGCCCCAGGATGTACCCCAGGACAGCTGGTACATCATACCAATTACATGAGCAAACACATCACCAGCAACTCATGTTAACTAAGATATGGAAACAACATAGATGACCATTGACAAGTGAATGGATAAAGAAGTTGTGGTACATATGTACAATAGAATATTACTCAGCCATAAAAATGAATGACTGTGAGTCATTTGAATTGAGGTGGATGAACCTAGAGCCTGTTATATGGAATGAAGTAAGACAGAAAGAGAAAAACAAGTATCATATACTAACATATATATATATGGGATTTAGAAAAATGGTACTGATGAACATATTTGAAGGGCAGGAATAGAGATGCAGATGTAGAGGACAGTCTTCTGGACACAAAGGGAAAAGGAGAGGGTGGGATGAATCGAGAGAATAGCACTGGCATATATACCCTATCATATGTAAATTAGATAACTGGTGGGAAACAGTTATATAACACAGGGAGCCCAGTCTGTCACTCTGTGATGACCTAGAGGGGTTAGACGGTGAGGGTGGGTAAGAGGGAGGCTCAAGTTGGAGCGGATACATATATATACATTATGGTCGATTCACATGTTGTATGGCAGAAGCCAATATAACATTGCAAAGCAATTACCCTCCAATTTGAAAAAGAAAAGGCTGCTGCTTCACTTCCACCCTCCAAATCTCACTTAAGAAATTCTATCATGCATCGAACCTGGACTGACGACCCAGAGGGAGGGTAGGGGAGGGAGGAGGGAGGAGGGATCAGGATGGGGAACGCGGGTATACCTGTGGCGGATTCATTTCGATATTTGGCAAAACTAATACAATATTGTAAAATTTAAAAATAAAATTACTTTCTAGTTGAAAAAAAAAAAAGAACTGGTAAAGATTAAGGAAAATATCTGGAAATTATATATATTAAAAAAAGAAATTCTATCATGGCCTTGGACAGCATGAAAGATGCCGGAGAAGGAACTCTGGGAAATATGGATCCGCAGCTGAAACTCCAGTACTTTGGCCACCTCGTGCGAAGAGTTGACTCATTGGAAAAGACCCTGATGCTGGGAGAGATTGGGGGCAGGAGGAAAAGGGGACGACAGAGGGTGAGATGGCTGGATGGCATCACCGACTCGATGGACGTGAGTTTGAGTGAACTCTGGGAGATGGTGATGGACAGGGAGACCTGGTTGCTGCGATTCATGGGGTTGCAAAGAGTCGGACACGACTGAGCGACTGAACTGAACTGAGCTGACAACACTGCAACAACCATACTCTTTTGCTTTCTATCAGTAACAAAAATAGTTCCCCTGCAAGGCTCCTTCCCTCTAAGATACCTATCCTCAGTTCCCTCAGTGTCACTCGTTTTCATTATTATACAAGATGACTTACTAGAATAGAATCGATTATTCTCCTCTTTGTCCTCCTTTAATACTTTTTTCATATATTTAACTGATGGTTTATCAAAATGCATTAAAGATAATTTTATACACAAATCTATATGTGCAGGAAATCTGCCTACTTAAGGCGTAGAATTGTGCTTAGAAGTATGGAGAAACATAGCCAAGCTTTTTTGAATAATGTAAATGGAAAAATATAAATGAATTAACAACAAAATCATTACTAATCATTCCTTTAACTTATTTCTATTTAGACCAGTCTTCAATAATTGTCTCATATTTTCTTTTTAGAATAGGAATTCATCAAACTCCAAATTGACATGTTCTCCATATTCTCTGGCGGTATACCTCCCACCTCTTAAAAGTCTGCATATCAATTATAAATTTTTAACTTGCATTTCTTTTTGCTACATCAACTCTCCAGTCTGAAATGATTTTTTTTTCAAGTTTCTTTAAAATAAAATGAAATCTTTAGCATCACTCTCTGCTGCTGCTGCTAAGTCGCTTCAGTCGTGTCTGACTCTGTGTGACCCTAGAGACGGCAGCCCACCAGGCTACCCCGTCCCTGGGATTCTCCAGTCAAGAACACTGGAGTGGGTTGCCATTTCCTTCTCCAATGCATGGAAGTGAAAAGTGCAAGTGAAGTTGCTCAGTTGTGTCTGACTCCTAGCGACCCCATGGACTGCAGCCTACCAGGCTCCTCCATCCATGGGATTTGCCAGGCAAGAGTACTGGAGTGGAGTGCCATTGCCTTCTCCGAGTATTACTCTCTAGGCAGTAATTATTTGGTCTCTCTCCTTAATTTTACTATAACGTATTGCAAATGTGGATAAAATTTCTCACATCTTTCCCCATGATTTTTCACTCAAGTACAATTAGGTTTTCCTCTACCACTGATTGTAATGATTCTAAGTAATTTGTCTCACTTTTAGAGATATTTTTAATGTAAGCAACAGAAAACCTGGTTCAGAGTAACCACAATAAATATTGCTTATTTTTCCCACAAAAGGTATAGTTCATATGTAAACAGGGCAGTTGCCCAAAGAAGTCAAGGAGAACCAGGGTCCTTCTACATCAATGCACCTCCATCTTTAAGGTGTTTTGTCCTCAAATTTGAACTATGCTTGTGCACCATCAAAATGCTACTGCCATTTAAGAAATGTGAGACACACCAAGAGTCAAAGGAAACTATAGGCCAGTCTGTCTGAGTAACTTTCCTGAAAGTTTAATTCTGTAGCTTCTTTTTGTGTATGCTTTCATAATGTAATGTTAGACGACTGTCTTCTTGTTGGGTAGTTTCTTTTGTAAATTTACTATTAAGAAGTCGTCTTTAAAAAAACAAATGATATTTTCACTGAAGCTATATTTTCTTTCACATAGATAATATTACATAATTTTCTTAGGCCTAACATTTGACTATGGTATTTTTCATCCCTTTACTGTCAATTATTTATTTGAGCTTTTTTAAAATAAGCAATCTATGTTTGGGATTTGTAAAATTAAATTTGATATTTCACTATCTTTAATGAATTCATTTTATTTATCTTGATTACCTATGTAATTGTAGTCCAAACGAAATTCTTGTATTTGATTTTGTTTTACTTCTTGTTTTCTATGCCTGCTTTCTTTAGGACTGATATATTTTGCTACTTTGAAATTGAAAGATACAATTTGTAGTGCTGTGCTGTGCTGTGCTTAGTCGCTCAGTCATGTCTGATTATTTGTGACCCCATGGACTGTAGCCTACCAGGCTGCTCCATCCAATGGGATTCTCCAGGCAAAAATACTGGAGTGGGTTGCCCTGTCCTTCTCCAGGGGATCTTCCCAACCCAGGGATGAACCCAGGTCTCCCTCATTGCAGGTGGATTCTTTACTGTTTGAGCCACCAAGGAAGCCCATAATTTGTAGTAACTAGTTTTAATTTTAATAAATTAAATTAAAAAAATCTAAGGTTAATCTGTATATGTATTTTTCTCTTAAACCCATAAAGAATGGTAACTGGGAAACTCAGTATTTCATTATTATTTCTTATAAATCTGATCAGTTCAGATCAGTCACTCAGTCGTGTCTGACTGTTTGCAACCCCATGGACTGCAGCACGCCAGGCCTCCCTGTCCATCATCAACTCCCAGAGCTTGTTCAAACTCATGCCCATGGAGTCGGTGATGCCATCCAACCATCTCATCCTCTGTTGTCCCCTTCTCCTCCTGCCTTCAATCTTTTTCAGCATCAGGGTCTTTACCAATTAATCTGTTCTTCACATCAGGTGGGCCAAAGTATTGGAGTTTCAGCCTCAGCATCAGTCCTTTCAATGAATATTCAGGACTGATTTCCTTTAGGACTGACTGGTTTGATCTCCTTGCAGTCCAAGGGACTCTCAATTCTGATTGTACTTCTTGCGTTTATACTCAAGGGTTAATTAAAAGGTAGACATTTTTTCCTACATTTTAAGCTAACCATTATTTTTCCTTCCATATACTCTTCTTCTATATTCACTTCTCTTTTAGCTGAAATATTGAATACATCTTTGACTCATTCTTTCAGAGAGGGTATGTGAGTCATAAAGCTCTTAGTATTTGAGTATACTGAAACATGTTTATTTTATGATTTTCTCTTGATAGCTTGGTGACTTCTGAGATTTCAGGCAAATAATATTTAATCTCCATGAGGATATTATTCTATAACATATTGGTATTATTTGCTTTTGATGATATCTCTGCTGTCATTATATAATCCATACATTTAAAAATTATCTATTGTGTGTAACTGGCAGACTTAAAGATTTCTTACATCTCTGATATCCTGTAGTTTGACTAAATTTTCCAAGTGTACAGTGTGGTGAGGTTGTACTGTCAACATACCAAGGTGAAACTATGCTTTCCAGAGCTCAGCTCCCTGTTTTGTACTGGGTTAGGACTAGTTACAAGATAAATTTTAATGAATTTGAAAAGACAGGGAAGAGACAGCCATTTTTGTTACATGAAAGTCAGGGTAGAGGTCTAAGCTCTGTGTAGTTCAGGATCTGCCAGCTCACCTTTCTGGCTTGGGCAGCACCCAAGTCCTCAGGGCTTTGCCTTCTATATGGTTTCTTTGCAGACTTGGGTCAAATGTATATGAATGTGCATTTCCATGGAAAAGGGTGGTAGATTGTCCTGCACTCTAAATATTTAGATCACCTAAATAATTATGGTTGGGGGTGGTATAAATCAGAAATGAAGTCCAGTTTATCTTCACAGGTTATAGTTTATCTGTTTTTTTTTTTTTTCCTTGTTCTTTCACAATTGAGATACAGATGCTTTGTTTACCCTGTCTTGTATGGCCCAATGCATTAATCCCATACACAAAAGTAGAGACTGCACAGATTTCTTAACCAGTTTCCATAAGTTGTATATTCTAGTAACTACAATAAGCCTCTTAATCTGTATCACTGTGGTCTTCTTGTTTGAATGAACCATGAACAATTTATTTCTAATATATTTATTCATTCATCCATTCATGCTACTTGACATTTGATGTCCTTTTCAATCATTATGTGTCAGGTATTCAGCCCTAGAATATTTTTCAGTCATTATTTTATGAAATATTGTCCCTCAAATATTCATCTATTCATAAATTGTTCTCAAATTTCTGTGGTACAAACTTGCCATTTTTTCTCCATGCCTATTAATACATTTTCATATTTTTTCAATTTTTTGGAGGCACTATAATGCAGTTTCTTGAGATCATCTTTCAATAAATTAACTTATCTGTCTACTATTCTCAAATTAGATTTTATCCTATATTTTAAGTTTATTTTTCTCTGTCTTTATTTATCATTTCAGATTCCTTACTTGAGTTCCTCTTTTCAAAAAATCTATTCCTATTTCATTTCTTCTTTTTGGGTCATAATCCTTAGTTTTTTAAATATTTATAGTTTATCTTTTATGACCTTGAAGATCTCCAAAAGATGTATTTGAAAATCATTTAAATTGCTATAAATTTTTTTGCTTCATTAAGAATGAGTCTTTTATTTTGTCAGTGCTTCCTTTTGTCACACATTGTTTTGAATTGTGTTGAAAGTTTTCATTCTCTTTTATCTCTACTGGAAGATTAGTTTCTTTACACATATTTTCTCTGTCTTTGCATTCAGCCTGACTGTACACTGGTTTCTTCTATCCACAACCACCATGTCAGAAAATGGCCTTATACTGGCGGTGCTATCATCTTGTGTGTGTTCAGTCACTCAGTCATGTCCAAATCTTTGCAACCCACTTGGCTCCTCTGTTCATGAAATCTTCCAGGCAGGAATATGGAAGTGGGCTGCCATTCCAGAGGATCTTCCCATCCCAGGGATCAAACCTGTGTATCCATGAGTCTCCTGCATTGGCAAGCAGATTCTTTACTACTGCACAACTTGGGGAACCCCACTGTCTTCTAGGAGCCCCTGGTGGCTCAGACAATAAAGAGTCTGCCTGCATTGTGGGAGACCTGGGTTCAATCCCTGTGCCAGGAAGATCCTCTGGAGAAGTAAATGGCAACCCACTCCAGTATTCTTGCCTGGAGAATCTCATGGACATGGGGTCACAAAGAGTCGGACACAACTGAGCAACTTCACTTTCACTATCCCCTCAAAATTGTCAAGATATTTCATGGTTAAACCTTACACCCTGAAGACGATGGCAGCTTGTCCCAGTTCTTTGCAATGAGTTGCTGTCTATTTCTCCTCATCTACCTAGTTACAAACCTTTATCAAATCCACAGTGTAGGCAGTAGTCAGAGGCTATTTCTTAAGCTACAGTCTACGATCTGGGCTGCATAGTGCTATTCCTTGATTTCAAACCATGAGCTCAGTTCCAGTCTGTTGACTCATGTACAGTAGTCTCTCTATTAGCATGTAGGAGTTAAAATATCTGACTGCCTTTATATAGGCGGCCTTTCTTAAGGTTCTGTTTTATTATTGATCCATAGGTATATTGAGGGCTTCCCTGGTGGCTCAGTTGGTAAATAATTGACAGGCACTGCAGGAAACCGCCAGCAATTCAGGGGACCCAGGTTTGATTCCTGGGTTGTGAAGATCCTCTGGAGAAGGAAATGGCAACCCACTCCAGTATTCTTGCCTATAGGCAGACTTTCTTAAGGTTCTGTTTTGTTATTGACCCATTGGTATATTGAGCTTTAGAGAATTCTATTTATATATCTCTGTTAATATTTCACTTATTACTTGTGCACTTTTGGTGCAGAGTAAAAGGAGATTATATCATGAAGGGAAAATGCCATTATGAGTAGATTAAAAGTGCCACACATACTACCTATCAGTGTTGAAAACTTTTTCTGTAAAAGGCCAGATGTTAATCAGTTTAGGCTTTGCAGGTCACACAGAGCCTCTGTCATATATTCTATTTCCATTAAAAAAATTTAAAATGTAAAAATTTTCATTACCTTACAGATATAGAGTATATACAAACTAAAGAAGATAATATTATGCTATTTTATGCATAAATTTAGGACTCTTAGGACTGAGAAGGAGTGCCAACAGAGTAAATAAGTACATATAGTATAAATTTTAACTAGAAAGGCCAGAGTTATGCTAATCCTAGTTTTTTTTCTCATTGATATACCTTCATTTACTTTTTTCTTAATAATAATGTATACATAAGCCAATTGTTTTTATTTTTTCAGAAAATAGTAGAGACAAAGTAGGAATCAGCCAAAATAATGGGCAACCGTTAGTGTATATGGAGTGAATATGAAAGTTGAATAAGGAAGCTATTATAAATCAAATAAATGACCTAGGGTTGAGCAAATTCATTCTGAAAAGAAGTAAGGAGAATCTTCTAAAGATGGTAAGCATTCATCAGTTATGCCAAAGTACTTCTAAAGGAAAAGGAGCCTTGTTTAGGGTCTCTGTATGAATAAGGAAACTTTGTATAAGTATTTAAGGCTAAGAATTCATTTGCTGTGTCTCTCAAGGAATAGCAGCAAAATCAACATCATCAGCAACTCTCTGAGTAGAAAAGTGTTGCTGGAAAAAGACATTAAGCTATATGATATGTAATTTGCAAACTACAAAGACACAGATAAAAGCCTGCTTTTGCTGACTTGTTATCTCTTAGGGCATGCAATTTTCAAGAGACTGGAACAGAGAGGTGACAGGAATTTATTTTAGTCAAAGTATTGAACTTCCATTAAAGCAAAAAAAAAAATTATTGTAATGAACATATGTTCTGTACCTCCTAGAGAACTATTAAATAAGAAAATTAAAAAAGTGTATTAGAAAAGTTGGAAAATATTATATAAATACTTAATTTATAAAAGCAGACACATATTCTATAAGTATTAAAAATATTTAGCTATATCATTTTAAATTTCCAAATATGTCATATGAATCTTTATTAAGTTTATAATAATTATTAGTAATTAATATTGATTATCATCAGTGAACTGAACACTCTGAAAGCTTTTATCAGAAGTTTAAATCAGTGAATCTTTTTCAGACAGAAATTTTGGAAAATGCATCAAGAATCTTAAAAATATAATTTTTTATATCTAGGAATCTGTTATTTGGATGTAGCTAGCAATACAAAATGTAGACAATAATTTGAATTAAGAATAGCCATTGTAAACTTACGTATGATAGCCCACAGTGAATAAAAGCAAATAAAATTTCATTAATCTAAATGCTGTGACATTTAATAATCCTATATATTAAATAAACCTAATCTTGCAGAAATAAAATATTTAGCCACTATTTGAAGCCATAAGAGTAGTTACTTCCACCATATGAATGTTTCACATGTGATCTGACATCTGAAGAAATATTATTGGGTAGAGAAAGTTATGGGTTATTTCAGTGTTTGTCTATAAAATAGTGTATTTTTAGGTGTGTGTCACAAAACTTTACAGAATTAGTTTTTTTGGAATGAACAATCATGTTTTACTCCTTTCTTTTATATTTGTTAGTGCATGCTACTGAAAGTTACTGTATAGAGAGATTTTTATTTAAAAATGAAAAATAGAAGTATCTTAGAAAACACAAATAATGGATTTTAATGATAACTTACTTCCAAATTTGCCCTTTTGATCAGTCTAGTTATCATTTTTATTAATAGTGATTATTTTTAATTGTGTCAAGAAGGTATATTTTTATTGGCCAGAGTTATTTCCTCTATAACAATTTGTGGTTTTCCCTATATTTTATTTCACAAATATATTTCCAGCATCTGTAGGTACTCATGCTATTGCATGCATTAAAAAATAATTAAGTTCTGGGGTAATAGTCTTAACGCTTCACATAACTTTGGATAGATGACTATAATGAATACCCTTAAGTATAGATTTCTTTTTAATTTATGACATTACCAATGCTACTTTAACCTCTTGCTATTTACGGAACATTTATTGTAGCTCGCATTGTGAACACATACAAATGAAGTAAACCATTACTCATTCTTGATGAGGATATAATAAAAAGTGGACAGAAAACAGCTATCAATTGGTATATACATATAGAGCAAACAAATATTAAATAAGTGACAAGACAATTAACACTTCATAAAATATTTTAAAGAGGTGAATTATGGGTTTATTCAAATAGTTTTTCATGTATGCTTTCAGTAATATTGTTTTACTGATTATATTTAAGGAACATTTGAAGATAGAAGAGTAGAGGTGGCAGATTTTTCACCTAAAAATGTGAGATCTAGTAAGGAAATTAAATCTGGTAAACATGTAAGTGTAATACTTTTTGAAAGGCACGTTCAAATGCTAAGATGCAAGATGATTTGTGTTTGTGTGTATGTGATCAGGGTAAGTGGTTCAAAAAGTTATCTTTTGAATTGCTTCTTGAATGACATATAGAATTTAAGCTTGCAAGATTAAGAAAAGAATGTTTCAGATAATGGTGTAAATGTTTTTGTAGGACAGGAAGAAATGCAATATGGATAGAAAATGCTTGAAGGATTATATGTAAGAGAACTGGTGTGTGACTGCACAGGAGAAAGACTACAAGGCTGAACTGAATGAATTTGTTCACCAGAGAGTAGGGGTAGTTTAGTGTAAAGAAATGCCAGTCGTCAGTGCTGGGCAACAGGACTGTGCATCTGCCAAACAAATTTTAGTTTGGTAACTAGTTATAAATTCATTTACAGTTAAGAAAAAACAAATAAAAAATAATTAGACCTTCCTTTTCTACACAGATTATAGAAAAATGTAAGGGGTCATTGCTCTAATTCTGTTCACCACTACAAATCCAATGAGGTGGAAAATAATGTTGTTTTTAATATGTCAAAGAACCGCAGATGCAAAGAAACCTGAATTAAATTCTAGCAAATGACAAACTCTTTATAAGAGAAAGGAGACCACAGAGAGAGTAAGTTGACACTTTCTTGGTAGAACTACAGGAGAAGGAGGAGGAAGCTGCCATATTTGGTGCTAGTGTTGCCTGCCATAAAATGCAATGGTGCTATGAGGTCTGGCTATAGAAGGGCTGATGGAATAGATTACATTACCAAGAGGCCCCAGCAATAGAGTGACTTTCCCCCTTATCCACCTACTCTTTCCTATAGTCCTTCACTGAGTACATGGATAGTAGGTCAAAGAGTGGGGCACATCAGGAGACTTGAGAGTCATCTATCTGGGATAGGTTGGATTTTCAGCTGAAAAAAATAGAGAGCTGAGCATTCCAGACATTTAGTTTGCTGAGGTGGGGGGAACATCAGGAAATTTCTCTAAGGCATCCAGTGTACTCATGGAGTGATGAGACACTGTGCAAAAATCTAAGATCATGTTTATAGAATGTTGAGACAGTTTTTAAGGTTCAGAAAGCTGGAGACCAGACTATAAGGGAAACTGAACTCTTCATGTCCCTAAACTTAGTGGATAGAAGTGGGAAGGTCACAGTATCACACACATGTATTCTTGGTATAAATGCATGCCTGCTCATTCACTTCAGTTGTGTCTGACTCTTTGCAACCCTATGCACTGAAGCCCACCAGGCTCCTCTGTCTGCGGAATTTTCCAGGTAAGGATACTGGAGTGGGTTGCCATTTCCTTCTCCAGAGGATCTTCCCAACTCAGAGTTTGAACTCACATCTCCTGCATTGTAGGCAGATTCTTTACCCACTGAAGCACTTGGGAAGCCCATGAATAGCTTGAATTTTCTATCTGCTCTTCTTCAATTCCTTCTCTCCTATATATTTCTCTTTATTTCTGAAAAAAAAAAATAATTCTTAAACCTTTACATAAGATTTTAAGTAAGAAGCAGGGAAAGACCACAGCAGCCTAGAGCCAGGTGTTTGAGGTTCAAAGTTGATTAGGAGCATGCCCACAGTAAGCAAGCACGTGGGATAGGATCTAGGTGTTCAAGCAGAGTTGGGGGGGGGGGGCAGCTCAGTAAGGTGAATCAGAAATTGATTTAAGAGTTGGAGCCACCAGTGTAGAAATATGTAAAACAGTTTGAAAAGAGGATGCCCACTGCCTAATCTAGCCCCAGACAATATGCTACACAGACCCTGTGTATAAAACTTAAGAAGTAAAAGAGCTTTTTCCTTATGCCAATGTATAACTTGTATCATTCCTGTTTTACTGATATAAGAATTATTTGTAGTTACATACTATTATGGATATAGATGTGCAAATAGTGGAAACAGTGTCAGACTTTATTTTTGGGGGGCTCAAAAATCACTGCAGATGGTGATTGCAGCCATAAAATTAAAAGACACTTATACTCCTTGGAAGGAAAGTTATGACCAACCTAGATAGCATATTCAAAAGCAGACACATTACTTTGCCCACAAAGCTCCGCCTAGTCAAGGCTATGGTTTTTCCAGTGGTCATGTATGGACGTGAAATTTGGACTGTGAAGAAAGCTTAGTGCTGAAGAATTGATGTTTTTGAACTGTGGTGTTGGAGAAGACTCTTGAGAGTCCCTTGGACTGCAAGGAGACCCAACCAGTCCATTCTGAAGAAGATCAGCCCTGGGATTTCTTTGGAAGGACTGATGCTGAAGCTGAAACTCCAGTACTTTGGCCACCTCAGGTGAAGAGTTGACTCATTGGAAAAGACTCTGATGCTGGGAGGGATTGGGGGCAGGAGGAGAAGGGGACAACAGAGGATGAGATGGCTGGATGGCATCACCGACTCGGTGGGCATGAGTTTGGGTGAACTCTGGAAGTTGGTGATGGACAGGGAGGCCTGGCGTGCTGCGATTCATGGGGTCGCAAAGAGTCAGACATGACTGAGCGACTGAACTGAACTGAACTGATGTCTAGACAACAGATATCTAGAGGAATGCATTATCCTGTCACTTCTTGTGCCTGTGACTTGATACTGATTTACATTAAATCCATGAAAGAGGTAGTGTCACTGGTACCTTCTGCCAGAAAAGTGTCTTATAATCTATCCTTGGAAACACTTCTCTGATTATTTGCATAAACAATTAATCAATAATTCCTCTAAGTTGAGTACTCGAGTAATGAAAAGTGGACTCGTTTTGGAGTTCATATTGTAAGTCAGAATTTTCAGTGTAGGTTATTTATAAAATTTTTGTCTCTGTACACAAAGGTGTCAAAATACTATTCCTAAAGTGTATTAGTTGCTCTGCTGAGGCAAACAGGACTGTGAAGTTTGTCTGTAAAGGAAGTAGTATCTGATAGGAACACACAAGAATCCAGGAAAACTGCTGCTGCTGCTAAGTCCCTTCAGTCGTGTCCGACTCTGCGCGACCCTATAGACGGCAGCCCATCAGGCTCCCCCGTCCCTGGGATTCTCCAGGCAAGAACACTGGAGTGGGTTGCCATTTCCTTCTCCAATGCAGGAAAGTGAAAAGAGAAAGTGAAGTCGCTCAGTCGTGTCCGACTCTTAGCGACCCCAGGGATGGCAGCCCACCAGGCTCCTCCGTCCATGGGATTTTCCAGGCAAGAGTACTGGAGTGGGGTGCCATTGCCTTTCCAATCCAGGAAAAAGGAGTTGTTTAATATACAAGGCTGGATCCAAGACTTTAAATTGGCAGGGTTATGCATTTAGATCTCCAGTTGTCTTCCAGATAGAAGGTAATCCATCATCCTATGAAAGTTGTTGACTTAAATTACAGTTACTTGCATTCTGATCAATAGATTGTAATGATTTGATTCCCCCCCCTTTTTTGGGGGGGGAGATGGGGATACTAGAGATGTCAAAGGATAATTTGCTTGAGGTCATTTGTCCATGGAGCACAAATGGAAAAACCATTGACTAACTTCCGGTAGAATTCTTTGATGGAACTGGAGTTGCAGAGGTTTTTATCATGGAGATATAGTATGGATAACATATAAAGCAGTGAGTTACATGCAGGCAGTGACTACTCTTTGAGAAATGTAACAATGGTACCAGAAGGGACATTTTTCTAACCTAATTATTATAGAGAGGACGGAAGAAATGAGAAAAAAGGGTGTAATAAGTGCACAAATATCAAGGGTTATAGAAAATATGTAGAAAGGTAATTATAAGAAAGCAGATAAAAATAAGAACAGGAATTAGATAGGAATCTTGGTCCTGTGTCTTTGATAGAATCTACTAGCCAAGGTCATCAGCTTGTTCCAAAATTCTTGGATCAGTTATCTACTTCTAAAGATTGGCTGCTTTTACAGGATCTCTGAGAATCTTCAATTTGAGGTCATATATTGGATTGACCTTTCTACTGCATGGAATTCTGAATTGCTTCATTAATTTTGAAATATAAACCCTTTATCTGTAAATAGTACCTGATAAAGGGCTTCCCTGGTGGCTCAGTGGTAAACAGTCTGCCTGCCAATGAAGGAGATGCGGGTTTAATCCCTGGGTCAGGAAGATCTCCCGGAGAAGGAAATTGTAACCCAATTGTAACTCCAGTATTCTTGCCTGGGAAGTCCCATGGACAGAGGAGTCTAGTAGGCTACAGCCCATGGAGTTGCAAAAGAGTTGAACATGACTGAGTGACTAAACAATAGTAACAGTACCTGATAAGGTACCTTTTTAATAAGGTTCCATCATTTTTCTTGGATGTTTCTTCAAATAGATGATCTCTTTATTGAATATCATGAGGAAGTATTTAAGACATGAGTCTATATCCTTTTCTAACTTCTGTTTTCAGTTTTTCCTCTGAGAGTCAAGGGATTGGATGAGAATGATGGGAGAAAGTCAAAAAGATACAGAAGCTAACTTAAAGGTACTCCTCAGCCAAATCTGGGACAAAATGGACAGCAAAATAACTAATAATAGTTACTGATTATAGTATACTGATAAATAGGAAGCTATAAGCTTACATTCACATAAATAAACTAATGAAGAAAGTGAAAGTTTGATTCTTACCTAATGTAAAAGCCTCATTAATACCTCCCTAATACATAGTCAAAGTGCCCATCACCAAATATTGGTAATATTCATGTGGCATCTGATAGAACACAAAGAAAAAACATCATTGCTTCTGCCTCACTCAATCATAAGAACATCAGAAAAATTCAAACTAAAGGGCATTCTATGAAATATTTAGCCATTAACCCCTGACATTCCCATTTCAGGAATGTCAAGGTCCTGAAAGTCCAAAGAACAATTAAGAAATTATTTTATATAGAGACTAAAACAAATAGTAAAATGCAACACATTATTCTGAATTGGATCTTTTTATGTAATCACAATTAGTAAAAAATTAATATATTCTGAATATTAGGTGGTAGAAATGTATTAATTTACTGATTTTGATGCTTCTATTGTGGTTCTATAGGAGAATATCATTGTTATAAATACTCAAGTCAAATATTGGTATTCATAGGGCATCATGTTGATACTTTATTCTCTAATAGTTCAGGAAAAAAGTTCTTTATACTATCCTTTAAAATTACTGTACATTTGAGCATGTTGGAAAATTAAAATAAAATGAAATGAAATTCTAATCATGAGAATGACATAAATTGAAGTTGAGGGGTGTATTACAAAGCAATGGGCCTCTTCACAAACATTGTCTTGAAATATATGACAACCAAATAAAAATCATAATTTTGAATAGAAAAAAATGGGGTGCTATAGAGGACAGTACTGCAAAAAATGAGCATAATTTTAAATGGACAATTTTAAACCACTTAAATTTTCTGAATGTGATCTTTGTTCTTCAGCTATCTATCAGAGTCCTTATTATTACAAAAAGCATATACAAGAATTCAAGAAGACAGTAATGATCTTTGCAATTTGTCAAATTTTTCAGAAAAAAAAATAATGAAGTAAATGTGCAAAATATATGTGAAATATAGAAAAAAATTATGAAGTTAGGTAAAGGAATTATAAAAGCTATTTTTGCAAATTTTATGATGTTCTTCAAATTAAAGTAATAAATATAAAAAATAGAAATAGAATGTAATTTCCTATTTTCAACAGCAATCTAAGAACAAATTTAATAATTATTTTCAGGGCCCCCATGAATATAGCTAAAAAGACTTTACTAGGAGAGATAATAGCCTGAAAAATTAGAGAAAATATTAAAGCATATAGTAATCCTGAATAAGTACAAAAATAAAAACAAGATGGTTTTTTTCTCCACCAATTTGGAAATTAAATCACACAGTAATGTTTATAATTATTGTAAATATATGAAGCAATGGATTCTCTTACACTACTTAAGGGATTTTATAAGTATATTTAGTCATTCATTTGAATAATTCTATAATGAAATTAAATTTATAATGTAAAAACCTTCACGTTTTTCAAACCTTTTGAAGTGGTTTGGAGTTACTCACCTGTTTGCTGGTCATTCTAGTGCCCTGTTCTTCCCTGACTTGACTAAGGGAGGTTGAACCAAAGAGAATCATTGATGAGAGATTGCAAGCAGACAAAGAGAGTAGCAAGGGTATTTCTACCTTTAAATCTGGCTGAAAATACCTGTGTCTTCAGATGACCACTATGTTGCTCAGGTGGTGATTCCAACTGGACCCAGCAGCCAACCTCAGTTCTTGGGTGGCAGGAACATTATATCTTCTGAGTTGCTTCACTGTCCTAATTGTCTTTCAAACAGATTATGAAAGTATATTTGTAACTAT
The DNA here is from genome assembly GCF_002263795.3 of Bos taurus. Taxonomy (NCBI): domain Eukaryota; kingdom Metazoa; phylum Chordata; class Mammalia; order Artiodactyla; family Bovidae; genus Bos; species Bos taurus. The sequence continues at coordinate 48,649,404 of NC_037347.1, forward strand.
TTAAACACCTAGCATGGATTTTGTTTTACTGATAAGACCTTGATTGATATAAGTATGAACTCTACTTATAGGATTACATCCTAGAAACAAAACATTCTAAACATCTGGATCCAAGGTTGCTCATCACAGCCCTTTGAAAGAGCAAAACATAGGAACCATTTAAATATCCAAAAATAGTTGACTGGTTAAGTATAATATTTATTCATGTTAGGCAATACAATGTAGCTACCAAAAATTCTGTCTTAAACTTCTCATGTTTTGAAAAGTTGTTTAGTCCATGAATTTTGGTGAGAAAAACAAAATTTTTTGTAATGGCCTTATATTTGACAGTCAAATAATGCTTCCATCACTCATCTTTCAGTTTCTGGATTGAAAGTTACAATTAGTGGATTTTTTTTTGCTTTTCTCATTTTTTTTCAAAAAACATATTCAATTCCATGTTATTAAATCATAGCTAGTATTTAAAGGAAACACTTCAAGGTGAGTGAGAGCAAGCAAGAATTTTTTTTTTCCTACTTCCTCTGTAGATGGCTATCTTTGCCTTCTCTTAAGGAGGTGAATAATATTCATTAAGGTGGAATCATATCGAAGACATGTCAGCCTCAAATATGTTACCTTTCATTCATATTACAAGACACTGATTACAGTCTATCTTTATTTTTCATTAATTCATATTTACCAGTTTGCCTACTAACTAAAATATATTTGGAACCCTGAAATCAATGACCGTGGTCCTTTCTCCATCATTTGCAAACATGAACAATATCAGTGAAAAATTTGAGTCCCTGTTTAAGCTGAACAGGCTGTGCCTCCTTGTGTCAGCTCTCAAAGTAAATCAGTGTCCTATTTGTAGTCTATTTTGATCCACACTGGGCTTCACTGGTGGCTCAGCTGGTACAGAATCTGCCTGCAATGTGGGAGACCTGGGTTCTATCCCTGGGTTGGGAAGATCCCCTGGAGAAGGAAAAGGCTACCCACTCTGGTATTCTGGCCTGGAGAATTCCATGGACTGTATAATCCATGGGATCGCAAAGAGTCAGACACGACTCCATGACTTTCGCTTCACTTGGGCCACATTTACATTTTTTAAACTTTCACATTCTTTTTTAGGTCATTTTGTTGTTTAAAATGTACCCCCAAGTGTAGAGATGGAGTCTAACCTAGTATTCCAAAGCTCAAGACGGCTATGATATTCCTTACAAAGAAAATACATGTGTTTAATAAGATTTGTTCAGCCATGAGTTAAAGTAGTTGGCTATGAGTTCAGTGTTAATGAGTCAACAATATATGGCTGAAACCCTTGACCAAAGCAGAGGACTGGGAACACCCACCTTCAGTGAAGTCAAAAATACACATTATAACTTTTAGTTGACCCTCCAAACTGGTTCTGTATCCAAAAATTCAAGTAACCACAGATCATATAGTACTTACAGTAGAAAATAGTAGTATTTACAATAGCTGTATTTAGTATTTCAAAAGTAAATTACTGTAGTGCTGACTATTGAAAAAAAACTATGCATATATGTGGATTCACACAGTTCAAATCGTATTCTTCAAGGGTCAACTGTGTATTCAAAAAGGTGTCTTTGAACAGAAGTGTACACAAAATAAGGTTATATTTGAGTGGCTGATGAACATATTGTGACCAGATACACTAACAGAGCCTCTATTTCCCCTAGGAGTAGATGATTTGATATTTGCTAATTCAGGGTTTGTGGGTAATTTATAGAACTTAGCTGCTACAAATAGCAATTGCTTGTAGCTAATTTTCTAAATAGTTTCCATGTAAATTTCTAAATTGTTTCATAGCTTACTCACAACTCTTTTAGAGAAGTGTCAGTTTTTTACAACAGTTTCTAAAACATGTTCCTCAGAGACTAATGTTTTATGGTGGCTCCTCAGTAGGCACCTTCCCTGTGGAACAAAGGAGAGAAATCACAGTGGTCCAATCTCTACATCCTCTACCCCCTTTATCCGGTGTGTGCGTATGTGTGTGTGTGTGTATGTGTGTGTGTGTGTGTTAGTCACTCAGTCGTGTCCAACTCTTTGTAGTCCCATGGACTATAGCCAACTAGGCTCCTCTGTCCATGGAATTCTCCAGGCAAGAATACTGGAGTGGTAGCTATTCTTTTATCCAGGGGATCTTCCTGATCCAGGGATAGAACCCAGGTCTCCCTCATTGTGGACAGATTCTTTACTGACTGAGCCACCAGGGAAGCTCTATCAGGGCTTTATCATGTATATTTTGAGGTTCATTCAAGATCTTATTTGTATGATTTCTGCTGATAACATAGAAAAGAAAAAAAATGCCTAAAGACATTTTGCAGTCAATGATGATAGCATTAAAAATGTTGACACTCAAGTTATTAAATTATTGTTATTTTTAAAACATAGACAACTCAAAAATGGAGGAATGTTTAGGTATAACATTGAAATTCTAGAGGCTAATTATAAGTATATATTAGAAAAGGCAAATTTTTCACAGCATTGGATTTTTAAAGTAAAATGACTAATTTCTTCAGAATTAACATATATTAATTCAATATTTTAAGAATTTAATTAGATCTTATGCAAGAACACTGGCACAGTAATGAAAAGAAGATTAATTATAATGACTTTTATCCAGAAAGGAGGGACCTAGCAACTGTTGGACTGGAGAGGAGTGATCAAGACAAAGGGAAACAAAGGTTGCTCAGAGATGGCCTCCAGCCAGAACAATTCCTGTGGGGTGCGGGAAGGGGGAGATGTAAGGTAAAGAGGATAGGATTGGCAATAAGAGGTTTGGAACAAAAAAGAAACATAGCTGATCTGGGTGGGAAAGTTTTTTGGTTTTTGTTTTAATATATACAATTAGTTGTTCAAATGTTAAAACTCACAGGGATGTAAGTTTTATATATCTATATATAGATCTAGATCTATATCTATATAGATGCATGCTGTGCTGTGCTCAATTGCTTCAGTCTTCTCCGGCTCTCAGCAATCCCATGGACTGCGGCCCTCCAGGATCTTCTGTCCATGGGATTCTCCAGGCAAGAATACTGGAGTGGGCTGCCACCCAGGGGATCTTCCCCACTTAGGGATCCAGGGATCAAAAAGGGGTCTCCTGCACTGCAGGCGGATTCTTTACCAGCTGAGCTAACAGGGAAGCCTATATATATATATATAGTTAAGTGAAAGAGTAATGGAGTGGGGTGCCATTGCCTTCTCCGACACACACACACACACACACACACACATACACATATTAAATTCTAGTTTCAAGATAATAGAAATAAATGATTTAGACTCTGACCTCAAAAATCTGTCACTAGTAGGAAGGCAGACAATACACCAACTATTACAGCACAGTCTCAAACACTGAAAATTTTTCCTTAGAATATATATCAGAGAGGATTACCTTGTCTAATTGTCAAACATGAGAGATTTGGGAGTATTGAATAATCCATACCATAGATATGGAAGCCATTTATAATTATTTGGAAATTAATTAAACTTTACACACATGGTTATTGTGTCCCCTAGAACACACAAAATTAAAACTTTATGTATACCCACTCCAGTACTCTTGCCTGGAGAATCCCAGGGACGGAGGAGCCTGATGGGCTGCCATATGGGGTCGCACAGAGTCGGACACGACTGAAGTGACTTAGCATACATATATAAAATTATGCATATATTATGGGTGTATGTGTGCATGCTTAGCAGTGTCTAACTCTTTGTGAGCCCATGGACTGTAGCCCTCCATGCTTCTCTTGTCCATGGAATTTTCCAGGCAGGAATACTGGAACAGGTTGCCATTGCCTACTCTAGGGGATTTTCCCGAGCCAGGGTTCAAACCTGAGCCTCTTGCATCTCCTGCATTGGCAGGTGAATTCTTTACCACTGGCACTACCTGGGCAGCCCATATGTTATGTGTACATATGGGGAATTATAATATTTAGATTATTATATTTATAATATGTATATTATATATGTGTATGTATATAATATATATTATATTTATAATATGTATACAAAGAAATATACACAATCCACCATGCTCTCATGCTTTAGTCAAAACTTTGATCTGCAGATCACACTGACAAAGAATTCGAGTTACCTGACTAATGTGTCATGCATGCTAAGTCACTTGAGTTGTGTCCACCTCTTTGGATCCTGTGGACTATAGCCCTCCAGGCTCCTCTGTCCATGGGATTTCCCAGGCAAGAATAGTGGAGTGGGTTACCATTCCCTTCTCCAGGGGAACTTCCTCACCCAGGGATGGAACCCGTGTGTCTTGAGTCTCCTACATTGGCAGGCAGGTTCTTTACCACTAGCACCATCTGGGAAACACACAATGTGTCATAGTTGTCGCAAATTACAAATGACACATCTTTCTCCATTGGCAATAGTCTTTCTCCAAAGGAAAGCTGTGTGATCAGGCACATAATTCCCTGAGTATTAAAGTAAAAGTCTAGGAAGCATTGAGATGGAGGATATAATAGCTGGATTAAACTAAGTAGTGAGGTTGAAGAAGATCCACAGGGTACAGAGGCTATTGAGTTAAATGTAATATCAAGAATGAGAACATGTTGGAAAGGATTTAAATTCTAATTACTGGTCACATTCTTTATCTCAGATTAAAGTCTATAAAGAGCTCCCCAGCATTCTGCTAATTCTTCCTGACAAATAGAGGCCCAGACTCCAAAGCTTTATTATAGTCATTCAGGACTCTCAAAGCAGCCATTTGAGAATTGCCACAAATAAATGCTCCTGGAATTCCTGTGATAAAGAGGGAGTTATTTTGCTGAGCTGATGATGGCTTTATAGAGGAACAGGTTTGAATTCAAATTATGAATTGGTAGATGCCTAAAAGCAGGTTTAGTGAGAAAAACATGAAAAATGACTTGGGTCTGATGTTGCGATTTAAAATACCCTATTTGCTTATGCTTGAGTCTAGTTTCCAAATTATTATTTTCAGATTTAGCAGCTACATAGATAAGATAAAGGAACACTAGGAAGGGAAGGCTGATCTTTCACCCTAAAATATCATCTTTGAGAAACTGCTTTCGAGAGACATTGGCATTTCAAGTTTAGGTCTTATTTGGCAGTGCTGCTCTCTTCTGTACATTGTTCCAGGAAAGTGTGAAGTTTAAGGAAATGTAATTTTTATACCCTTTTTATCCCCTTGCCTTCTGATGCACTGATATTTTGGCACTCCTAGTAAGATCTCAGAGCTTTTCTGCAGTGCATTTTATTTTTAGAAAACTCCAGTAGCTTTATCTGCTCCTGTCATCTTTCACACAGGTGACAGACACACACACACACACACACACACACACACACACACACACACACACACACACAGAAACTAGAGAAAAGCCCTCTTGTTTGGTTAGGGAGTTACAGAGTTTTCTTTTTCATCCTAGGTAAAATGAGATTCAAAATCCTGTCCAAAGTTTCAGTAAGGTACATCCTCTGACAAATAAGCTTCATTGCTGATGTATTTAGAACATATCCATGCAACTTTGCTGTTTTATTTAAAAAACAACCCCTCAAAGTAATTTACTAGTAATAACAATCAGATCAGATCGGATCAGTCGCTTAGTCATGTCTGACTCGTTGCGACCCCATGAATCCCAGCACGCCAGGCCTCACTGTCCATCACCAACTCCCGGAGTTCACTGACTCACGTCCATCGAGTCAGTGATGCCATCTAGCCATCTCATCCTCTGTCGTTCCCTTCTCCTCTTGCCCCCAATCCCTCCCAGCATCAGAGTTTTTTCCAATGAGTCAACTCTTTGCATGAGGTGGCCAAAGTACTGGAGTTTCAGCTTTAGCATCATTCCTTCCAAAGAAATCCCAGGGCTGATCTTCAGAATGGACTGGTTGGATCTCCCTGCAGTCCAAGGGACTCTCAAGAGTCTTCTCCAACATCACAGATCAAAAGCATCAATTCCTCGGAGCTCAGCCTTCTTCACAGTCCAACTCTCGCATCCATATATGACCACAGGAAAAACCATAGCCTTGACTAGACGAACATTTGTTGGCAAAGTAATGTCTCTGTTTTTGAATATGCTATCTAGGTTGGTCATAACTTTCCTTCCAAGGAGTAAGCATCTTTTAATTTCATGGCTGCAGTCACCATCTGCAGTGATTTTGGAGCCCAGAAAAATAAAGTCTGACACTGTTTCCACTGTTTCCCCATCTATTTCCCATGAAGTGATGGGACTGGATGCCATGATCTTCGTGTTCTGAATGTTGAGCTTTATGCCAACTTTTTCACTCTCCTCTTTCACTTTCATCAAGAGGCTTTTGAGTTCCTCTTCACTTTCTGCCATAAGGGTGGTGTCATCTGCATATCTGAGGTTATTGATATTTCTCTCAGCAATCTTGATTCCAGCTTGTGTTTCTTCCAGTCCAGCGTTTCTCATGATGTACTCTGCATATAAATTAAATAAACAGGGTGACAATATACAGCCTTGACGAACTCCTTTTCCTATTTGGAACCAGTCTGTTGTTCCATGTCCAGTTCTAACTGTTGCTTCCTGACCTGAATACAAATTTCTCAAGAGGCAGATCAGGTGGTCTGGTATTCCCATCTCTTTCAGAATTTTCCACAGTTTATTGTGATCCACACAGTCAAAGGCTTTGGCATAGTCAATAAAGCAGAAATAGATGCCTTTCTGGAACTCTCTTGCTTTTTCCATGATACAGCGGATGTTGGCAATTTGATCTCTGGTTCCTCTGCCTTTTCTGAAACCAGCTTGAACATCACGAAGTTCACCGTTCACATATTGCTGAAGCCTGGCTTGGAGAATTTTGAGCATTACTTTACTAGTGTGTGAGATGAGTGCAATTGTGGGGTAGTTTGAGCATTCTTTGGTATTGCGTTTCTTTTGAATTGGAATGAAAACTGACCTTTTCCAGTCCTGTGGCCACTGCTGAGTTTTCCAAATTTCCTGGCATATTGAGTGCAGTACTTTCACAGCATCATCTTTCAGGATTTGGAATAGCTCCACTGGAATTCCATCACCTCCACTAGCTTTGTTCATAGTGATGCTTTCTAAGGCCCACTTAACTTCACATTCCAGGATGTCTGGCTCTAGGTCAGTGATCACACCATCGTGATTATCTGGGTTGTGAAGATCTTTTTTGTACAGTTCTTCTGTGTATTCTTGCCATCTCTTCTTTATATCTTCTGCTTCTGTTAGGTCCATACCATTTCTGTCCTTTATCGAGCCCATTTTTGCATGAAATGTTCCTTTAGTGTCTCTGATTTTTTTGAAGAGATCTCTAGTCTTTCCCATTCTGTTGTTTTCCTCTATTTCTTTGCATTGATCACTGAAGAAGGCTTTCTTATCTCTTCTTGCTATTCTTTGGAACTCTGCATTCAGATGTTTATATCTTTCCTTTTTTCCTTTGCTTTTCGCTTCTCTTCTTTTCACAGCTATTTGTAAGGCCTCCCCAGACAGCCATTTTGCTTTTTTGCATTTCTTTATCTTGGGAATGGTCTTGATCCCTGTCTCCTGTACAATGTCATGAAGCTCAGTCCATAGTTTATCAGGCACTCTATCTATCAGATCTAGTCCCTTAAATCTATTTCTCACTTCCACTGTATAATCATAAGGGATTTGATTTAGGTCATACCTGAATGGTCTAGTGGTTTTCCCTACTTTCTTCAATTTAAGTCTGAATTTGGCAATAAGGAGTTCATGGTCTGAGCCACAGTCAACTCTTGGTCTTGTCTTTGCTGACTGTATAGAGCTTCTCCATCTTTGGCTGCCAAGAATATAATCAATCTGATTTCAGTGTTGACCATCTGGTGATGTCCATGTATAGAGTCTTCTCTTGTGTTGTTGGAAGAGGGTGTTTGTTATGACCAGTGCATTTTCTTGGCAAAACTCTATTAGTCTTTGCCCTGCTTCATTCCATATTCCAAGGCCAAATTTGCCTTTTACTCCAGGTGTTTCTTGACTTCCTATTTTTGCATTCCAGTCCCCTATAATGAAAAAGACATCTTTTTTGGGTGTTATTTCTAAAAGGTCTTGTAGGTCTTCATAGAACCATTCAACTTCAGCTTCTTCAGCGTTACTGGTTGGGGCATAGACTTGAATTACTGTGATATTGAATGGTTTGCCTTGGAAATGAACAGAGATCATTCTGTCATTTTTGAGATTGCATCCAAGTACTGCATTTCAGACTCTTTTGTTGACTATGATGGCCACTCCATTTCTTCTGAGGGATTCCTGCCCAGTGGGCAGGAATATAATGGTCATCTGAATTAAATTCACCCATTCCAGTCCATTTCAGATACCCCACGCCCCAAGCCCGAGGCCAGGGGTGGCGGGCGGGAGGAGCTACCCTATGCCCCGAAGCCCGAGGCCAAGGGCGGTGGCTGGGATGACCAACCCCACGTCCAAGGAACCATGGCTGTGTGGCCACAGGAGGGCCTAGAGGAGCTATCCCATGTTGAAGGTCAGGAAGGGCAGCGGTGAGGAGATACCCCTCGTCCAAGGTAAGGAGCAATGACTGCGCTTTGCTGGAGCAGCCGTGAAGAGATACCCCACGCCCAAGGTAAGAGAAACCCAAGTAAGATGCTAGGTGTTGCAAGAGGGCATCAGAGGGCAAACACACTGAAACCATACTCACAGAAAACTAGTCAATCTAATCACACTAGGACCACAGCCTTGTCTAACTCAATGAAACTAAGCCATGCCCGTGGGGCAACCCAAGATGGGTGGGTCATGGTGGAGAGATCTGACAGAATGTGGTCCGCTGGAGAAGGGAATGGCAAACCACTTCAGTATTCTTGCCTTGAGAACCCCATGAACAGTATGAAAAGGCAAAATGATAGGATACTGAAAGAGAAAGTCCCCAGGTCAGAAGGTGCCCAATATGCTAATGGAGATCAGTGGAGAAATAACTCCAGAAAGAATGAAGGGATGGAGTAAAAGCAGAAATAATACCCAGCTGTGGATGTGACTGGTGATAGAAGCAAGGTCTGATGCTGTATAGAGCAATATTGCATAGGAACCTGGAATGTCAGGTCCATGAATCAAGGCAAATAACAGTAATTAACACATATAATTTCAGCTCTCAAGATCTTATTCAATTATTTGTTATTTCATACTGCCTCTTATTGATACAATTTTATGGATGTAGCAACTGAATCTGTTCAGAGTAAAGGAATAACTATGTGTGTGCGATTTAAGCCCACTCACTTTAATTCCAAAGTATTTTATTACCCCTCCCTATCTCCCCCCACCAAAATGTGATTAGAACAAAGACTCTCTTAACAAAACTTGAAACTGATTCAAAATTATACTTCAAAGCACACTTTGATTTCCCCAAAGACAGGAAATTGGAAATGAATGAGAGGGAAGATTTAGCAATTCAATAAGTAGGAGTGAGAACCACTTTTCCCACAGTTTCCAGGATAACATGGACTCTGATTCCAGACACATAGAAAATGCTCTAATGTGATTTGTTAGATCAATAAAAATTAATTAATAAATGTTGTTATGTACAGAGAGAATTTAAAAAAGAACAAGACTCAACTCCATCAAAACTGTGGGCTCATACCTTTGAACAACAATCTTTGAGCACTAAGGCAACTCTTTAATGAAGTGTTTTCTGTCCAATAAATGCCTTCTAAGTACAGTAAACCGATGCCTGGCACAAACTGTAGTACTTATCAATTATTTATATTTTTTCATTTTTGAAAACTCCTAAAATAGCAAATAAATAAAGCCACAGGAATTTCTGTAGCTTTCATGGAGTTCCCAGCAGCCTTTAACTTTTTAGGCAGAATTCCTCTTGTGAGGCTAACCAAACCTCAACTATAAAATGCATTCTACTCACTGTGCCTTTAAATATTACATTGAAGCTTAGGAGAATCTCTTGACAGAGGAGATCAATGTATCAAATTAAGCAAGTGTTCTGTATTTAACACCACTTAAAATAATCATATAACTTGAAAGCAATTTTGTCTTTTATGACTTGGACCCATGAAACTTAGACACAGAAAGTAGTAAGATATGTATGTTTCTTGTGTTGATTGCAAGATTCTATTATCACTGAGACATCTCATGTGAGATGCTTCTGTTATGCCTAATATAAGAATGATCCAACATGAAGCGCTATCTGTTTCAGACAAGATACTTCACTGAAAGAGGAATTTGATTTTAGATAATTAATTATAAAAATAGTTTAAAAGGGCACGGGGAAGTTTGAAGTTACTTTGAAATGACTGTCAGAAAACATTTAGAGACAACACCAAAAATCACAGGCTGGTCTTGAAGAAATCACCACTGCCACCATGACCACCATAGGTCTGCAGGGTGAACTACTAACAGGATTTTGACTTGCCTTGCAATCTGTGATGTTGTCAGCATTCACAGCACTGCTGCTACTTCAGGAACCTGATGATATAACCAACCATTTCTTCATGATCCACAAGCATCTACATTTCCCTTTGCTGATGAAGTTGAGATGGAAGTGCCTTCCCCAAGATGATCATGTTGGAATTAAATTGTTACCTGAATAAATCTGATTGGTTGGTCATGGAGAACTCTTCACTCTTATAGGCTGAATAGCTTTTTCTTCTTTTGCAATCTCTCCAAATTGCTCTTCTGCTCACTTGAAGCCAACCAAGGACAGAAAAATTACAAACCAATTAGAATCTTTTCACTACTTCCAATCATCCCACTATTATAGAACACTTGCCAACCAAAAACTGTCTCAGAATCTCCTTCCTTCATTTCCTTCACAAAACTGACTCTTCCCTTCAAACATCTTTGAACCCTGCTGAAAGGAAAATGGCCACAGATGGGTCCCCTTAGGCAACTCATGAAGAAATAACCTTCACTAACTTTGTCTCACACTTGTTTTTATCTTTGATATATATCTAATAACCCTCCCTTTCCCAACTACAGATTGGAAATTTCCTTCATATACTTCAACTAAATAAACACATTATAACATATTTAATGCAGAGGACTTTATGAGAATCCAGCTATCCTCTAATAAACCAAACATATGAGCTTTTTTTAAATGTGGAAAAATATTACTTTTCTCATCAATTACTTTTGGTTTGGAAAATATGTTTTTAGAAAGATACACTATTAAAGTTAGCATGTATTGTGTTAATTTTTTTTTTTTTAATGAATTGATTGGCATCTTTAAATCTCTATTTTAATTTATCATCCACTAAATATTAAGCAATTATACAAATTTGTTTGGGTCCTCAGTAAATATTAAGACTACTGCTGCTGCTAAGTCCCTTTAGTCGTGTCGGACTCTGTGTGACCCCAGAGATGGCAGCCCACCAGGCTCCCCGGTCCCTGGGATTCTCTAGGCAAGAACACTGGAGTGGGTTGTCATTTCCTTCTCCAATGCATGAAAGTGAAAAGTGAAAGGGAAGTTGCTCAGTTGTGTCCAACTCTTAGCCACCCCATGGACTGCAGCCTACCAGGCTCCTCCGTCCATGGGATTTTCCAGGCAAGAGTACTGGAGTGGGTTGCCATTGCCTTCTCCTACAGAAGTATCCTAAAACACAAAACTTTGAGAACTTTTCTTCTAGTCCTTCATTAAGGGTTCTACTTCCTGTAATTTTATGTAATTATTTAAAATTAAAAATAGTTATAATAAAAAGCTTCACCATGATTTTAAAATGTTTGAAATCAGATTCTTGTCTCTATCATCATCATCAAATGCAATGCCTAATATTCACAGTGTTGTCAAACAGGATTAATCCAGGATAGCTCCAAGTCAAAAAGTAAAATTGATGACACTTAAAATGTGTAAGAAGATATATTTAATACAATAGAGTATTATCTTATTAATATTTTATATATGTTTAAATTATGGTGGTAGTGATTATAATTTGTAAAAACTCCAAAGAGCAAAACAATAAAAGCAAAAACAAACAAACAAACAGAGTTATTTGAATAAAACAGTTCAGTGCTCTGCTGTGCTTTTTCCCTCACATGGAAGCCATTACCAAAACTTTTATTCACATTTTGGTTTAGCCTCCAATTGTGTCTTCAGCTGTATGCCATGGAAATGCATTTCTTATTTACTTCACTGAAGTACTTTTATAATGGAACAATTAACAACCCACAAATTGTTAATTCCTTGTTAGTATGAAACCATCTGGTGTCAAATTCTCTACACCAGGGTGGGATTTGAAACAGACGTGCCCCCCACAATGTGTTCAGTGTTAATCACCAGTGAAACCTGATGAAAATAATCTTCTGTTTTTAGAAATGCAGCAATTGTTTTAGACAATTCTTTTTTTCTTTTGGTGCAATGTTTATTTCACTTGAACCTATACTGGGATTTGATTAAGTTGTTTGTGTCAGGGGCAGTGACAACATCCATTTCAGAGGCTTATAAGAGACAGTGCAGGAGATGCTTCATATTTATCCACACACATATATGCAGCATAATCTTGTTCCCAGAATAATGTTTTATAGTGCATTTTACATTTATAAAATATCTAAAATGTATTAACGTCCATGTTTTTAGTGTGGCTGAAAGTAAAATGTTAGGAACCATGAATAGAACAAAAAAATAATTTTGATTATCTAAGTATACATACAAGAAATCTTCTGAATCTTGGTCAGCCCTTTAGATACGTGAAAAAAGATGTGACATTTGCATCACTTCTTTGTTCTTCACATTTATTTTCCCGCCTAAATTTTTGTTTACCATGGTTTTCATGTTGACCCAGTAACATACTCCTTAATGACTTCTGAGTATCCATTAGTCCAGAGAGTTTCACCTTTCTCAATGTAAATGGTGAGAGTTTCAAATAATTTTGGAAATCATGTCGGGTCGGTACAAAAAGAATTGTTTTTTCTATTATAGGCACAATTTTACAAGCTTGCTTAAATTTCTGGAAAAGACAATGGTTTTAAAAATCTTCTTAAAAATTCCTATACCTGCAAATCTCTTCAAAAGAGGAATCAAAAAGAAGGAAACATTATGTATAAGGAAACTCAGAAATTTATTGTATTATAAACATTGAACAGCATCTGCTATTTGCAATACAACATAAAAAATGAAATAAAAAGGATTTCAGATAACTCATATTTTTTCTCTAACACATAAAAGTCCAGTGCCCTAGGATTTGAAGTGTACTATTCAAATTCATAGTACTATTCAAATTCATAGTACATTTGAAATGTACTATGTCTGTCTAGTCGTTTGGTGGGGTGTGGGTCTGAGGCAGGGCCAAGCCACAGGGAGACTGGGCAGGGTATTCTACTGTTACCAGAATAAACGAACAAGCTGTAATAAACACCACCTAGCCTGCCAAAATGGGCATGAAAAACATGCCCCATATCTCTCTTCCTACCTTGGAGGAATGAGGCCTGTAGAAGAGCTATCTTTGTGGCAGCATAACAAATCTTATGGAAGAGAAGAGCAGATGCTGGGACACAGTGCCAAATGTTTACAACAATTTCACTGCATGGATGTGTCTCTTCTTCCAAGATAAGCCCCCTATTTGTGGCAGTCCAAAGAAACCTGTAAAATATATGTTATCTGATCCTGTCCCTAGATGTCCCCTCTGCCCTGAAATCATCTCTATGGAGTCTAGCTTTACTATCTTTCTCTTTTCCCAACAAGTGTGGATATCAATTTTCTTACCCTCAAGCCTCCTGAAGAATGTAGTTAATGAAAAAGCAGGAGATAGAAATGAAATATGTCTGGAATGCCAACAGGATAACACTTTCTTTGGGTGGGGGGGAGGGTTCTTTGTGTTTGAACAGAAGTACCGCCTTGGACTGTTCATTTGGAAGTTTTACCAGGTGTATTAGCTTTCTGTAGCTGCTGTAAAAAATTACCACTAATTTAGTGGCTTCTAATGGCACACATTTATTATCTTACACTACTCTAGGGCACAAATCAATTGCAGGTCTTAGTGGGGTCACAGCAAGGTGCTGGCATGATTACATTCCTTTCTGAAGGCTTAGGGGAGAATCAGTTGTCTTGAATTCTCTAGCTCCTATAGGTCACTTTGCCTTCAATCTTTCCCTGGGTCAGGGTCTTTTCCAATGAGGGAGACAGAAGATGAGATAGTTAAATAGCATCACCGACTCAATGGACGTGAATATGAACAAATTCTGGGAGATGGTGAAGGACAGGGAAGCCTGGCATGCTGCATTTCATGGGTCTCAAAGAGTCGGACATGACTTTTAGCGGCTTAACAACAACAAAAATGAGTCTTGGATTCCTTGACTTTCTTGACTTGACTTGGATTCCCTGAGTCATAGCTCTTTCCCTCCATCTTCAAAGTCAGCAGCGTTGCATCTCTGACTACTTTTTCACAGTCAGATCTCATTCTCATAACAGCTAGGAGCCCCATGTGATTAGACTAACCCCACCCAGCTAATTCAGGATGATCTCGAGGATCTTAACAGTTAAATCTTCAAAGTCTTTTAGCCAAGAAGCATTCACAGTTCTGGGGATCAGGACTTGAGGGTCTTGGAGGGCTATTATTCTGCTCACCATTCCAGAGGAAAATTCTCTTGTTTCTGCCCCTGAAAACAAGCTTTATTATTTTTTTTTTCTGCAGAATTATCTGTGTATTTCAGATTTACTTATAAAATTTTCTGTTTAGCCTCCTTTGGCAAGTGTTTGCTCTTTCTAGTCACATGATGGCTAATCCATCTTCAACTTCAAGTGGAAAGAAGGGAGAGGTAAAGGGGTTAGGAGATAAAGGTATATGCTAATACCCAAAGGTATCTTTCTCCCTTTTAAGACTATCATGGAAACTGTCCTTAGCAAATTAAACAATAAAATTATGAATGTTTGATTTTAAATATCTCCTTTTATAGTTCAGTCAAGCTCTCAAGTTTTACTTTCCTTCATAAAGTATTAGCTACTCAACTGTGTCTGACTCTTCACAACACCATGGACTGTAGCCCACCAGGATCCTCTGTTCATGGAATTCTCCAGGCAAAAGTAATGGAATGGGTAGCCATTCTCTTCACCAGGGGATCTTCTCAACCCAGAGATTGAACCCAGGACTCTGCATTGCAGGCAGATTCTTTACCATCTGAGCCATTCCTTTTTGAAACTCTTCAATCTCTATTTTATTTCTCTTCAGAGGATGCTTCTCTATCAAAAATTACTGTTTGCATATTTAATCATTGTCTTCCCTATCCAGGTTCCAAAATTTCCTTATTCCAGTTACATATGAAAACAGCAACCCTTTTATGCCCCATATTTGTGTTGATTGTTCATTTCCTTTCTTAGGAAGTAAAAAAAAAATAAAAGTAAACAAATGTGAGCAGTAAAAGATGTTAAATTTTTAAAAGAAAATTTCATTTTATCATAAAAAAGTACTAAGATAACATGATCTCCAATTTCATAGAATAACTTTCTTTTTAAAAATGTTTGAGTTTACTCTTTACATTAATACCATAGAAGGAAGAAATGTCTGACTACTGAAATACAGAAACTACTTCAAATAAACACATGACTGAAGTATGATTGAATCTCCTTGTTCAATTGTATCTAAAACAGATAATGTCATAAAAAGCCAAATCATAATGTTATAAAAGGGAATAATTCCCATACTTTGAAGCATATGTCTAACTAGAGAAAATTTGTATTTAACACTGTGAGTTCACATTATATTTTACCTGTGATAGGAAGAAAGTTTATTGCTGAAACAAAGGGATAACACCAATTTTCATAATGCCTATAAGTTGTGTGATATTTTATTTAAAATGGAATAATGGGTAATTAACAAGCTATGACTGGTATTTAACATCCTCATTGTCTTGAAATTTATTATGTGTGTGTGCATATATATATATATATATATATTTTTTTTTTTTTTTTTTTTTTTTTTTGCTGGTTTGTAGGGAACAAAAATATGGCTTGGAACTTTGTTGATGTTCATATCATCTGCAAAACATAGCTTATAGGAGAGCATGAAGGTGAGAACTTCTGACCAAGGACACAGGCTTTTTGAGAAAATAAATTCTATTTAGAAAGTGCTAATGAAGGTTAGATCATATTCAGCATACTCTCACAATTGGACAGAGTGTGCCTTGGGCTTAATGGAACTACAGTTTACAAGTTTCATAAAATTTATAAATTTTATAAAGTGTATATATCCTAGAATATAATATTCCAGGGTGTTCATTTTCTTATTACCTCTCCTCCTGCAAATCTAAGACATTCCAAGTACTGAATACAGTATATAAAATCCACCCAAGACACACAGTTACAATACCTATGAGAATTATCAAAAATTTCACATATAAATGCAGCAAAAAAAATGCATCCACTTACAAGAGTTTTGATAAAAGACTAAGCCCACAAAAAACTGTGCCTCTTCAAAGATAAGTAAACTGAAAATAACACACGGCAAAAGTGAATCTTACATAATTCTTTTTCAAGTACAGAAAAAAAATGGGAAAGGGAAATGTCAGACACTATAGAGATGAATAACGTGTTGGATATATTGCAACAGAAATAAAATGAAATTGCAGGCTAAAACAGAATCCTCTCAGGAATTCTCCAAAAAAGAAAACCACTTTCAGACAAGAAGTGATAAAGTAATAAAATGCAATGAAAAGAGAATTTATAAAAAGAATTAAAATGGGGGCACTATTTAATAATTTGAAAACATGATCAGGAACAGAAAAGAACAGAATTAAAACACCAAAACAAATCACGTTGAGAACATGTCTGAGAAAAAATCTTTCAAATGTTTGAGAAAAATTACAAATTAATTAAAGTTATACAGACAAAATCATAATTTGGGAGCATAATCAATCTAAAACATAGTGATGGTTGGTTTCCCTGACCAAGAGAATTAACAACAAAAATAGCAAATCAAAATTTTAAGAAACTTTTTCTAATTTTAACGAAGTCATGAGTTTTAAACTTGTTCTGAGAAAAGCAAAGAGAAGACTATGTAGATAGATGATAGAGAGATTAGTAGATAGATATAGATAAGTAGTCAATAGATTGATAGCTAATTTAAAATTAGAAAGAACCTTTAAAATTCATAGATCATTCCAGAAGAATCTGGTCCCCTAAAAAGCAAAATGTAAACTTATGCCTTTCTTCAACCTTGTAAGGGAGGTATTAAATGCAGATGTCAAAGGAACAGGGCCTGCAGATTTCTGAGGAAGGAAAGACTGAGATTAATTAATTGTATATTAAGGCAAGTTATTATTCATGACTAAAGAAAACAGGCACAAAAATTTAGGAATGCCTTTGATTCCCAAAAGTTCAATTGGAAAAATTAAATTAGTCAATGAAAAGGTATATATCTATGGGAAATATGCAACATAAAATATATTTTAAAAAGTTTAACAAATACATTTTACATGGTTTAGGTTAAGATTATCTCTTAAGAGAAAAAAGAACTCACTTTAGGAGACCAAAAATAAGTTTAACTACACAGCCCACATCAAAGACTAAAGGACTTTAAAACTTAAAATTAAGAAAGTCATCAACAGATTTAGGCAAATGAAAACCTTAAAAATCTGACATCATAATATTTATGTCAGAGATTTCAAATAAAAAGTATATGTGAACTTTCTTTTAAATGATCACAAGAGCAAACTACAGTGAAGTTGTGAGTATTGATGGAACAATTTGGAGATATATCAATCAGTCAGTTCAGAGGCTCAGTTGTGTCCAACCCTTTGTGACTACATGAATTGCAGCATGCCAGGCTTCCCTGTCCATCACCAACTCCCAGAGTTCACTCAAACTCACGTTCATCAAGTCGGTGATGCCATCCAGCCATCACATCCTCTGTCGTCCCCTTTTCCTCCTGTCCCCAATATAGATGCATGTAAAAATGTTTGAAACTCATAGAGTTAGATAGGAATATAATATGTGTTCAACATACATAAACCAACTCTGTCCTTTATATATCACAGTGAGTCATCATAACAAGTATACAGAAATCTGAAAAAATATAATTACAACTTTTATGAGTGTATTAACTTTATTTACCCTACAAATATGAAATACATCATCTTCTTTTTGCCTGCTATGGGAGAGTTTCATAACTCTCCCCCATAGATTTCTGCTCATAGTTCTACAAATATAATTATTGGGATTTTTGTCTTATCTTAGAATGTTAAAGTTTTATTATTTAAATTTCACTACATTTTTTTCGCTTTGAATTCCATTTTCTCTCACTTCATAATTTATCCATATAGTTATACTAAGGAATGCATATCTAGAGCTGACAGCCTTGAAGAAGGCTCAGTCCAGAATTATAAAAGGTGCCAACAGATTTCTTCCTCATCTGTTCCAATAGTACATCTCCAATTATAACAGGACCCAACTGATATACCTTCACTTCTAAATTATTACATTACCTTGCCACAGTGGTATTTGGAAAACATTTGTTGAATGAATTAACAAACCAGTATTTGTGGGAACATGCATGTCTGTCTTCCTGTCCAACATCATGCATTTTCCTTATAAAGTTTTGTTTTCTGAGTGGCATAGTCTCCAGATTTATAGCCAAAATGCGGTGGTTGGAGAGAAAAGCCTGGGATCTGTGTGCTCTAATGCTGGAGGCAGTGCTCACTGAGTCAGTTCAGTTCAGTTCAGTCGCTCAGTCATGTCCGACTCTTTGCGACCCCATGGACTGCAGCATGTCAGGCTTCCCTGTCCATCACCAACTTTGAGTTTACTCAAACTCATGTCTATTGAGTCAGTAATGCCGTCCAACCATCTCATCCTCTGTCATCCCCTTCTCCTCCTGCCCTCAATCCCTCCCAGCATCAGGGTCTTTTTAAGTGAGTCAGCTCTTCGCATCAGATGGCTAAAGTACTGGAGTTTCAGTTTCAACATTAGTCCTTCCAATGAATAGTTAGGACTGATTTCCTTTAGGATGGACTGGTTGGATCTCCTTGCAGTCCAAGGTGCTCTCAAGAGTCTTCTCCAACACCACAGTCCAAAATCAACAATTCTTCGGCGCTCAGCTTTCTTTATAGTCCAACTCTCACATCCATACATGACTACTGGAAAAACCATAGCCTTGACTAGACAGACATTTGTTGGCAAAGTAATGTCTCTGCTTTTTGAATATACTGTCTAGGTTGGTCATAACTTTCCTTCCAAGGAGTAAGCATCTTTTAATTTCATGGCTGCAGTCACCATCTGCAGTGATTTTGCTGCTAAGTCACTTCAGTCGTGTCTGACTCTGTGCGACCCCACAGACCGCAGCCCACCAGGCTCTGCCGTCCCTGGGATTCTCCAGGCAAGAACACTGGAGTGGGTTGCCATTTCCTTCTCCAGTGCATGAAAGTGAAAAGCGAAAGTGAAGTCGCTCAGTAAGTGTCCTACTCTTCGTGACCCCATAGACTGCAGCCCACCAGGCTCCTCCGTCCATGGGATTTTCCAGGCAAAAGTACTGGAGTGGGGTGCCATTGCCTTCTCCAGCAGTGATTTTGGAGCCCCCCAAAATAAAGTCATCCACTGTTTCCCCATCTATTTCCCATGAAGTGATGGGACCAGATGCCGTGATCTTGGTTTTCTGAATGTTGAGCTTTAAGCCAACTCTTTTACTCTCTTCTTTCACTTTCATCAAGAGGCACTTTAGTTCTTCACTTTCTGCCATAAGAGTAGTGTCATCAGCATATCTGAGGTTATTGCTATTTCTCCCAGAAATCTTGATTCCAGCTTGAAAATTACTGAACAACAACAACAAAAAAAGTGAGATAATCATTTTCAGTTTCAACTATGATTCCTATTCCTCTCCAAGAGGAATTTGTCAATGTTGCTTCAGTTTGAATTATCTGACTCCTTGACTTTCAAATGACTTCCAAATGATAGGGGAAAAGTAACTGAGAAGTTCAGAGTATCTACAGCTCATATTTTTTTTTCTTTTTTTTTTTGCTCTTTCCTAAGATTCTTCCCCAGTTAAATCTCTGTTTGCTTGTCTGGAGTCACCAACTGAATAAGTCACTTTCTCCATTTGGGAGACACTAATGCAAACTAGTTAACTGAACAGTGACCAATTGCACAGGACATCCACATTGACAGAGTGATTGTTTTATAACCTTGGTTCTCAAAGGTTCAATTTTGAGAATTTAATCATAGTCCACAGAACTGCTAGTTCACATGAATCTCCAGTTCTTGGGTAGATAAGTTTGTCTAGAGAGAGTAAAGACTGAACTGTCTCCAAAATCTATGATACTTGATGTGGGGTGAGCTCTACCTGCACATTACTGACTAAACTTATCAAAGACTGTGAGAGTTTAAACTATGGAGGCTTTTTGCAACTAATTTCCATAACTTGTTCAGCAATTTCACTATTCATCAACATTGCTGTTTTCTCTCATGGAGTATGTATGGGAGAGACCAAAAAATTAAACATTTTGATGAGATAATATATGTTCTCTCAGTACAGGGGTTGGCAGACTTTTATTGTAAAGGGTCTCATAGTCAATATTTTAGACTGTGGGCCTTACAGTCTCTTGGGAAACATCTCAAGCTATGCTAGAGTGCAGGAGCATCCAGAGATGATAAGTAAATGGCTGGAAATGGCTGTGTCCCAATACAGTTTTAATTGTCAACATTAAACTTTGAATTCCAAGTAATTTTCATGTATTACAAAATATTATTTTCTTAAAAAAAATTTTTGACCATATGACAAGCAAAAATGACCATATACAAATGGCAAAGGGTGCAGTTTGGCCAACTGGGTATAGTTTTCTGACCTCTACTGTAGTATATGAATTCCAAGATATATTTTACAAAATATTCAGTCAAAAGTTCAATCTTTTTTTATTTTTTATTTTTTCTCCTCTGGCCATAAGCAAGGAGTACTGATGGAGCAAGTGGGAACTGGCCACTCTGCTCTGTCAAACCCAGGCTAAAAATCCACAAAAGTCCTTGGCTCACACTTTAAAAATCTGTTCCAGTTCTAATTCGGGTCCCTGACAACTTGGAAGTGATTTCCCTTCGCTCTTTATCCCTCCTGTCAAGGCATTGGCTCTCTGCGTGCTTTCTTAGCCACATTTGGAGAATCTGCTAGTGTTCACTTATTCCTCATCCCATAGAGGAGATAATTAACTAAGACTCAGAAGAGCAAATAAGCTTGGCAGTGCCCGTCTTGGAACCACTGAGGAATGGGAAGTCTGCTTTTATTTCAGGCAGGTATAAAGGAGAAATGTACATATTAAATATATATATATATATATATATCTTTAAACTAATACATTGACCAAGTTTCAAAGTAAAAAGATCCTAATAAGATGTAAGTGAACTATTCACCTACACTGAAGTCCTGCTTATTATATTATTTTTGTATTATTATATTGCACTTTTATCTGGTATTTACTTCCATTTTTTTAATGGTAATGCTTACCTTGCTATTTTATTTAAAGCATCTGCCTGCAATCTGGGAGACCTTGGTTCAATCCCTGGGTTGGGAAGATCCCCTGGAGAAGGAAATGGCATCCCACTCCAGTATTCTTGCCTGGAGTATCCCATGGATGGAGGAACCTGGTGGGCTACAGTCCATGGGGTCTCAAAGAGTCGGACATGACTGAGCGACTTCATTTTCAAGCATAATCTCTTGACTTGTTTTTATGCCTTTAATCAGCTCAAGTACAATACTGGCCCCTGCTTCTACCTAATACAGATATATCACAGTTTTTGGCCAAATTGATTTTCAGCATTTACAATATTATGACCAAATAGATATCATTTACTCTGAGTCAAGTGATTCACCGTGTTTACATTTACACTTGCTCAGTTCTACTTTTTCATTTTCAGAATCAATTAGGTCTTATTTATATGTTCATTTCTCTATGTACCTATTGCTAGTTCTTCACATTGTCCAACGATCTAAAACAGCTTCTCAGTATAGAACTCCAAAAGAACCCCCTCTCCTTAGTCTGTTCACTACATACACCTTTCTCCCTTCCTTGTGAGCTGTTGTCTTGCTCAAATCTGGACCGGCTATGCATGCAAGGATGCTCCAATTCTCTTGACTCTCATTCTGATGAGTCTCCTTATCATTTTTGTTTATCAAATGGTCTTTTTTCAGAACCTGAAATTTTCCTTTTCTGTGATTTAAGCACTGATTTTTGTTGGTTTCACCTAAAAGAGTGGTCACAGGCGTGAAATTTTGGGTGACTTGCTTATCTAAGATTTTCTTTATCCCACTCTCAAAATTGATGATTTATTTAAGTACATAAATCAGATTTGAAATCAATTGCCCCAGTCTCAAAAACATTTTAAGATTTTTTTTTTTCATTTTCTTCTAGCTCTCAGTGTTGCTGTTAGGATACTTAGGTTCAAAAAGTTTTGTAATCACCCCTCCCGCCTTTTTTTCCTACTTTTAAAGCTTTCTCTCAGTCTTTGTTTCTCTCTGTCACTCCATCTTTCAATTTAACAATTATATGCCTTAATGAGGGCTTTTATTTTATCCATTATGCTGAACACATATGCATAGAGAAATCCATGCAAATTTATGCTGAGGATAATTGTTACATTATTTCTATGATATCTTTTCCTTTAGTTTTTCTTTTTCTTCTTAATGCAGTTTCAAAAAATGCATGCTTGAATTCCTATATTGATTTTCAATTTCCTTATATTTTCTCTCTACTATTCTATGCTTTGCCTGTCTTTAATTTGGAAGAGAAATTCATTATCTTTATCCTTCTACCTTCCTACCTTGTATTAAAGTTTTGATTTTTACAATTTATATTTCTTTTAATTCCTGAACGCTCCTTTAATTTTCTGACTTTTCCTTTTTACAGCATCTTATATTTGATTCTCTTCTCAGATTATTACTTTTAAAATAAATTCCAATCTCTTTTATGCAATTTGCCCCTTTCATGAGTTCCTTTGTTTGTGTTCATTTTATTTGTAGCCTTTTATTGTGGTTTCTGTTCTCAGAGGTCTAATGATCCTGGAAATCTCATACACATTCAGCAATGAAACAAGAAAAAGGTGATGGAAACATCTATTGAACTAGAGAAAAATCATCTTTAAATAGAAGTTTCTTTCTTAAAAAGTTCGTATACCAAAATCTGGCAGTGATGAATGTTAGAATATGGAATAAATAAGAAAATTTTAATTAAATGTGAAATCTTAGAGCCTGGATAATAGACTATATTATAGGTATAATTATACCTACTTGTTTGTTACTATGTATAAAATGGGTATTTCAGATTTTATTTACAGAATCCATTTTTTTCTTCACCTCACACTTGTTTTAATTGCCTCAAATCCCACATACACCTGCAATTGTACTATTTTTTGAATACTGTAAAGATGAAAAGTGGTGGATTTTATATCTACATTAATAATGATTTACTTTCAAAAAATGCCTTGAAGTTGAGCTGATCTCCAATAATTTGAAATAACATTTTAATTATTATATATTGTTAATGTTTGTTTTTGTAAATATTTACTAGTTTTGTATTCTTGCTTTTTAAGTAAATATGGTACTTCCTTATGTACTTTTAACTTTAATAAAACTTTTAGGCAAATAAAGAATAATAATAAAGTTTATTATGTTCTTGGCATACTTTTGGGCTCCTTGTGGGAATACATTTAATTTCACTTAATGCAAGGGTCATGTGTTGTTTTTATTATTACCTGCATTATATAGGTAGGGAATCTGAGAAAAAAAAAGAGAGAGAAGAAAAGTAATAGGCCCAAACTTTAAGTAAGTAAGGAGCAGAACTTGAGTTTAAACTTGGGCTATTGGGATGACCACATTTTCACCACTAAGGTGTAGTAAGTTGTACCCTGAAGAAAAAACAGCTACAGGATATTGATTTACATGAAAGGGTAAAAAAAAATATATCATAAATAAAATTTTGACTTTTAAATTTATGTTCCATATATTACCATTTAAATGACAATACCCACAGAATACTTGATGATTTACATATTTCCCATTTATTCCTAAAACCAACATCCTTCAACATGCCTAGAAGAAGTTTGTACACCATGATGTCTTGGTTTTTTTACAGGAATCAGATTTTACAGGAAAACACAAACGTCTTAGTGGACTTTTAGGTTTATTCTTGGTGAGTACAAGTACATAGATGTGTGCGTGCTCAGTTGCTCAGTTGTGTCTGACTCTGCAATCCCACGGACTGTAGCCCACCAGGCTTCTCTGTCTGTGGGATTCTCCAGGAAGAATATTGGATCAGTTAGCCACTCCCTTCTCTAAGGGATCTTCCCAACCCAGGGATCAAAACTGTGTGTCTCTTGTATCTCCTGCATTGGCAGGCAGATTCTTTGCCACTGTGTCACCATTTATTATTAATATCACATTTATTACATTTCCAGTAAAAAGATTTCTATTGTGTGCCAGTAGTTATAAGAATCCCTGCCCCTGCATCCCTGACCCCAAGGGTGCATGCACATTCACTCATGTCCAACTCTTTGTGACCCCATGTACTCTTGATTCCTTTTTCCATGGAATTTGCCAGGCAAGAATACTGGTGTGGGTTGTCATTTCCTTCTCCAGGGTCTTCCCAATTCAGGAATCAAACCCATGTCTCTTCTGTCTCCTGTGTTGCTAGGTGGACTCTTTACCACTGAGCCACCAGGGAAGCCCAAATGTATAGATATATGACAGTAAAAACAGCTTTCATTATTAATCAAAATTTCTCTTTTCATCAGAACTGAAGAATGGACATGTCCCAGGTACCACAAGAGGGAGGCAAGAGAAAGCTCCACCGCAAGAAACTGAGGTATGTGCTGGAATGCCTTCCAAAAAATACAAGTTGAGTCTTTTCTGTGTACACATAGTCTGTGGAAAGGATGTTTTGAAGTCCTGTGGTCCTCGAGCAGGTATCCTTGTGTTCCAAAGGCAGTAGGAAGCTAGAGGCATGGACATAATCTAGAGTAAAGATCTACATCACAGTCCTCCAGGGCACATTGACCTATACATGCTGGAGTCCCTCTGACCACTGCCTTTACTCCTTCAGAGAAGGTCAAAGATGACCTTTGAGGAAGATAACACTAAGATTTTATTTAAAGTGAAATAAAATCTAGAAAAAAAATAGAATGAGAAGAAAATGATAATCAACATTATCGATTTTCTAAAGGATGAAAAATTAGCAGGAAAAGTTTTGAGTATAGAGGCCTGGCTGGTGTGGCTGAGCAGATGGCTTGTACATGTTGCTGAAGTCCTATCTGAGCAAAATCTGGTCCAGAGATGCAAATAAACCCTCTTCCATCTCTTCTTAGCTTATGAAATAAGAGTGTTTATTGTTCAAAAATAATCTACTATGAACTTAATGAGTATTTCTTCTGGCAGAAAAGAGACTAGAGAGTAGGGCAGGTGGACATTAACATTTCTAATTTTAAAACTATCTTAGTTAGTCAGACTTTATTGCCACCATGTTAAACCAGATTTTGCATATACTTTCTGAAGATAATTCATTTCATGCATGATTTCTTGGGGCATATTCTTTTCTCCTGGAATCATCAGAATTTTCACAACATAGAATAATATTCCTAGTATATAGTAAAATAATAGGATTTTAAAAACATGTAGTGAAATAAGAAAAATATTTGCTATATCATCATTTGGAATGCCACCTTAATCCAAAATTCTAAGAAGACCCATTCACCTTATTCACAGAAATTCATGCTTTATTTTTTTTTTCTAGGTGGTATGGAATGTTGAGTTACAATTATTTCCTCTGTTTAGTGATCTGAGCTATGTGCTGACTTTTGGTGCTTATAGATTTATTACAAGCTGTAGTTGCTAGTATAAGTTTATTAGCCTTTGTGACCTTCATATACACGTAATTGGCCAGAAAAATGAACAAGCAATAAAATAAAACCAACAAAATGCTCTCTTATGTCCAGGACAATTGAAGAGAAACACTTCTCTGTGTCAGAGACAAGAAGCTATCTCCAAAACTATCTCCTCTCCATAGTACAGTAGTAGCTTGAAACTGAATACTTAGGCAAGAACTGTATTTCCCAGTTCCCTTGCAATTATGAATGGTTATATGATTAGTCCTTTCCAGTAGATAGTAAATGGAACTGATGTACACTATTTCTAAACTAAGTCTTTTAAGAAACCAATGTGTCTCTTCTATAATCTCTTTTTCCCAACCCAGATTGAATCTATTGCAAATGATATCCTCTGGGATAGCTGAGCTGTGAGAAGGAACTAGGATTCTTACAAAACCACACTGAAAAGAATGGTTCCATCAGCCTAAACTATCACCAAGATTTGTTTTATGAGAAATAAATATACGTATTTTTTATTCTTCTGGGTGATGGCTATTGGAATTTACCACTGCATCCTTGCATGTCTTCACTAATATATCCTCTCTCTGCTACTGATTGCAGAGTGTCTTTAAGTTTTCAAAAGAACTTAAAAGTCTATACAACTATCCAGAGTCTTTTGTAGCTTGGCCTACTTTCAAAGTGAGCAAAAACACTTTGCAGGTATTTGAATATGCCTCTTGGGGTTGGGCTTCTCAGGTGGCTCAGCTGGTAAAGAACTGGTCTGCCAATGCAGGAGACACAAGAGACAAGGGTTTGATCCCTGAGTCAGGAACATTCCCTAGAGAAGGAAATGGGAACCCAATGCAGTATTCTTGCCTGGAGAATCCCATGGACAAAGAAGCCTAGTGGGCTAGAGTCCATGGGGTCACAAAGAGTTGGACATGACTGAATATGCTTGCATACTTGGGTAGGGGAATGAAGGGACAGGGATTCTTATCACTACTGACACACAATAGAAATCTTTTTAATGGAATAATTAATATGATAGAAATAATGCTCAGTGCACAGTGATAAAGAATCTGCCTGCCAGTGCAGGAGATATAAGAGACGTGGGTTTGATTCCTGGGTTGGGAAGATCCTCTGGAGAAGGAAGTGACCACCTGTTTCAATATTCTTGCCTGGAAAATTCCATGGACAGAGGAGCCTGGTGGGTTACAGTCTGTGTGGTTGCAAAGAGTCAGACACAGCTGAGTGACTGAATATGCATACAATGCACATAGATGTATAATGATTTTTACCATCTCTTAAGGTGGAAATATATTCACTTGAATTTAATGAATATTATTTGCTGTGCCCATGAACATTCATTGACAGGTTTGATGAGATTGCACATCCTGTCTTCCTTTTTCACACAGCAAATGCTAGTTTCATGAAACAAGTGTTTTAAATGAAAATGAATAGGTAGGAAATAAACTAAGATGTAAATCTAGGCCCATAGTTGGATAGTTGACAGCTGCATGTCTGAGGGGAAAAATAGTCAATATTTTCTGTGATGATAGATTGAAATGAGAATAAAATACAGCTGGATTTCATCAGATATTTCTCAATAGGATACATTTCCCTCAGATTTAAAAGAAGTATCTGGAGGAGTATGGAGCTTTAGATTGTTCATCAATCATAAATTGTATTGCTTTTATTTGAATATAAATATTGGTAATTTTTATGCATGCAAATGGGTATTTCAGAAATAAGACATACATTGCTAAATACTGTTTGCAATAGATTCAGGCTTGCTCATGTGTAACTATGTAATTACTCCTCTGAGTTTCCACGAAAACAATGTGCTTAATTCATATTTCTTACAAGATTAAAAAAGATATGACCGTACCCCAGTGAGCTCATAAACTGTGATTTTGAAAACCACAGCAGCCACTTTCACTTTCACTTTTAGGGCTTCCCTTGTGGCTCAGGTGGTAAAGAATCGCCTGCAATGTGGGAGACCTGGGTTGGGAAGATACCCTGGAGAAGGGAAAGGCTACCCACTCCAGTATTCTGGCCTGGAGAATTCCATGGACTGTATAGTCCATGGGGTCACAAAGAGTTGAACATGACTGAGCGACTTTCATTTTCACAGCCACTTAGAGTTTCTTTCAGATATGCCATAATTATGTTCAGATATGTGCTTAAACAGTATGTTTTAAACAGTATCCAAAAGAAATTAGACCTCATTTATGAAACATAAACCACCCTTTCATTAACATTAGATAAGTTTAGTTTATTAAATAAAATACATTTGTAAATATTTTCCTTTTATGTTTTTCATACAGAATTTTATGTTTATTTTTCCTATTTTACTGTGCATGATATTAAAATTCCTGTTAGAGTATCAACATCTATAATGTGAGGGAAAAACTTTCTTAATTACCTGTAAACAAGAGAAACTCATGCTGTCAGACTGCAAATGTTGTGAAAGCTAATGGCAAAGATTATGTTGGTATTCATTGCTCTAAGGACAAAGACTGAAATTCAGCCTGGCTCACAAACCCTCAATCATCTGTTCTTCATTTGCCTCACAGGTCTCATTTAGCATTATCCTCTCACCTCATGCTCTGCTGCTAAGTCACTTCAGTTGTGTCCGACTTTGTGCAACCCCAGAGACGGCAGCCTACCAGGCTCCCCCGTCCCTGGGATTCTCCAGGCAAGAACACTGGAGTGGGTTGCCATTTCCTTCTCCAATGCATGAAAGTGAAAAGTGAAAGTGAAGTCGCTCAGTCATGTCTGACTCTTGGCGACCCCATGGACTGCAGGGTACCAGGCTCCTCCATCCATGGGATTTTCCAGGCAAGAGCACTGGAGTGGGGTGCCATTGCCTTCTCCAATATTGTCAAACTGCTGCTGCTAAGTCGCTTCAGTCGTGTCTGACTCTGTGCGACCCCATAGATGGCAGCCCACCAGGCTCCACCGTCCCTGGGATTCTCCAGGCAAGAACACTGGAGTGGTTACCTCCTGCTCTATGCTTCAACTATTCTGACCTCTTTTCAGTTCCATCTTGAACATACCAGACTATTTAGCTTGTCCGAAATTTTCTTTCCCTGCTCATCCACTGTATTCAGCCCTTTTTAGTTGAATTTTACTTTCTGTCAAATCTTAGTTCAGTAGTCACTTCTTCAGGAAAGCTTACTCTAGCCTCCATACATAAATGATTTTCACCTGATGTGTACTTTATCATCATGACCTCTCCTTTATATATTTTATCCTATTAAAACTTTTATTAGTTTGCTTGTGTGATGCTCTGTTGAATATTATTCTTTCTTGCTGAGCTGCAAGGCTATGCCGTTTTTGGTCATATTTATATTTTCATCACTGGAAAAAAACCTGTTGCATATAGCTAGAGCTCAATAAATATCAGTTAAGTGAATGAAAGAATGAATAAAATAGGTTTTATTTGTATCAGGATCAATGTCTAACAAAAAGAATATTGGACATGAATTGAGTTACTGATGATGTATTTTAAAACGTTTTAAGGTACTATAGTGCTTCCCAGGTGGTGCTAGTGGTAGCCTGCCAAGGTAGGTTAGAGGTAAAACATGTCGGTTTGATTCTGGGTCAGGAAGATCACCTGGAAAAGGGAATGACAATCCATTCCAGTACACTTACCTGTAGAATCCCATGGACAGAGGAAACCGGTGGGCAACAGTTCATTGGGTCTCACAGAGTCAGACTCAACTGAAGCATGGCATGGCAAATGACTATAAAATAAAATTCCATTTTCAATTAGGCTTTGAAGGGAAAAAAAGATGCTTCCTTTCTAAACTTTGATAAATTTCAGTGAGAAATATGGTAGTAAGAAAAAGGCAAAATGTAAGTATAATATTTAGAAAGACAGGATTTCAGCATTCCTTACACATTCTTAGTTTAAAAGTATGCTTTCATAGTACCAATGATCTTACAAAGAAACAAACAAACAAAAAAGAGATTACATAGAAAAGAAAGAGATGAAGAAGGAAAGAGGAAGAGAAAGGGTGAAAAGAAGTTGCTCTTGATAGGGAGTCAACATTTGGATGAAGGAACGACAGTGAAGAAGGGAATGAATCTGGATGAGCTATTTATATATTGGTCCTTAACACTAAGAGGCAAATCAAACTCATTACTGCCTTAAAGAAACAGAATAGAATTTGGGGCACGCAAATTATAAAACCATGTTTAAAAGTGATGAAGGAATGCTAAGAAAGGAGAGAACAAGAGAGGAGAAATTATGAATTATGTGTATAATGTATACATAAATTGGTACTGAGCCATATACAGACCTCAGGGGCACAGCAAAGGCTAAAATCACTGGACTGAATTTTGAGCTTATGTCTGAGAGACAAAGATTGCAGTTTAAATACAATCGGGTTAATCGTCTGCAAAAACAAACCAACACACACAAATA
Organism: Bos taurus; assembly: GCF_002263795.3. Taxonomy (NCBI): domain Eukaryota; kingdom Metazoa; phylum Chordata; class Mammalia; order Artiodactyla; family Bovidae; genus Bos; species Bos taurus. Next base: position 48,679,534 of record NC_037347.1, read on the forward strand.
TCAATACTGTTTGGATGAATGTAACAGAATCTAGAGCCTCTAAACATAGCATTGAAAATGCCCAAGCTACATCTTAAACTTATTAAATGTATGAAGAAACAGGAAAGTATGACTGGATTTCAAGAGGAAGGGCAACAGAAAAGTCTATTTAATAAGGAGCAAATGATATCAATGAACACTTTGCAAAATAATATATGCATAAAGCCAGTAAGTTCATAAATGTAATCAACAGTATTAGAGAAAAATAAAATGAAAATGAAATCTCCAATTGAGCTAACAGTACAAAGAAATGAGAAAACTATCACATGATCAATAGAATAAAAAAATATATATATACCTAGGGATAAATTTAACCAAGAGAGTGAAAGATTAAACAACTTTATAACAGAAATTGAAAAGATACAATTGAATAGAATGATACTCTATGATTGTGGATTATAATACCCAAACTAATCAATAGATTCAATGAAATCCCTATAAAATTTTGATGGTATTTTTCACATAAACAAACAAACAAATTCAATCTATGGAACCACAAAAGACCTTGAATAGCTAAAGCAATGCTGTAAAAGAATAACACAGCAAGAGGGACTATAATTACTGATTTCAAACTATACTACAAAGCTATAGTAATTAAAATAGTATGGAACTGGCAAAAAATACACACACAGAACAGTGAAGGAGAATAGGGAGCCCAGAAATAAGCCACTGTATGTACAGTCAACCTAATATTAGACAGGGGAGTGAAGAATAATCAAGGGAGAAAGGATGGTCTCTTTAAAAAAATGGTATTGGGAAAAATGGGTAATCATATGCAGAGAACTGAAATCAGACCCTTATCTTATACCACTCAAAAAATTGAACTCGAAATAGATTAAAGTCCATAAAATGAGAACTGATATCATAAACTCCTAAAAGAAAACTTTGGGAAGAAGCATTTTGACTTTGGTCTTGCCAGTAATTTTTTTTCAGTTGTGACACCAAAAGCACAGACAACAAAATTGAAAAAATCAACTAGTGGGATTACATCAAATGAAAAACTGCACAGAAAAAGAAAAAAATCAACAAAATGCAAAGGTATCCTACAGTATGGAAAATATTTGCAAATTGTGCATTGGGTAAAGACTTGTTAAAAACTCATGGATATCATAACAGCAAAAAAAGACAATTTGAATAAAAAATGGACAGAAGACCTGAATAGGCATTTAAACACCACTAATCATCAGGGAAATGCAGATCAAAACAACAAAAAAAATTAGATACCACCTCACACTTCTTAGAATGGCTATCAACAAGAAGATAAGAGATAACCTGTGTTTGGCTAGAGAAAAGGAAACCCTTGTGAACGGTCAGTCCCTGTGGAAAGCAGTATGGAGTTTCCTTAAAAAATTAAATATATCAGTGTCTCTTTTGCTGTCTCGTACACAGGGTTATTGTTATCATCAGGTTCAACGCACGATACTGGATGCTTGGGGCTAGTGCACTGGGACGACCCAGAGGGATGGTATGGGGAGGGAGGAGGGAGGAGGGTTCAGGATGGGGAGCACATGTATACCTGTGATGGATTCATTTTGGTATTTGGCAAAACTAATACAATTATGTAAAGTTTAAAAATAAAATTTAAAAAAAAAAGAAAGAAAAAAAATTAAATATAGAACTGTCATATGATTCAACAATCCCACTTGTGAGTATGTATCTAAAATAAATGAAAAAATATTGAAATACATGTTTACTGCACCATTATTCACAATAGCCAATATGTGGAAACAACTTAAGTGCCCATCAACAGATGAATTGATAAAGAAGATGTGGTGTATATATTCATACAAAGTGATATTATTGAGCCATGAGAAAGAGGGAAATCCTGCCATTTGCAGCATGGATAGCCCTTGAGGGTGTTATGTTATGTGAGGTTAAGTTAGAGAAAGGCAGATAAGTATAACATCATTTAAACATGGACTATAAAAAGGGTAAATTTGTAATAACAAAGAATAGAATTGTGGTTATCAGGGGTTAGAAAGTGGCAGAATTGAAGAGATGTGGTTTAACAATACAAAGTTGCAACTAGTAGACAAGTAAATCCTGGAGATCTATTGTACAGCATAGTGATTACAGTCAACACTTTTGTATAAACTTCAAATTTGCTAAGAGACTACATCTTAATTGTTTTCACCACACACACACAAAAGATAATTAAGTGACATGATAGAGGTGTTAACTAAGGCAATGGTGGTAATCATATTGCAATGCACAAATGTATCAAGTCAACAAGTTGGACACCTTAAACTTACACAATGTTATATGCTAATTATAGCTCAATTAAGCAAATAATAATAGTGAGTGGCTGAAATAACTCAACTGGGAGAGTGTTAGACTAAAGATCTAAAGGCCCCTGGTTCAATTCCATGTTTCAGTGACTATTTCTGATCCTTTGGGCTTCCCCAGTGGCTCAGATGGTAAAGAATCTGCCTGTAGTGTAGGAAACTCAGGTTTAGTCCCTGGGTCAGGAAGATCCCTGGGAAGGGAATGGCTACCCACTCCAGTATTCTTGCCTGGAGAATTCCATGGACAGAGGAGCCAGGCAGGCTACAGTCCATAGGGTCACAAAGAGTTGGACAACACTGAACAATTAGCACTTTCAAACAAATAAAAAAGACTGAGGACACCAAAATTGGCATGGGTGTGGAGCAACCAGAATTCTCAGACATTGTTGATGAGAGTGTAAAAGTATATAAACCCTGTTAAAATTTCTGAATTATTGATAAAAGTAAGCATATTCCTATCATTTGATCTATCAACTATAATTCTAGCTATTAGCCACATTAAAAAATTATATTAGCTTTGTTTATAATATCCCTAAACTGGAATCATCCCAGATGATCAGACATGCATTGTTTTTTATTCCTTAAGCTTTGAAAATTCCTTCAGTTCAGTTCAGTCACTCAGTCATGTCCGACTCTTTGTGACCCCATGAACCACAGCACGCCAAGCCTCCCTGTCCATCACCAACTCCCAGAGTTCACTCAAACTCATGTCCATCGAGTTGGTGATGCCATCCAGCCATCTCATCCTCTGTTGTCCGCTTCTCCTCCTGCCTCACTATATAAGTTTAGTGTTTTATCCAAAATTATTCTGATTAAAAAGTGTAAGTTCAGTAATTCTCAAAAAATATTTTTCTCCTTAAAATTATGTATCAAGGAATCCTGCTTAATGGCAGTTTATATGTAATGATATAGAGAGATGAAAAATGAGAATCAGAAAGGAAGGAAGGGAGGAAGGAGGGAAGAGAGGAAGGAAAGAATAAAGGAGGAGAGGTAATAGAGGAAGGAGGGAAGAAAGGAAGGAATGGAAAGGGAGGAAGATCAGAATGTAATTAAATGGATTTAATAAAGGTAAACTTTTAAGTAAAATCACAGAAATAAAAAATATAGTTATTACTCACTATAGGAGGTTATGTTTCATGAACATAATTGTCTTTAGCAATTTGGCCCATGGTGAAAGACATATGGGCAGTCTTTGTATAGTAGATATATTTAATTCTTGATCCTAGAAAAAAATATATATTAAGAAATGCTCAGAGGTCTTCCACATGGAGAAATTCCAAAATTATAGCATACCTAAACTCTTTAGAATATTGAATTTTAATCTTTGTTAATTGTAATAGGAAAATCTCTCCATAATTCTCATCTTTGTGCTTTTCTCAATCTATCTTGAATTCTAAAAAACAGATTTCTGTTATATATGCTAGGTTACTTAATCTCTCTTCCATTAAATATCAGTGAAAAATCCAACCTGTTTTTTTCTTTTAAAGAAACATGATAATAAAAATAATTTTTCTAATGCTAAATGTACACAATCATCTGAAACTTTGAATGTTTCAAGAATTTTCCCTATGTAAAAAAAAAAATGCATATTCTCATAACTATTTACTAAACAGCTGTCTTGTCCCAGATTCAATTCTAGATATTGTGAATACAGTGCTAACAATAAAGATAATATCCATATTTTATGGGGTTTTATTTTGGTTGGGAAGCTAATCAGTCTAATAAACAAACACACAAAGTATTTCTGATTGTAAAAAGTGTGAAGAAAGTAAAATGATATGATACATAGTGCTTTGGAGTGCTACTTTAGATTTATTTGGTGTTCATTCTGTAACTATCTAAAATATTGACATTCTTATTGACACCAACCATATGAATATCCAGGAGAGTACGTTTTAGGCAGGTTGAAGTGTGAAGGCTCTAAAGTGTGTATGAACTTGGTATAACTTTGAAACCACCTGAAAGCCAGGATGGTGGAAGTGGATGTAGTGAAGGAAAGAGTGGGATATGGTAAAGTTGGAGAGATAGGCAAGTTCATGGTGGGACTAAAAGGCCATGGTGAAGAATTTGTAAATTTGTAATTTTTTCATAAGGCAATGGCAACCCAGTCCAGTACTTTTGCCTGGAAAATCCCATGGACGGAGGAGTCTGGTAGGCTGCAGTCCACGGGATCACAAAGTGTTGGACACGACTGAGCGACTTCACTTTCACTTTTCACTTTCATCCACTGGAGAAGGAAATGGCAACCCACTCCAGTGTTCTTGCCTGGAGAATCCCAGGGACAGCGGAGCATGGTGGGCTGCCGTCTATGGGGTCACACAGAGTCGGACACGACTGAAGCGACTTAGCAACAGTAGCAGCAGCAGCATAGTAAAAGCCTATACTTTATGGTAACTCTTGGGATTGTCTGGTATCTCAGACAGTAAACAATCTGCCTGCAATCCAGGAGACCTGGGCTCAATCCCTGGGTTTGAAAGATCGCCTGGAGAAGGAAATGGCAACCCACTCCAGTATTCTTGCCTGGAGAATTCCATGGACAGAGGAACCTGGTGGGCTACAGTGGTGTGGTCACAAAAGAGTCAGACACTACTGAGTGACTAACACAACACATAGTAAAAACCACTGACAGATATTCATTTTCTAAATATTATTTTACACTGTGTATATTAATGTGTAGATAAACATGGAAGTCAGAGTATAAAGAACAATAAGTGACATGTATTGTAATCTAGATAAGAAACAGTAAGATCTTGGAAAAGGATTTTTACAAGAAAGAGGTAGCTGGATTTTGGCTTTAAGTTCTGAATAAAATCCAAGACTCAGTTTGGATCCTGCTTATGTAATTTATCGACATCTAAGTTGAGCTATCGAAAATGAAGTCATATAAATATATATATATATATATATATATATATATGAGCCAGAATCTCTAGGGAAACACAAAATTAACTCTAAAAGAGTTAGACAATAACAATAGAAATGTGGGTTAGAATTTTATTATGGCAGCCAAAAACAAAATAAGCACCCAAAATTAATTCATGTATAAGTTTTATAAATGGGGATATTAACACTTAGGAAAATCTATTACAACCTATTCTAGTCTTCATTTATCAGACAAGACATACTTTTTAAGAATGATCAAAGCCATGGAGAGTTAAAAATTAAATGATAAATACTAGAAGAAACTGAGGACACTTAGCTTAAATGAATAGTATCACAGTGGTTGTAATATTTGCTTTTTAATATTTTGCTATGTCTTGAGCAAAATTTGAGGGTAGATTCATGGAAGGTACATACTAAATACAATATACACTACCATAAATATTAATATAAATAATTACATTAATCTGAAGTGTGTGAGTACCTCTTGCACTATTTATCAACCCTCTCCTCCCTATCATGGATTATTGAGTCACTGATACTATTTTAAAGACTGTTAAAGAATTTGTCATCTACTTCAAAAAATGATACAGACTATATATAGGTTTATCAAATAGGTTATCTTTCAAATTGGAACCTATTTGAGTATAAAGCAAGCTTTACTAATATTTGGGCTTCCCAGCTGGCTCAGATGGTAAAGAACCTGCCTGCAATGCGGAGACCTTGGTTTGATCTCTGGGTGGGGAAGATCCCTAGAGAAGGTCATGGCAACCCACTCCAGTATTCTTGCCTGGAGAATCCCAGGGACAGAGGGGTCTGATGGGCTACAGCCCATGGAATCGAAAAGAGTTGGACACAAGTGAGCAACTAACACTTTCACTTTTACTTTACTAATATTGAAGATGGAAAAACAGTCATAGTATAGAAAATAGATCAGAATACATGGTTAGTCTCCTTGTAAATGATAAACCAACACCACCCTTATATTGCTTTTTTAATCCTCTTAACTCTTTAATCCTCTTCACCTCCAACTCTCTATGCCAACCATATTTTTGACATTCACCTGGACAATATTACTCCTCCTAACTAATCCACTCTAGCCCCTTTAAACTGTAATAAGCCAGATCTGAATGTAATCTTTTAGTCTTTCTATTTTAAAATCCAATGCCAGAGATAATAACTTTTACCTTGACTTTAGCAGCTCCCCACTTAATATGAAGAGACCTAATATTTATTCTCCTGAACCATTTCTATTCTGCTACACTTGCTCAGTACAGTTCCAACTCAGCTTCCTTCCAGACATACAGGTATCTGTACCATCCTGAGTGATACCCATGTAACTTTAACTTTAACACTTAAAGATATCAAGTGTAGAAATCCTTAAGTCTCTCTATGCTAAGCAGCAATCCTTTGATATGTTGTGTTATCCTTCTCTTTCATTTGTCTGCTCACAACTCTTGTAAAACCACCATTAATAACATTGGGCTAAGCTGGAGTAAATTTTTTCTAAGGACTGACTTTGAAAATATAAAAATATCTTTATTTCATTGTATACTCCTGGAAGAATACACATTTTCTTCATTTTGAGGGTAAGCTCTTTACTTTGAGCCCTTGTTTTTGTTTTTTTTGGACATTTCCAAATATTATGCCGAAGCATGATTTCATCAGTAGTTTCCCTTATCCTATAATTAAGATCACATTTCACTTTTTATTATAAATAAAAGGAAAATAAATATCTTACTCAGATTCTCACATATTGTTTCTCTTCCAGGCAAGTTTTTCTTTTTTTTCCTAATAATTATAAAGTATCTTGATCTCCTCATTTCTCATTTCTTTCACAATCTACTAGCCAACATCTGCCTCAGCGAAGTCAAGGAAGGTACTGGCTAGGTTCCCAAATTGTATATTGCTTACTTCATTCAATGTATACTTGATGAAGAACCAGTATGTTCCAAGCACTGTTGAATTGCTCAGATTAAATCAATGTTGGAAAGAAGAAAAGAGGCACACAAGTTTGTATTCTACTGGGCTAAAGATACTTAAAAAATCAATGAACATACTCAGTAGATAATGTTATATGTCAGGAGTTTGTGAGTGATAGTGTATGTGTGTGTGTTTAAAGATTAAAATGTGAAAAAAGAAGACTATGTTAAAGGGGATCAGAACTGGCCTGGAAGGCGAATCATTTTTTTTTTTTTCCAGACTGACCTGAATCCCTACAGCACTTCCTACTAAAAGTGGAACATGTCACATTGTATCGTAATTGTTGGCTTACTTATGTTTCAATTTTTTTTGTTTTTATTTATTTTGTATTATTTAATTAAGTGGTTGTGACTGACTTTTTTGAAAAAATTATACTGAAAAAAAGGAATGAAAATAGCTACATGAATTTGCAAAGGGACCATGCATAGTAAGTTCAAGGAATGTCAAAAAGGTCAGTGTGGCTAGAGCAAGGGTGAGCTTATTAATTTTTAAGATGGTGGTTTTTAGAAGTATCATCCAGGATTCTATATTGAGACTAGATTTCAGAGGTCAAAGACATGTATATGGAGTCAGATAGGAAACTATTATAATAATCCAGGAGGAAGCTGAAAGACTTTGACCAATATGGTAACATATGGGGTGATTAGAAATACTGCTAGATGGTAGAAGTGATCATATTCTGAATATTTCAAGGTAGTTCCAACAATATTGGACTTTGGATCTAAAAAAGAAGGGATAATCCTAGCTTTCTGGCCCAACAATTGAATCAAATGGATCTCAATTACAATTTTCAAAAGACATGAATAGCAGTAGTTATTAAGAAGACAGCAAAGCCAAGAGGAAAAAGCATTCAAAGAGACTTTTTTTTTCTTTTTTTAATTTTTAAATTATGAAATTATAATAATTCATTTATAGGAGACTTGGAAAATACAGAACAAAGTTACATATAGTTCTACTATGTATTGCAATTATTTTTTAAGTAGATAAATTAAGATTTTTAGTCAGAGTTTCAATATCAAACTCTCAAAAAATAATTAAATATACACAAAATTATGAGGATATAGTAAACCTGAAAAACACCATGAACAAATTGAAATTAAGATTTATACAATTTTCATACAACAGTAGGATACACGTTCTATTCAAATTCCCATAGACTATAAACTAGGAGACACTGCAATATATCCAGGGACATAAAACAAGGTTCAAAAATTTCATGATCCAGTGGTATTGAAATCATACAGAGTCTGGTCTCTCATTACAGACAGTGGAATTATGTTAGAAATCAATATCAAAGGATATTGAAAATATCCCACATATTTTCAAGTGCAATGTGACATTTATCAAGCGAGATCTCAATGAGACAAATCTTGAGAAGCCTCTCAGCACTTTACCACATGAAATGTGGTCCTCAGACAACATCAGAGGCAGCACTTAAGAGCTTGTTTGAAATGCAAAATCTCAGTCCCAAATCCAACCTACTAAATCAGAATCCCCACTTTCACAAAATGTTTGGGGAGCTTAAAAAAATATGTTATACCAGAATATAACAAGGAAGCATAAAGTTGACAAAAGTGGAAAATTATTTTTAATAATTACCTGGAAAACAGTAGAAACATTTAAGGGTGAAAGTTTATTTTTAATGTGGAGGAAATTTATTGAAAAAATTTTTTGAAATATGGCTGTTAATTTTTTTAATACAGGAAAATTGATGTTATAACCTCTCCATAAAGTTAAAATATCTACTTTAACCAAAACTTTTTTCTTTTTCAATCTTAAAATGCTCATCTCAAGGCTATTTCTTTCTTCAACAGTTTTCTGAACTATTATCAGGCTCCTCTATCTTAGTCTCTCTAGAATACTTTCTTTTCCTATCTTTGTTATTCATCTTTCTTATCATTGCATTAGATGCCACCAGGTGTTATGGCTATTAGATAATTTGTGCAAATCCTAAACTGTTAGATCCTTAAAGACAGGAATGGGGGTCTTCTCTGAAAGTACTTTGACTCTATGGCCAAAAATAAAACATCTGAATATGATTGCATGTTTATTCCAAGATATCTTATTCTTTCTTATACATACTGCCTCAAAACTACAGGAAGCAGATTCCATCAGCTCAGATGGGTCAAATATCTTGTCCAAACTCATTCAGCCTGTGAGTTATATTCATAGGATTCTATGTCCTGAAGCTAGAGGCTATGATTGTATTATTTTACAAAATTATTTTGACAAAGGGTCTAGAATTCCCCACATCCTTTTTTTATATCTGTAACTTTTCTTTCACTCTGTGTAGCAAATTTTGGAAACAGATGCCAGTTCTCTCAGAATTTCTTTTCATACTTAAAGCATGAGATAGTAATTTATATTAAACCTATAATTCACGTGACAGTGATGTTAATTATTAAATAAAACAATACATCTAAAATTCATGTGCTAATGAATCCATCTTAGCTTTACTCTTATTTCTCATTTCTATGCTTCCTGTAGAGCATATCATATTTTTCCCCACAGAGTAAGTGTTCAGTAAATTTTGAAAGTGATTTCCATATAATAAAACCCAAACTACCATTATTTCACTTCCTTTTAGGACAGATTTTTTTGATCTATAGATTTTTTCGTACTGTCCCCTTGACTCATGATTAGCTTTCCTTGACATTACCAAACTTTATCATGTTTTATGGTTTCCTAGCAAGGAGGCTCCAAAGAAACCAGGCAGCAAATTGTGCCCGCTTCAGTTTTACACTTGCCACAGAGAACTGACCTTTTTCATTTTCATTAATAGGAAAAAAAAGTCCTAAATCGCTTTAAAAAAAGAAACAAAGAATTCTTAAAGCAGATTTCCAGCACTTATAGTCGATGAAAACAGTTTTAACAACAAAGAAGAGTGACTTTTCTCTGCGAAGCCCCAAGTAATTGTTTTGTCAGTATGAGAACCAAAGGCATTTGGTTTATACATTTGGTTTGTACATGTGGTATGACTGTCTTAATCTTTTAGTTCATCAAATTCCAAGGAGTGAGCAAAAGACAAAGATTGTAGCTTTAACTGCCAAAGAGAGTGTGAATCATTTCTCACAAGATTTTTAAATATCTTTTTTTTAGCTTAGAGGCATAAAGCAACCGACCTGAATGAAAACAGATTTAGGCTGTAACAAGAAGACAGAATTTAACCAGCATATGCTAAAGTGCCTTACTGAAACAGAACAAAAGTTTTATGCATAAATGCTACCTCAGAAAAAAAAGCATGCATAAAATTATTCAGACTGTGTTTGCTGGACCTTATTATATCCAGAAAGGTTATAAGAACTTTTCTAGGATAAAGAAATTACCAAAAAAAAGAAAAAGAAAACTGTCATGAGGAAGGATTTTTGATACTTATTGACTGATACAACTTTTTAGTAAAATCAACTTCCTAGCTCTAATATAAAACTTATAGCTAAGTTAATTATGTATTGCTCTATATTTCCACTGGATTGACAATCTTTTACTGAAGTAATGTATAGTATTTAAATATTTTTGTTGTTGTTCAGTTCCTAAGTCATGTCCAACTCTTGTGCCCCCATGGACTCTAGCCCTCCAGGCTCCTCTGTCCGTGGGATTTCCCAGACAAGAATACTGGAGTGGGTTGCCACTTCCTCCTGCAGAGGATCTTCCCAACCCAGGGATCAAACCCACATCTCCATGTCTCCTTCATTGCAGGTGAATTCTTTACCACTGACCCATCAGGGAAGCCATACTAATGTTTAGTAATAACATGGAAACTTGCAATAGACAACCAATGGAAATTTGCTGAATGACTCAGGGAACTCAAACAGGGCCTATGTAACAATCTAGAGGGATGGAATTGAGAAGGAGATGGGAGGGAGGCTCAAGAGAGAGGGGACATATGTATACCTATGAGTGATTCTTCTTGTTGTTTGACAGAAATCAGCAAAACTGTGTAAAGCAATTACCTTCATTTTAAAAATAAATTAGTTAAACCATTAGCCAGACTCATCAAGAAATAAAGGGAGAAAAATCAAATCAACAAAATTAAAAATGAAAATGGAGAGATCACAACAGACAACACAGAAATACAAAGGATCATAAGAGACTACTATCAGAAACTATATGCCAATAAATGGACAACTTGGAAGAACTGGACAAATTCTTAGAAAAAGTACAACTTTCCAAAACTGAACCAGGAAGAAATAGAAAATCTTAACAGACCCATCACAAGCACAGAAATTGAAACTGTAATCAGAAATCTTCCAGCAAACAAAAGCCCAGGACCAGACAGCTTCACAGCTGAATTCTACCAAAAATTTAGAAAAGCTAACACCTATCCTATTCAAATTCTTCCAGAAAATTGCAGAGGAAGGTAAACTTCCAAACCTATTCTATGAGGCCACCATCACCCTAATACCAAAACCTGACAAAGATGCCACAAAAAAAGAAAACTGCAGGCCAATATCACTGATGAACATACATGCAAAAATCCTCAACAAAATTCTAGCAAACAGAATCCAACAACACATTAAAAAGATCATACACCATGACCAAGTGGGCTTTATCCCAGGTATGCAAGGATTCTTCAATATCTGCAAATCAATCAATGTAATACACCACATTAACAAATTGAAAAATAAAAACCATATGATTATCTCAATAGATGCAGAGAAAGCCTTTGACAAAATTCAACATCCATTTATGATAAAAACCCTCCAGAAAGCAGGAATAGAAGGAGCATACCTCAACATAATAAAAGCTATATATGACAAACCCACAGCAAACATTATCCTCAATGGTGAAAAATTGAAAGCATTTCCCCTAAAGTCAGGAACAAGACTAGGGTGCCCACTCTCACAACTACTATTCAACATAGTTTTGGAAGTTTTGGCCACAGCAATCAGAGCAGAAAAAGAAATAAAAGGAATCCAGATTGGAAAAGAAAAAGTAAAACTCTCACTGTTTGCAGATGACATAAATACTCCACCAGAAAATTACTAGAGCTAATCAATGAATATAGTAAAGTTGCAGGATATAAAATCAACACTCAGAAATCCCTTGCATCCCTATGCACTAACAATGAGAAAACAAAAAGAAATTAAGGAAACAATTCCATTCACCATTGCAACAAAAAGAGTAAAATACTTAGGAAAATATATATACCTAAAGAAACAAAAGACCTGTATATAGAAAACTATAAAACACTGGTGACAGAAACCCAAGAGGACACAAATAGATGGAGAAATATATTGTGTTCATGGATTGGAAGAACCAATATAGTGAAAATGAGTATACTACCCAAAGCAATCTATAATTTTAATGCAATCCCTATCAAGCTACCAACAGTATTTTTCATACAGCTAGAACAAATAATTTCACAGTTTGTATGGAAATACAATAAACCTCGAATAGCCAAAGCAATCTTGATAAAGAAGAATGGAACTGGGGGGAATCAACCTGCCTGACTTTAGGCTCTACTACAAAGCCACAGTCATCAAGACAGTATGGTACTGGCACAAAGACAGAGGTATAGATCAATAGAACAAAATAGAAAGTCCAGAGATAAATCCACACACCTATGGACACCTTATCTTTGACAAAGGAGGCAAGAATATACAATGGAGAAAAGACAATCTCTTTAACAAGTAGTGCTGGGAAAACTGGTCAACCACTTATAAAAGAATTAAACTAGAACACTTTCGAACACCATACACGAAAATAAACTCAAAATATATTAAGGATCTAAATGTAAGACCAGAAACTATAAAACTCCTAGAGGAAAACATAGGCAAAACACTCTCCGACATAAATCACAGCAGGATCTTCTATGACCCACTTCCCAGAATATTGGAAATAAAAGCAAAAGTGAACAAATGAGACCTAATTAAAATTAAAAGCTTCTGCACAACAAAGGAAACTATAAGCAAGCTGAAAAGACAGCCTTCAGAATGGGAGAAAAATAATAGCAAACGAGCAACTGACAAAGAATTAATCTCAAAAATATACAAGCAACTCCTGCAGCTCAATTCCAGAAAAATAAACGACCCATTCAAAAAATGGGCCAAAGAACTAAACAGACATTTCTCCAAAGAAGACATACAGATGGCTAACAAACACATGAAAAGATGCTCAACATCATTCATTATCAGAGAAATGCAAATCAAAACACAATGAGGTACCATTTCACACCAGTCAGAATGGCTGCTATCCAAAAGTCTACAAGCAATAAGTGCTGGAGAGGGTGTGGAGAAAAGGGAGTCCTCTTACACTGTTGGTGAGAATGCAAACTAGTACAACCACTATGGAGAACAGTGTGAAGATTCCTTAAAAACCTGGAAATAGAACTGCCATACGACTCAGCAATCCCATTGCTGGACATTCACACTGAGGAAACCAGAATTGAAAGAGACACGTGTACCCCAATGTTTACTGCAGCACTGTTTATAATAGCCAGGACATGGAAGCAACCTAGATGTCATCAGCAAATGAAGAGATAAGAAAGCTGTGGTACATATGCACAATGGAATATTAGTCAGTCATTAAAAACAATACATTTGAATCAGTTCTACTGAGGTGGATGAAACTGAAGCCTATTATACAGAGTAAAGTAAGCCAGAAAGAAAAACACCAATATAGTATACTAACACATATATATGGAATTTAGAAAGATGGTAATGATAACGCTGTATGTGAGGCAGCAAAAGTGACACAGAGGTATGCAACAGTCTTCTGGACTCTGTGGGAGAGGGCGAAGGTGGGATGATTTGGGAGAATGGCCTTTAAACATGTATATTATCATATGTGAAACGGATCTCCAGTCCAGGTTTGATGCATGATACAGGATGCTCAGGGCTTGTGTACTGGGATGACTCAGAGGGATGGGATGGGGAGGGAGGTGGGAGAGCAGTTCAGGATGGGGAACACATGTACACCTGTGGTGGATTCATGTCAATGTGTGGCAAAACCAATACAACATTGTAAAGTAATTAGCCTCCAATTAAAATAAATGTATATTTTAAAAATAATTAATTAATTAAAATTAAAAAATATAATTCTACAGTTCCATGGATCAAACTAGAAGCCCAAATAGAACCAAATATATAGAGAAATTTAGTTTAAAATCAAGATGATATCTCAAATCAATATGGTAAGAATTGGTTACAAAAAGAATATTGTAGAACAATTGGAAATATATCTAATAATCCATTTTATTCATATATTATATATATGGATCAGTATTTTATACCTTATAAAAAATAAATTCCAAGTGGATCCAAGTTCTAAGTGTAAAAACAAATAAATAATATAAGCACAAAGTAAATACTAAATAAAATGTTAATATTTTTGATTATTGATTAGAAACTTTTTTAGCCCTTATATAAAGTTCAGAAATCATAAAAGTTTGACAGTTATGCTATACAGTTGGATGACTATTTTATATAAATATATCATAAGCCATATTTAAAAGGCAAATGTATATCATACATAAGAAATAGATTAATTTTAAATATAATAAAACCTCATTCAAACCAAAATAAATAACCAACTGCAAAAAAGTAGAGATCTTTCATTTGGGTCTCTGTGTAAATATTTTCTTATCAAAGAGATCATCCCTGACAATGCCACAGAAAAGAACATACTGAAAATGTCTCTAACCAGGTTAGTCTGATTTTTACTGTATATTCTCTGCAAATTCTAGTAGGGCCAGTACTGGGGACTCTATTTTTAGTTCACTCTTATATTCTAGCCCATGAATCACTGCTTGGCTTATGGTCTTTAAATAAAATTTTTCTTTGAAAAAAATGAATCCAGGATAAAATGTAAAGAGGCATGATAAATAACAGAAGGATTAGCTTGAAAAGAAAGAACACACTATTTTCAGAGGTAAGGGCAAAACAATAAAGGTCTGTCTGTGTACATGTATGTGTGTGTCAGTGCGAGTGTGAGTGTGTGTGTGTGTGTGTGAATAGGAGATAACCCAGGTTATAATCTTAGCACAGGGGTTATCAAGTAATGCTGAGTGAATGTTTTATATTATGTAACATAAATTTGTGGCAAACTAAATGAGTTTAATTTTGTAAATTTCTACATAATTTCTCAGCTGCCTAAAATCAAGAATAGAGAAATGTAATGGTTGAAAATGTCTTGGCTTAGAGGTTGACAAGAAAGGATTATGAGCACTGAATAAATTTTATGATCATAGAATATGCATATTTGAACTGGTTTGCCATTGGTCCAGCCATAGGCACATGAAGCTAAAAATAGGATGACAACATCAAGAGATACTTGGAAAACACACAGGGACAATGAAGAAGAAATTTAGTCAAGTAGTGGAAATGGAAATATTAAAACTGATTTGAAATCTCCTTTAAGAGTTTATATATTTTCACTTCCAACTTCTCTGAATGGATTCTATTCCTATGTCTTCTTATGGCATTGGTAATTCTTCAATGATCCTATGCTTGTTTCCAGATGACTTCAATTTCATGTGTATCATATATGTCTATCAGGACCTATAGTCTAATGTAATTTCCAAATGTGTGCTTCAATTCCATCATTTACTTTAAAATCTAAACTTACTAACTGGCTAACTTCCATCCAAATGTAATCAGTTATGGGCCATTTACAGGAACAACATCCATTCTATTTTAAACACAAAGAAATTTAATGCAATGATCAGATGCTTTCAATTTTTTGGAACACCAGGAGGTGCAAGCTCAAGGCTAGGACCCTAGAATCAAGAACAGGAATTGTTAAGTTAATGAAAATGCATTGTAGCTATGATCCACCTACCATAATTTTTCCCAGACTTGCACCCCAATATGTTGACCCAGGGAAGCTAGAGACTATATTACTGTAGAAAAATCCAATATCTTCATAACTGTATGTGATAGAAGGAAGAGCTGATTAAATGAATGATAGTCTCTCTGTCCAGTTCTTTTCTGGATTTCAGTCACTAAGCCATGTCTGACCCTTTGTGACCCCATAGACTGCAGCAAGCCAGCCCTCTCTATCCTTCACTATATCTCAGAGTTTGCCCAAGTTCATGTCCATTGAGTCGGTGATGCTATCCAATCATCTCATCCTCTGCCACTCTCTTCTCCTTTTACCTTCACTGGAGGAACTTAATTCGTATTAAACTGGTAGGAACAAATGATTTTCGAGAAAAGGTGTTCAGCTCATGCAGCCTCTGAATAGAGGTAGATGGGTACAAGGAGGTAAGTTGGAATGCAAGTGAGAATCATCCATAACTCCTAGAGCATATCATTTCATGCTCCTTGGTAATTAAACATCAAAACAGAAAACAGACAATTTTGCATAATTTCTTTCTGTCTAAAACCCCTTATCCTGGTTAAAAGCACGGTTTAGAAATATTTATTTTGTCTTCTACTCCCCTACTTCTAATTACCATGGATAAATATGTTTTATTGATCCTAATTAAATATCTTTCCAGTCTCTTTTTATGTCTCTCACATGACATTCTGCTGACACACTTTGTACATAATTTGAGGCAGAGTTTCAGCTTGTTTATGTCCCTTATTTTGTCTATAATATTTCTAATTAAAGTGGCAATTTTGATTTTTTTTTTTGCATTTAGTGAACAGTTTTAATGTATCTACATTTATTATACATTATTATTTTTCAGATATTTATTTTGTCAACAAAGATCATTTATCTTCAAGAAAAGTACTAGTTTAATAAGCTCATAATATATATTGTATTATTTATTGTGATTTGTGCTATTCTTTTACTTTTTTAAAGACAAAATTAATCTAAAATGCTAAAATTGTAAAGACATTTATTTTAGGTGTGGGTTAGGGATATTTCAGTTCTAGTCTTATTCCACTTTAAACATTTGTGTTTTAAAAATATCTAGTAAAAGGGAATTCCCTGGTGATCCAGTGGTTAAGAATCAGCACTGCTCTGGCCAGGGTCCTAAGTTGGATTCGTGGTCAGGGAACTAAAATCCTACAAAACATATTTATCCATGGTAATTAGAAGTAGGGGAATAGAAGACAAAATAAATATTTCTAAACCATGCTTTTAACCAGGATAAGGGGTTTTAGACAGAAAGAAATTAGGCAAAATTGTCTGTTTTCTGTTTTGATGTTTAATTACCAAGGAGTATGAAATGATATGCTCTAGCAGTTATGGATGATTCCAACTCGGCATTCCAACTTACCTCCATGGCCAAAACAAAAGAAAGAAAGAAAACCGTGTGATAAAATGTGCATATTTCATATTGAAGTAGAATGGATAAAGGTCTTCAAAGATGTCCCCAATCAATGGAACTTGTGAATATATGATCTTATATGGCAAAAAGACCTTTCTAGATGCAATTCAATTAAAGACCTTGAAGTCGCAAATTTATCCCGGGTTATCTGAATGAGTCTAATATAACCACAGAGTTCCTATAAAATTGAGGCTGTCAAGTTCAGAGATTAAAAAGAGTTGTGATGGTAGAAGCATAGGTTGGAGTGATATGCTTTGAAGATGGAGAAAGGGGCCTTAAACAAAGAAATGCAGGTGGCCTCTGGTAGCTTGAAAATGCAAAGAAATGGATCTGCCTTGAATTTTCCAGAATAAACAAAGCCTTGCCAAAAACACTTTCTGACTGCCACAGCTATGCGAGAAGAAATTTGTGCTGTATTAAGTCAAAATTTGTGGTGGTTTATTAGAGCAATAATAGTACACTAATGCATATGATTACCAATTATAGAAGAGGTGGCAAGAATAGACAGAAAAGAACACAAAAAAGATCTTCATGACCCAGATAACCACCATGGTGTGATCACTCACCTAGAACCAGACATCCTGGAGTCCAAAGTCAAGTGGGCCTTAGGAAGCATCACTATGAACAAAGCTAGTGGAGGTGATAGAATTCCAGCTGAACTATTTCAAAGCCTAAAAGATGATGCTGTTAAAGTGCTTCACTCAATATGCCAGCAAATTTGGAAAACTCAGGAGAGGGCACAAGACTGAAAAAAGTCAGTTTTCATTCCAATCCCAAAAGGCAATGTCAAAGAATGCTCAAACTACCACACAATTGCACTTATTTCACATGCTAGCAAAGTAATACTCAAAATTCTCCAAGCCAGGCTTCAACAGTACATGAACCAAGAACTTCCAGATGTTTAAGCTGGATTTAGAAGAGGCAGAGGAATCAGAGATCAAATTGCCAACATCTGTTGGATCATCAAAAAAGCAAGAGAGTTACGGAAAAACATCTACTTCTGCTTTATTGAATATGCCAAAGCCTTTGACTGTGTGGATCACAACAAACTGTGGAAAATTCTGAACGAGATGGGACTATCAGATCATCTCACCTGCCTTCTGAGAAATCTGTATGCAGGTCAAGAAGCAACAGTTAGAGCCAGACATGGAACAATGGACTAGTTCCAAATTGGGAAAGGAATATATCAAGGTTGTATATAATCACCCTGCTTATTTAACTCATATGCAAAATACATCATGCAAAAGGCCAGGCTGGATGAAGCACAAGCTGGAATCAAGATTGTTGGGAGAAATATCAATAACCTCAGATATGTAGATGACACCACCCTTACGGCAGAAAGTGAAGAGGAACTAAAGAGCCTCTTGATGAAAGGGAAAGAGGAGCGTGAAAAAGCTGGCTTAAAACTAAATAATCAAAAATAATGGCATCTGGTCCCATCACTTTATGGTAAATAGATGGGGAAATAATGGAAACAATGACAGACTTTATTTTCTTGGGCCCCAAAATCACTGCAGATGGTGACTGCAGTTATGAAATTAAAAGAAGCTTGCTCCTTGGAAGAAAAGTTTGACCAATCTAGACATTATATTAAAAAGCAGAGACATCAGTTTCCAAACAAAGGTCCAACTAGTCAAAGCTGTGATTTTTCCAGTAGTCATTTACAGATGTGAGAGTTGGACCATAAAGAGAGCTAAGCAGTGGAGAATTGATGCTTTTGAAATGTGATGTTGGAGAAGACTCTTGAGAGTCTGTTGGACTGCAAGATCAAACTAGTCAATCCTAAAGGAAATCAATCCTGAATTTTCCCTGGAAGGACAGATGCTGAAGCTGATGCTCCAATACTTTGGCCATCTGATGTGAAGAACTGACTCCTTGGAAAATCAGAAGACTTTTTCCCAAGATCAGGGACTCCTCCTTCCCTGATCCTGGAAAGATTGAAGGCAGGAGGAGAAGGGGACAACAGAGAATGAGATAGTTGGATGGCATCACCGATTCAGTGGACATGAGTTTGAGCAAACTCCAGGAGTTGGTGATGGACAGGGAAGCCTGGCGTGCCACAGTCCATGGGGTCTCATTGAGTCAGACATGCCTGAGAGACTGAACTGAACACAACCAATTATAGAGATTAACTCAGTCTGGCATGCTGTTATGATAGGTTTCTAAGAGAGTAGGCCTGTTACTTGGGTTGGAATGTGATCTTAGATGCATGAACATAATTGGGAGTTGAAGGAAGCAAAGAAATTGTCACTTCTGCTGAAATTAGATGTGAAACAATCTGGATTTTTCCTTTGCACAAGGTTTCATTTCCATAATGACAATATTTTACTCTTCACATGTTAACGATGTCAGAATATTTATTATTTTGCTCTTCACATATTTAATGATGTCAGAGTATTATCCAAAGCCATCAAGTCATCAGAGAAATACAAACGCTCCAATCCAATAATGAAACATTTCTTCTAATAAGAGTCTAATGTGGTTTGTAGAATGAGAAAAGTGCTCAGTGAAAAATGTTTAATATGTTGACTTTCCAAAATATTTTCCAGCTACTTCAATAGTCTATAAAATAGGTTAACTCAAAAATGAAAGCCCAGTTGAGAAAAGATAAGAGTGTTCTACCAAATACATGTTTAGTTGAAGAGATGTCAAACCAAATAAATAGAATCCTGTAGAGTGTTAACACTGTGTTGGTAAGCCATTTGCAGAGAACAAATGAAGGATATAAATAAAATTCTTCTTAAAGGCAAGTGTTTTTCACTCTGATTTTTTTTTTCTAGAAATAATCATTGCCTGAAAATAATGAATTTCATTTAAACTTCTCTGAATTAAGTGTCCTAAAGTGAGTTATTTCAGTTCAGTTCAGTCACTCAGTCATGTCCGACTCTTTGTGACCCCATGAATTGCAGCATGCCAGGCCTCCCTGTCCATCACCAACTCCCGGAGTTCACTCAAATTCACGTCCATCGAGTCAGTGATGCCATCCAGCCATTTCATCCTCCGTCGTCCCCTCCTCCTCCTGCCCCCAATCCCTCCCAGCATCAGAGTCTTTTCCGATGAGTCAACTCTTTGCGTGAGGTGGCCAAAGTACTGGAGTTTCAGCTTTAGCATCATTCCTTCCAAAGAAATCCCAGGGCTGATCTCCTTCAGAATGGACTGGTTGGATCTCCTTGCAGTCCAAGGGACTCTCAAGAGTCTCAAAAGCATCAATTTTTCGGTGCTCAGCCTAAAGTGAGTATATACTACTTTTTTGATTAAAAATTAAAATCACAAATATCAAGGGACTAAACATTTATAATACACTGAGTAGGAAAAAAAATCACCCCAAAAGAACTGGCATACATCTAGTAATCAATCATTACAGGTGGACTGCCTTACAATCAGGACATTCTTGTCTCTTGCTTTTTTCTCCAAGTGGGAATAAAAGGCTATAATTTTTCCTTCCCATTTTTCATCACAATCTGGTTGATTCTGTTCTCAAAACATAGGCTGCTAAGCTGTATTCCACCTCACCCTTCCCTTTGGAACTTCTCCACACTGACAGACTTCATTTTCTTGGGCTCCAAAATCACTGTGGATGGTGAATGCAGCCATGAAATTAAAGTATGCTTGCTCCTTGGAAGAAAAGTTATGACCAACTGAGACAGTGTATTAAAAAGCAGAGCCATTACTTTGCCAACAAAGGTCCATATAGTCAAAGCTATGGCTTTTCCTGTAGTCATGTATGGATGTGCGAGTTAAACCATAAATAAAGTTGAGCACCGAAGAACTGATGCTTTTGAACTGTGGTGTTGGAGAAGACTCTTGAGAGTCCCTTGGACTGCAAGGAGATCAAACCAGCTAATCCTATAGGAAATCAACCCTGAATATTCATTGGAAGGACTGATATTGAAGCTGAAACTCCAATACTTTGGTCACCTGACTCATTTGAAAAGACCCTCATGCTGGGAAAGATTGAAGGTGGGAACAGAAGGAGATGACAGAGGATGAGATGGTTGGATGGTATCACTGACTCAATGAACATGAATTAGAGGAAAGTCTGGGAGTTGGTGATGGACAGGGATGCCTGGTGTGCTGCAGTCCATGGAGTCGCAGAGTAGGACATTACTGAATGACTGAACTGAACTGAACTGAATGTGAAGACTCATTAAAAAATACACCGATGCTGGCAAGATTGAAGACATGAAGAGAAAAGAATGAGAGAGGATAAAATGGTTGGATGCATCACCAACTCAATGTACATGAGTTTGAGCAAACTCTGGGAGATGGTGAAGAACAGGCAAGGTTGATGTGTTGAGGTACATGGGGTTGTGAAGAGTTGGACATGACTGACTGAACAATGGCAACAATCTCCTGTTCCCAGATCTCCATGCTGGGGAACTTAGCTCAGAACTTTCACTCTTGTGGGAGAACTTCTATGGTATAGTTATTTTCCAGCTTGTAAATCAACCTCTCAGTGGGTGTGGGATTTTCTTCTATCACATTTATGCCTTTCCTACTGTCTCATTATGGTTTCTTCTTTGTCTTTGGAGGTAGAGTACTTTTTTTTTTTTTTTTTTTGATAAGTTCCAGAAATTTTTGTTGATTTTTCAGCAGTTAACTATGAGTTTGATGTTTTTGTTAAAAAAAAAAAAAAAAAAGGTAAGCTCTTGTCTTTCTACTTTTACATCTTGTCAGGAGCTCCATGGTTGGTTATTAAAAGTCAGTTCTAAGAGATCAGATGTAGCTAAAATTAAATTAATTTAATTCATTCACAACTGTTGGATATTTTGTTACAATCTGTTAGTATTTTTATGTTACTTTCCCTAAATTAAATTTTTGAAAAAAATTAGAAATGATTTTAAACTTAAACTGTTTTTTAAATGATGGTCTATACCTAGACAGTAAATTAATTTTAATATAAAAAGAATGTTTTGAGGTTTTGAGGGTGGCTGGATGGAAGTTGAGTCCATAGTTACCAGAAAGCAGGAATTAATGTTTGTAGTATTACCTGTACATGTGCATGTGTGCTATGTTGCTTCAGTCATGTCCAACTCTTTGCAACCCTATGCACTGCTGCCCACCGGGTTCTTCTGTCCATGAGATTCCCCAGGCAAGAATACTGGAGAGGGTTTTCATGCCCTCCTCCAGGGGATATTCCTGTTGCAAGGATCCAACCTACGTCTCCTGTGTTGGTAGGTAGGTTCTTTACCAGTAGCACCAACTGGGGAATCCATCACCTGTGTAGCAAATATTAAATGTGACCGTAAAATTAAATACGTTGATCTTCTAAAGTATTAAAGAGAGAAGTAGCATGTTGAAGCACAAATATAATATAGTGATTATAGTTATTTTAAATTAAAGTTAAAAGCACAAGTGTTATATTCTGGTTAAAGAAACTCCACTATTTTTTAATGAACCAATTGGAGATAATGAAACTCACTGATGCCAAGTCAGCACAAAGGTAATTTTCCATTTTCATGAGGAACAGATGGTGTGGATGGACATGAAAATTGGTTTCATAGAGGGAAAAATGGGTCAGTTTGGCAAGTTCATTTCAGAGAATACACTTCAGGAACTAAGTTTGTGTAGCCATTTTGGGAATGTTCTCCCACTGATATGGCTAATTAAAGGGTCATCTTGATTACGTATGCAATCTGTAGAAGAAGGTCTAGATGCCTCCCTTTGGTAAGATCCTCTCTCTTGCCAGCTGGGTTTGTGAGAGCAAGTTTCTGAGAATTTTTATTTTATTTATTTAATGGAAGCTTAATATAATAAAAAGGGGGAAATCACATAATAAATTAAATTAGAGATACTTTGTTTTACTTGACACCTGCATCATTCTCCTATAAAAAATAATTACAGAAAATCAACAGAAGGGGCCATAGATTTTTTGATCAAAAATTAAGTATTTTTTTAGAATAATCAAATAAAAATTTTATCTAAAAGGTATTTTTGCCTTGGTAAGAAACTTATTTTATTTAATTTAGAAATGAGACTGAAGGACCAGAACTTCTTTTTTTTTTTTCCCCCTTCCCTTCTAGTTAAAGGTCTGATTTGAAAAAAAAAAAAAATAAGGGAAGTAAGGAAAATTAACAGCTGGGTCTGTTTAGTATGCCAAATAGCAGTTTTTACAAAATTGTGCCTACAACAAGAAGTTCCATGGCATAGAGTTAGTTCGCTCTTTTGGCATGGCAACCTTAATTCTAATAAGAGACCTTTAACATGAACATGATGGGTGAAAAGAACATACCCCAGAAGAATTCTAAAACAGGGTTTAATGAAGACAACAAATGTGGGACCAAAAATTCTTGATAAAATTAAAGTAAAAATACCTCTTAATAATTCACAATGAAAATAGCTATAAGATATATAATGCATCATATTGTATGTAATTATAACACAACAAAATGTGTTTTGGGATATAGATAGTGACAGCTTATGATTAACGAACAAAATTAGCATGAAATTTTAGCACAGGAGATAAACATCACATGGATAATATAAAAATTCTATAGTGTGGAAATCATAACTTCATAGACTATTCTAAAATTTATTAGAATAAATTTTATTCAAAGAACTATATCTAATAAGAAAAATAAGGAAACCATATATTTGAACATACAAAAAAAGTATCCACCTTTTTGGAAAAATAAATGATAAACTTTTAGAATAGATATATGGATGACAGAAAGAATTTGGGGGAAAATGAAACAAACTGGATCATTATAACTATCAACTAGACAATCAGTGTGGCTTAGTTCTTTCTTGGTTTGAATTCATATATAAGGGAAGTACTGAGAGAAACTATTTTGATCTAAAATTTAATGAAATAGTAAGAAATAGTTATTGACTTTGACATAAGAAAATGTGAGATGAATGGAAAAATGTACTCCTGGAATGGAATTTACTAAAGGAAAGAAACATTTTACATAGTCAATGTAATTATGATACTACTGCTGCTGCTGCTGCTGCTGCTGCTAAGTCGCTTCAGTTGTGTCCAGCTCTGTGCGACCCCAAAGATGGCAGCCCACCAGGTTCCACCATTCCTGGGATTCTCCAGACAAGGACACTGGAGTGGGTTGCCATTTCCTTCTCCAGTGCATGAAAGTGAAAAGTGAATGTGAAGTCACTTAGTCATGTCCGATTCTTTGCGACCCCATGGACTGCAGCCTACCACTCTTCTCTGTCTATGGGATTTTCCAGGCAAGAGTACTGGAGTGGGGTGCCATTGCTTTCTCCAATTATGATACTAGTAGATACTAAAATGGAGACATTAAATTATACTTACCCTTTAGTTAGAATATAATAGATTTATTTAATGAAAATGCTTCCCAACAATAGTACAAGGTTAAACTTTGTGAATTTTTGTTTTTTTATGTTAAAAAGAGTCAAATATCAAAGATTTTAAATAACTCAACAAAATACTTATAATATGCAAATTAATGAGACAAAAAGATTCAAATTTGAAATGTTTTAAATATAAATGAGTACTCATGAAGAGGTTCTCCAAAAGGAGTGTGACTTGGCTGCCTGCCCCTGGTCTGCTGTGCTGCATGTGGTGTCCTAAGTCCTGGGAACATAGTTGCTTCTGTTGTGTAGCCCTCTCCTGCCCTACCGCCCTATTGTGGATGCATCCTGTGCTCCAAAGGGGAAACAAAGCACGAAGGAGCACATATGCTTGCTTAACCCAGAAGCAGTGCATGCCACCTCTCACATTTCATTGGGGAGAACTAGACTTTTGATGTGTGCTCAGGAATAAGAGTAAATGTATTATTGGAAACATCTAGTGCTGTCTCTTTATCTCTCAAACACACACACACACACCATACATGGTAAAATTATTTTTGGAATAAATATGACAGCTCAGCTAAGAGAACTCCAAAACCAGAGAACTGGGCTCCAAGTTCTGATTCTACTCGTGGAAGAGACAGTGCTACTCATTTAAGCAATTTCTCCATATTTCACAGACTTCCTGAAGTTCCGAATGATCATGCTCTGATTTACGGTAAAACCTAGCCTACATAAACTTGGCATGTAGTCCTTTTCTGGTTTCCTCATCTATAAACTATGGTAGTTTATCATCATCATCAAATCACAGAGTTGTTGTGAGAGTAAAATTATTGCATGCATGTAAATCACACAGGGCACTGCCTGCAGGCACATAATAAATTATTAGTCATTAACAGAGTTTTAATGGCACCCCACTCCAGTACTTTTGCCTAGAAAATCCCATGGACGGAGGAGCCTGGTGGGCTGCAGTCCATGGGGTCGCTAGAGTCGGACACGACTGAGCGACTTCACTTCCCCTTTTCACTTTCATGCATTGGAGAAGGAAATGGCAACCCACTCCAGTGTTCTTGCCTGGAGAATCCCAGGGACGGGGAAGCCAGGTGGGCTTCTGTCTTTGGGGTCGCACAGAATCGGACATGACTGAAGTGACTTAGCAGCAGAAGTAGCAGCAGCAACAGCAACAGAGTTTTAGAAATAAAAAAAATTTAAGAGTACCATAATCATATTTTTCATTATATATATATATATATATATATATATATATATATATATATGGCTTCCCTGGTAGCTTAGATGGTAAAGAATCTGCCTGCAATGTGGGACACCTGGGTTTGATCCATGGGTCAGGAAGCTCTCCTGGAGAAGGAAATAACAACATACTCCAGTATTCTTATCTGGAGAATCCCATGGTCAGAGGAGCCTGACAGCCTACAGTCCATGCATATTCAGTCATTCTGCACATACTTATTGAGCATCTCATGGTTATAAGGAGTTTGTAGGAGCTGTGAACACAAGGAGAAAATATAGTTAGCCCTTTTAAAATAAAGATTATATTCTTGTGGCTGGATATATATTAATTGAAGACCTACCAAGTAAATATAAGAATAAAACTCAGGAACTTTCCAAGAGGCACTTATTAAGGTAACAGTATATATTAGAGAAAGTTGTTTTAGTAAGTGAGGCCATGAAAACAATCTCTAAATAGTTGTGTTGGATCTGAGAACTCTAGGCATTAATTAGATAAAAACGATAAGATAAAAATGGAATAGAGTTCTGGAAACTATTTCTGAAAGAGGAAAGATCTTGGACAAATTACCTGAAGCAGCTTGCTGAGCTATAGAAAGTGAAAGAATGTCCTGTAGTTGGATTGCAGAAAAGCAGTAATGCTATGACACAGAACGAGACTTGGCAGAATTATATCATTTTTCCTAATTAAAGAATAATTTCTGTACATTATGGGTTTGAAATCTAGCAGTGAAAAGTCTAATGTATGAAATTGTAGGGGCAATTTTTGTAAACTGTGACTCTTTTAGAAAGGTTTATGTATTTATTTAATTTCAACTCTAACACATTTTTAAATGCAGGGAACTGATAACTGATTGGTTTTGAACAATTCAGGGTACAGTCAAAATCAGCATCTCTTTCCTTAAAAGTATACATCTCATTTAACTACCGTCTTTACCCCATGGTTCTCTCAAACTGAAACCTTTGCATCATCTTTACATCACTGCTAAACTTCGTGAACACTCTTCTCTCACTCTCTCTCCTTTTTTAAAAAAAATCAAATCCCATTTACAGCTCAACATACTCCAATCTGGATTTTGGCTCCATCATTCCATTAAAAGTCTTCTTGATAAGGTCTCCAATGGCTCTGGCAGCTACATCTGAAGATTACAAATCAGTCTTCACTGTGCCTAACCTAAACAAATACTTGACAGCATTAACCATTTTATCCTTTAAAGATTTTCTCTTGAATGACTTCTACAACTGATACTATCCTTGTTTTTCTTTTATCTATTTGTCTTTCTTCAGGTCAGTCTTCCCCTTCTTTCTCACACCTTAATGTTGAAAACCTTCAGGTTTCTGTCAAGGGCCCACTTTTCCCTCACTCTGTATTCTTTGCAAGTGCATACACCTCAATGACTTCAATGTCAATTGCCCATTTGTAATTCATCAATTTATAATCCAATGACAATAACCTAGTTCAATTCACTCATTATTTGCCTGGTGTAATGGTTAATTTTATGTATCAATGTGATTATGCCACAGGGTGCCCAGGCATTTGGTCAAACATTATTGTGGGTGTGTCTGTGAGAGTGTTAGTGGATGAGATTAACATTTCAATCAGTAGACTCAGTAAAGCAAATTGCTCTCCCTGATGAGGATGGGTCTCGTCAATGAATTGAAGACTAGAATAGAGCAAATGGCTAAGAGGGAACTGTTTCTGCCTTATTGCTTGAGCTGAAACAATAGTCTTTTCTGGCCCTTGGATTCAGTATGAAACATCTGTTTAGATCTCCAGACTGAAGGCTTTTGGACTAGAAATTACACCATTGATTCTACAAGCCTTCAGACTTGAGCTGCACATTGGATTTGAACTACTGGCCATCCTGGGCTCCTGGCTTGCCAACTGCAGGTCTTCGGTCATCACAGCCACTGTAATTGTGTGAGCTATTTCCTATTTGAGGAAACCTCTTTCTCTCTCTCTCTTTCTCTCAAACATACACACACTCACACACACTCACCGCTAAGGAACTTTTTAAATGAGAATTCCATTTTCATGTATAATATTTTTATGTTTTTATCTTTACTTACACATAGAGCTTAAAAAATATAATTCATGCATTGGTATGTACTATATTTCAAGTACTGTATGGTTGTATTGGTTGCCTAGAGGTTTTACCCATTTAAAATTTCTTAGAAATATTTTTGTTTATGAAAATGAGTTGAATGAGACTTTAAAGATGGTTTACTACTCCTACACTGCAAAATGCCTTGCTTCATATTATCAATAAGTAGGTCCTATCTACCACAGTAGAATAGCAGGTATATTATTTTAATATCTGTCTGTCAAACAACAACATAATGAAAATAAAAGAGTAGGTGTGTTTTTGTTAAGAAAGTAGAATACTTGATTTCTATTCTAACTACTTAAATAATTTTAGAAAAACTTCCTCTTTTTCTCCTTTTTTTCCCACTTACCTATGAAGTGTTATTATTTGAACTAAATGATCCAAAAGATTCCTGCCAACTCAAGTTCTCTGATTGCAGATTTTAAAAATGTATAACATGCTTCACTTGCAGCAAACAAAATGAAGACTTTAGGGGAAAAGGAAAATTCAGAAAAACAAAGCACAACCTGAGGGATCTATATACCATGAAATTATAATTATAAATTATTGAAATGGAGGTACAAGCAAAAACTGCAGGTATTTGAATACTAATCTATTTTTAGAATCCATTGTTTTCTCTACAATTATCTAATGCATAATTCTCAAAGTATTAAGTCTCCAAAAGGTTAGGATTAAGATTATTTGTATCAGATGAGATATAACATTATTTGTACCAACAGCTCTAGACAAGATTGGGCATAGTCAAAAATTAGCATTACTAATGTATATTTCATCAAAGCAAATACAAGGAGAATTAATGTTGTAAATAATAAAATCAACTTCACTTTACTAAAGTGCATTCTTTGATCACAGATGTAATATGAAGCTAGAGAGATCACAGATAAATATATAGTAGCTACATAACATTTTAAAATGTTATTAAGTTCATGGAGCTCTATAATAATCCACTCTGGCTGCAGATGGGACCTCTAAGATAAGAACCCTGTTCTTACCTCCATTTTCTCTTTTAATAAAAAAAGTTGGGGAAAGAAAATTCCATTTCTAATTTTAAACCATATTTTACCTAGACCATGCAGTGACTTTCTTTCATATATAATTGTAGAGTTTGAAGTTTCTGCTTGCAAGTCAAAGAATTATCTGCTTCAGTTACACATTACTGAGAATTTGTTGATCTTCAATTGAAAAGAAAATATTGAGTACAGTACCTTTGAAGCTTGATGGCTACTCCTTTGGAAATGATTTATACACTGGAAGGAAATATCTCATATGTCATCAGTCATAGCACATAACTACATTTTAAAATTATACTAGAACAGAAGCACAAGAGTAGAAAGAAATTTTTATGTGACATTCAAGCATATTTATGTGTATCAAGGGAGTTATATTCAGTTTATATCTATAACCAGTTTATATATATATAGCTAGTAGATATTTTGAGACTCTTAGAAATCATATAATCAATTATTTGATTTATTCTCCTCTTTCAATAATTTCGTTTTATTTTTAAGAAAAATAAAGGTCAAATCATAGTGACTACAAATGGAAAGTATGCCTACATAATATTTCATGCTCATCCATTCATTTGGTGAACATGTAATTATTGAGTACATACTCCAGTCATATATTTAACATTGGACTGAAAGGAGAAATGCTAAATTAAAATATTTCTGTGGAATGAAAATAAAGTTATATGGCTGCCAGGTTTTTAAAATTAAATTTATCAGTATGGACACGCTGAATAAACAACAATGCGTTTTGTTGTAACAAATTCAGAAATAGTTGAGACTCTTGTACACTGAGTAGTTGAGAAATAATCCACATCAAAACAGGTAGGAAAAATTGGCACATAATCTTGCCATAAATCCCCTTTCCTGGTAGGAACCCCTCTCAGGAAGGAACACCTAACTTCTAGCTTTCCCCTGAGTAGAGAAGACTTTAGATTACATATCTAAGATCCCCCCGCCACCCTCCCACCGCCTTTTTTTTGTATGAAGACTATTTTTCCAATATAGTAAGGAGTAATGATCTTCCATTTTTGTTTGTTTGTTTTTAAAAGCACAACATAGAGATATGATATGAGTTTTAAAAAATGTCCTTTATGAACTAAGCTATACCAGTCTAATAACATCAGTTTTCTAGCATTAGATAGTCTATTTTGAATAATAGTGAGTATGGATTGTTTTTTCTCTTTACTAAGAATAATTCTAAAGTGTGTCATCTGTTCAGTCATGTCCAACTATTCATGACCTCAGGGACTGTAGCTCCTCTGTTCATGGAATTCTCCAGGCAGGAATACTGGAGTGAGTTGCCATTTCCTTCTCCAGAGAATCTTCTCAACTCAGAGATTGAACTAGCATCTCCTGCATTGCAGGCAGATTCTTTACCACCTAAGGTACCAGAAAAGCCAAGAATAATGCTAAATATGTTCTTAAATTTTTTTTGAAGATTCAAGATGAAGCTTAGAATATGGAACAATTACCTAGAATTATCTAGCTTTCCTACTACTAAAATTCAGTTTCTATCCTCTTAAGGATTTTGCATGAATTCAAGTGAAAAAAGTGAGCTGAGGGCTTATAACATGACCCCAAAGGAAGACTGGCTCAAGTACATTCATACACAATCAGATTTTCCTCCACCTTCCTTGATCTATGTCCTCTTCTCCTTCCTGATAAGCATTGATCATGCCAAAGAATACAGTGGAAGGAACACTGGTCTAGGAGTCACATCCTGGATCAAGTCCAGTTACAGTCAGTTTCAATATGATCTTGGGTGAGTCATTTTTGCTCTACGCACATCAGATTTGGAATCTTCAAAATGAGAAACCAAATCTGAGATCCCTTTCAGCTTTAACTACCATCACATCTAACTTTGGTGGCTAAAGGATCTAGAATTCCAGGTGACAGAAGATAAAGTAGATTGAACTACTGGCCACAATCCTTCATTCCTTCCTGCATCCTCACTTTCGCCATGGCTTCATTGTGAGCAGAGTATATTTCCCTACCCCTTGATTTTGGGCTTGGCCATGTGACTTCCCATGACCAATGGGATATAGTAGGCATGACACCATTAGGAGCTCAAATGTGCATTACTTCTTATACCTTTTTAGGGGCTTAGAATGTTTTATAAAATAAATATTAACAGAGCTCTCTAACAGCTGGGTCATAACTAGAATGATTCTTAATGCCACTTTTCCCAGATCAATCTTTGTTTACACTTGTTGTTCTGGTGTAATGATTTAGTTCCCTTTACTTTCAAAAGTGATAATTTAGATTATAAATTATATAGTCACTATAGAAAAATCCGTCAGTTCATCCTGAAAACTTACCTAGTTAATCCACAAGTTTACTACAATAACAGGGCCACATCTTTGCCCTAGAAACCATCCCCACAATGCTGTCTTTGGATCACAGATATTCCCAGGATGTGGGAAGGGTAGCCAGTATTCCTTCTTAGTCTTTAAGTAATCTACATCCTGTGACCCCCTTTCTCCTTACACCTTTAGAAACTTTTTTTCCCTAACATTTTTTGACTACTACTCGAGGGACTGACTCCTATCTCTCATGACTCTGGAAGCTAGCAGTCTAGCTTACAGTAGTCCCCTGGGACCACAGAGAGAAAAGGGTGGTTTTCAATGGGTACATCAGTACTTCATGTGGTTCCCCACTGTGGTCAGCGCAGAGCAAGGAGGCAATAAATCCCAGTTCCCAAGTGCTTCCTAAAAGGATTACACTGAACATCTAATGTCCCAACTACCCAGTGGTGGTCCAAGAGTCTGGCATCTAACTAACTTGTCTTTAGGCTTGATGAAGCAGATGATTGCTAGTTTCCTGAGAGCTTGAATGAACGTGTGGGTACTCTCTGTGGCTTCTACCCCCAGGTCACTCCAGACATAAAGCTAAGTAAGACTCAACTTTCTTAGAAGGAGTCAGATTACACATTTACTAGTCTCCTGTGGTCTATGGCAACCCACTCCAGTACTCTTGCCTGGAAAATCTCATGGACTGAAAAGCCTGGTAGGCCACAGTCCATGAGATTGCAGAGTTGGACACGACTGAGCGACTTCACTTTCACTTTGTGATCTATGGAAAACACAGGAAAGGTTTTGAACAATCCCATGGGCTCTTCCTTGACTCTTTTCCCCACTCACTGTCACCACAAAACCCACCTCCTAGCTTCTTCCTGGAAGGAGTCAGAATGCATATCCAACACTCCAATTTCTCTGGCTGCTGCCCCAGGGACTGGATTCTAACCTATCTATCACTCGGAGATGATGGGCCAGCAATCACAAATCCTTTGAAAGTTTAAACAGGTGTGTGGGTATGCGGGTACATCCCAGTACTCCAGCAATAAAACCAGGGCTCACCCCTTTTAAAATAGAGCTACACGTATAGACCCTCAACTTTTCTAGCTGCTCTCCAAAGACTGGCTTCTATACACCTGTCCCAGAGCTAATGGGGCCCAGCATTTACTAGGCCCCTAAGGATGACAGAGAGTACAGCAGCAGCTAGAAGATCATGTCATCTCAGAAGGTGTATAGGCTTTTGCCATAGCTCTTCTCCTCAGCTCAATGAAGAGTAAGCAAGTGATTGATGCCACTTCCCAGCTTCTGCCTTAGGAGAGAAAGAATTGAATCATGTATCTAAAACCCCAAGTTTTCCAGCTTCGATTGAGTAATGGGCTGCTGTCTCACCTTTCTCAGACTGACAAGGCTTCACATAGTCTAGTCTCCTGGGAAGTGCTAAGAACAAAGACAGTGGTTCAAATAAGCACAAAAGTCAAGATGCATCCAGACTCTCTGGCCAATCTGGTTGGTGAGGGTCACCAGTTCTCTAAGAACAGTCTGTGGAGACTGAGAGAAGTGGCTGTTTTATCTGATGAGCAAAAACCAATGCAGAGAGTCAAGGAAAATAATGGAACAAGTAAATATGTTACAAATAAAAGAATAAGATAAATTTCCAGAAACTGGCCCTAATGACATGGAGGTATGTGATTTACTAGAGAATTAAAAGGTCAAGAGAACAATACATGAACAAAGTTGTATACCTGAATATATGCAATTCTTATGTATCAGTTGTGGGCTTTCAGAGTGGCTCAGTGGTAAAGAATTTGCCTATGATGCAGGAGACACAGGAGACTAGAGTTCAATCCCAGGGTCAGGAAGATTCCCTGGAGGAGGACATGGCAACCCACTCTAGTATTTTTACTGAGGAAATCCCATGGACAGAGGATCCTGGTGGGCTACTGTCCAAGGTCACATAAATGGTTGAACATGACTGAAGTGACTGAGAAAAGCTGAAAAAAATTATCAGTGTAAACGTTTTTAGTGAGATTCCACTATAATGTTCTCCAGTATATTACTAGCTATTGAAAAGTTAAATCAAAACTGAAGTACGTTATTATTTCCATTGTTTATTCACTACTTATTGCTCAAGATACAATTCCTTCTGTATACCTGTGGTGGATTCATTTTGATGTTTGGCAAAACTAATACAATTATGTAAAGTTTAAAAATAAAATAAAATTAAAAAAAAAAAAAAAAAGATACAATTCCTTCATCTAATGGACATGTCTTAACATTAGTATTTGGTTATTATCTTTGGGTTTATAGATAGCTAAAAAGAAAGTTAAATAAATATTCTTACCATAGAATCAGAGAAGTAATATTTCCTTCTTTTATATGTAATTTATATTTCTGCTGTGATCCTTAACAAATAATACTCTAAAGTAAATTATGATGATATATTCTCACAGAAACTGACTGAGCTAAAAATACCTGTGATAGACTAAGCCTTGCAGAAAAATCAGGTCAATTTACTCTCAGTAAACTGAAGACCACCATTGCTTTCTGAAAAAGCTGAAAGCTCAAAATCATTTCCTTAACAGTTATAGTTATTTTTCTACTGGATTTATAAGATTATGGGCATGAGACTTATTTTTAAATACTATCTATTGCTATGCCAAATATTTTTTATACAAATTATTTAGCTGAGACTATAATAAAATTTGTTGCTTCCCATATGGGCTCAAAATAATAACATAAGTCCATATTTTAAAAAGCACACATGGCCAGTATATTGAACTACACTGATTTGTGTTTTGAGCAATTTTTATTCACTGTGACGTCAAAGTGTTTTAAAATTCAGCAAAGTTTTATACAAAATGTACTTAAAATTACTTCACACTTCAGTGAAATTCACTGAATTTAGCTGAGGCTAAATATAGGAATTTAATAGTCTACCATACTCGTGTCAAAGCTGGTTAAGGGGGGAAAGTAGAAAAGGTAATCCATTCACTCAAAATCTTCTGGGAAATATAACCTGCATGGAACACTATGTCCCTTCTGGCACACTGCTGCTATTATTTTATTTACATTTTACTGAACCTTTTTTTTTTTTTTATAAACTAACCTAGAAAAGAATAACACAATTTTAAATGGCTTGAGACTTATGTGTTCATTTCTGATTAGTAATGTATTACGAGACCTTCATGTCTTTTCTATTTAAAATTCTTAAATCCTTAAATATAAATAGTTCAAGATGTATATAATCTAATGGTTGTAAAATAGATGCAAGAGCCATTTGAGGATTGTTTCAACCAACATAATCTACGATTTAAAAAGAGAACACCCAAGGCTAAGCAGGGCAGATTTTACTCTTTTTGTAGCCGGAAAATACACCCTTTATAATGTGTTATTTCATATATCTAGAACACCATGATTCTGGCCCTCCTAACTCTCGAAGCTTCCATGAATCTCATCGAAGTATACAACTTACCATTTTTAAAATGAGGATGACTCCAAAGTTCAAAGTATGATGAGTTCCAGTCTTGGCTCTTCACTTGCTAAATAGCGCAGCACTGGGAAGTTATTTTTACCTTCCTCTGCCTCATTTTTCTTGATTTGTTAAATGTGCATAGCATAGGTTGCAGTTCACAGAAGTATTTAGGGATTAATAAGACAGTACTGAAAAACTAAGACTGAACAGTCAGCTGAAGGACAGTAGCTGCTATAATTTCCATTTCTTTTTTATATTAGGTTATGCATTTCCAGCTACCTTTAAGATGTCTTTATTTAAGTTGTGTCACCAGTAATGCATACTTTAAAAGATCAATACCAATACAAAATAATACATTAAAAAATACATTTCTGTCACAAACTATCTTTGCAACACCTCAGCAGAAGTCTCATTCACTGAGGATAGAAATGTGAAATTATATTTGTCTTTCCTGTTTCTACATCTGCAATTACTATATCCTCTGTATCCTCCTTCCCTAGAATCCTTTTCAAATGCTAAGTCACTTCATTCGTGTCCGACTCTGTGTGACCAGATAGACGGCAGCCCACCAGGCTCTGCCTTCCCTGGGATTCTCCAAGCAAGAATACTGGAGTGGGTTGCCATTTCCTTCTCCAATGCATGAAATAGAAAAGTGAAAGTGAATTCGCTCAGTCGTGTCCGACTCTCAGCGACCCCATGGACTGCAGCCTACCAGGCTGCTCTGTCCATGGATTTTCCAGGCAAGAGTACTGGAGTGGGGTGCCATTGCCTTCTCCAGTCCTTTTCAAAGCTTATTCTCAAAACTTAGTTGTCCTCACATGTCTTATCTATGCTACTACCTCCTAGTTAGTAGTAGTTAGGAGTAATAGTTAGGAGACTATTCATGCTACCTCTGGTTATTTCTACTCCATAAAATCTAATTTTTGCAGTAATATTGATCTTCCTAAAGTACACTTCTTGTCACATTATGCCTCTGGCCAGAAAGTTTCAATGGCACTTTGAAGCAAAACAAAACCAAATTTCCTATCCTATCACTCAATACCAGCCTACTGCAGAAACCAGTGCAGGTGTATCTTCTTTACTTTGATCCTTATGAATTATTACTATTTCCAACAAATACTCTATCTTTTCCAACCTTATGCTATTTGTCACAATTTTCCAATAGGTGTTCTTGGGTATAGCAGATGGTCAGCTATTTCCACTGATGAAAGCAAGGGTCACAATAAGATGCAAAATAATAACTGAATGTCAAATAAAATCAAATTCTAAGAGAATGTAAAGTGTACTAATTGCTTAGGGCTGTGGTAACAAGTACACATACGTGTAGCAAAAGAATAACAATGCATTCTCTCAAAGTGGTAGAGCTGGAAGTCAATAATCAAGATGCTAACAAGATTGGTTCCTCCAGAAGGATTTTGTGAGAGAGGCTGTTCCATGTTTCTGTCCTAACTTCTGGTGGTTTTCCTTGGTTTATAGATCCATCACTCCAATTTCTGCAGCCATTGTCACTTGGATGTCTTCTCCCTGTGTGTCTTGAGTCTTTGCATAGTGTTCTCCTTATTCTCTTTCCTTTTCTTATCAGAGGACCAGTAGTAATGGAATAAGGGTTCACTCTACTCAGTATGTGGAGAAGGCAATGGCACCCCACTCCAGTACTCTTGCCTGGAAAATCCCATGGACGGAGGAGCCTGGTGGGCTGCAGTCCATGGGGTCGCTGAGGGTCGGACACGACTGAGCGACTTTACTTTCACTTTTCTCTTTCATGCATTGGAGAAGGAAATGGCAACCCACTCCAGTGTTCTTGCCTGGAGAATCCCAGGGACTGGGGAGCCTGGTGGGCTGCCGTCTATGGGGTCGCACAGAGCTGGACACGACTGAAGCGACTTAGCAGCAGCAGCAGCAGCAGCTACTCAGTATAACCACATATTAAATTATATCTGCAGTGACCCTTTGTTTTTAAAAGGTCACATTCTGAGGTGCTGAGAATTAGGATTTCAATGTAACTTTTTAGGGGACATGATCCAACCCATAACAAAAAGAGAATTAGAAAAGCAGGTATGCTGATGATAGAGCTAGGCTATCTGAGTTCATTCCACCTTTCCTCAGGTGGCTTTTCACTATCTGGTTGACTCCTTACTCTAACTACAGAGCCCTGTTGTGTTTAGCAACTAGTCGACCTCTATGCACGGCAATTTCCTCATCTGCAATGTAAAACTTAGGCAAAGTGGTAGTCTGAGAAGTCCTTACAAATAGCTGAGAAAAGAAGAGAAGCAAAATGCAAAAGAGAAAGTGAAAGAAAGAAAATGAAGTTGCTCAGTCTTGTCTGGCTCTTTGCAACTCCATGGACTGTAGCCTGCCAGACTCCACTGTCCATGGAATTCTCCAGGCAAGAATATTGGAATGGGTTGCCATTACCTTCTCCAGGGGATCTTCCTGACCCAGGGATTGAACCTGGGTCTCCTGCACTGCAGGCAGACTCTCTATCATCTGAGCCACCAGGGAAGCCCTTAGATATACCCAACTGAATGTAGAGTTCCAGAGACTAGCAAGGAGAGATAAAAAAAAGCCTTGTTATGTGAACAATGGAAAGAAATAGAGGAAAACAATCAGATGACTCCACTCTAATGGCAGAAAGCAAAGAGGAACTAAAGAGTCTCTTGATGAAAGTGAAGAAGATTGAAAACGCTGGTTAAATCTCAACATTCAAAAAACTAAGATCATGGCATCCAGTCCCATCACTTCATGTCAAACAGATGTGAAAAAAAAAAAAAGTGGAAAAAGAGACAGACTTTATTTTCTTGGACTCTAAAACCACTACTGATGGTGACTACAGCCATGAAATTAAAAGGCACTTGCTTCTTGGAAGGAAAGTTATGACAAACCTAGACAGCATATTAAAAAGCAGAGACATCACTTTGCCAACAAAGGTGTATATAGTCAAATCTTTTATGTTTCAAGAGTCATGTATGGATGTGAGAGTTGGACCATAAAGAAGACTGAGCACTGAAGAATTGATGCTTTCAAATTGTGATGCTGGAGAAGACTCTTGAGAGTCCCTTAGACAGCGAGGAGATCAAACGAGTTAATCCTAAAGAAAATCAATCTTGAATATGCATTGGAAGGACTGATGCTAAACGTCAAGCTCATTGACCACCCAATGCAAAAAGCCAACTCATTGAAAAATACCTTGATACTGGGAAAGATTGAGGACAGGAGGAGAAGGAGGTGACAGAGGATGAGATAGTTGGATGGCATCATTGACTCAATGGACATGAGTTTGAGTAAACTCATGGAGATAGTGAAGGACAAGGAAGTCTGGTGTGCTGCAGTCCCTGAAGGGAAGATACCAAGGGAACATGATATGATTTAGCAATTAAACAGCAAGAATGTAAAATTACAATAATTCCCATTTCAAGGCATTTTCATGAGAATTAAAGAATAGGAACACTAGCAAGCAATTCAAAACAATGCCTGGCACGCAGCAATCAATGCATGTATTATTCTGTTTATTATTGCAGGTATCTAGGAGGTAGTAGCCTCATATGCCCAGTGCTAGCATGAAGAATTGGGCTTCTCTTTTAATTCTTTTAAACACATGGTGGTGGTGGTGGTGGTGGTGGTTTAGTCACTAAGCCATGTCCAACCCTTTGACACCCCATGGACTGTAGCCCACCAGGCTCCTCTGTCCATGTAATTTTCCAGGCAAGAATACTAAAGTGAGTTTCCCTTTGCCTCTCCAGGGTCTCTTCCCAACCCAGGGATCAAACTGGGGCCTCCCACACTGCAGGCGGATTCTTTACCAACTGAACCACAGGCAAAGCACCTTTAAGCACATACTCCACTTGATATCTTCCTATTTCTCTGACTTCTTTTGTCTTCTCTTTCCTTTTTTTTTTAACCCTCATCCATTAAGATAGCTGTAAGAACAGCTACCTTAATTAAAATGTTTTAATTAAAGGTATTATTAAGATATTAATTCTTATCTGCCTGAGGCAAATATAGTCATGGAGGAGGAAATGATTGACTGCTTTACCCCTAAAGGTTGAAGTGCCCCAAGAATGAACAAGATGCCTCAGCTCTTCTCTATCTATAATCCTTACCTTGATAATAACTTCCAGCCCCATGTCTTTATACACCATCTATATCAGAAGAAACTCTATTAAAAAACAACTGACACACACTTTTAATAACCCACATGATATCTACACAAAATTGTTTAATTCCTTATTAAAACAGTTAAAAACTTAAGAGTCAAGCTCACATTAGATGAAAAAATATTTTAAAACCAGTTTTATATTGCAAAATAATTACAGAAGAAATATTATTTTAATATTTTTCATATTTCCTTGCTACTGCACCTCCCTCCAATTTTTAAATACTATGGTTTCCAATACCTAATTTGGGAGACACTTGGTTTGAAATTTTGCAATTATAAACTTCCTTTCTTTTTATAATTTTTTTGGCCCGTTTTTTTATACATCAAAAATGTCAATGAAAGTATTCTAGTGTAAACAGAGTAAGAATTCATACTGAAGATCCTTGATAAAGAAAGCCTAGTTTTAGTTCAAAGTGAGAATCTACATGCAAATTAAATTTCATAGACTTTCAAAAAATTATAGTTATTCTCATCTCTTAGGGGACTTTGTAAAAGAAAAGCCATATTAGGTGATAATTTTAAATTAATTAGTAATATATAGACTATTGGGAGGAGAAGGCAATGGCACCCCACTCCAGTACTCTTGCCTGGAAAATGCCATGGACAGAGAGGAGCCTGGTAGGCTACAGTCCATGGGGTCGCTAAGAGTTGGACATGACTGAATGACTTCACTTTCACTTTTCACTTTCATGCATTGGAGAAGGAAATCGCAACCCACTCCAGTGTTCTTGCCTGGAGAATCGCGATGGGAGAGTCTGGTGGGCTGCAGTCTATGGGGTTGCACAGAGTTGGACACGACTGAAGCAACTTTGCAGCAGCAGCAGACTATTGGGCTTCCCAGATGGCACAGTGGTAAAGAATCCACCTGCCAGTGCAGGAGGTGCAAGAGATGTGATTCGATACCTGGGTCGGAAAGATCCCCTGAAGTAGAAAATGACAACCCATTCTAGTATGCTTGCCTGGAAAATCCTATGGATAGAGGATACTGGTGGTCTACAGTCCATGGTGTTGCAAAGAGTCAGAAATGACTGAGAACACACACAGATGCACACACACACACACATACACACACACACACATGCAATTATATGATTCTTCATGACCAGGTAGAGAAAACTAGTGTATCTGCATAAACAGCTTATGGAAATCCCAGTAGTTCATAACCTGAAAATATCTCCAAAATGTACCTATATTACATCTATTTAATTGTAAAGTAAATGTTAATTTTTACAGTTGATTTAAATTATCATGTTTTATTTTATTGTTAATATGATGGAAGAATATTTGTAATTCACATGAAGCCTAGCTTTCCATATTGCATTGATGTATTCAATATTCCTTTAAATAAAATATATTATGATTTAAAGAGTCACCTTATGTATAAAATGACATTAAAATTTCCTATGGAATATTTGCAATATCTTTAATAATTTAAAGAATGTCAGACAAAAGTAAGTTCTATGTAAGTGTTTATTAAATATTAAATGCAATGACTCCATTTCTACACATTCTACTGATGTGAAATAATATGTACTAGCTTGTGGGCACTGGTTCAAAAGAAATAAAAACTGAGACAGGGAACTGAGAAAAATTTGTTGAAAATTTTAATGGCTATTCTGTAGAGAGCTTTAAATAGGCTCTGAGGGTGTATGAAATTGAAATAGATACCACACTCAGAAAAATACTTTAGGAAAAAAGCAGACATATATGTAAGTATTTAACATAACATTAAATATAGGATTAATGGCAAAAGAACAAAATTTATTATGTTTTTTAGAAGATCTGCTTGCAGATGGGTAAATCAGGAAGTGTTCTGACCTGGGGCTTTCATAAACATAAAATGGGAAAGTGGAATAACTCAAGTACAGTCTAGTGAACAGTTCAGTTGGTTTGTACAGATTGTATAACAAGAGATATGATTATATAAAACCGAAAAGTCAGCCTGGGGACAGATAATTCTAGGTTTCACATTAAAAAAAAAAGTAAGGTAGATTTCAGTTGGTATGTAATGAAGTCTCTTTAAAAGATTTTATGCAAATATTTCATGATTGGGATGATTTTAGGAAAATTAATCTGACACTGTTGTGCTCTATGAATTAGATCAAGGGGACAAGAAGTCCATGGAAGCTTACTATGACAGTCCAGGGAGGTGGAATGAGTTTTAGGACAGTTGAAATGGAGCATTGACTATATGGCTGGAAAACAAGAAAGGATAGTGAGTATAAAGAATACTGAAGTGGTTAGCAGTTCCTTTCTCCAGGGGATCTTCCCAACCCAGGAATTGAACCCAGGTCTTAAACTACTAAAGCAAAAATATGTATTTAAATTCATTAACCTTACATCCTTACTGTATTTTTTCATACCATGACCTATTATTGAATTATAAATATTAATTGGGACAAAATATAATTCAAATGAATCTTAATTATAATGAATAGTAAATTATGAGAATAAAGGTATAGTTTTAGACACTTTTAACTTTGATGCTTAAAGAGGAGACTTCACTTTAAGTTAATGAGTTACAAAAATCTATAGAGACTGTAACATTACTTAATTTCAAG
Organism: Bos taurus; assembly: GCF_002263795.3. Lineage (NCBI taxonomy): Eukaryota > Metazoa > Chordata > Mammalia > Artiodactyla > Bovidae > Bos > Bos taurus. The sequence goes on from NC_037347.1 coordinate 48,721,055, forward strand.
TCAGAATAAAATATTGTTGATTAATAGATACAGGAATAGCATTTCTATCTGACATTGTTTAATTATAATCAGACTATAAATGGCCATGTTTTATTTCAAAGCAAAAGTAATCCAGATAATTGGCTTCTAATTTCTGTTAGTAGTCTGTTTCACTACTCATCTTTTGGCGTATATTTTACTCATATTTTTTACAAACTTCTGTTTTGATTAAATTACATACCCATTGAAGTCATAATATATTAATTTTCTATTACTGTCACCTCAATACATGATATTAAGTTGTGTAGACCCATCAAAATGTCTGTGAAACTTTTTAGCATATTAAAATATTTGTGAAGAAACTTTCTTTTATTGATTTAAGAAACATTTCTTCATAAAAAATGCAAGCAGAAATTCTAACACCAAGCTGTATTTCTTCCTTGATTGGTTTCTTAACTATTTATATGTGGTTTTAGGTGAAGAATATAAAGGAGTTGAGAAATTTTGGAGAAATTTAATTACTTGTATTTAGGATTGCCCAATGGCTCAGTGGTAAAGAATCTGCCTACAATGCAGGAGACCCTGGAGATATGGGTCCAATCCATGGGTTGGGAAGATCCCCTGGAGAAGAAAAAGGCAACCCACTCCAGTATTCTTCCCATTCTATGGGAAAATTCCATGGACAGTGGAGCCTGGCAGGCTACAGTCCATAGCATCACAAAGAGTGACTGAGTGATTGAGTAGGATAAATTTAGGATCTAACCTTTCTGTCTTTACATACCTTGAAGAGCAGATGATTTTATAAAAGACAATCTGAAATTCTTTTCCAAAATCAATATTATTGTTATTCTATAGCATTAGAATAAAAAGACTGGATTCACATACTCAGATATAGAAGACAACACTAAACTATTGTGATGATACATTCTTTAAGGATGGTCAGAGTTTTGATAGCACTGAGGAAGCGGTGGACTGTGGACAAGGTCACTAGAAATTCAGTCATGATACAGGGGAAAATCTGGTAAGTGTAGTTCGACAAGAGGACCCCAAGGCCTAGAGATTCATTTTCATAAGAAGAGTAGAGGATCATGATGAACTTGTTTTAGGAATGACTGAATAAAAGGAACTTGGAGGGACTGAAGAGCAACTTGTAAAAAAAAAAATATTAAGGAGGAAATGAGTTATACCAGAGTTAATGTAGGCAGGACCAGAAAGATGGTGCAGCTGGAAAGATGTTTGCCATATGGAGATACAAACCATGACATTTTACTAAAAGAGATTTGTATTCCAATCTAGATCTAGATCTGAATTGAGTCATACAAATTTTAATCTTCTTATGAACATAATTGAATAGGGCCTAATGTTTGTAGTTAGCTCAACCCTAGGATATGTTTAAAAGAAATAGAACATTGGCTTCCCAATAATGAGCCGTTGATTCATTGTCCATCAGATTATAAAATAACCTATAAACTAACCATATACTAGTTATTTTAGAATATTCTAATGGAATATATTTTAAGCAATCATTGTTTTAACTAGAAATTTATAAGTATACCCTGATTGAATTCCATGTTTTCTTGGTTAAAATATCTATAAGGAGTACAAAACTAGGTTACAACTGGCACAGATATGCAAAAATAGATGTCAGGCAGTTAGAAGAACATGTGTTAATGATAAGGCTGATGAAGAAGAATTAAAAAGTATATCCTGACTATACCTTTAAGATTGCCAAGGAGTAGATCAAGATCAAAATTCAGACAAAGTGATAGAAGAGAAACTCCCTGCTAATGCAAGTCATATCTACCAGGTAGACTACTTTTGTTGCTTCTGGAACACAACCATCCTCTCTCAAGCAAGTGACCAATACAATGGTAAATGTATACATGATTTAAAGGTTATAGATGGAAGTAAACACAGTTGTTATTGTTCAGTCACTAAGTCTTATCTAACTCTTGGTAACCCCATGAACTGCAGCATGTCACACTTCTCAGTCCTTCACTCTCTCCCAGAGTTTGTCCAAACTTATGTCCATTGAATCAGTGATGCCATCAAACCATCTCATCCTCTGTGACCCCCTTCTCTTGCCCTCAGTCTTTCCCAGCATCAGGGCCTTGTCTAATGAGCCAGCTCTTCACATCAGGTGGCCAACATTTTGGAACTTCAGCATCAGTACTTCCAATGAATATTCAGAGTTGATTTCCCTTAGGATTGACTGGTTTGATTTCCTTGCTGTCCTAGGGACTCTCAAGAGTCTTCTCCAGCACCACAGTTAAAAAGCATCAATTCTTCGGCACTCAGCCTTCTTCATGATCCAACTCTCACGTCCATGCATGACTACTGGAAAAACCATAGCTTTGCTCTTCAGACTAGAAATAAACATAGAGAAAAATCTTCATGCATTGGAATTGCTAATGGTTTCTTGGATATGGTACCAAAACGAAAGCCATAAGAAATGAAAGCAAAACTGGGTAAATGAGGTTATATTAAAATTTAAAACATCTGTGCAACAAAGAACAAAATCAACAAAGTGAAATGGCAACCTATGGGATGGGACAAAATATTTGCAAATCATATTGCATAGTAAAGAGTTTATATTCAAAATACATAAAGAATTATTACAACTTAAAAACAAAAAATCAAGTAACCCAGTTTAACAAATGGGCTAGGGTCTTGAGTAAACTTTTACCCAAAAATGATATACGAATGGGCAATAAGTATATGTAAAAATATACAGCACAACTAATCATCAGAAAAACACAAATCAAAACTGCAATGATATATCACCTTACATCCATTAGAATAGCTACTATTAAAAAAAAATAGAAAATAGCAAGTGTTAGTAAAGATGTGGAGACATCTTTAAAGATGTGGCATTCCTGCACTTTTGACAGAATTGTGAAATGGTGTAACTGTAATAGAAAACAATTTGGAGGTTCCTCAAAATATTAAAAATAGAACTATTGTATGATCCAGAAATCCCACTTCTGGGTATATCCAAAATAAGTGAAATCAGAATATCTAAAAGATATCTACATTCCCATGATCATAGTAGCACTATTCGCAAGCCAATTTATTCAGTCTCAGGAAAAAAAAAAAAAAAATCCTGCCATTTGAAACAGCGTGAATGACCTTGGAGGGCATTATACTAAGTGAAATAAGCCAGAAGGAGGTTGATAAAGGATATAAGCTTCCAGTTATAAGATGGATGAGGATCTAATGTATAACATGGTGACTATAGTTGATGACAGCATAATGTTTAATTGAAATTTGCTAAGAGGACTTCCTTGGTATCTCAGACAGTAAAGAATATGCCTGCATTCCAGGAGACCAGAGTTCAATCCCTGGGCCAGGAAGAGCCCCTGGAGGAAGGAATGGCAACTCACTCCAGTATTCTTGCCTGGAGAATGCCATGGACAGAGGAGCTTTGTGAGCTACATACAGTCTATGGGGTCAGACATGACTGAGAGTCATGATGTCAGAGAGTCAGACATGAGTCTGTCATGAGACATGACTCAGTCATGAGAGTCAGACATGACTGAGAGACTAATACACAAGAGAGTAAAACATTAAAGTTCTCACAAAAATAAAAGAAAAAGATAAATGTGAGGTGATGGATATCTTAATTATTCATTGGGAGAAATTATTTCACAATATTTATATATATTCCAGTCCTCTTGCCTGGAAAATCCCCTAGGCGGAGGAGCCTGGTAGGCTGCAGTCCATGGGGTGGCTAAGAGTCGGACACGACTGAGCGACTTCACTTTCTCTTTTCACTTTCATGCATTGGAGAAGGAAATGGCAACCCACTCCAGTGTTCTTGCCTGGAGAATCCCAGGGACGGGGGAGCCTGGTGGGCTGCCGTCTATGTGATCGCACAGAGTCGGACAGGACTGAAGCGACTTAGCAGCAGCAGCAGTATACTTTAAATATCTTATAGTTTTGTCGGTTATTCTCCAATAAATCTGAGGGGGAAAAGGAGGACGTCCTTTTACATCCTGCACCAGAAACAAACCTTGAGGACTTTATGTTAAGTGAAATAAGCCAGTCACAAAAAGACAAACACTATATGATCCCACTATGAGGTAAATGAAGGAGTCAAATTCATAGAAACAGAAGGCAGAATGGTAGTTACCAGGGCCTGGGGTCAGGGGGAAGGTAGTAGTTGTTCAGTGGGTTTAGGGTTTTAGATTTGCAAGATGAAAAAGTCCTGTAGATCTATTTCATAACAATTTAAATATATTTAACATTACTGAATTGTACATTTCAAATAGTTAAGATGGTGAATTTTACATTGTATTATTTTTTACTGCAATAAAAATTCATGGCCTCCATGAAGATGCAGAAGACAATGAGAAGCCAATAGATTAATATATATATATGTATATATATACACACACGTATATATATACACACAATATACATATCTATATACATTACAATCTATATACACACAATAGATTAATATATATGTATATATATATATATACACACACACACATATATATACACACACACATATATATACAATAGCATGAGATTTTAAAAATTAGTGATAGAAGAAATGTTTACCATAAAACTAAAAATAAACTTATATTGGAGGAAAAAAAATGCACAATTTATTTTATAGAAAATGCAATCAGAAGTGGGAAAAAGAGAGGAAGAAATCTTCTCAGATTGCAGATGAGAAGGTCAAAAGAGATTTACAAAATTAACAAAAAGATAGAGAGATCTAGCCTTCAGATAATTGATACTAATTTAAAAAATAAAATCACAGAGAAAAACAGGCCCTAAAATTAAGTTTTGTGAAGTAACCCTTTCCTGTGACAAAGCCAGTGTATGTAAATTTCTAGAAAATAAATGAAAGAGGGTCATAACTTATAAATAATTGCAAATTATCCTGAGGATCATAGAATTTTAGAACTCTCTTTAGGAAACCTGAAAAAAAATCGGGGGTTTCAACTTGTGCTTTCTTACATGCACTAGTGCATAGAACAAAAATCTGTATTTGAAGAACTGTATACCTGTTTAGATTATTTTCCTATATGAAGGTTAGATAAAAGCTTTTGCAAATATCCAATTGTTCTGTCAAAGTTTCACTCATGCAGCTCTTCTTTAAAAGTATTTCTTGAACATTCAAACTGCCCTTGAAATTTTCCAAATTTAGAGTTTCATCCCACACAAAATCCAGACCATAATTTAAATTCTATTGCTCTTGGAGGAAGGAAAAGCAGAAATCTTAGAGATAAAGATGTGTCATGTGTTTTACCGTAGGCTTTTCTTACATTATCAAGTTCAGGGACACAGTTTATGCAAATGTCATCTTCTCTGCTTTAAGCCCTCAAATAGTCTTGACCCAAAGAATTGGCTTTGCTTACTTGAAAAAGTAGAGCAGAAGTTAAAGCTATGTCTGTGGGCTACAGTGGAGTTTTGGAAAAGGAGATTATGAAACTTATTTCCAAGGAAGGCTTTCAGAGGAGAGGGAGGGCTGTTCTGACACTTTTTCTATTTTTCTTCAAGGTTAGTCATTCCATATCAATTCTCACACACACAAAAGGCATAAAAGGATGGTTTTTTCCTATACTTTTATGGAAGTGTGAAAAAAATAGGCTAGTATGATTTTAACATAAGAAAGGATTATAAAAGGAGATTTGCAAGCATTGCATAGTCTCACTTTCATTACAGAATACAGGCTTATATTATGGTAAAAGTCCAGAGATCTTTTGTGTCTTACTTAAGACAAATAGATACTGATTTAATCTGTCTCTTCTGTTTTCCATGAAAAGAGAGGGAAACTATTATTTTTAGTAAAGTCATGGGATCTTCAGTCTATTTTGGATTGTATTTCCAAATATTTTCCCAAAATTTTTTATTAAGTACAAAGAATCATACAAAATGAAAGAGTAAGTTATGAAAATGGCACAGTAAAGACACTGAAGAGTGAAGTGTATAAACTAGAGAAATCTAAATTAAAATATTAAACAGGTTTATTGAGGTACCATCTGCATACCAGGAAAATCCACTTAATTGTACAATTTAATAATTTAAGTAAATTTAAATTTGTATATCACCATCACAGTCCAGGTTTAGAAAATTCCCTGAGTCCAGAAAACTCCCTTGTGTTTATTTTTAATCATTCCTGATTTCCACACACCACACCAGGCAACCATTAATTTATTCTCTTATTCTATAGTTTGGACTTTTCTGGGAAAAAATATATTCCAAAAATGAATACAGTTTTCTTTAAAAAATATTTTAGGAAAGTCTCAGCTGAACTTTATGTTCCCGAGTCTGTTGACCGGAATTCCAAATATCTGAAATTTTACAAGAAGCAGCCCTGCCTATATTCCTAGGAGAAAAAGTTTACCAGCATGCTAAGTGTTGTAAAAACCTGGTCTTACTTTTTGATTAGAATGGTCTTATTCTCAGCACGAGGCTACAAAGTGTTGAAATATTATTTTTACAATATTCCATTGCTGTTTATCAGACACTATTCCAGTGCCACAAAAACCTCTTCTAGGGATCTATTTTCCCTGCCATTGTTACTTTTTCACCCAACTCTGGTTGAACTTTATTATTATTAATTAATTCTGTCTGGGGCTTCGCAGGGGGCTAGCAGTAAAGAACCTGCCTGCCAAAGCAGGAAACATGAAAGATGCTGGTTCGATCCTTGAGTTGGGATCGAACTGGAGGAGGGAATGATCACCCACTCCAGTATTCTTGCCTGGAGAATCCCGTGGAAGAACAGCCTGGTGGGCTACAGTCCATAGGGTCACACAGAGTCTGACATGACTGAAAGGATTTAGGACACACGCAATTCCATTTTATCTACGATCTTAAGGTTTCACTATATGAAAAATTTTTGGTTGAATCACCCTAAGGGTCTAGGTTTCTCTTGTTTTTAAATGAATGTATTCCCTAGATTTCACATGCTCATATTCATGGATGAACAGCCATAAGAGAATGTGTGTGTGTGTGCACATGTGCACACATTAGTCATTCATCATGTCCAGACTCTTTGCAACCCCGTGGACTGTAGGCCACCAGGCTCCTCTCTCCATGGAATTCTCCAGGCAACTGGAGTGGGTTGCAGTTTCTTTCTCCATGCAAGAGAATAGATCTCTTTTTCTTATAGATACATGTCCTAAATGTCACATTCTCACCTTCATCCTTGGACAGCCATTTATGGCCCAGGGTAGTGAATGCACACACTAGTTATAATCCTGACACATCACCATCAACACCCTAGTTTCTCTGGTAGGTATTTCAATGAAATATATATATATGAAAAATCTTCATCCCATCAATATTATTTTAATTGTTCAGTGTCTACATCTGCATTAATTCTTTCAGAACCTTCTGGAAAAGAGTGGCAACTCTCACTAAGGTTCCACATTTGTCTCCTGACCTGTCATCCCTCACTGCTGTGCAGTTAAAATTGTATGTTTTAAGTTACACCCAAGATATGCCAAGGAAGTTCATTGACACTTTCTTAAAATGAGGATAGACAAATAGTCTGTATCCTATCTTTGGTGAACTCCACTTATATTCAATTTCAACAAATAAGTTAGTAGAAGAGAATTTGAAGTCATTCAAAAGCCACCTACAAGAGACCTGATGAGTCAAATAAGAAATCATGACATTTTGCAGAGATGAGTAACTGTACCCTAAAAAAATGTCAATATCTTTCTGTTTTGTCAGAAGACAGAAATATACAAGTTGTTATGCAAGAGAACTCAGTTACCTGGGAGTGCACTGACGTAATGACATGGTTATAAAGGGATCTCTGTAGACCATTTTCAATTTAGCTAAGTTTCAAGTCATCAGTTCCTGAACTCTCATGGAAAAAAAAAAGATACTAACTGGTAAATCAAAATCGCTGTTAACATCTGGTGCTGGCACGATTAGTAGTTTGAGGCCACTAAGAGTTCAAATGAATTACATTTGAAATATGCTTCTCTTTGATACTAGATTTAAGAAAAAAAGGTTGAGGCTGAAAGTGATTAATAATAGTTTTTTTTTTCTATTCTTGCTTCTAATTATATCAGTAGATAATGATTTTCCTTAATTTCTATAACATGTAATTCTTCCTTTAGAAAAAAGTCATGGTAGGAAAGATAATACAACCTAAGGAAAAATTCAGGGCTTTAGAATCAGATGTAAATCTGATTTCCAGCTCTGAGCTCACTATGCATTTGAACTTTCATGTAAAAATAAAGACCTAATAGTTATTACCTAAATATTTATGTTATGCCATAAGAAGTGTAATCATTGGTCTTAATCTTCAGTTTTATAATGTAGGTGGCCCAGCTTCATTTCCCCATTTGAAACCTGAAAACAACTTATAAATAAAACTAGAGGTGTATTTGGACCTAAGTCTACATGACTCCTATATATGTATATATATATATACACACACATACATATAGTATAGGTTCATACAATGGAATATTATACATTAATACTAATGAAAGATCTCTGTGTGTGTATATATATATATATATATATATATAATATATATTCATATATATTTTATTCTTAGGTGAACATTCAACAGAAATGTGTACTAATATTCATCAAAATTTATGTGAAAAATCTCTGTAGTCTTACAAATGATATCCAAAACTTAACACAACTGAAAGATCTCTGTGTGTGTGTGTATATATATATATATACATACACATGTATATGAATAAAATTTTCGATCAAGGAGTTTACATATGTTCAACTTTGATAATGTCAAAAAATGTATTTTTTTTCTGTGTGAGTTTTAGTTTTTATGTTACTATGTCCAAGATTTCCCACTTTATCCTGTGGCAAGATATTTAACCTGTCTAAATATTATTTCACATTTGAACAAAAAAAGAGAATAACCTTTTGAGTATGAGAATTAAATACTGTGACACATTGAATCATGCGTATTTGGCCCAGTGAAAGCAGAATAGCCTTATGAGAGTAGCTTACCATTTAGATTTTCTATGTGTTTTTTATACAATATTAGTTATTTTGATCATTCTGTCTTGCTATTAATTCTAATCCATCAAAAACTCATACTTTATATGCCCAGAAAATATTTTCATTTTAAGAAAAAAATAAGTAAAATATGTATAAGAAATATCTTAGGTTTGTCATATGTCATAAATACACCATTTGAGATCTAGGGAGTCAATTTCAAATAGCATTACATTATAGCTACTGGCTTAGAGTGGTAAACAAAACACAGTTCTTGCTTTCACTAAGCTCAGTCTGTCTTCATGTAGTAAGTTTATCACTAATTACCAAGTTTCATCTCTTTTAATTTGCTACAGATTAATGCTCAGTACTAGAACTATCAATGAGCTAATTGGAACTGGATTAAACCACTTGTGACTTAAAAAGAAGATACATATTTTAAAGGGATAGAGAATAGAAATAAACATAGTAAGTTTAGGAACTTGAGAACTATAGCTCAATAAACATTTTTTGAGCAACTAACTCAGAATTCTGATTGATTATACAAAAGTATACTAAAACATGATAACTCCTATAAGAAATTTAAGAATAATTCATAATTAAAGAGCTGCACTGTGAGTATAAGTGCAATTCATATTCATGTCCAATGGAAGATTTTGTTATTTTTTTTTTATGATGGACAGTCTGATGGTTTTAAATTTGAATCACAAAGCTACTGGTCTAATGATTTAATGGTATCTTAAAGCTACTAAAGCAATAAAACAAATCATAAATTTTTCAAAGTTTTCAGAAGGCACATGTTAATTTTAAATACATAAAACCATATTGCTCGGTCTTTTTCTATAAAATAAAAAAAAGTAGTTATTGATAGAAAAGCTTTTAAATTGTCTTAGTCAAACTCAAGTAAAAGCATGTTAAAAAAAAAAAAAACAGCATGAACTAAAAAGAGTTTTACCAGAATATTGAACTCTCCTTGATATTCATAGAAATCAACACAATGTCCATTAGTGCAGAATAAAATACATAAAACAATTCAGTGTAAAAAAAAGCACCCTGCATTAATGGAACATTAAAGTTATGATTTAAACCCACAAAATTCAGGAAATTCAGAATTAGAACTCCCAAGGTAACCTTAACTGTGACCTCTTGTGCATGTACACTGTTTAGAAAATTGAGATTTTTGCCTTCCTGATCATATATCACTGTGAAGAACAATTTTGAAGGAGGAATAAAAGGTACTTTTCCTTTGAACTACTGTGTATGTTTAAAGATTTAGAAAATCAAATGATCAATCTTATGCTACCATCTGAACAAATTATGGAATAAGAAAGAATTTTTAAAATATACTATTGAAAGCTATATAAACTACAACATAATGCACATCCACTTGAAACATGATTTGAGTTTTATTTTACATATACCCATAAGTGCTTACTATATAAAAATATTCACATTTCAGAAAGACAGAGGGGAATGCTATTAAAATTGAATAGCATGTAAAGAAAAAAGGTCAGGGAAATAATTGAGCAAAGTCAAAAGTAACATCCTTCTTGAGGTTTCCCAAGTGTACTAGTGGTAAAGAAACCATCTGCCAATGCAGGAGACATGAGATTCAGGTATGATCCCTGAGTCAGGAAGATGCCCTGGAGTAGGGCATGGCAACCTACTCCAGTATTTTTGCCTGGAGAATCACATGGACAAAGGAGACTGGTGGGCTATAGTCCATAGGGGTCACAAAGAGCTGAACATGGCTGGAGTGACCTAGCGCACATGAACATAAGTGTCTACTATATAAAAACCTATTCACATTGCAGAAAGACAGAGAAGAATGCTATTAAAATTGAAAAGCATGTAAAGAAGAAGGTCAGGGAAATAATTGAGCAGAGTCAAAAGTAACATCCTTCATATTTTTAAATTTATGCTTTCCTGGGAAGATATTTTTATCTCTTCAGCTATGGCTTCTTCAGTTTTCGAATGAAAGGATTAAGTGACATCATAGTTTCTTCTAAATTCAAAACTATATGATTCAGTGAATTCATATAAATTAACATTCTAGAGTAGAATCATAAATTTGACACTATATTAATTCTTAAATGATTTGTGTTAGGGGCTTCCCTGGTGGCTCAGTGGTAAGAATCTGCCTGCCAATGCAGGAGATGTGGGTTCAATCTCTGGATCAAGAAGATCCCGTGGAGAAGGAAATGGGAACCCACCCCAATATTCTTGCCTGGGAAATCCCATAGACAGAGGAGTCTGGCAGGTTACAGTCCATGAGATCATAGAAGAGTCAGACACGACTTAGCAACTAAACAACAATTTGTATTAGGGCTTAGTGAAATATGCCAAGAAAGAAAATGATGTTGATAAACCACTGGGCCTCTCTTAGATATGATCAGCCTATATCATTGATCCTGCCCTTTCTTTTGGATCTTTTAGTGAAAGAAAAAAAAAGGAAAAAGAAAAGTTAACTCATTCATCCATCCAAATGTTAGTCCAGGCTTTGTGACTGGAGTTATTAGTACATCAGTTCAGTTCAGTTCAGTTCAGTCACTCAGTCGTGTCTGACTCTTTGCATCCCCATGAATCGCAGCACTCCAGGCCTCCCTGTCCATCACCAACTCCCGGAGTTCACTCAGACTCACGTCCATCAAGTCAGTGATGTCATCCAGCCATCTCATCCTCTGTCGTCCCCTTCTCCTCCTGCCCCCAATCCCTCCCAGCATCAGAGTCTTTTCCAATGAGTCAACTCTTCACATGAGGTGGCCAAAGTACTGGAGTTTCAGCTTTAGCATCATTCCTTCCAAAGAAATCCCAGGGCTGATCTCCTTCAGAATGGACTGGTTGGATCGCCTTACTGTCCAAGGGACTCTCAAGAGTCTTCTCTAACACCACAGTTCAAAAGCATCAACTCTTCGTCACTCAGCCTTCTTCACAGTCCAACTCTCACATCCATACATGACTACAGGAAAAATCATAGCCTTGACTAGACGAAACTTTGTTGGCAAAGTAATGTCTCTGCTTTTGAATATGCTATCTAGGTTCGACATAACTTTCCTTCCAAGGAGTAAGCATCTTTTAATTTCATGGCTGCAGTCACCATCTGCAGTGATTTTGGAGCCCCAAAAATAAAGTCTTACACTGTTTCCACTGTTTCCCCATCTATTTCCCATGAAGTGATGGGACCGGATACCATGATCTTCGTTTTCTGAATGTTGAGCTTTAAGCCAACTTTTTCACTCTCCTCTTTCACTTTCATCAAGAGGCTTTTTAGTTCCTCTTCCCTTTCTGCCATAAGGGTGATGTCATCTGCATATCTGAGGTTATTGATATTTCTCCTGGCAATGTTGATTCCAACTTGTGTTTCTTCCAGTCCAGTGTTTTCATCTTCTAGTAAATTGAAAAACATCATCAAGCCTCTTGAGATATGTTTCTCAATATTATGAATATGAGATCAAGAACACTGACCATATCAGTGTCACTGAAATAGAGCTCTTCCAAGCAAAGTCACCATGGACCATTTTTTAAAAAATAAGGTATACATTTATTGAAAAGATAACCCAAAGAAAGCATATATATTTACAGATATATAAACGTTGGCATAATATATACTATCATAGCTTCATTTCTCTTCCTGCAGCCAGCACTTTCATCTCTGTCAGATCGCTGCACCCAGGCTGCCAAAACCTGGTTTGTCTACATGCACAGAGAATATGCATATCCCAGAAGTATCTTGAAATTTACAGACCTTGTGCTGGCTATTAACCAATGTCTGTAAATATCAATGCTCCCTTGTTTCCTATGCTGTCACATTTGCTGTCTTCACAGCTTCCCTGCAAGGCTGAGGCAATGTTATCTACCTTTCAAAGGATTTACCTGAAGTCACGCCTGGTCCTAATATGCTTCTGAATTGATTTGGGGAATCCTGGAATAAAATAAGGCCAGTATTCCATAATGTGTTTATTCCAAAATTGCCTTAGAAGAGGGCTTCGTAGGTGTACTAGTAGTAAAGAACCTGCCTGCAAATATATGAGATGTAAGAGATGTGCGTTCCATCCCTGGGCTGGGAAGATCCTCTGGAGCAGGCATAGCAACCCATTCGAGTATTCTTGGCTGGAGAGTCCCACAGACAGAGGACCCCTGTGGGCTATAGCATAACACATAATCCTATATGACTGAACTGGCTTAGCATGCATGAACGCACGCCTTGGGAGAATATCAGGAAGGCAATCAAAAGAACTTTCAGATGGTCAAGCTGAATTTAGAAAAGGTAGAGGAACCAGAGATCAAACTGCCGACATCCATTGGGTAATAGAAAAAGCAAGGGAATTCTAGAAAAGCATCTACTTCTGCATCACTGACTACCCTAAAGCATTTGACTGTGTGAATCACAACAAACTGTGGAAAATTCAAGAGATGGGAATATCAGGCCACCTTACTTGCCTCCTGAGAAACCTTTATGCAGGTCAAGAAGTAACAGTCAGAACTGTTACTTAGACATGGAACAATGGACTGGTTCCAAATTGTGAAAGGAATATGTCAAAGCTGTATATTGTCACCCTGCTTATTTAACTTATATGCAGAGTACATCATGCAAAATGCTGGGCTAGATGAAGCACAAGCTGGAATCAAGATTGACGGGAGAAATATCAATATCCTCAGATACACAGATGACACCACCTTTATGGCATAAAATGAAGAGGAACTAAAGAGCCTCTTGATGAAAGTAGAAGAAGAGAATGAAAAATTTGGCTTAAAACTCAACATTGAAAAAACTAAGATCATGCCATCGGGTCCCACCACTCAATGGTAAATAGATGGGGAAACAATGGAAACAGTGACAGACTTTATTTTCTTGGGCTCCAACATCACTGCAAATGGTGACTGCAGCCATGAAATTAAAAAACACTTGATCCTTGGAAGAAAAGCTATGACTAAACTAGACAATGTATTAAAAAGTAGAGACATCACTTTGTCAACAAAGGTCTGTATAATCAAAGCTATGGTTTTTCTGGTAGTCATGTATGGATGTGAGAGTTGAAGGCTGAGCACTGAAGAACTGATGCTTTTGTAAAAGCAAGCAATAGAAACAAAAACCAAAAAAAAAAAAAAAATGCATGACTTTTAGGTCTATTTAGATCAAAGGAAGCAATTGTACTTTGTTTTTAATTGCATGTGTTTGAACCCTTTGTTTAGTGGAAATGCAATTAGTTCCAAATATAGAATAACACAGACCAACATAAGGATTCTGTCTCAGGGAAACTCAAGTCTAATAACCATCTGTGAAGTTGGAACTTTGTACCCAGCAATTCTTTAACCCAAGAATAGAATGCAGTCTTCAAGAAACCAAATACCTTTGGATTTTCTGTTGTCAATAAAGAATCATTGGGATCACTTGTGGAAACCTAGAAAGAGAGATTTGTATGGTCCATTTACATGAAGAGAAAAGTGACATTAATGAATCTACTGTGGAAAAATAATATTAAAGTGTTAGCTTAATATCATTTAGTAAAAACTGACTTATTGGTGTTATAAGTTTAATTGCTGGATATTTTTGCCTAGCTTTCTTATATGTAGTTGGATAAACTAGTAGAATAACAACAACAAAGCTTAAGACAAAGTCTTTTCTTGAAAAACAAAGTGAATTCTGAAGAAACTAAAATGTCCTGTAAATCAAAAACATATGTCAACTGTTTTTACATTTGCATATTATCTTTTAAATATTGTCAATAGGGACATGCATATTTTATGACTGAAATACTAATGAACAAATTATGCTGTAATCTGCCCTTCAATGGAAATTTATATCATGTTTATATATGTTACAAAATTTTTCACATTTTTTTAAATATAATAGTGTGCTACCAAGTTAATGCACTATAATTTCCTTAAGTTCTTCATTATTAGCCACTTTAGCTATTAGAGAACAGGCCTCAGGGAATAACCATGTGCATATTTCTGTTTTTTCTCTTCCTGACAAATTTCCAACATGAAATATTTATGACAATACACAAAGTGACATTGTAACTAGTTGAAGGTGAGGAAAGGAGTGTTTAAAAATTAGACTGCAGTCTTAACGGAAGTGACTGTCAATGATAAATTGTCTACTGAAGTACCAGGACAGAAATTCTGTCTCCTAATGGTATGTAGACATTTAGAAGTAAGCTTCCGTAGACATGCATTATCTCTTCAGTATTCTAAACTAGTTGTGGCTGAAAGCCTAATAGTGATTTCAGCACCTATTCAATATCATAGATACTTTTAAGTACCTATCAAACTGATTTCATCACCTTAAACTTTACATTAAAATATTAGGTAGCAAATACTGGTACATTCATACTGAAACAAAAATATAGATGCTATATACATTTTAGCAGGGCAAGCATTAATATTTTTAAGAGTGAGCACTTTGCCTTGTATGGGTAATAGAATTTGGTGGGTTTTGTTTCATTATGCAAAATAGTTGTTTTTACTCTGAAATATCACAGCAATTGAGGCTAATATCATTTTAACAAAACACCCTTTCATCAGTTTGAATGCTTTGTGGTGCTTTCATTCTCTTTCCTAACATAGGTACACTTCTTTATGGAGGAACAGTCCTCATTAATTTTTCTCTTTGCAATTACCCCTCAGCCTTTGTGGTCTGGTTGTTGGCCCCACCATTTGACTACTGAAACCTCCCTGACAATAAGCAGTGATAACCTCTGTGTGATGAAATCTAATGAACACTTTTCTGTCTCTATTTTATTTGACCTTCCTGCCGCATCTGATAATTTTGATCACTTACTACAGGAGATTTTATTTTCTCCTTATTGTCCTATAATTTGCTATCCAAACTTTTTTTAAAAATCCATTCCTTTTAGGCTGAGGTCCCCCTGCCAAAGTAATGTTGTACCCAATTCTCTCTTATTTTACTCTCTGCCTACTAAAAACAGTCATTTTCATTATTTAAAAAGTATCTCCTCTATACTGATTCTATAATTTAGATTTCCTGTCCAATCCTATGTAGACAGTAGTAGATCTATTGTAAAGTAAATTTTCTGTCTACATGAGTAGCTTAGGTCTATTTAAAACCAGACCTAGTGACTTGATGACTATTCTTATTTCAATACTTGTTCTAATGAAGGATACCATCATTGAGTTAATCACCCCAGATTAAGTCTTCCTTATCATCACTACCGCCATCACTCTTCTTTCATACTATGCATCCAATTTGTTATTTTACACTATCTAAATATCTTTATAATCTAGTTTTTTCACTTCATGCTCTCTGATATTTCTCCATAACCTCCTCTCCTAAACTATTAAAATATCTTCTTAACTCACATCCTGATAGTCATCCTCTAATCCTATCTCTGTGCAAGCTTCCCCCCCAGGCTCACCAAAGACAATTTTCTAAAACATTCATTAGATAGAATCACTTCCCTGTTTGATCCACTGGATTTGAATAACCTGCAGAAAAGAATCCATGCTCACATAGCTTTGATTTCTATTTTTACCCACCCATTCATACATCCATTCATTAGACCGAAATCCAAGGGTAAAGAGAATAAGGAGTTCCCAGAGCTTATAGTCAAAAATGGAAGTCTTAAGTTTAGCTAGCAGTGATGTGTGGAATGAATGTATATCATAAAAATGGAAGCAAAGTTCTTATGTAGGCTTATAAATAGAGGACCCAGCAATGCTTCTGTTGAACAAAGGCTTTATAATTAATCATAATTTGAAACTTACATACGAGTTTTCCAATTGACGGTGAGGAGAGCATTGAGTGAAATTATTATCTCAAATAGAAGGAAGAGCATTAATCAGACTCTGAGGCAAAAGAAAACATGGCTTCAGAAGAACTGGATGAGAAGTGGAGCCCAGGGACTTTACCTTCTTAAAAAGAATAAGAGAGAGTAAGTACAGATGGAATTTAGGAGAATTAGTGGGACAGGATGGAATTAGTGGGGTTACAGGACCCCACTGTAACCCTAAAGAGATAACATGACCACATTTGCATTAAAAAATAACAAACAAACAAGCAACGGACAAAACATAAACCTTCTGGTTACAAAGTATAACTGAAAGAATCTTCATGATCGAGCTCCCGCCTACAGCCCCTACCTCAACTCCTCCCACTCATCCTCGTGTCTCTCCTCCTCTAACTTGAAATATCCCCCATCAAATCCCCCCTGGCATTTATTCTTTTGTGCTTCTTCATCTATGCAAATTCTTTTTCTAGTTCCTAAAATGTGCTTTTCCATTACTCAAACCATCAAAATATTCCTTATTATGTACAGACAGCTGTAGAATTTTCTTTTCTGTAAAATCATCATTGACTGTACTTTCATGCACTATATACAGAAGTCTATTTGAAGGCATTCATACCTACTTCTTTATTTCCTGGAATGAGGGCCTTCCCAGGTGGTTCAATGGTAAAGAATCCACCTGCCAAGCAGGAGACTCAGGTTCAATCCCCTGGGTTGGGAAAATCCCCTGAAGAAGGAAATGGCAACTCACTCCAGTATTTCTGCTGAGAAATCCCATGGACAGAGGAGCCTGGAAGACTACTGTCCAT
This sequence comes from Bos taurus, assembly GCF_002263795.3. Lineage (NCBI taxonomy): Eukaryota > Metazoa > Chordata > Mammalia > Artiodactyla > Bovidae > Bos > Bos taurus. The sequence continues at coordinate 48,738,540 of NC_037347.1, forward strand.
GGGGTGGCAAAGAGCTGGACATGACTTCAATTCAGTTCAGTCATTCAGTCGTGTCTGATTCTTTGCGACCCCATGAATTGCAGCATGCCAGGCCTCCCTGTCCATCACCAACTCCCGGAGTTCACCCAAACTCACATGCATCGAGTCAGCAATGCCATCCAGCCATCTCATCCTCTGTCGTCCCCTTCTTCTCCTGCCCCCAATCCCTCCCAGCATCAGAGTCTTTTCCAATCAGTCAACTCTTCACATGAGGTGGCCAAAGTATTGGAGTTTCAGCTTTAGCATCAGTCCTTCCAAAGAACACCGAGGACTGATCTCCTTTAGAAAGGACTGGCTAGTGACTGAAAAACAACCTAGAAAGACAATGTATTGTTAAGTCTTCAACCACTGCAGCTAGAACAGTACCTGGCACTTGATGAAAAGAAGGAAAGAAAGGAGAGTAGGAGGTAGGGAGGGAGAGAGGGAGTTACTTGATCAATGTGTGGTATTTTCCTACTATTTCCATTATCAGGGTAAAATGCTGTAGTGGTAAAAAGGACTTCCCATGAAAGCAAGTAATCTTACAGAATCCTTGACAGATGGTCATACAGACTTTATTTGAACATTCAGTGACTTGTGGCTCATTCTTTCTAAACTTAACCATTGTTTAAAATGTTGAATTTTTAGACCTGACATTTACCTGATTATTTCTATCCATTATAACTAGTTCTTCTCCCTGAGGATTTATGAAATAAGTGAAAGAGTGTGTCTCTGGGTACTTTATGTTATTCAATATGTTTCTCTTTACACTTGCTATTTAATAATGCCCAGCATAAAATATAAGAATAGTAAGAAATAGAATTAAGTATAAGAATAAAATGAAAGCCATATCTGAAGCTAATGTTCAAATTATTTCATTTACTACCTGATGATGTTGCAGTCATCTTCATGTGCCCTTGTTTCTTGAAGATTTGGGCCCTTAGTTTGCTGATATTCTTTCCAATATTTCTGTCCTGAACCATGATATTTTAATATCCCACTGATGCTCTTTCTAATATCCTGGAATTTATATTCTCTACTCCAATTAATTATAACACAAATTTATCTTTCATCCACATTATCCATGGTCACAGCTGGGCCTTTGTTACCAACTTTGTTACCACAGCTACCTGTTCCTCATATTTCTCTAAGAAATCTGACCTCAGGAATTTTTGGACTCCAGAAGGATACACAATTCATTGAGTTTTAGAGCCTTTTTATCAAGAGATCTCAGAGATCTTGCTTGCTATCTTTCTTCTGCTCTGAGAGCACTCAATAAAAAAAAAATCTACCACCTGAAAGCCAAAAAGAGAAATATCCCAGAACCTTATCATACTGACACCTTGATCTTGGATTTCCAGCCTTCAGCAATATGAGGAAATAAATTTCCATTGTTTAAGCCACCCAGTTGGGGTCTCCCTGGTAGCTCAGCTGGTAAAGACTCCACCTGCAGTGCAGGAGACCCTGGTTCAATTCCTGGGTGTGGAAGATCCACTGGAGAAGGGATAGGTTACCTACTCCAGTATTCTGGCCTGGAGAATTCCATGAAAAGAGGAGCCTAGTGGGGTCATGTTCTTCAGGAGGTCATGAAGAGTTGGACACAACTGAGTGACTTTCACAAGTCACCCAGTTATGGCATTTTGTTATGGCAGCCAGAGCTGACTAGGGCAGTACTGTTCTTCACAGAGGATGAGGAGAGGATAAAAAATTGTATTCTGTTGTATAATAATGGATAATTTTTATTTTTTTCATCATGCCACTATTTTAGTCAAACTTCTTAAAAACTTGATTTTATATTTTCATGCCTCTTTATTTATCTTTTTCTGTCCTGGCCTACTTCCCTAAGATTTTCTCCATTTTGTCTGGAAACTCTACTTCCTTTCTCAAAAACTAGAGCATATGGTTGTTTATTTTAAGAACTTACTATTTCTTATCTATTCGTGTGATCATTCTGCCTTTATTGCTCACAACGTTTTTGACAATATCAGACAGGAAAACAAAGATAGTGCTGATTGAAGGTCACTTTATTGCTTTCATCAGAATCTATACTTCCTGGATCTCAAATTGAACAATATTTCTTTAGATCCCTTCTGAAAATAGTACTTGTAAATTGCCAATCCAAATTATCTTTATTTCACATCCATTTGTCAAAAAATTCATGTTGGAGAAGAATTCTGATAAGTACCTTTATGCACTGGCTTATTATCTGATTCATTCTACAAAATACTTTAATACTTGTAGATATCTATATCTAAGTAGCTGAAATTTTATTGTTATCACTTTCTCTATTAAAACGTGGTATTTATCTACAAGTAAGAATGAGTAATTCACCAATATTTCTTTTAGTTTTGTGTAATTAGACAGCAATATTCATGGATTCTCTCCTTGTTCTGTCCTCAAGTTTTCTATAGCTAAAAAATAAGATTCTGTATAAAGAAATATAGGACATTACACTATGAAAGCAGACATTTATTTCTTACATTGCTATTCCCCAAGATGTTAACATTTTATTTTTAATTATTGCATTAAATGATTTCATTCAGTACTTAAAGGTTAATGACTTTTTATCCTATCACTTACATTTTTAAAATGTGCTTGGGTACTATATATTAATAATTTGAAAATTATAAATATTTTAGAGTATGCACCTTTAATTCTCTCCATTTTCCTTTTGAATGAATTCAACATGCTTTAAATAATATTATTTGATGATTCAATACATTTTATTCACTGGTCAAATTTTATTGACCAACATCATACCAAGTACTGTTTTTCCCTTGTTCTCAAATAAATTAGAATACAGTGATAAACAAATGTGAGTAGACAAGCATTTAAAACAGTGAAATAATATTATGTTAAAGCAATACAGAATAAATAAGTTTAACAAGAAAAAACAGAGTTTTAGAGAGCACTGCCAATACTGAAGTATGTCTATTTCATAGAATGTGGATTGGATAGGAAGTGATAAGAGAGGTAGTTGGAGATTTAAAGAGATGTTTTTAATGCATTATTTCATAATCATTTATAATGTTATACTAGGTCATAGAATGTTATAGACAGTAAATAATTACTGAATGTTTTTTAAAAGGGACATGGCACAATTATATACACATGAGAATTATTGTGACTATAATTTGAAGAATACATTATAGACACACCAGCCTAGATTAAAAGTCAACTGTAGTGAAAATTAAATTCTAATCAAGAAAAAGTCAGACTTAAAGGTGAAGTATGGTGGTATGAATACAGGTGGAGAGAAGTAGATAGATATAAGGAATATTAAAATTCAATAAGTAATTTAACAATATGTTTAATTGATTTCTACTTTATATAAAATGAGACTTCCCTGATGGCTCAGTGCAAAAGAATCTGTCTGCAATGCAGGAGACTCAGGTTTGATCAGTGGGTCAGGAAGATCTCCTAGAGAAGGAAACGGCAGCCCACTCCAGGTATTCTTGCCTGGGGAAATCCCAGGGACAGAGGAGCCTGGCAGGCTATAGACTATGTGGTCACAAAACAGTCAGAAATGACTTCACTATTAAACAAAGACTATCTAAAATATGATGTATCTATATCATATTTCAGTTTGTAACTAAGATTTAGTTACATTTATCATTGCAGCTTCCATTAATAGAACAACACCTAATACTAAAACGTTGGTACTAACCAAATTATCTAATGAGAGAGCTCAAATTCAACTTCCAGTGGTGATAGAGTAACTAGTACTAGCCTTGCTCAAAATGAAAGGACTGTATTTTTAGATACTGGAAAGAAGGAGTTCTGTCCTTGGGAGAAGAGAAATATTCAAGTTAAAGTCCATCTGTCCTCCATTTTTCTGCTTGAGAGTGCTTCCTAGAATAGGGCTCAGGGAAGAAGAGGTGAAGCAGAGCACAGTGCTCTTGCTGACATGAATAGGCAGAGGTTGAAATGGTAGAAAATTTTAGGGCAGAACGCTAAACAGGAAAGAACGGAGAAAACTACACAGAGGAGAGCACTGGCTATCTACATGGGGATTTCCATGAGTCTTTGCCTAAGGCTGATCTGTAGTTTTATGCGGCAAACCCTCATGAGGCTAATAGAGAGGGACTGCTACTGGAGCTGCAAGCTGGATAAAGATAGTAAGGGTACTAAAAGTACTTGGAGAACTTGGAATCCTGGCTGAGGGTTAACCAATTTGCACCAGAGTAATCTATGCCTTAGAAATAAAGTCTGTATACTACATAAAAGGCAGATCTTAAGAATAAAGTCAAACAGAAATAGCATTTTTTTCAAACAAATTATAAAATCAAGCCTGGACAAACAATAATTTACCAGCTATTTGCTCTTTGCCAGAGCAAAATATAACACTCCCTAAAGGGATACCACATTATTCAGATAACTTCCAACATGTCTTCAAAAATGTCTGACATAAAAGTTGAAAAAATAATTTTTCATATGAAGGTGTAGGAAAACATAATCAATTAAAAAAAAAACAGACTGTGTGGTGCTGGAATTATCAGACAAAGACTAAAAAGCTATTGTGAATATGTTCAATTATATGAACAAAATGACTTACATAGTGACTGAAAAGAAGGGCACTCTCAGCAGAACAATTGAATCAATATAAATGGACCAACTGAAAATTTCATAGTTGAAGATGACAGTGTAGAATATGAAAAATTTACTGGATGAAACTAACAACAAATTGGAGACTACAGAATAAAAATATAAATTTAGATTAATAGGAATGATCAAATCTGAAGCATAATCAAGAAATAAAAGTTTTTGAAAGCAATGAACAATGTCTCACTTTGGACAATATCAAGCATTACTACAGAAGTGTGTGTGTGTGTGCTAAGTCACTTCAGTCGTGTCCTACTCTGCGATCCTACGGACCATAGACCTCCAGGCTCCTCTGTTCATGGAATTCTCAAGATGTGAATATTGGAGTGGGTTGCCATGCCCTCATCCAGAGATCTTCCTGACCCAGGGGTTGAGCCCATGTCTCTTATGTCTCCTGCATTGGCAGGTGGGTTCTTTACCATTATCACCGCCTTGGAAACCCAAGCAATGAATAAGCAATACTAAACACAAGGGAACAGCAGTTTTAATGATAGCTTCATTTTCATCAAAAACAAGACAGAAAACAATAGGATAAATCTTTAAAGTGAAAAGGGAGATAAGGAGAGTCAATTTAGAATTCTGAATCACACAACTTTAAGTTAATTGTATTTCAAATGAGTGAAAGAAAGTTCAGAAAATATTTTCCCTACTGATAGAAGAAACACAAAGTAAAAAAAATACAAATTAAACCCAAACAAGGAAGAGAAAGGAAATAATAAAAATAAGAGTGGGAAAAAAAGAAACAAAAGAAAATCAATGAAACAGTAAGTTTATTTTTTGAAATTATTAATAAAATATATAAATCTGTAAATACATTCATCAAAGACAAAAGGAAATAACATGAATTAGTAATAACAGGAGTGAAAGAGGAAACATCTTCACAAATACCAGTGATACAAAAACTAACCTAGAGATATTATGAAAATGTTAATGCCAAAAAGTTAGAAACAGAAAAACTGGTTGCACTGCGGACTACACAAATTATCAACATTGACTCCAAAAGAAAGAGTAAATCTAAATAGTCCTATATTTATCCATAAAATAAATTTATAATAAAATGCTTTCCTCCTACTGGAAAAAAAATGTGTAGTTTACTACATATGTCTTTGTTCATGAATTTTTTTCAAAAATTATAAGAAGAAATATTACAAGTCCTATGCAAATATTTTGAGAAAATGGAGGAGGAAGAAATACTTCCAAATTAACTTTAGGACAGCATTACTCTGATACAAAAACCAAATAAAGAACATTAAAGGGGAAAAATTCAGATAAGTTTTAAAAAACATGCATTATATATATATATATATATATACATATATATATATAAATATTGGTGACTATGACGTAATAAGAGTTGAATTGGGAAGACAGAATATTGTAGATAAAAACAAGTTCATAAAGTTAAGAGTCACTCCCCACAGATTTTGAGGATAGTGTTCTCTAGGAGAGAGAACACATAACTGATTAGAAGTGCAAACAGGTTAAGTAAACACTAAATGTGACGATATCACTGACCCAAGTTTAGAGATCAAAAGGAAAAAGGAGAGGTGAAGTCTGAGCAAAACTGTCTTCTTCTTACGTAGTCTCATGTCAAAAGAAATTATCTTGATAAGGACAAAAGTTTTTTTTTTTTTTTTCCCTAAGAACCTTTATATTTTTGGAGAAAAACAACTAGAAGTAATATTTTATTTAATCATATATTGAATGAAAAAATGTCAAATAGCAAGCAATGCCTAAAATTAATAACCGAAGAGTAATTGAAATAACATCTATAAGAATTAACAACAAACCACTGAATGTGTCTGCTTCTGGGGAGTGCTGTGTATTTGAAATAAAAGAACTTGAAATTACTTTTAAGCCCGTCTGGATAGTTGTCTTCTGGGGAAAAAAAAAAAAAGGTGCCTATATTATTTTTAAATTAAAGAACACTGTGAAACAGGATTCTAGTAAAACTAAAATAAATAAATGCTAGATAATACTGGAACGAGGAGATATGCCAGTCAGGTAATCAATCAGTTGTTAGGTAGCAGCTGTCCTTTATTTCCAAGGGTCCATGATAAAAGAAAAACAGCATACCAAAATTATGTGTTGAAGAATTATATATTGAAGGAGCTTTCAACCTAACCTAGTAGGACATATGCCTGCACACATACAAATGCATACACCCATATCCTCACAAGCCACATACAAGTTGAATATACTTTCTGACCTTTAAGAGGATATTTCCTTGAAGAGAATCAGATATGTTGCAGTAGCTTATAACTGTGATCTCAATGAAGAAAACAGAATCCCTAAAGCTTTCTGTGGAACAGCCATATATTGTTAAATTACACATCTTAATATTAACAGACACTTAAGATATTTGAATACGAACATTAAAAGTACTACTCTAAGTGGTAGTCTCTGAGTCAGTTGAAAATACTAGCTTTTCATGTTTTACAAATACTCAAGATATATTTTGATTATGTCTCTCTTCCTAGCCAGCTGGGCTAAACTGTATCAATAAAAAGAGCTGCTTTTCAGTTTTGTTAGGAATGTTTGTCCATTTTAATCAGACCTAGGTTCTCATGGTTTAATTTATTTTTTAAGGAAATCTCAGTTAGAACATCAGCAGATATTCTTCAGGTGTTAGGAAACTTCCCACACTCAACTGTTTTCCAAAGAGGTTCTTGCAACAGTGACAAAAAGCAGCTAAACTTTAAACAAAGGCTAGTATGTTTTATGACAGACAAGATATGAATCAAGTTCAGTTCAGTTCAGTCGCTCAGTCACGTCCGACTCTTTGAGACCCCATGGACTGCAGTACGCCAGGCTTCCCTGTCCATCACCAACTCCCGGAGTCTACCCAAACCCATGTCCATCTGGTTACTGATGCTGTCCAACCATCTCATCCTCTGTCATCCCCTTCTCCTCCTGCCCTCAATCATTCCTAATATCAGGGGCTTTTCCAGTGAGTCAGCTCTTTGCATCAGGTGGCCAAAGTATTGGAGTTTCAGCTTCAACATCAGTCCTTCCAGTGAACACCCAGGACTGATCTCCTTTAGGATGGACTGGTTGGATCTCCTTTAGGATGGGCTGGTTGGATCTCCTTGCAGTCCAAGGGACTCTCAAGAGTCTTCTCCAACACCACAGTTCAAAAGCATCAATTCTTCGGTGCTCAGGTTTCTTTATAGTCCAACTCTCACATTCATAGATGACCATTGGAAAAATCATAACCTTGACTAGACAGACCTTTGTTGGCAAAGTAATGTCTCTGCTTTTTAAATATATTTGGCAAAACTAATACAATTATGTAAAGTTTAAAAATAAAATAAAATTGGAAGAATAAAAAAAAAAAAAAAAAGTATTTGAGACCATATCCTTTTATTCCCCAAAAAAGAGTGACTCTATTATAACAATTAGAGTATTTTGTTAGACAATTTTCCTTATTATTTTTTGGATTAAATATAAAGCATTTCCTAAAAATAAGGGTTATATGTTTTTCTTGTCTGTTTATCATGTAACAGCAGATCAGTCCAGCATAGTTTTGGTCCATAGAACCTTCTAGAGCCATTTTTCAGATCAGCTCACATTAGGAATCCATTTCAGCCCATCCTCATTACATTCAAGTTCATACTTTTAATATAACTGTATGTACTTCATGATATCTTAACTGCTTTCCATTCTCTTGTTTCTAGTTTTACACATATGCTTTTTTTTATTCTGTCTACAAGCATCTCTGACTCCTACCCATCTCTAAAACTAATAACTCTCTAGCTCCTCACATGAGCTGGATGAAACCCTAAATTCTTTTCTAAATTAGAGATTGACTCAAATGCAGACTCAAAGTTCAGCCAAATCACTTTCTGTGTGTTTTAGCAATAACTAACCAATTAGATGCCTGAATGATGATGTAAACAAGGATGCAAAATTGGAGAATGGTGCCCTCTCTATTGCTAAGCAAAGACCTTCAAATATTTGGGGGTTATGACAATTTAAGTAAACAGAGAGAATAGGTTTTTTTTAAAAGCTCAAATAACTTTATACAGTCCATTAAAACAAATTATTTGCTTCTACAGAGAAAATTTTATTGAATCCCTAAACAGTTTCAACTAGGTATTTCTTGTCATAATTAAATGTTTAACTGTCTGCTTTGTTTATCATAGCCTAAACTCCATACTCTGGGGATGAGGTTACTTATTTTGTTAACTAACAGCATAGCTAGCATTAGCAAGCATTCAACAAGTATTTGTTCATGCATGCTGAGTATTTCTCATGTACCTACTATATATCAAGCTGTTACTGGAAAATGAACAAAGAATAAGAGCAACAATAGCTTGTAAAAATGCTATCTTTCACAAACAAAAAAACAAACAAAAGAAAATTCTTCCAGGCAATAACAACTGATTACACATGAGGAAAAATTAAAGAAGTAAATGGAATTCTCATGGGCAACAGAAGGCAGAAGACAAAGGAAGAACATAATACAACCTACTGAGAAGTTCAGACTGTGATCAAACTATTGTGTTCCCCACAAAAATAACAAACTTGTGTTAAACCAAACAAAGGCATTTAGAACAATAGCAACAATAAAAAGAATGCACCTTTTGGTATCTATCTGAAGAAAATCCTCAAAGAAATATTCTTAATGAAAATATATTTGAACTGAATGTATATATGTCAATCCTAATCTCCCAATTCATCCCACCCTCCCCTTCCAGTGTTCTGTGATGACCTGGATGAGTGGGATGGGGGTTGGGGTGGTGGGAGGCAGGGCCCAAAGGGATTGAATATATGTGTACATATGCTGTGTAGACATATAGCCGATGGCTAAGTTGATGAAGAATCTGCCTACAGTGCAGGAGACCCAGGTCTAAACACTAGGTCAGGAAGATCCTCTGGAGAAAGGAATGGTCACCCACTCTAGTATTCTTGCCTGGAGAATTCCATGGACAGAGGGCTGGAGGGCTACAGTCCACAGGGTGGCAAAGAGTCGGACACAACTGAGCGACTAACATTTTTATTTCACTTTCACTTTTATAGCTGATTTACTTTGTTGAACAGCAGAAACTAACACAACACTGTAAAGTAATTATGCTCCAATTAAAAAAAAAGATAATATATTTGAGTTAAGAGCATGGATTTCAACAGGGAAAATAAAAGGAGAGCGGTAGCAGTGGTGTTGATTAATGAGTCTTGAAATGTGTTTAGTTAACTGTCAATGGATGAATGTGCAGTATAAGTGCAAGGCAAGATTCTTGAGAAAAAGAACGCAGAAGAGAAAAGCTAGTAATATTCTGGAAGAGAAATAAAGTAAAATAAAATACTATCCTAGCACAAAATAAGAAATTAGAATGGCTCTAGGAGGTGAGTGAGATTATTAAAGTTACATTTCTCTAAAAACTTTAACTTGTTTTATAGCATTTTCCACAATAACGTCTACTCCTCATTAGTCATGCACGTTCTTCATTGCTTAGTATGTGAGCAGAGTATTCTCATCAGAGACAATAAAACTAAACAGTAGGCACAACTTCTGCTGCTGAAAGGTTGTCAGATGATGGTGGGAAAAACACAGTTTTAAATAGAGAACAGAAAAATATTCAGGAAGCTGTGAACTTTCAAAGTGACTTTCTGCATCCAAAAAGGGAGGCCAGGAAGACAGATGTTTTCTAGAAAGGGATTGGTATAAAGGGGGGAGGAGTAGTAATTTGTTAATAGGATTGAGTTTATTGTTTTAGGTTAAGTCTTAGCTCTCTGCTGTTTCCTGGAAGCATGGCCATCAGAGAAGCACGACCAGCTGCCACCGCAGACTCCTGAAGCAACTGTGGAATAGCAAATAGCTAGACTGTCCCTGAAAAAGTGCCAGTTTGCTTCTCTCTCCCCAACTCCCCTACACTCTTGCACAAAGACACACACACATACACACACAGTAGATTTACTGCATTTTTAAATTGGAAGAATGTAAATATTCTTTTTTTCTTACTATATCAAAATCTAATATGTATCTGCATAAGAAAAGAAATAGTAATCCTTTCTTTAGTCACATCAACTGAAGCCTTCTCTGCATCAGAGAAAGGATTTAGATCTCAGTGCCCTGCTACAAACACAGTCATTAGAATACAAGGATAATTAAGCACATTTCAAAATCCAATGGGAAAGACTGGGATCAAATGTACCCCCAGCTGGCATGGGGAACTAGGAACCAGCATCTGTGGCTTGTAATTCCAAGCCTTATGTTGTAAGAGAAAATGCTCATACTCTATTAGGGTCTATTTTCAATTGATCATTGTCTCTCTTCCGTTGTTTCACTTAGAAGCCTTGTAATTAACCTTCACCGAGAGGTTTCATTTGATGAAACGGATGGCACATTTTCGGCCGTATTGTTTGAGGAGTAAAATAGATCAATGTAATCAATACGATTAAAATAGAATGTATTCAAATTGTTCAATGTAATTGGAGGTATTTGACATCTCTTAGCATATTAATGATGAGATTGAGGAAATAAGTTAATCTCAATTTATAATAAAAATGAAAGAGCAAACTAAATGAAAAACAAAATACCCAAGGGGAAAAATCCTGCAGAGCTTTCTTTTACCTTACTAAACTGAGGTGACAACCTTGCTAGGGTCTCTAGTCCACTCATTATCACTACCATCGCTATCACTGGGTCACCTTGTCATACATCACATTAGTTACAAACATTTCTGTAGAAACTGCAATAATCAGTGCACATCCAGACAGGTTGCACTGTCATCTCTCTGAAATGTTTATTGACAAAGTTTAAGTGATTCAACGTATTGGCCCAGATTAGAACCTTCAGAGTTCAATCAGTAGGAGAAAAGAGGAGATACATTTGATGTTTTTAAGCAAATTTAAACTTAAGAAATAGCAATAAAAGTGACTAATAATAACTAGTGTAATACAGGTAATAAACATTAAGAATATTTTCTGTTCAATTTGTCCCCATAGGTAATGGAGGTAAAGTTGGAAGAGGCAGGTCAATTATTTAACCTGGGAACAAAAGAAGGAAACCTACTGAATACTTGCGTCTGTAGATAGTCTCTCCTTTGGACACGTTTTGGTAGGGTTAGAATAGCTCATCTATTGCTTTTGTTCTTTTCTTTCTTTGTTTCTTAGGAAAAGGTAGAGTCAAGAAGCAATGAGTCAGTCAACAAATAAACTTCACGAACCAATATGAGGCCAATTCATGAATTTTGCAAACTATTCTTCTCTCATTTACCATTTCCATGGTGGTATTAGAGTTGATGCAATAGAAAGACAAAAATGAGGTAATAGAAATAGGAAAACAATGCATAGATGAAATAATTCTGGCTATAATTTGGAAATAACCCCCTTCAAATGAAGGAGAAGTTTCCATAAAAATCATAGATGTCTTAAAAAATATAGACCATTTTTTCTAATTTGTAAAAAAATGCTACAGATGGAAATAAGCACCCAAGAAAATGATAAAAAGAAAGACTAAACCCTGGAATGTGCTCATATTTTTCCTGCTATTAGAATGAACTGGCTTTGTGTTATTAATAGACCCAAACAGCTTTTGCTAGTATCATTCCCATGTCCCAGAGTGTTGACACATTATGTGTTTTCTAACACATTTGGAATGCTAGGTTTCCCTAGTGAGTCTCAGTATCTCAGAGGATACAAAGTCTGAACACTGTCAGAATCATCCAAATCTGCTCTAATTTAGAGACTCAGTGGAATGCCCAACTGTCTTGAGACATTCATTATATGAGAAGAAATAGACCTTTTCTTTTTAGTTTTAACTTCTTTAATTTTTTTCCTTTCATTTTTTGGCATACTGCTATTATGTTTGCCATGTCTCTTTTCCTAGGGCACATAACCAAAGTAAATAACAGGGATCAGGAAAGCTTAAAAAAAAATAGAGAAATTGCTAGGAAAAAATTAAATTGTATAATAGAATATTATATTTTCACTAATAGTTTTTTTACGAAATTCCCTCCATTAGTGTCTCTCAGTATACACATAGAGAGAAAATACGTATATGTCATTAAATATGCTTTGAACATTTGGTTTTCAATAGCTACATATTAGCTAGATTCTATGTAGTTAGATATCTGAATTATTTTTATGTTTATGCAATAACGGTTACCAAATACATTTGTGAAAATAAAATGCTATTTCCATTTTTTATCATTTCATAAATAGAGTTTCCTGCAGATGAAGTCACGTGGTCTAAATTACTGATTTTTAAAAGTTATTTATACTCTACTTTTGCTTTAGAGAAAAATTGAAAGAAATATGCCAAAATGGAAAGGGCATGACTGCAAGGGTTTGAGATTTCACACCCAGTTATGTTGTTTGGCAGCCCTGTCAGCTTTGGAAATTTATGTAGTCTATTTGAGCTTCAGTTTCTTCGTCAATCCAAGAAGAACATAAACTCTAGACATTTCTTGACATGCTATATATAAGTGATTACCATAATTTCTTGCAAATTGAGGTGCTCATAACTTGTAATTGTTATTGTTGGAAACTTCAAGCACTGTTTTGTGGGTGAGAACTTGTCCTCTGGAGCCAGACAGCTTGAAATTGATTATTGGTTCTTCCACTCCACAGAGTATGAAAATTTGAACAAGTTTTAAACTTCTTTGTGCCCCTGTTTATGATAATGATGATGCTTATTTCTAAGGATGTTGTGAGGATTAATTGGTGATATGTTATAACTAATGTCCTAGAAAAATTACCTGCATATAATGCATGTAATAAATATGGGTACTATGTTATTTTCCCAAGTGGTGCTAGTGGTAAAGAATCCACTTGCCAATATAGGCGATGCAAGAGAAACGGGTTCAATCCCTGGGTCTAGAAGATCCGCTGGAGTAGGAATTGGCAACCCACTCCAGTATTCTTGCCTAGAGAATCACATGGACAGAGGAGCCTGGTGGGCTACAGTCCATGGGGTCGCAGAGAGTTGAACATGATTGAGCACACATACACATGTTATTTTCAATCTGCCATGTTCATCTTTTACCCACTTAAAACTATATCTTTTTAAAGTATATATATATATATTTTTTTTTAAGTATAAAATAAATTCTTTCCAAACACCATAGTTATAAGAAGGTTAGTTTAGTTTTCATTTGTTTGTTTTTAATTTAAATTTATTTATTTTAATTAGAGGCTAATTACTTTACAATATTGTATTGGTTTTGCCATACATCAACATGAATCCACCACAGGTGTACACATGTTCCCAATCTTGTTTGCTTTTTATGTCTTCAGTTAAGTTTTGTTGAATGTCTTTGATTCTTATTCTTGGAATTAACTAACTCTGTACGTTTTCCCTATGTGACAGTAATTTCAAATGTTTATATACTATGAATTTTAACCATTTTTCTTTCATGTTTTCTTTCAGTCGTGTCTGACTCTGCGATCCCATGGATTGCAGCCCACCAGGCTCCTCTGTTCATGAGATTTCCCAGGCGAGAACACTGGAGTGGGTTGCCATGCCCTTCTCCAGGGGATCTTCCTGACCCAACGATGGAACCCAAGTCTCCCCCATTGCAGGCAGATTCTTTACCGTCTGAGCCACCGTAAGCAAATTCTTCACCACTGAGCCACCGGGGAAGCTGTTGAAGTTCTGTTCAGAAGAGTTTGCTTACTTTTAATGGAGTTCAGAACATTATATTCTATAATTTTGTGGCTACATTTAACTCTTTAAACTAGTGTTCATTTATGTACGTTATTGGTTTGATGTTGGGTGCTTGGAACTGAGTATTTGTGACCTCCTAAAATTCACATGTTGAATCCCAAATTCCCATTTAGATGTAAGGCTTTTGGGAAGTAATTAATTTGTGAGGTTAGAGCCTTCATGATGGGACTAGTGTTCTTATAAGAAAACAGGAGAAAAATGATCTCTCTCTCAGCACATGAGAATACAACATAAAGTTATCTGTCTTCAAACTGGGAAGACGTATCTTACTAGAAACCAATTTGGTGGCTCCTTGATCTTGGGACTTCATCTTCCAGAACTGTGAGAAATAAATATTTGTTGTTTAAGCCATCCAGTTCATGATATTTGTTATAGCAGTCTGGGCTAAGAAATTGGGGAAAGCTTACTATAGAAATGATATTACTGTCTACTAAAAACTTATTCACAACCCCAAAGTTGAGTAATGTTGTATTTGGTGGGAATTTTTAGGACTTCAGTCCCAGGAGATAGCTTCTGAAGTAACCCTGAGAGAACTGTTCTGAGTTGGTGAGAGAGGAGCTAGAATATAGAGGAGTTTTGCAACAAAGAACAGGCACTCTGAACTTCAAGATATTACTGTTAATTAACGAAAACTCAATATCTCAAAGAGTTTAATACTTTTGTATGTATGGGAAGGTGCAAGAGTCTGGGTTCACTGAAATCGCTCCTTTGATGGGCACCTCAGCTATCTGGGGCCAGGATCCTGTTTTCACATGCTGAGTTTCCTCAGGGTTCACCATAGGGAGTGACTGTAGTCTGATGGTTGCTAGATGGCGGGTATTCCTTTCTCTCACCCACTCAGGGCTCACCAGCTCACCATTGTGGTATGCATTCACTGTGGCTGGGGCAGCAATCACTGATGACTGTGACATCTTTTGTTACTAGTATGGCAGGTAATAATCCGCTCCTCATTACAGAGAGTCAATTTAATAAGAGCCATTGTTAAAGAGTTATTCTTTCTTATTTATGTATGATGATTTCTAAGTTATATCAGCCTATTTCATTCCAGAGATTCCTCATAACTGTTTTCAAACATGCTACACTATTATGATTCTGTATCTTCTATGGTTTTACACTAGAGAAGACAAGCCTCATAATGTGTTCGGTTCTGAAACATTTTAGCTGATATATCCATTGCTTTATAAGAGTTCAGAAATAGATATATCTCTGTGTGTGCATGCTAAGTTGTTTCAGTCATGTCTGACTCTTTGCAACCCTATGGACTGTAGCCTGCCAGGTTCTTCTGTCCAAGGGATTCTCCAGGCAAGATACCAGAGTGGGTTGCCATGTGTTCTTCCAGGGGATCTTCTGGACCCAAGATATATGCAGCATGATAACAATTAAAACTTACTAATTTTTTTATAG
This sequence comes from Bos taurus, assembly GCF_002263795.3. NCBI lineage: Eukaryota > Metazoa > Chordata > Mammalia > Artiodactyla > Bovidae > Bos > Bos taurus. The sequence goes on from NC_037347.1 coordinate 48,754,234, forward strand.
TAACTTTTAATTGCAATGTCAAAATCTGTTTTTTTTTTTTTGTTTTTTGATGTAATGATATTTTATTAATTTTTGTGATTTTGTAAAAAGGACATATCAAACTTTTGTTGGTAAAATTGAAGCATTTATTAAATGTCCATGAATCTTTGAAAAAATATAATGGATGTGTCTAAAATACTGGATTATTCTTTATTTGATTATTACAGAAGTCTGAACTTGAATAGCATGTTTATGACTTACACTCGAAAAACAAAATAGAGTAATTTGTGCCTTTCAAGTATTGTGAAAAATCCTACTGGATTATATTTGTAGTACAAATCGGTTCTAGCTTTATGTACCTTCTATTCAACTAGGGACATTAGTAACTCATTCAATTAACCTAAGCATAAATGATAAATGTTGGGGGAAAATTCAAATTTAGTTAATCCTGAATAAAAAGGAGTGTACAAGTTTTGGCAAAAATATATTTTATCTGAGCTCTCCTGATATCACTGGGGGCAAGTATTTCACTGATCTCAAAATCTCTAAATAATTATCACTTATCCACATTAGCTAGGAAGAAATATATGTTAGAGTACTACATCAGATATAAATGACTTTAAGGTTATCCCTGCATCATCTCATCAACAATGTTTTAAATAACATAAGAGATAATATTTTTGCTTCAGTTGGTGTTAATTTCTTGCTCAGAAAATGTATAAAACAACTATCTGCATAATGTCACTAGTTTACTCTATGGTAGTGTTTAATGGCAAGTATATAATTCACTTAATACTCATGAAACACATATCCTTTTAATATTAATGACTGCATCTTCAAATATACTATGTATAAATATTCAATATCTTTATTTATATTATTTCAAAACATATTATATGTACATAAAATGTATACAATAGTATATGTAACTAGTGCTAACATGTTTAAAAAGAGTGATTATACCCTTATCTATCAATAAAAGAGAACTTTCTAACTGCCTCAGTGGTAAAGAATCTGCCTGCCAAGCAGGAGACTTGGGTTCAGTACCTGGGTTGGAAAGATTCGCTGAAGAAAGAAATGGCAACCCCTCTAGTATTCTTGCTGGAAAACCCCATGGACAGAGGAGCTTGGCAGGTTACAATCTATGACAGTCACAAAATAGTTGGACATGATTTACCAACTAACAACAACATAGACGAAATAGGTTAAACTAGAGATGAGGTAAGTTTCCTTCCAGAAATAACATATATGATTTGTTCTATTTAAAAAGTAATTTTTTTAAGTTATAATTTCATCTTTTCATGGCTTAAAATAAACCTTAAGCCTATTTATCCCCCTACATAAAGATTGATTTCAGTAAATCAATGATAGCTCAGCTGGAAAAATTAAATATGTGAGATGAACATACTGGAACATACTCCAAGGAATTATTTTCATTTTCTTTTTCTTACCTGGATTATAAATCTGATTTTTTCAAAATAAGTTTTAATTGCCTTTGTAATAATTTGCCAGAAAAAGTGATCATTCTCTGTAAGTCTTGATACTAGAGAACTCTACAACAATAGCCCAAATCATAGCTTACTAAATTCTAGGATTCCTTTTAAATTAAGTCTATAGGTGATGTTATTATGTTTCCCAAAATAAAAATAACAGGGAAAAATAGTTTTCTATATAAATACTAGAGCATGCAATATCCTTAGATATGAAACTTAGTTCTTATTTATTTCAAAACTAGATTGATATACAGACACAATGGCATAATAGAACTTATATGATAGTTTCATTGGATAAAGACAAGCTACATGACTTTCAATCAAGATTATGCTCTAAGACCACATATGGAAGATAATACACACACACATATATACACACACACACACACACACACATGCACACATACAGTTAATTAATAGCCCAATATTTAGAAAGAACTTGCTGAGTCCAGCTATAACTTGACCATTTTTGTAATTCATAATCAGAATTTAAATCAGTCCATGGACTGATTTCAAGCTCCTGATCCACAGTTGGCAAACAAGAGAGAATAGGAAAAAAAAAAAAAAAAAATTCCTCCGTGATCAAAGCAAACCATTTCATTTAAAGCACAGTAGCAAAACAAGGCTCTCTACACAAAAACAGGCATGGGGGTAAGAATAACTTCCCCTAGAGAAGGAAATGGCAAACCACTCCAGTATCCTTGCCTGGAGAATCACATGGACAGAGGAACCTGGCAGGCTACACAGTCCATGAGGTCACAAGAGTTGGACATGACTTAGTGACTAAATCACAAGAGGTACGATTTGAGACAAACCACCAAGATTGTATGTGATTGACTCTCTACTAGAGGTTTTTCCTGGTGACTCAGCAGTAAAGACCCTTTCAATGCAGGAGACACGGGAGATGTGGGTTCAATCCCTGGGTCAGGAAGATCCCCTGGAGAAGGAAATGGGAACCCACTCCAGTATTCTTGCCTGGAAAATTCCATGGACAGAGGAGCCTGGCAGGCTACAGGCCACAGGGCCTCAGAGTTGGCTACAACTGAGCGACTGAACACATATGTATTGGTAGGAATGGGAGTTGAAATCATTGCCAAAACTTCTAAACAGAGAATGTAAAACACAGAGAAATTGAGATGCAAAATGTACCCAAATATTAAGTCTAAAATCAATCACAACCACAGAGTGACACACAACCACATGAAAACCTCTAATTAAAATAAATAAATTTAAATTAAAAAAAAGAAAAGAAAACCTAGTGAATACAATTTATGCCAAATTAAGTTGTTATAATTTTTTAAGTATAATTTTAATTTTCAAAGGGAGATAGGTGAATAAAGCCAAGAAAGCATAATATCAACAACAACAAAAAAAACACAAAAAGGAAGAAATTGAATATATCTTTATATGATATTCAGTTCATTTCAGTTCAGTCACTCAGTCATGTGTGACTCTTTGAGACCCCATGGACTGCAGCATGCCAGGCCTCCCTGACTGTCACCAACTCTTGGAGTTTACTCAAACTCATGTCCATTGAGTTGGTGATGCCATCCAACCATCTCATCCTCTGTCATCCCCTTCTCCTCCCACCTTCAGTCTTTCCCAGAATCAGGGTCTTTTCAAACGAGTGTCAGTTCTTTGCATCAGTTGGCTAAAGTATTAGAGTTTCAGCTTCAGCATCAGTCCTTCCAATGAATATTCAATATTGATTTCCTTTAGGAGGGACTGGTTGGATCTCCTTGCAGTCCAAGGGACTCTCAAGAGTCTTCTCCAACACCACAGTTCAAAAGCATCAATCCTTTGGTGCTCAGCTTTTTTTATAGTCAACTCTCACATCTATACATGACTACTGGAAAAAACATAGCCTTGACTAGACAGACCTTTGTTGGCAAAGTAATGTCTCTGCATTTTAATATGCTATCTAGGTTGGTCATAACTTTCCTTCCAAGGAATAAGCGTATTTTAATTTCATGGCTACAGTCACCATCTGCAGTGATTTTGGAGCCCAGAAAAATTAAGTCTGACATTGTTTCCACTTTTCCCCATCTACTTCCCATGAAGTGATGGGACCAGATGCCATGATCTTCGTTTTCTGAATGTTGAGCTTTAAGCTAACTTTTTCACTCTCCTCTTTCACTTTCATCAAGGGGCTCTTTAGTTCTTTTTCACTTTCTACCATAAGTGTGGTGTCATCTGCATATCTGAGGTTATTTATATTTATCCCAGCAATCTTGATTCCAGCTTGTGCTTCATCCAGTCCAGCATTTCTCATGATGTACTTTGCATATAAGTTAAATAAGCAGAGTTTCAATATATAGCCTTGATGTACTCCTTTCCCAATTTGAAACAAGTCTGCTATTCCATGTCCAGTTCTAACTGTTGCTTCTTGACCTGCATACAGATTTCTCAGGAGGCATTACATGTATGATATTAATATGATATTACATATATATAAAATAAATATAGATGTCATGGAAATATTAGTGTGTGTATGTGCTTATGTGAATTTAAAAGATAATTAAAGGTTCTAAAATAAATGTAACAAAAATTTAGAAGACTGAACACAGTAGAAATAGCAATATTTTAATAGAAATTACTATAAAATGACTACAAAATTTTATAATTAAGAAAATATAAGTCCGCAAATTGAGTGAACACTCCAAATCACTGTAGAACACATTCTGTGAGCTCTAGACTGAGTCAATGGGAAAAGTTTCATATTATTATCCAGAAATATCAAAACAGTGAGCTCTTGACAAGTGTCCCAAGTTTAAAATTCTCTTCTGTGATACAGAAGCAGATTCAATGTTACAAACTGTTTTTAAAATCACAATAAATACCATGTTGCAACATTAAGGCAGGGAATTTCATCTTCCCACACTCAGAACAAAGGATTTATGAATACATTCACTGTCAGAATAACATTTGTCAAAGACTATTGTATCTGAATATAGTTATCATTAGATAGTGAGAGTGGCCCTGCCAGTTGAAATTTGTCCTATTCAAGGAAGAGGAAAATATTGTCAAAAAAATAGCTCAACATGGAAGAAGATAAGTGTTTATTGTAATTTGTCAAGGCCACATACTTCATGTAACTAAACAACTTAGTTGCAAGGCTTCAATCATTATCTAGAACTACTAGAGGGATATTCATAAAAAGAGCAATAACAAACTCAAGAGTAAATAATACTCATGTGGCCAGAAGGAGTTAACTTCCAAGGGAAATGAACTTCACAGGAGACATACTTAAAGCTTTAAGAACTTCTGACTTTACTTTCCATCATGCTAAGTTGCGTCAGTAGTGTCCGACTCTGTGTGACCCCATAGACGGCACCCAACAGGCTCCTCTGTCTCTGGGATGCTCCAGGCAAGAATACTGGAGTGGGTTGCCATTCCCTTCTCCAACACATGAAAGTGAAAAGTGAAAGTGAAGTCGCTCAGTTGTGTCCAACTCTTAGCAACCCCATGGACTGTAGCCTACCAGGCTCCTCCGTCCATGGGATTCTCCAGGCAAGGGTACTGGAGTGGATTGCCATTGCCTTCTCCACTTTCCATCATGATGAGGTCCCAAATCCCATTAATGTTACCATTTCCTTTATATTGCTGCTAATTTAGATTATTTTACTGGGGGCAAAGGGAGAAATAAGCAGAACCAAGAAATAACAAGGTGGCTATTTTTAAGCAATTTGTCTCAAATATTTAATGTGTATCTTATGTCTCACTCTTCTCTGCTAGGATTTATCCCCTTTGGAAACTGAAATTAAATTGAAGGAAAAATTCGAATTATGAACAATTGTAAGAGCACACATTATACTTGTAATTGATTATTCAAGTGTGAGATGGTTAACTCAATGGGAAAAAGAGGAGAATTTTTTGAGAAATCCACAGCTATGTTCCTTCTGATACTTAAACTGCTGACAGGACCAAAAATATACCTGGGAACATCACTTAGTACAGCTGGTAAAAGTCAAGGGAACAGATATTTAAGTGGTAAACAGTGAAAGGTCACACACTAGTGATTACACACACATATGGTAGAAACCAACAGGGTGTCAGGGGGAAACATGAAGTTCAGTTGAGCTAATACAACAAAGAATCTATACACAAACATAGCATTTAGCCTAGATTACCAGCACAAAATTTTTACTGGTCCCTGTCTTTAATTGATCTGTCCTTGCAAGCAGTGAAATGGAAGGTAAAAAAGTGGCATTTCCCCTGATATATTATTTGCAGTATACGAGATCTTCTTACACTTAAGCACTACACTTTTAACTTATTCCCCCTCATAGAGGGATATTTTTCATACATGTAAATATTTATATACTAATTGTAGTATTTTAAATCCATAAGCTTTTAGTCTTTTTAGTTAACCTAAGGAGAAGATGAATGTTCATCCCTGTAAACTGATCAAATTTACAAATGAAAAGAAACAGAATAAAGAGCAGAAGGAGGCAGAGTGAGAGCTGAAAAGAGTAAAAAGGTTACAGTGATGATTCCTGGCTGGGGACAGAGTATAATTTCTGAAGAAAAGGCATTCAACAATCAATGTTGTGCCAGTAAGTGGTGTTTTGACAAACACACCCAGGTCTTTACATAAACAGCCTCAGATATGCAAATCTCCTTTTCTATTTTGTATATAATATACAGCATCTGCTGAGTATATTATTTATACTATGCTAAGTCACTTCAGTCGTGTCTGACTCTGTGTGACCCCATAGACGGTAGCCTACCAGGCTCCCCCGTCCCTGGGATTCTCTAGGCAAGAACACTGGAGTGGGTTGCCATTTCCTTTTCCAATGCATGAAAGTGAAAAGTGAAATTTAAGTCGCTCAGTCATGTCTGACTCTTAGCGACCCCATGGACTGCATCCTACTAGGCTCCTCCATCCATGGGATTTTCCAGGCAAGAGTACTGGAGTGGGGTGCCAACACTTTGCAAAGCCATGCAACAAAATAGAATGATTTTAAACTCCTGCACATGCATGCTTCAGCTTACTCTAAAGCAGGGCCATCATCATCTCTGGGGATCTACATGTCCATTTATACTCCATCATTGAGCAAACCCCCACTCCAGCTCCTGTGAAAGAAATGGAAAGATTATTAAATCATCAGCAGTAGCTCCTGGTCAATGCATGGCCCCCTTTGAGCATGACACACAGGCCTCTATGACAGAGCTGTCTTTCCCAGTCAGCCCATTCCTCCCAGGCCTGTGCTCCCCATTGGTGTCTTGGATCATTTCCTGGCTCAGCAGAGGAAGGTCTGGGATGAGTCTCTACTGAGACTGTTGCTCTGACTGCTAAATCATTTCAGTTCTGTCTGACTCTGTGTGACCCTGTGGATTGTAGCTCCCCAGGTTCCTCTGTCTATGGGATTCTCTACCTGGAAACGTATGAGCTCCACTGGCAATCTGGGATGCCAGCAGATCTACTCCAAGTACACTTTGTTGTTGTTGTTGTTCGGTTGCTAAGTCGTGTCTGACTCTTTGTGGCCCCCAAGGACTGCAGCATACCAGGTCTTCTGTCCTCCACTATGTCCCGAAGTTGCTCAAATGAATGTCCATTGAGTTAGTAATGCTATCTAGCTGTCTTATCCTCTGCTGCCCCCTTCTTCTCCTGCCCTCAATCTTTTCCAGTATCTGGTCTTTTCCAATGAGTCAGCTCTCTGCATCAGGTGGCCAAAGTTTTGGAGCTTCAGCTTCAGCATCCGTCCTTCCAATGAACATTCAGGATTAACTTCCTTTAGGATTGACTGGTTTGATTTCCTTGGTGAGGGTTGGGGGCATTATATGTGTTATTAACTTCAGCACTTTTGAATATCATTTGAGTAACAATGCTTAATGAGAGCTTTTGAGCTACTTAGGTCCTATATTAGGGTTCTTGCTAACCCTTATCTTCTCACACTTCTTGAGGGCTTCCCTGGTGGCTCAAATGTTAAAGAATCTGCCTGTGATGCAGGAGACCCAGGTTCAATCACTGGGTTGGGAAGATCCCCTGGAGAAGGGAATGTCTACCCACTCCAGTATTCTTGCCTAGATAGAGGAGCCTGGTGGGCTACAGCCCATGGGGTCTTAAGAGCTGGACACAAGTGAATGACTAACACTTTCACTTTCACACTTCGTGTACTTGGACTGTGTTTACTCACTCTTGTTTTTGTCATTGTTCCATTTCCCTTAATATTTCTCTGGCCAAACTCCACTCCTTTTGAGCTATCAATCAGATTTCATAGTAGATGAATTTGTGGTTGTATGTCAAGGACCATTGATGTGTTAGTGGAAAATGCTAGTCTTTGTTATTCTCCTTTCTGGCAGATAATAGATGTGCATTTTAAGGGGAGCATTATCAGATCTCAGCCTTTCCTGCTTAACACACTGATACTGTTTTAAGACAGAGATATTAATCCAAGTATGTCTAGTAGGAATTGTTTCTGTATGCAAAGCCATGTACTACTAATATCTCCTTCTCACATCCCAGGCCAGATCATAGTGTATTCATGAACTCATATTCTACTCCCACAGAAGATTATTGATTTCAATTATTTGTCAACTAAGACAGTGCCATTTTACACACATTATTTCTAGAACAAATTATCCAGATATATAACTGAATGGTTATTAGACATTAGAATGTTATTAAATATTCAACTATATGTCTGGATATAGTCTTCACATTTTATTCATTGGTGGTTTTATTTATCTGTTCATTTAATTTTAAAAAATCTGTTATCTGTAAGGTGTTAAGTGTGTTTCTAAACACTAGGTATCATCTAGTGGACAAATGTCAGTCTTTCTTCTAGGGGCTTATAATTTATTGAGAGTGGTTTTGAGGGTAGTGAAAAAAGCTATCAAACAAATTCAAAGCTAATAGTAATAGTGTGGCCATTTCAGTGTCTCTAACTCAGTTCATATTGCATATCCATATTCACCTAGTTCAAAAATCATCTTTACAAAAAATAAAAAATTGAAGTATACAGGCAGGCTACTGTCCATGGGGTCACAAAGAGTCCACAGAACTTAGCAACTCACACACATACATAAACACATAGTTGATATACAATATTATATTAATATTAATTTTAGGTTAGATGTACCATATAGTGATTCAACCTTTATATACATTACAAATTGATCGCAACAAGTTGAGCAACCTCTTTCATCATTCTCAATTACTAACATATTATTGATTATATTTCCTATCTGTTTATTATATCCCCATGACTTATTTTATACATGGAAGTCTGTACCTATTAATTCATTTTGCCCAACTTCCTAACCCCAACCCCTCTGGCCAGTACTAGTTTGTTCTTTGTATCTATGAATCTGTTTCTCTTTTGTTTATTTGTTTGTTTAGTTTCCACATGTTAGGAAATTATATGGTATTTGTCTTTCTCTGTCTAGTTTATTTCACTTAGCATAATATCCTCTACATTTAAGCATGTTGTTCCAACCATATGGTGTATATATGTACACCACATCTTCTTTCTCCAATTCATCTATCAATGGACACTTAGATTGCTTCCATATTGTAGCTACTATAAATAATGAAGAATTGATGCTTCCTAACTCTAGTGTTGGAGAAGACTTTTGAGAGTCCCCTGGACTGCAAGGAGCTCAAACCAGTCAATCCTAAAGGAAATCAACCCTGACTATTCATTGGAAGGACTGATGCTGAAGCTAATGATTCAATACTTTGGCCAGCTGATGCAGAGAGCCCATTAGAAAAGACTCTGATGCTGGGGAAGATTGAGGGCAGAAGGAGAAGGGGATGACAGAGGATGAGATGGTTGGATGGCATCACCGACTCAATGGACATGAGTTTGAGCAAACACTGGGAGATGGTGAAGAACAGGGAAACCTGGTGTGCTTCAGTCCATGGAATCACAGAGTTGGACATGACTCAGCAACTGAACAACAACAAATAATGCTATAATGAACAACATAAGGGGTACATATTTCTTTTTAAATTAATATCTTTATTTTCTTAGGATAAATACCTACCAAGTGGAATTGTGGAGTTACTGGATTTTGTGGTAGTTCTATTTCTAATGTTTTAGGAAACTCCATGCATTCACACCAACAACAACGCATGAGGGTCCCCTTTTTTTTTCACATGCTGACCAACACTTGTTTATGTTGTTTTTCCCACTTTTTTTTGATGACTCCTTTGTTACAATTTAATTGACCATATATAAACATAAATTTATTTCTAGATTTTCTGTTTTTTTCTGTCTACCTATGCATCTGTTTTTTGAGTTAGTATGTTTTTGATTACTATAGTTTTGTACTGTAGTTTGAAATCTAGGAACATGGTACCTCCAACTTTGTTCTTCTTCTTTAAAACTGTTTTGACTGTTTGGGGTCTTTGTGATTCCTTGTAAATTTTAATATTATTTGTTCCAGTTCTATCAAAAATGTCATTGGTATATTGATGGACATTGCAATGTAAACCTATAGATTGCTTTGGGTAATAGGACTTTCTAACACTATTAATTCTTCATTCCATGAACATGGAATATCTCATTAATTGGTGTCATCTTCAATCACTTTCATCAATGTCAAAATAACTTTCATCTCCAGAACCTTCACTGTGGTTCAAGTTCCCTGAATCAAAGAACTAGTGTACTAACAGAGAACCACTATGAACAATTCTATGAAGAAGGAAAGAAGTGACACCAACTATCTACACCTCCATCATTCAATCAGGAGAGAAATTGTTCCTAAAGGAGTAGGTCACTAATGTTATATTGGGACTGGTTCCCCTGCAGCCACTAATTCAGACATGTAAGCCCCCATTTAGTTTTTGTCCAAAGAGAATCAGAGCAATTCATTCAGGTCTTGCGATATTATGCAACTTGTAGGAGTACAAGTTTGGAAAAGTCAGCACAGAATAATCACCTCAGTGTTTGTGTTTTGAAAAGATTATTATACAGTATCAGAAGCCAGAGCCTACATGAATCAGTTCATTTTCTGCTAATCCCAATCATAGAAATTGGAATTGAATTATAGTTGGGCAAGTTAATAAATTATATTGTTTTTAATATTCAATATTTGCAGAGTTATACTGGGTTATTCCTTATTTAGTTTGTATTTTAAATTAACATATTACCAATAATTAAACTAAGTTCTCTAAAACAAGGACTCTGGGGGAGAGGATTTTTATTTTAAATTTACTTGCTTCTATATCCTTAGCACCTAGAAAAATATCAGGTGTATCATGGTTGCTTAGTAAACGCATGTGGAGTGAATAAGTATACCTAAGTATTTTCTCCCTCTTCCTAATGGAAGAGGGAGAAATTGTTGTTTGAATAGCATTCTGAAGAAAGTTCTATTGCACAGATTTCCACTTTGTTTCATTTCTTCCTCATTGCCTCAAAATGAGAAAATTAAAAAGAACACATTAGGAAACATGAGGTAAAATTACCACCACTATGGGTTTATAAAATCCAGAATGTTTAAGGATTTTTCCAGCTGTCAGTAACAAAAATCCAATTCAAAAGATTTAATAAGCAACAAAATTATTGTTTCACAAAGCTGACAAAACCCAGTGATATATTTCTCAGACATGGCTGAATAGATGCTCCTATTATATCCTCAGGGATCTGAGTCATTTTTTTTTTCCTTCTCAGTAATATTTTTCATTTCATTGACTTTATTCTCAGGCAGACTTCAGGATACGGATTCAAGATGCCAGTGTTGTCTCCAGACTTACAAGGCATTATAGCTTGAGTTTTCAGAGAAAGAAAAATGTTATTTCCTGATACATCACTCTGATAAATGTCCAAAGAGAAATCAGGCCAGAACACAGGAGTGGGTAGTCTTTCCTTTCTCCAGGGGATCTTCCCAGGCCAGAGATTGAACCCTCATTGCAAGAAGATTCTTTACCAGCTGAGCCACAAGAGAAGCCCAAAGAGAAATGAGATGATCTCAAAATAACAAAAGTTTATGTGTATATATCAGAACCAACCACTGGGCTGCTAAGCCTGGGTCTCCTGCTGATCTCTGGGCTGAAGGCAAAAAGTCAGGGTAAGGTTAGCTTCACCAACAAACTGGATAGACAAAAAAACACTCTCAACCACTCATAGTCCCACAAGACACTGAAAAATCTCATTTCTACTTTCTTCTCAGATCATGTCTCAGCACAACTCTTACTATTTCCTTGTGATTTGTGTTTCAAATAGATTGACCTTATATTTCTTCCTAAATACATCAAAGCACATTCACTCCTAAACAATTTTACACATGCAGCTCTATCTATCTGGAGTATTCTTCCTTCTTTTAACCTCTTCATCTTTATTAGAAGGAAGGATGTTTATCCATCAGCCAGCCATTTAGTGATAACTTTCTTATGGAAGCCATGGATGGTTTTCCAGCTTTGGCAAAATCCTTTAACTCATGCTTCCTGCAAAAAATGTATATGCTTTTATCCATAATTTGTTGTTATTGTATATATTTACTCAAATTCTAAGTATTTGTTAACTTTTGGTCCTTTTACCTGCAGGAGGATAGCATTCTAGATTGAAGGTGACAGTCTAGAAACTTCCTGAAATTTCCCCCAGCATGTGACATACTGTCTCTCTGGCACATAGTAAGTACTCAAAGTATTGACTAATGAGTCAAAACAACCATTAATTAACTATTGAATAATTAATTATTAATCAAACAAGCAATAATAACTAATAATTAAACATCAAATAATTAAATGTTGGATAATAATTAATTAACTATTGAATTAACTAGTCCAGAGGAACAATTTTTTCAGTAAAGGATTGGTAGGAAGTAAATATTTTTAGGCCTGCACTTACATATTCTGCTGTGTATTCTTTGGATTTGGCTTGTTTCTTTCCCTGTTTGCTTTTTTACAGTTGTTTAAAAATGTAGCAAACATTGCTATCTCCTGAAACACACTAAATAGGTCACCAGCCAGATTTGGCCTTTGGGTCATAGGTGGTGCACCTCTGCATTAGTATACTGGCAGTTATAATTACCTCTTTAATTGCATAATTATAAAGAGATTCTATCTCCAATTCTTTTGCTTTACTTTTGTTTCTGAGATGTGCCCTAAATTTTCTATCCTACCTAAATACAGAAATACTACTGTCCTCAGCCCTCAATCCCAGTCATATTGCTATGTTCTCTTTTCAAACCTATTTGTTATCAACTTTTCCTCCCTGTAAAATGCCTGTGCATTTCTTCTAATCTCCTGCTGTCTGTGCCACACTGTGTCTTTCCCATTTTTCAGCCAAGTGCACCTGCTGCCCTGGCTTCTTATTGCTGTTTCAAATTTTTATGCTGCATCATCATCCCTTCTGCTTTCTGCAGTATATAGTGTAATATTTCAGTAGAAGGAGAAGTGTTTATTTAAAATAAACTCAGTGAAACAGACATTCCTAGATTCTGACACCAGGGAAATAGCATGCCATCTGCCCTCCATTGGAGCTCTTTGCCTCAGGGACATAACCATATCACCCAGGTAAGCTCCTACTAATGTGTAGATTGTACTGCAACCTACAAATTGTGGTTGTCATTCTAGACCTGCTGTCCTTTTGCTGCCCTTAGTTCTATAGTACATTTTTAATCCTTTTTTTTCTATTGTATATACTTTGACATTTCTTCCCTCTGAGTGCAACAAGCACTACTCTTGTGAATGGGGACCTTAGAACACCTCACCTATTATTTTCTGTGCCTTCAGTTACTCAGTGTGGATTGCAAGATTTTTTTAAAGAAAAAAAAAAGGCACATTTCAGATATCATTGTTGTATAGAGGTTAACAAAACAAAACCAGAAATGTGTACATATCGATGTATAAGCATTTTAAACACTATCTCTTGTGAATTCATGATTTATAAAAATAAGTGAATATGCCATGTCTCACTGAAAGTGAAAGTGAAGTTGCTCAGTCTTGTCCGACTCTTTGCGACCCCATGGACTGCAGCCTACCAGGTTCCTCCATCCATGGGATTTTCCAGGCAAGAATTCTGGAGTGGGTTGCCATTTCCTTCTCCAATGCATGAAAGTGAAAAGTGAAAGTTAAGTCGCTCAGTCGTGTCTGACTCTTCGTGACCCCATGGACTGCAGCCTACCAGGTTCCTCCATCCATGGTGTTTTCCAGGCAAGAGTACTGGAGTGGGTTGCCATTGCCTTCTCCAGGATATCTTCCCAACCCAGGGATTGAACCAGGGTCTCCCTCATTGTAGGCAGACTCTTTACTGTCTGAGCCACCAGGGAAGTCCTCTAATTTCACCAACTCACTAACTTCAAACCAAAAAAAAAAAAAAAGGAATCTGTCATCAACTGACTCAAAGAAGAATCAAGTAAAATGTAGCAAAAATAAATTGCTTCTCAGTGTTTACCATAGGTATCTATAAATAACACATAGTTAAATAACTCTTCATCTACTATGACAAATGGTACATAAAGATAAATTTACATATGATAAACTGCAGAGAACTTAATTTGATGAGTTTCTATAAATGGTCTCCTGAACTGCAGGCAGATTCTTTATCAGCAGAGACACAAGGGAAGTCCAGTAATACTGGAGAAGTTAGCTTATCCCTTCTCCAGCGGATCTTCCTGACCCAGGAATGGAACTGGGGTCTCCTGTACTGCAGATGGATTCTTTACCAACTGAACTTTCAGGGAAGCCCATGACAAATGTATCTAAAGATAAATTTTATATACAATAAACTTTGGAGAACTTAATTTGATGAGTTTCTATAAATGCAGACACCCACGTAAAGACCAAAACAAGTAAAATAAAATATGTCTTCATTTCTCTAGAAAATTATTCTATGCTCGCTTGTCATCAATCCCCACTCCACTCATGTTACCCATTTTTATTTCTGTGTCCACAGAATTTGTTTTGCTTTTTCCTGAACTTCATATAAATTGATACTAGAGTATGTATTATTTTGTTTCTAACTCTCTGGTTAACCATGATGTTTTGAGATTCATGCAAAGGTTCACTCTTTTCACTGCAGAGGACTATTCTATTGTCATGAATAATGTCCAATTATTCATTCATTATCATGTTGAAGGAATCTTGAGCTGCCAAGTTTTGTCCATTATTAACAAATCTGCTGTAAACACTCATGAACAAGTATTTTGGTAGTAGACTTAGGAGCCTATTTCACTAAGTTAAATACCCAGAAGTTCTTTTGCTGTGTTATAGGGTAGAAATGCTTTCTAAATTTATAAGATATTGCTAAACACTTTTCCAAAGTTGTTTCACCCTGTTACATTCTCATCAGCAAATTTTGTGAAATTTAGTTGCTCTAACTCCAGGAGTTGGTGATGGACAGGGAGGCCTGGCATGCTGCAATTCATAGGGTTGCAAATAGTCAGACACGACTGAGCGACTGAACTGAACTGAAGTCTCATAAGAAATATCAGTTACCTCAGATATGCAGATGACACCAACCTCATGGCAGAAAGGGAAGAGGAACTAAAAAGCCTCTTGATGGAAGTGAAAGAGGAAAGTGAAAAAGTTGGCTTAAAGCTCAACATTCAGAAAACGAAGATCATGGCATCTGGTCCCATCACTTCATGGCAAATAGATGGGGAAACAGTGTCAGACTTTATTTTTGGGGGCTCCAAAATCACTGCAGATGGTGATTGCAGCCATGAAATTAAAAGACGTTTACTCCTTGGAAGGAAAGTTATGACCAACCTAGATAGCATATTCAAAAGAAGAGACATTACTTTGCCAACAAAGATCCGTCTAGTCAAGGCTATGGTTTTTCCAGTGGTTATGTATGGATGTGAGAGCTGGGCTGTGAAGAAAGCTAAGTGCCGAAGAATTGATGCTTTTGAACTGTGGTGTTGGAGAAGACTCTTGAGAGTCCCTTGGACTGCAAGGAGATCCAACCAGTCCATTCTAAAGGAGATCAGTCCTGGGTGTTCTTTGGAAGGAATGATGCTAAAGCTGAAACTCCAATACTTTGGCCACCTCATGCGAAGAGTTGACTCAATAGAGAAGACCCTGATGCTGGGAGGGATTGGAGGCAGGAGGAGAAAGGGACGACAGAGGATGAGATGGCTGGATGGCATCACCGACTCGATGGACATGAGTTTGGGTAAACTCCGGGAGTTGGTGATGGACAGGGAGGCCTGGCATGCTGCGATTCATGGGGTTTCAAAGAGTCAGATACGTCTGAGTGACTGAACTGAACTGGTCTCATAAAAATTAGGCATATACAGCATTTTAAATTGTATCCTTTTTAATGGATTTGAGATCATTGGATATGCACTTTTTTGATGACTAATAATGTTAAGTAAATTTTCAGTTGCTATTGGTCTTTCATATTAATATAATATCCTTTGGGCCTTTCATATAATTTCCTCTATGCTGTTTTGGACAACTTTATTATTTTTTATTATTAGTTTATAGGAACTCTTCATATATCCTAACTATACATATGTGACATATATATTCTTTGTGTGTTTATTCATTTACTTAATAGAGTTTTGAAAAAGTGAAAATTTGTTAAAATAAGATTTTTATTTTGGAATAACTTAAGATATGCATAAAAATTGTAAAGATAGTATAAAAATTTCCATGAACTCCACATCCAGTTTCTCCCATTAATAACAAGACTTCAGTGGTGGCTCAGGAGGCAAAGCTTCTGTCTACAATGCTGGAGACCTGGGTTCGATCCCTTGGTCGGGAAGATCGCCTGGAGGAGGAAATAACAACCCACTCCAGTACTCTTGCCTGGAAAATCCCATGGAGGGAGGAGCCTGGTAGGCTATAGTTTATTTGGTCACAAAAAGTCAGACACGACTGAGTGACTTCACTTTCTTTTTCAGGGGCGCTAGTGGTAAAGTACTCTTCCTGGAAAATCCTATGGACAGAGGAGCCTGGTAGGCTGCAGTCCATGGGGTTGTGAAGAGTCGGACACGACTGAGCGACTTCACTTTCACTTTTCACTTTCATGCATTGGAGAAGGAAATGGTAACCCACTCTAGTGCTCTTGCCTGGAGAATCCCAGGGACGGGGAAGCCTGGTGGGCTGCCGGCTATGGGGTCGCACAGAGTCGGATACGACTGAAGCGACTTAGCAGCAGCAGCAGCAGCAGTGGTAAAGAACCCACCTGCCAGTGAAGGAGACGTAGGACTAACGAGATCAATCCCTGAATCTGAAAGATACCCTGAAAGAGGGCATGGCAACCCACTCCAGTATTCTTGCTTGCAGAATCCCATGGACAGAAGAGCCTGGTGGGCTACAACCATGGGGTCACAAAGAGTCAGATACGATTGAGGTGATGTAGGATAGGATAGCATATTCATTAAAGTCAATGAAGCAATATCAGTACACTATTGTTTCTTTAGTTTTTTCCTAATACCTTTTTTTCAGGTCCAAAATTCCAGGCAGTACATCTTGTAGCTGTGTCTTCTTAGGTTCCCGTTGGTTTTAACAGTTTCTCAGGTGTTTTTGATAGCCATGACTGTTTCCAGAAGCAATGGTCAAGGATTTTGCAGATGGTTCCTCAAGTGGAGTTTGTCCAATATTTTTCTCATAATTATACTAGAATTATGTGTGTCAGAGGAAGGAAAGGAAGATAAAGTACTATTTGCTTTATCATCATAATATACATGTTATCAACCAGACTTATGATTGATGGTGACTTTGATGACATGGCTGAGGTAATATTCATCAGGTTCCCCCACTGTTAAGTTACTCACACACTTTCCCCTACTCATTCCTTACTATATTTTTGGAAGACACTCTCTATATACAGTGTAAACTTATATTTGTCATTCTTTGACACTGAAGATTTGTGTCTGCTCCTCCTTCTCCTATGTATTGATTTGATGATTTATTTTTATTGCTATGGGTTCATGGACATATGTTTAATACTTTTGATTATAATACAGCAATATTTTATTTCATTGACAAAAATGTTATGTCATTGGTTATTGCAAACTTTTTCCATTGACCTCTATTTCCCTTTGACATGTTCCTATGTGTGTGTGTATGTGTGTGTGGTCTATTATTTATTTATTTTAAATTAATATCATTTATTTTTAGATCAGTTCTAGGGTTACAGAAAAATATTGCAGAAAGCATAGAGAATTCTCATATTCTTCCTTTCCACCATTACCTAGTGCTCCCTATTTTTAAAATTTTGCATTGGTGAGGTATGTTGTTATAATTGATAAGCCAATCTTGATACATCATTAACTAAGCCTCTTAGTTTACAATAGAGTTCATTTTTGGCATTGCACATTCTGGGTGTTTTGACAAATGCATAATGTCATATATTCATCATTACAATTTCATAAAGAATAGTTTTACTCTCTTAAATATCCCCTGAGCTCCATTTATTTGTCACCACTCTCTGACCTGAACATTCGCAAATTTTTCCCCTGTCTCTACACTTTTTACCTTTCTAGATCATCATACAGTTGGAATCATACAGTATGCAGGCTTTTCAGATGCTCTTCTTTAACTTACTAATATTCATTTAAAATTCCTCCATGGTATTTTTTTTTTTTTTTTGGGACTTAATAGTCTTTTCTCTTTATCACTGAACAGCATTCTATTGGCTGGGCGTACAAATGGTTTGTTTCTTCATTCACTTACTGAAGAACATCTTGATTGCTTCTAACTTTTGGCAATTATGAATAAACCTGTTTTAAGTTTTTTTTTTTTTTATGTAGTTTTTGTGTAGAAATACATTTTAAGTTCACTTGGATAAATACCTGAAAGAAATGATTCCTGTATCATATGTTAAGCCTATCTATTTAGCCTTGTTCAGTTCAGTTCAGTCACTCAGTCGAGTCTGACTCTCTGTGACCCCATAGACTGCAGCATGCCAGGCTTCCCTATCCATCACCAACTTCCAGAGCTTGCTCAAGCTTATGTCCAGCGAGTCAGTGATGCCATCCAACCATCTCATTCTCTGTTGTCCTCTTCCCCTCCTGCCCACAATCTTTCCCAGCATCAAGTTCTTTTCCAGTGAGTCAGTTCTTTGCATCAGGTGGCCAAAGTTTTGGAGCTTCAGCTTCAGCATCAGTCCATCCAGTGAACATTCAGGGCTGATTTCTTTTAAGATGGACTGGTTGGATTTCCTTGCATTCCAAGAGTCTTCTCTAACACCACAGTTCAAAAAAATCAATTCTTCGGTGCTCAGCTTTCTTTATAGACCAACTCTCAAATCCATACATTACCACTGGAAAAACCATAGCTTTGACTAGATAGACCTTGGTTGGCGAAGTAATATCTGTGCTTTTTAATATGCTGTCTAGGTTGGTCACAGATTTTCTTACAAGGAACCTTGATCCTTTTAATTTCATGGCTGCAGTCACCATCTGCAGTGATTTTGGAGCCCAAGAAACTAGTCTTTTACAGTTTCCATCATTTCCCCATCTATTTGCCATGAAGTGATAGAACCAGATGCCATGATCTTCATTTTTGCACGTTGAGTTTTAAGCCAGCTTTTTCAGTCTTGTCTTTCACTTTCATCACTTTAGTTCCTCTTTGCTTTCTGCCGTAAAGTGGTATCATCTGCATATATGAGGTTATTTATATTTCTCCAGGCAATCTTGATTCCAGCTTGTCTTATCCAGCCCAGCATTTCACATAATGTACTCTGCATATAAGTTAAATTAGCAGGGTGACAATATACAGCCTTTACATACTCCTTTCCCAATTTGGAACCAGTCTGTTGTTCCATGTCTGGTTCTAACTGTTGCTTCTTGACCTGCATACAGATTTTTCAGGAAGGTGGTTAGGTAGTTTGGTATTCTCATCTCTTGAAGAATTTTCCACAGTTTGTTGTGACCTATACAGTCAAAGCCTTTGGTGAGAAACTCCAAATTTCATTTAGCTTTGTAAGAAACTGCAAACTTCTTCTAAAGTGGGTATAATATTTTGCATTCAGACCAGCAGCAAGTGAGAATTCCTGCTGCTCCATAACCTTTCCAGAATTTGATTTTATACGTGTTTTGGAAGTTAGTTATTCTAGTAAGTGTGTAGTAGCATTGCATGGTTGTTTTGCTTGTAATTCCCAAAAGATATATGGATATTGAACATCTTTCATATGTTTATATATGTATATTTGAGCACTGCCTTACTTTCTGGCATTACTGCATGTCTCAGGCTTATCTTATACATTTTCTGCCTAAGTCCTAGAATTAGCCATTCCTCCAGGGAACCCTGGTTCTTTATTAATGGATAATGGTATTAGAAACCAAGATCTGGATGTAAGACATGCTGTTACTACTGAGTGTCACTGCTTCTAAGCCATCACAGCTGATAGAACAAGGACATTTATATGTCTATACTAACCTGTATAGATATGCATCTATATTGATTGCTCTATGCAGTCTTCAATATATATGTTAAGCTAACATGCTGCTGCTGCTAAGTCACTTCAGTCGTGTCCGACTCTGTGTGACCCCATAGATGGCAGCCTGGAGTAGGTTGCCATTTCCTTCTCCAATGCATGAAAGTGAAAAGTGAAAGTGAAGTCGCTCAGTCGTGTCCTATCCTCAGCGACCCCATGGACTGCAGCCTTCCAGGCTCCTCCATCCATGGGATTTTCCAAGCAGGAGTACTGGAGTGGGGTGCCATTGCCTTCTCTGAAGCTAACATGAGTTCACATCAAATCAGTCAATCCTAAAGGAAATCAGTCCTGAATATTCACTGGAAGGACTAATGTTGAAGCTGAAGCTCCAATACTTTGGCCACCTGATACAAACAACTGACTCCTTAGAAAAGATTGTAATGCTGGGAAAGATTGAAGGTGGGAGGAGAAGGTGACAACATAGGATGAGATAGTTGGATGGCATCACTGACTCAAGGACATAAGTTTGAGCAGACTCCAGGAGATGGTGATGGACAGGATAGCCTGGCATGCTGCAGTCCATGGGGTCACATAGAGTTGAACACAACTGACCAACAACAACAGCCCTTGTTTAGGGGCTTCCCTGGTGACCCAGTGGTAAAGAATCCACCTGCCACAGCAGCAGATGTGAGTTCAATCTCTGGGTTGGGAAGATTCCCTGGAGTAGGAAATGGTGACCTACTCCAGTATTCTTGCCTAGGGCAGCCCATGGAGAGAGAAGCTTGGCAGGCACAGTCCATGGGGTTGCAAAGAATTGGACATAACCTAGCAACTGAGCACACATGCACCCTTGTTTTAACTCTAACTTCCCACTTCGAAAACTGTCTCCCACAATCTGCAAGAGTATGCTTATCTGTTCAGTTACAGTACACTGTATAGGGGGTATCAAAATCATTAACCATTACTCCCATGTGAAACAATTTTGTCAGCTAGAGTGAAATGCTTACGAACAGTTGATTTTGCCTGTAGTCTTACAGAATTCACTTATTTCCAAAATTACTTCTCAGTAGTTTTATATTTTGTCCTGACTCCCTTCAGTGATGTTGTTTCATATATTTGTAATACAAGTAGACTGGTCACATTCTGGTTTTGATTCTCAGATACTCAGAACTTCTCAATTATATTTCAAAATTTGCACGTATAAACGTTTTACTCTTCATGCTGTAAAGTTCTGTGATTTTGAGTATTGTATTCTGTTATGTACCCACCTTTACAGTATCACACAGAATAGTTTCATTTCTCTAAAATGTCCCCTGTGCTTCACCTATTCAATCTCACTACCACTCCAAACTCCTTAAAACTGTTATTCTTTTTATTATCTCTATACTATTGCCTTTTCCAGAATGTCATAGAATTGGAATCATACAGGCTACAATGCACTGTTTTCAGATTGACTTCTTTCACTTACCAATAGACAAGTATTTGTGTGTGTGTGTGTGTGTGTGTGTGTGGTTTGATAACTTATGTGTGTGTGCTCAGTCACTCAGTGTTGTCCAACTCTGTGCGACCCTATGGACTGTAGCCTGCCAGGTTCCCCTGTCCATGGAATTCTTCAGACAAGAATGCTGGAATGGGCTGCCATGCCCTTCTCCAGGAGATCTTCCTGATCCAGGTATTGAACTGGGGTCTCTTACATCTCCTTCATTACCAGGCAGGTTCTTTACCACTAGCACCACCTGGGCTATTAACAATCCATTGTATGAATATACTAAAGCTAGTTAGAAGAATGTGAATTCTATTATTGGATGGAATGTATACTATAAGTGTCATTCACATCTAGCTGATTGATGGTGCTAAGTCAACTGTATTGTTATTGATGCCCTGCTTACTTTATATATCAATTACTGGCAGAATACTGTTGAAGTCTTTTTAATTATAATAGAAGATTTCTTAATACCTCCCTCAGTTCAATCAGTTTTTGCCTCATGAATTTGGTGTTCTGTTGTTAGTTGCACAGATGTTTAAGACTGCTATGCCATCTTGGAGAATGATCCCTTTGTCATAATATAATGTCTTGTGTGTTTGTTTTTTCTTTTTTTTTCTGAAGTGTGCTTTGTCTGAAATCAATATAGCTAATACAGTTTCTTTTTATTACACTGTACATGGAATATCTTTATGTTGCATTACTTTAGCTTATTTATTAGTCATATACAGACAAACAGTTGGGTCTTATTATTTCTTATGCATTTTGATAATGTCTTTTATTTGGTGTATTTAGAAAATTCACAATTAAAATAGTTATTGACCTAGTTGGACTAGTATCTACCATGTTGTAAGTACTTTCTATTCATTATTTTTCTCATTTTCCCCTTTATTTTCTGCCTTGTCTGGTTGTATTTGAACTTTTATATTATTACATTTATCTATTCTCTTTGCATTACAATTATATAACTTTAAAAATGTTTAGTGGTTGCCCTAAAATTTCAACTATACATTTTTAACTAATATAACTGTACCTTCAATTGGCAATATTCCACTTCATATAAAGTACAAGTATCTTATAACGGAGTAAAACTGGAATCTTAATTCCTTCCTCCCATCCCTTATGACATTACTGCCATTCATTTCACTTATATATGCTATCGTTAATCAATATACTATTACTATTATTCTCTTAAATACCTTTTAGATTAATTATGAATAAGAATAAAATATTTTATTTTTCTTCATTTATCCATTTCCTGACATTCTGCCTTTCTTTATGAACATTCTGACTTACATTGTTTTCTTCCCTCTTAACAAACTTTTTAAAACATTTCTTGCATGACAAATCTGCTCTTCATGAATTCTCTGAGTTTCTGCTTGTCAGAGAAAGTCTACTTCTCTTTCACTTTTGAACACAAATTATTTTTTCACAGATTTCTTGGTTGACAGAGGATTTTTTTCATGTTTTCCAACAATTTAAATGTATTAATCCATTCTCTTCTGGCTTGCATAGTTGCTTGGTTATTGATAGAAGGTCCATTGTAGTGTTTCTTTTTAAGTAAGGTTTGTTTTTCCCTGGCTTTTAAGGTCTTCTCTATGACATTAGTTTTCTGCAGTGTGAATAGACATGTTTGTTGCTGTTCAGTCACTAAGTCATGTCCGACTCTTTTTCTATCCCATGGACAGTGGTTTGCCAAGTTCCTCTGTCCATGGGATTTCCCAGGCAAGAACACTACAGTGATTTCCTTCTCAAGGGGATCTTCCCAACCCAGGAATCAAACGCTATCTCCTGCATTACATATGGATTCTCTACTCC
Organism: Bos taurus; assembly: GCF_002263795.3. Classification (NCBI taxonomy): domain Eukaryota; kingdom Metazoa; phylum Chordata; class Mammalia; order Artiodactyla; family Bovidae; genus Bos; species Bos taurus. The sequence goes on from NC_037347.1 coordinate 48,777,288, forward strand.
TAAGCCACCAGGGAATCCCTGTGAATATACAAACCTAGGTGCATTATTTTTTGTTTTGAATTTATTTTGCTTGATGTTCTCTGAGCTTCCTAAAACTGTAATTTGGTATCTCCTTAATTTTAGAAAGTTCTTGGCCATTATGAATTCAAATTTCTTTTTCTGCTCCAATCTTGTTTTTCTCCTTTCAGTGTTTCAATGACATGTTCCACCATTTTAAACTACCCCACATATCTTGTGCATTCTCTTCTGTTCTTTTTCTTGTTTGTCATATTTTATGTTTCATTTCAGTTTAGAAAGTTTCCATTGAACTTTCTTTCAACTCACTAGTTATTTCTTTAACCAAGTCTGTCCACTAATGAGTACCTCCAAAGCATTATTCAACTTGATACAGTGCTTGTAGTTTCTAGAATGTCCTTCTGATTCTTTCTCAGTTTCTATCTCTCTGCTTATATTACCCATCCACTACTGATTTCATATTTCCATGAGAGCCTTCATCATATTAGTCATAGTTACTTTAAATTCCCTGTCTGATAATTTCAACATCTGTGTCATATCCAAGTTCTGATACTTGTTCTGTGTCTTCAGATTTTTTTGTTTTCTTGTCTTGTGGCATACTTTCTAATATTAGTTGAAAGCCAGACAGGTTTAATGGATCCTCAAAACTGAGATTAATGGACCTTTACTACGAGGATTTCTGTTTTCAGGCTGGAATTAGATCGTGCATAGTATTTGCTGTAGTTGTAAATGCCAGAAGCCGTAAGCGCCTTTAGCGCTTTTGTTGTTGAAGTTGCCGTCTTAACATGGAGCTTCCCTTAGTACTCCTCCTTAGAGGCAGTCTGCTTCTTGCTCCTCTTTCAGCTGCTGTGTACTATCATTATGCTAAAGCCTGTTAGTCTGGTGGTCAAGTGCAAGGGAAAGGAAGCATTCTAAAGTCTTATGATTAAATCTCAGAGTTTTAGTGGGCTTTTGTGTCTGGGTTGTGACTTTAACAGTATTTTGTTTTGTTGTTGTTAGGTAGTATAGTTTTTTCCTTTCTTTATCTGAGATGGGAAGTCTATGGGAGATGAAATTGGAGGAAAGAAAAGTTCTTCTCTCATTGAAATAAGGCTCTGAAAAAAAATATTTTACCCTGGAGAATTTTTTTTTTTGTAATGGAGAATGCTCTAGGCATATTTCACAATGACTAATCTTTTCCCACTGTCAGCATTATGAGGGTATCTTTGAGAACTTGGTGAGTTTTCTGAAGATAAAGTTTACAAACTTGTGGAGATTAACCAAAACCATAGCCCCAGGTATTTCTCATTCACAAGCTAGTCCACATTTAAACTCCAAAAATTCACCCAAATTACCTTTAAACATCCTTTCAAATTATGGCTACAGTGACTGTTCTCCAAGTAAGCAGATCTCAGCTCTGAATCTTTAGATTTGTCTTTTTCTAAATTTCAGAGTGGGTGGTTTATGTTGCAATCTCAGTCCTCTGACAGGTTCAAGAAAAACTATTTATTTTTGGTTTGGTAATTTAATTCTTGATATAAATACAGATGTGATGACTTTCAAGTTCCTTATATATTGGGACTGAAATCCAAAATCGGAATTATTTTTATAGAACCAAAATTTATATACTTTCTTTTTGGTTTAAGAAATAGTTGTCAACCTGAAGGTCATGAAAATTCTTTCTTATATCTTCTTTCAGAAGTTTTATAGCTTTAATGTATACATTGAGGTTTGCCATCTATGTCAAATTAATTGCTATGTGTGGGATTAGGTGAGGATTTACAGTCTTTTTTTTTCAACATTTATCTCGTTGATGCAGCATCATTTGTTGAAAAGACATTCTTTCATCCTGAACTTCTTGCACTTTTGTTGCAAATCAATTGTCTATACAAATGTGAGCTATTTCTAGCATCTGTCTTCTGCTTCATTGATCAAGCTTACAAATCTTCGATCAGTACTGCAGTGTCATCACAGAATCTTTAAAATATTTCAATATTTATCAACAGTCATTTATTTAAAAAAAAACAACTTGAAAAAAACAAAAATATTGTCTTTTATATTTATCCATATTTTACTTTTTTTGAGTGTTCTTCATTTTAATCATCTAAGTCCAAATGTCGATTTTGTACAATTCCTCTTTTACTCTGAAGAATTGTATTTAGCATGTTTTGTACTGCAGGGATTTCTTCAATGTTTGGTTTTCCTAAATTGTCTTTATTTTGTATTCATTTTGGAAGAATGTCATTATTGTGTCTTGTTTTCTGGGATGGCAGCTACTTTTTGTTTTGTTCTGTTGTGTACTGTTTTATTTCTGATTTAAAATCTACTGTATTTCCTATCATTGTTTCTTGTATATTATGTGCTTTTTTTTTTTAATTTTAAATTTTATTTTATTTTTAAACTTTACATAATTGTATTAGTTTTGCCAAATATCAAAATAAATCCGCCACAGGCATACATGTGTTCCCCATCCTGAACCCTCCTCCCTCCTAGTTTCAAAAATATTTCTAGCTTTGGTTTTCAGAAGTTTGCTTATAAGTCCTTTCTTCAACCTATAGACTTTTACTAAGCTTCTCATATTTTTAAAAAAATATTTTCATAAAATTTACAAGGCTTTTAGTAATTATTTTTTCAAATAATTTTTTTCTTTCCCATTTCCCTTTTTCTCTACTAATGTGGTTAATCTGATTAGATGTATGTTAGCCCAGTTGATAGTCACAACTCAATGAGGTGCTGTTCCATTCTATTTTTTAACTTTTTGTTTTGAGTCTCTGTTTTAATTTTATATTGGATCTTCAGTCAAATTCATATTCCTTACTTTTGTCATCTCCAATCTACTGTTGAGTCCATGCATTTTTAAAAAATATTTAGACATTAAAATTTTCATGTGATTGGTATAATTTATACTTTTTTCTGAAATAGTCTATTATTACTATAATTTCATTTAATTTCATGATTTAAGAATTGATAATACCTACTTTGTATTATCCTGGAGAAGGAAATGGCAACCCACTCCAGTATTCTTGCCTGGAGAATCCCATGGATGGACTTCGTATTCTTCCTATTGCTCCATAACACATTACTACAAATTAGCTACTTTAATACCCATTCATTATCTTATAGTTTTGTAGGTCATCAACCTGGGTTTGCTTTGTTAACATCTACTAGATACATAGGGTCGATGTATTTCTGTACTAGATACAAAGTTGAAATCAAGATGCCTGCTGGACTGGACTCTTACCCAGAGTTTTTAGGAAAATATCCACTTCCAAGTTCATTCTTGTTTTTGACATAATTTATTTATAGTTGTAGGACAGAAGTACCCTTTTTTCTAGCTCCTGGCCTAGGGCTATTTTCTAGCTTTTAGAGAATTTCTCACATTCTAGATTGGAGTGGTCCAATCCTTTATAGTGAGCTATTTCAAATCCTGAAAGATGATGCTATGAAAGTGCTGCATTCAATATGCCAGCAAATGTGGAAAACTCAGTAGTGGCCACAGGTCTGGAAAACGTCATTTTTCATTCCAATGCCAAAGAAAGGCAATGCCAAAGAATGCTCAAACTATCGCACAATTGCACTCATCTCACACGCTAGTAAAGTAATGCTCAAAATTCTCCAAGCCAGGCTTCAGCAAAATGTAAACCATGAACTTCCAGATGTTCAATCAAGCTGGTTTTAGAAAAGGCAGAGGAACCAGAGATCAAATTGTCAACATCTGCTGGATCATGGAAAAAGCAAGAGAGTTCCAGAAAAACATCTATTTCTGCTTTATTGACTATGCCAAAGCCTTTGACTGTGTGGATCACAATAAACTGTGAAACATTCTGAAAGAGATGGGAATACCAGACTTCCTGACCTGCCTCTTGAGAAACCTATATGCAGGTCAGGAAGCAACAGTTAGAACTGGACATGGAACAACAGACTGGTTCCCAACAGGAAAAGGAGTACGTCAAGGCTGTATACTGTCACCTTGCTTATTGAACTTCTATGCAGAGTACATCAAGAGAAATGCTGGGCTGGAAGAAGCACAAGCTGGAATCAAGACTGCCTGGAGAAATATCAATAACCTCAGATATGCAGATGACACCACCCTGATGGCAGAAAGTGAAGAGGAACTAAAAAGCCTCTTGATGAAAGTGAAAGAGGAGAGTGAAAAAGTTGGCTTAAAGCTCAACATTCAGAAAACGAAGATCATGGCATCTGGTCCCATCACTTCATGGCAAATAGATGGGGAAACAGTGTAAACAGTGTCAGACTTTATTTTTGGGGGCTCCAAAATCACTGCAGATGGTGACTGCAGCCATGAAATTAAAAGACGCTTACTCCTTGGAAGGAAAGTTATGACCAACCTAGATAGCATATTGAAAAGCAGAGACATTACTTTGCCAACAAAGATCCGTCTAGTCAAGGCTATGTTTTTTCCTGTGGTCGTGTATGGATGTGAGAGTAGGACTATGAAGAAAGCTGAGTGCTGAAGAATTGATGCTTTTGAACTGTGGTGTTGGAGAAGACTCTTGAGAGTCCCTTAGACTGCAAGGAAATCCAACCAGTCCATTCTAAAGGAGATCAGTCCTGGGTGTTCTTTGGAAGGAATGATGCTAAAGCTGAAACTCCAGTACTTAGGCCATCTCATGCGAAGAGTTGACTCATTGGAAAAGACTCTGATGCTGGGAGGGATTGGGGGCGGGAGAAAAAGGGGACAACAGAGGATGAGACGGCTGGATGGCATCACCAACTCGATGGACCTGAGTTTGAGTGAACTCCGGGAGTTGGTGATGGACAGGGTGGCCTGGCATGCTGCAATTCATGTGGTCGCAAAGAGTCAGACACAACTGAGTGACTGAACTGAACTGAATTGAACTGAACTGAATCCTTCATGTGGCCTTTCCATCTTAAAGGGCAGTAGTAATGGGTCAAATCTTTCTTTTGTTCCAAATCAAGCAAGTAGAAAACTATTTGCTTTTCAAGGGTGACTTTACTTATAATAGTTCCAAGCAATAGGATTTGTAGATGTAAATACACAAACATGAAGAACTTCATTGTAAGAAACTAGCTCACATGGTTATAGGCTAGTAAGTCCAGTCCTGCTTTGTGGCCCTCCAGTAGAGCTAATGATGTTGTTTCAATCTCAAGGCCAGAATTCCACAGACTTTGGGGGGGTTAATAGTATGGATAAAGTCCAAAGCAGTCTCCTGGATAAATCTCCCTTGTTCTGGAGGCCTGTATTTTTCTTCAGTTCAGGCTTTCAACAAATTGGACAAAGTGCACCCATATTAGGGAGGATAATCTGCTTTACTCAAAACTCCACCAATCCCTGGTGGCTCAGTGGTGAAGAATCTGCCTACAATCCAGGAGCCACAGTATCCCTGGGTCAGGAAGATCTCCTGGAGGACAGCGTGGCAACCCCCCCCAACATTCTTGCCTGGAGAATCTCATGGAGAGAAGAGCTTGGTGGACTACAATCCATAGAGTTGCAAAGAGTTGGATACAACTGAAGCCACTTAGTGTGCCTTGATTGAAATGTTTCTCTCATTCAGATGTTCCCTCTAAACTGATTTATAAACTGAATTACCATAATCTTTAACCTTAATTTTATCTGCTTAATCTCTTTTGCTGTGTTGCATGATATGATCATTGTTGTTACATCTTATTTTTGTTTTATACCATAAATATAGTCCCAGAAATTACAATGAAAATTTTTTATTGGCCATTTTAGGGTTCTACCTATTACATGTTTAAAAATTCTTGTCTGTTCATTTTAACTAGCCCATGTTATCTAAATCCTATTTATATTGATTGCTTTTCTATTTACTTTGATCACATTTTCATGGATAGTATGTATGATACGGTATACAGATTCTGAACTCTACTGTTTTCTTTGAACATATGTTTATGTTTGTTCTAGTATGAAATTAAGTTACTGATTGTCACCTTCAACTTAGGAAGTTTGGTATTAAGCTTTTGTTTTGTGTATTTATTTTAGGACAATTCTTTTACTCAGAAAATGTAGTCTTGATTTTAAGATGTGGGAATTCTGAGTCTTAAATAATAAATCCAAAATTTTTACCATGTCCCTTCCAAAGTTTTGGGGCTCACACTCCATATTTTGTCTCTCCACACCTTAGAAGTTTTAGCCTTCCAGTGGTTATCTTTGCACGGGTTTCTTGAAGTCTCTCTTTTACATGTGTAGGTCAGGATCCATTTAAGGATTCAAAGAGACTTCTATGTAAATAATAAAACTGCTCCTTTTGGGTGGCTTCTTTCTTTACGGAATTTCCTTCCTCAATTTCCAGCCAATCTGGGAGCCAAGAACTCTATATTCTTACTCCTCAAACTACTTAGACTGCATCTTTCTGCTTGAGTTCTAATCAATTTGTGCAGCATGGACTCAGAATTTCACTAAAATTTAAAGTGTTTTAAGAATTTCACTTAGTATGTTTCCCTCTTTCAGTGCTTTCCTTTTAGTGATTTTTATATTTCCTTCCTTCAAATGGAACATTTTATTCATTTACTCATTTAATTAATATTGCATTTTGTCCAGAGGTTATAATTGCTGTCTGTGAGAAGATTTGTCTGATATTAGTTGATACTGAGCTGTGTTGCTATTACTGATAGCAACATCCTATTGGCATTTTGTTTAACATACTAACAAGTATTTAGATAATTATGATAATAATAGAAATATCCATAAATTCTAAATTTTGATTTGTCCTTAAGTTTAGTTTGTCATTTAAGTTTATACACACAAACTTGCATATGCATTCACATATACATATACATACTTACACACACGCTTGCTTCTTTAATAAAAATAGAATGTCATACAGCTGCACTTTGAGGAAGTACTGAAATTATTATATGCCATTCAATTTGCACTATTCAAAATAAGTACAGCTGGTCTTTGCCTAATCATACATTCTAAACTATTCAAATTGTTGGTTCCTTTAAGATCTAATTCAATTTCTATCTGCCAAATAAAGAATAGTTCAACAACTGTTAACACTCACTGATATTTAAAACATGATTTAGCACTATTTTTCATATTGGGTTAGCTTTCTCACTCTTTGAGTCATATACATTACTCATGCTACCTCAACTTGAGAACATACCTCTTCATAATAATGACAAAGTTAAAGGCTATTTTTTAAATGGCTCATAGAGGAAGTGAAAGAGATTAAAATTTATACTTAAACAGATATAAATCACAACTCTGACTTAATGCTTGGCTTTGTGACTTTGACATATTTCCTGTATTTTCTGGGCTCAGTTTTCCCTTCTGAACAATGTACTTCAGAATGTTCTGCAGTCTAGCCTAGCTATGTTATTATTTTTCTAGGAACATATTTTAATGTTGCAAACATACTTTGCTTTCAATAATCTTTGCTGATTGAATGATAATTCTATTTTCTTATTTTTTTCATGTATTGTGAATACCCAAAGCTAATTAGATTTGTGTGCTTCTGTTTATTGAAACACTTTCAAACAACCAAAATTTCACACTTTTTGAATAATATTGCTAAATGATAAATCTCTGATATCAACAATAAAGATTACATAGCTATTTTAAGATCTTCACAGGAAATGAAATTGGTTACACAACTGTGGCTGAAAAATTTCAATGTGAAATGAGTAAGATGGTGAGAAACAGAATTTTTAAAACTTAAAATTTGCTTTGAAAGTATACCAGGCTTTATCAGTTTTGTACTTTGCCTCAAATATATGGATGAAATGTCTGACTTCTAGTAAACAGATTGACCATTAGAAAATTTAAAAATTTTCCTTTAGGAAATTTTTTCTTGGAAGTGGGGGAGAGAAAACCAGTCTTCTATTTATCTTCCCCCCAAACACTTAATTATTATGCAAGCCATTTAAATTGTAAAATCTCTAACTATAATAATTAAAGTTAGAGAAAATGGAAGGATTTTTTTAGATTACTATGCTAAATAAGTTTATATGTGATATGCTTTATCCCAAGACACTAACTTACCCAGTATCTGAAAAGTGTGAAATTATTTGCACAAATGCCATATTACATTTAGCTTATGATTTAGATAAGTTTAAAACATTCAATTGATTTAGTTGTGCTGTCATAATATCCTCCTATATTTTACTGTAGCTCTCTGTTAATTTCAGTCTTCTTATTGATCTGTTTTACGTGAAAGCAAATCTGGAAAAATGTGTAGACCATATCTTGTCAATTATAGAAAGATAAAACAGATTTTTCATAGTCATGTTCATGCTTACTGAAATGGGATGATGAAATTATATTTTTTGGATTAGTGCATCTTTATAATTCTATGAAATTCTAATCAAACAGAAATTTGCAAGCATTCAGAATACAACTAAATGAAAACTTCAGGGAGAAATACTAGATTTTGATCAATGCATTTATAACTACTAAAAAACATGTAGGGATAATTGATAAAGCTAGAACACATTTTAATTTGAAGCCATTAATTATAAAAAATCTTCTTCCTTCTGTTTAAACAAAAATGTTATATTTTGTTATTGAACAGAAAAAGCTGACCAACTTTTAGTCTTTTTGTTGTTGTTGTTGTTCCCATTTTTTCTTTCCTCTAAGCTCAGAAATAGCTAAGTGGATTTTTTGAAAGGAGATAATGATGATAATGATGATGGTGATAAATGTGATTTTTATCAGTTTACTTGAGGAATGCTATATTATACTATGGAGCTTCCCAGTTGGCACAGTGGTGAAGAATCTGCCTACTTATGCAGAAGACACAGTTTCAATCCCTGGGTTGGGAAGATAATCCATGTACAGAGGAGTCTGGTGGGCTATAGCCCATGCGATCACAAAGAGCTGGACAAAACTGAATAAGCATGCATGAATATTATACTATTGTATAATTGGAAAACAATGTAAATAATCATTTTTTTCCTTTTGTCACTATTCTTTGGACAATAGATCACTAAAATTGTATTTGACAAGAAGAACAATGACAATGATATTAATAACAGAAGAAAACAGAAAGATAAATTTCATTACACAGAAGCTGAGATTAATTATTGGTTCCATATACAGGCAATTTTCAGATGTTGTGTGTGATGAAAACAGGCTTACATGCTTCCTTTTTATTTCCATTAATTACTTTATTCTGAGTATATTTTAACTTTTTTCATTTTTAAAACAAAGCTGTGAAGTAGGGACTATTATGTTCTCCCATGTTATAGTTGAGAAAAGTAAGTTGCTGAAAAGATAAATGACTTCCCTAGGATCTCATAACTAACACAAAGCAAATATTTGGACTCTGGTATTTTGGCTGCTGGATCCATGCTTTTAACCATTTCATTATGCTTCCTAAGAATAGGTGGGCTTTTCATGGACATGAGCTCTGAAAGAGAAGTTTGCTAAGCATGAATAGACAGAAGCTAAATGCTGAAAGGCCATGATGTGTGGGATTGAAGAAATGCTTGCTTTCCTGTTCTGGGAGACTTCTAGGCTGCTCAAGTGATTGAAAAATAACGTTATCTGATTGTTTCTATGTGTGTGTGTGTGTGTGTGTGTGTGTGTGTGTGTGTGCGCGTGCTTAGCCACTCAGTCATGTCCAACTCTTTGATACCCCATGGACTGTAGTCTTCCAGGCTCCTCTGTCCCTGACGATTCTCCAGGTAAGAATATTGGAGTTGGTTGCCATGCCCTCTACCAGGTTTCCATGCCTTCTCAACCCAGGGATAAAACTCAGGTCTCCCTCATTGCAGGCAGATTTTTACCATCTGAGCCACCAGGGAAGCTCTTCTATGCATAAAACTGTTCATAAAACTGCTAACCACTAGGATAGATACTTTGGTAATTTTATTTTTTAACCTGGCATGTCCCTAGCTAAAGTGAAAAGATATATGCAAATATCATAATGATGAAGAAAAAAAAAAGGGAAATGCATTGTCAATACATCCAGCTAAAGATGGACACAAGAAAGAATAGAAATGGCAAGAACCTAACAGAAGCACAAGCGATTAGGAAGAGGTGGCAAGAATAATGCACACAAGTATTATACAGAAGAGGTCTCTATGACCCAGAAAAATAAGCTGGTGTGGTTACACAATCTCACCCACCTAGAGCCAGACATCCTGGACTGTAAATTCAAGTGGGCCTTAAAAACATTACTAAGAAGAAAGCTAATGGAGGTTATGGAATTCCAGCTGAGCTATGTCAAATCCTAAAAGATGATGCTGTTATTAAAGTGCTGCTTTCAATATGCCAACAAAATTTGAAAACTCAGCAATGGACACAGCACCAGAAAATGTTAGTTTTCATTCCAATATGAAAGAAAACCAATGCAAAAGATGTTCACACTATCATAGAGTTACTCTCATTTTACATGCTACCAAGGTCATGCTCAAGATCCTTCAAACTGAGCTTCAACAGTACATGAGCCCAGAACTTCCAGATATACAAATTGTATTTGGAAAAGGCAAAGGAACCAGAGATCAAGTTGCCAAAACCCACTGAATCATAATAAAAGCATTACAGAAAATCATCTACTTCTGTTTTATTGACTATGCTAAAGGCTTTAAATGTGTAGATCACAAAAAACTGTGGAAAATTCTTAAAGAGATGGGAACACCAGACCACCTTACCTGCCTCCTGAGAAACCCGTATGCAGGTCAAGAAGCAACAGTTAGAACCAGACATAGAACAATGGACTGACTAAAAATTGAGAAAGGAGTACATCAGGGCTGTACATTGTCACTCTACTTATTTAACTTATATGCAGAGTACATTATGAGAAATTCTTGGCTGGATGACTCACAAACTGGAATCAAGATTGCCGAGAGAAATATCAACAACCTTAGATGATACCACTCTAATGGAAGAAAGCAAAGAGAACTGAAGAGCCTCTTGATAAGGGTGAAACAGGAGAATGAAAAAGTGGGTTTAAAATTCAGCATTCTAAAGACTAAGATCATGACATCCAGTACCATCACTTCATGGCAAATAAGTGGTAAAAAAGTGGAGACAGTAACAGATTTTATTTTCTTGGGCTCCAAAATCACAGCAGCAGTGACCTCAGTTATGAAGTTAAAATATGCTTTCTCCTTGCAAGGAAAGCTATGACCAACATAGAAAGCATATTAAAAAGTGAAAGATATTACTTTGCCAACAAAGGTCTGTATAGTCAAAGCTATGGTTTTTCCAATAGTCATATATGGATGAGTGTTGGCCCATTAAGAAGGCTGAGTGCCAAAGAATTGATGCTTTTAAATTGTAGTGCTGGAAAAGACTCTTGAGAGTCCCTTGTACAGCAAGGACTTCAAACCAGTTAATCCTAAAGGAAATCAGTCCTAAATATTCATTGGAAGGACTGATACTGAAGCTTAAACTCCAACGCTTTGCCCCCCTGATGAGAAGAAATGGCTCATTTGAAAAGACCCTGATGCTGGGAAAGATCGAAGACTGGAGGAGAAGGGGATGACAGAGGATGAGATGATAGAATAGCATTACTGACTCAATGGACATGAGTTTGAGCAACTCTGGGAGAAAGTGAAAGACAGGGAAGCTTAGCGTGCTCAGTTGCAGACTCAGACAAGACTTAACAAGAGTAACAGCTGCAAAAATAAGAAAGACGTTTGTGAATAAGGGTTGATTAAGAAGGTAACTGAGGGCATATATAAGTAGCTACAGAGTTTGAGGGTAATTCATGTAAGATAAAGAAAAACAGTAATTTAAGAAATATTTCTCTCAATTATCAGTTTATTTTAGTTTTAATACATATATGTAAAAGCATAGAGTTGTTCATAAATTATTTTGTATCTTATTAACATACACTGATGTCGAACTGCAGGAGGAAAGCATGCATAGATGCACATGCACACACACACTGACAGCCACATATGGCTCTCCACTCCCAAAATACTCCTATTTCTGCTTTAAGCCAACACTGAAGCATATATCTTTAACGTTTTCCTATGTGAAATCCCTGTGGCCACTGCTGAGTTTTCCAAATTTGCTGGCATATTGAGTGTAGCACTTTCACAGCATCATCTTTAAGGATTTGAAATAGCTCAACTGGAATTCCATCACCTCCACTAGCTTTGTTCATAGTGATGCTTTCTAAGGCCCACTTGACTTCACATTCCAGGATGTTTGGCTCTAGGTCAGTGATCACACCAACATGATTATCTGGGTCATGAAGATCTTTAATGTACAGTTCTTTTGTGTATTCTTGCCATCTCCTCTTAATATCTTCTGCTTCTGTTAGGTCCATACCATTTCTGTCCTTTATCGAGCCCATCTTTGCATGAAATGTTCCCTTGGTATCTCTAATTTTCTTGAAGAGATCTCTAGTCTTTCCCATTCTGTTGTTTTCCTCTATTTCTTTGCATTGATCACTGAGGAAGGCTTTCTTATCTCTCCTTGGTATTCTTTGGATACATGAACCGTGAAATTCCAGATGTTCAAGCTGGTTTTAGAAAAGCCAGAGGAACCAGATATCAAATTGCCAACATCCGCTGGATCATGGAAAAAGCAAGAGAGTTCCAGAAAAACATCTACTTCTGCTTTATTGACTATGCCAAAGCCTTTGACTATGTGGATCACAATAAATTATGGAAAATTCTGAAAGAGATGGGAATACCAGATCACTTGACCTGCCTCTTGAGAAATCTGTATGCAGGTCAGGAAGCAATAGTTAGAACTGGACATGGAACAACAAACTGGTTCCCAATAGGAAAAGGAGTATGTCAAGGCTGTATATTGTCACCCTGCTTATTTAACTAATATGTAGAGTACATCATGAGAAACGCAAGCTGGAAGAAGCACAAGCTGGAATCAAGATTGCTGTGGAAAATATCAATAACCTCAGCTATGCAGATGACACCACCCTTATGGCAGAAAGTGAAGAGGAACTAAAAAGCCTCTTGATGAAAATGAAAGAGGAGAGTGAAAAAGTTGGCTTAAAGCTCAACATTCAGAAAACGAAGATCATGGCATCTGGTCCCATCACTTCATGGGAAATAGATGGGAAACAGTGGATGACTTTATTTTTGGGGCTCCAATATCACTGATGATGATTGCACCCATGAAATTAAAAGACGGTTACTCCTTGGAAGGAAAGTTATGACCAACCTAGATAGTATATTCAAAAGCAGAGACATTACTTTGCCCCAAAGGTCCATCTAGTCAAGGCTATGGTTTTTCCAGTGGTCATGAATGAATGTGAGAGTTGGACTGTAAAGAAGACTGAGTGCCGAAGAATTGATGCTTTTGAACTGTGGTGTTGGAGAAGACGCTTGAGAGTCCCTTGGACTGCAAGGAGATCCAACCAATCCATTCTGAAGGACATCAGCCCTGGGATTTCTTTGGAAGGAATGATGCTAAAGCTGAAACTCCAAAACTTTGGCCACCTCATGCTAAGAGTTGACTCATTGGAAAAGACTGATGCTGGGAGGGATTGGGGGCAGGAGGAGAAGGGGACGACAGAGGATGAGATGGCTGGATGGCATCACCGACTCCATGGACGTTAGTTTGAGTAAACTCCAGGAGTTGGTGATGGACAGGGAGGCCTGGCGTGCTGCAATTCATGGGGTCGCAGAGTCGGACACAACTGAGTGACTGAACTGAACTGAACTGATGTGAAATCCCGTCTACATGTCATTACGAAAAACTTTGATTTGAGTGAATGTGTCATTGCGAATCTGGGAAAGGAGTTATAGTACACAAGAGAGTATTCCCCATCTAAATCTCATTAGACGCATACCTCATACCAGCTCAGTCTAGGGAGTGTTCCTCCAAAGAGATTTAAATGTGAATTTTTGCTTTGTTTCTTTCTATACAGGTTAACTCATGCTCAGCTTCTTCAGATCTAGTTCCTAGTTGAACCACCAGACTAGAAGCCTGTCTGAACTAGTTTACAATGATAATCATCCAACAAAATTAGCTCCCTTCCTGGAAGAAAGTGTGTTACTAATCATTAAAAAGGTTATATTTGACCATATTAATGTATAAACATAAATTGAATATATGGTAAAATATAAAAATCATTTTTCAAGGAAATATATATGATATAGCCTTCTTAAATCTAAATAATTTAATCATGGATATTTAAGGGCTTTTCTCCAAGAACTCTAAGAAACAAACTGTTATGCTTCTATATCCTTTAATTAAATATTTTATTTTATGTAAACAAAATACTGATATTAGATATTTATATCTTCTGTCAAATGAAGAAAATCTAAAATCCTTTTAAAATACTAATGATGACTCATTTATAGTGTTAAAAATATATTTGATTTTCTGATAACTAATATTCATATAGTCATTTTTGAAATCAGAAATAAAATTACCTTGGTTTTCAGAAGCTATTAATGCAAATAATTATGTATTTTCAAAAAATAGTATACTAGGTTTTATTTTCAAAGACTATTGAAATGAACTTAAAGATATTTTAAATTAAGCCAAAATATTAGAAAGTTTTGCTATATACCGATGAAGCAGTTGATTTTCAGGAAGACTAAGATTAACAAGCATGTTATGAAAGCAACACTATTTTTCACCAATGCAGTGACGTGGCTCATTCCCATAAAACTTCTAATGATTTCAAGTATCTTGTCAGGCTTTTGCAATGTTTTAAGTTTTATTTTATTGTGGTAAGAACACGTAACATGAGATCTACACTCAAATGTTTAAGTGTGTAATACGTTATCATTGACAGTAGGTGCAGTTTGGCATAGCAGATCACCAGAGTTTACTCATTTTGCATAACTGCAACTTTATTCCTGTTGAATAGAAACTCCCGTTTTCTCCCTCCTCTAGCCTCTGGCAACTACCATTCTATATCTTCTTTTATGAATTTGGCTATTCTAGATACCTCATAAGTACTTATCTTTCTATGACTGGTTTATTTCATTTAACATAGTGTCCTCCAGGTTCATCTATGGTGGCACATTTTGCAGAATTTTCTTCTTTTTTAAGTCAGAATAATATTCCACTGTACATATATACCACTTCTTTCCTTATCCACTCATCTCTTGATGGACATTTAGATTATTTCCACTTCCTAGCTATTGTGCATGGTGATTACTGAATGTAGGCTTGCTGATATATTTTTGATATCCTGATTTTAATTCTTTTTCTTTTCAACAACCCTGAAGTGGGATTGTTGACTCATATGCTAGTTCTACTTTTAATTTCTTGAGGACCCTCCATACTATTTTCCATAGCAGCTGTTGTAGTTTTAAAGCAGTAACATTGCTGCAATAATACAGAATGAGATAGGGACATTTTTTTCCCCTCCATGTCATAGATAAGGAAACAGAAGTAGAGGGAGTTTAAGTCACCTATTCCATGTATTGAAGCCACTGCATGACAAAGCCCGAAAGCTGAGAAGAGACCTGTTGTACCTATTCTCTAAAGTAAGGTAATACAGTGAAACTTTTCACCTGTACCCATCTGACCTGCTAAACTCTAATCACCACCATTATATCACTATCACTGTTTCCAAGATGACAGAGAAAAAAAAGAGACATGGAAAAATAATACAGAGCTCTGCATAATATACTTACCTTTCCAGTTATACCAAGATTGATACCTTATTTCCCAAACAAACATATCTCAGTTCAGACATTATCAATTAAGCACCAAAGACACATATAAATACTTTAGTCAGAATAGACCTTCTTAAATGAAACATGTTTATTCTACTACGTAGACCCAGTCAGTGTCTACATTATATCAAAATTTGCATAACATAGGACTAAAATCCAGTGGAATTTTTTCAAAAGCTGCTAAAAATGTTATTTGATATTTTGGGAAAAAAAGTTTACTGCATTTTTTTTCAATAATTTCAAGTAGTTATTGTGTTCTTTTGTTGATCCAGCCCCCAGTATATAAGTTGGTGTATTTTAAAACAGCAAAGCATCACTTTACATAACAACATTTTCTACATACTGTGTTATTTTATATAATCTCTTCAATCCCCTAAAAGTGTCGTTGAGTAAGTGGTTGTTTGGCAGTTTTACATTTATAATTGACCAGTAATGAAAATGTAAATGAGAGAAAAAATATAAAATGTTGTCAGATGGTGATCAATTTATAGCGGAACTTTTCCATGTAGTGTTCTATAAATGAAACAATATTTGGAAGGAATTATCTTTAGAACAAATTTTTCCTGAGGGCATGCATATGGAGCATTTTCCAAATTGCTTTTGTTAAAATTTTATTGAAAGCAAATTATTTAAAAAGTTTATTAGTATTAACCCTTCAGAAAATGAGTATTACTTTTATTATGATAATAATATTGAGTATACAAACATCTGAAAATAACTCTATGCTTAAATATGGGTCTGCTACAAGAATATTGTACTGAAAATAGTTTCATGTAAGTCTCTCTAATTCTTAACTCTGTGTGGATTAAAAAAACAAAACAAAACAAAACAAACCCCCAAATTTGAACTAATAATCTCCCACAGGTCTTCATTATAGCTTCTAGCTTCTTCATTCAGTCCAACACATTAGAAACTTTCAGAACCTAGATTTGGGTGAGTTTTCTTAGGCAAGCCATGAAAGTAAAGAAACTGGAATCAACCGCCATTGGCTGCACTGCAGTTTATATACGAAAATTAAAGGCCAGTGTCCTCTTAAATTCTTCATTTGTTTTTGCTGTTTCTTGTGTGTTTGCTTTTTTTTCGGGGGGACCCGGGGGGAGATGCATTACCTTAAGATAAAACTCTGTATTATTTTTGTTTCTTTATGGACTTATTATTCTATGTTTAATGATAAAAACTTCTTTAGGGAATTGAAAATACCCTGCACAAAAAATAATACTTCAAAATGCTATTTCAGGGGAAAATTATCATGATGAACACTACTTTCTAGTCTACATTGACCCATGTACCTTAACCTTTGTCAAATATGTTACAGCTAACAGAGCCACAATAATTCTGCATAGTACATAAACACTGGGTTTTCAATTGGCGAGGTCACATTAAATCAGAACAAACAGCCAAGGTCGTTGGTTTGATTTTTATTGTCCCATGAATTTCACCCATCAGCTATGGAGCAGTACCCTAACTTTGGAAATTGAGCTTGAAAGTGTGAAAATATTTTTTCTTCTTAATTTTGGGGAATGAGGTAAGAGTGTAAATGGAAGTGTGCAAATAGATCATCAGTCTTTCATTAAAAAAAAAAAGAGATAAAACTGCAAAGTCTACAAAGGAGGTTGACGAGTATCACTTCAAGGACTCTACAAAAGTGTGCATTATTTGCACACGCACATGGTCTTGAAGATTTAATCCTATACTTCAAACAGATGACTCCAAGTTGGCTTGTGCCTTAGATCCAAAGGATATGTGATTTAGTGTGCTTTTAAATAATTCTGTGGTAGCATGCACAAGAATAAATAAATCCTAAAGTATCTGGTTATTTGGTAGGTCTTGATTTTGCTAAAAACCAACATTTTAATATCAGGCAAGGAGTAATACTTTGCTGACTCTGCTTATTCAACTTTCAAACAATGATTTTGGAGAGGCTCTCTCTCAAGGTTCCCACTCGACCTAAGATTTTATGATTTAGTGAGTTAGTTAACAGTTAATATGGTACAAAGGACGTCATATAATGTAGTCAAAGATTAAAATTAGAAGAAAAAGTAATCATGCAGGAACCAGAAAATATTTAAATAGCACAATTAGTCCTTTCTCAAAAGACATCAGGAAAATTTTGAGTTAAAGTGATAGACAGATGCCAATATAAAAACTAGTGATTTAATCTATAATTAAAAGGCCTGTCACAAACATATGGAATAAATTAAAATTAGTAACTTCATGATTTACTTTGGTGGAAAAAGACCTATATAGAACAATTATTAATTAAATATTTAGAGAGCAAAACTGACCATTTTAATTTTGGTATCACTAAATTTTATTTACAGGAAAAAAAAAAAGAAAAAAACCTTGTTGACTAATGATAATCTTAACATGGGTAAAATTGTGGTCTCCTTTGCATGGCTATTGATCACTTTTCACATTAATTTTTAAAACACAATAAGGTTAATAGAAGCTATTCTGGGTTATTATATTTTTAGATGAGTTCAACAAATTAGCAGAATGATAATTTAATTCTATTATTGAATTATTGTTTTAAAAGTTCTGAATTTTGTAGAATATCCATGTTTTGTTGTGAAACAGAATTAATTATTTTTTGGGTATAAATTATAGTTTTATATTTAGACATAAATTAGTGAGCATATTTTATTATTATGTTATTAATTCAGTACCTAGGTAATGATTCAACTGATAGTAATATTTATTATAAACTGTTTATTATTTAATAGAATATTCTTTTTTTCCATCTACATGGTGCTCTTCATATTATATACTTATAAGAATTCGCCCAGATGTATATGCCTACATGACATCATCAAAGGTCAATGAATCTTATACAAATACACATTAGCCTGCAGAAGGCTCACATGCCCAAGTAGGGAGAATATTATTGTTTTTCTTTCCTATAAGAACTTCAGGACTCTAGATAATACTTAGGATATTTGATGATAATCTACAAAATATACAATCAAAATAATTTCTTATGTCATTAAAAATATTTTCTCAATTGACCAGGTAATGAGTGTTTATGTTGATCACTAAATGTTTAAAAATACTAGTTTACTAAAATATAGTAAGAAATATTCACATTTCAGTTACATTACAATAAATCTTATTTCGTGTATAATTTTTAAATTTATGTTTACATGATTAGGTACTACTATGTCTATGTCTTGGAGAAGGCAATGGCACCCCACTCCAGTACTCTTGCCTGGAAAATCCCATGGACGGAGGAGCCTGTTAGGCTTCAGTCCATGGGGTCACTAAGAGTCGGACACGACTGAGCAACTTCACTTTCACTTTTCACTTTCATGCATCGGAGAAGGAAATGGCAACCCACTCCAGTGTTCTTGCCTGGGGAATCCCGGGGACGGGGGAGCCTGATGGGCTGTCATCTCTGGGGTCACACAGAGTCGGACATGACTGAAATGAATTAGCAGCATGTCTACGTCTATATGGGTCTGGAGAGAGTTTACTATTGAGATCTATTTTTCAACAATTGACAATTCTTGTAGATGTTTTAATTAACTACAAATTACTTGTGACTTTATTCTGGTTAATTTACTATTTAATAGTAACTTTGCAAATCTGAGGCCTTTGCTGATGGCTCAGCTGGTAAAAAACCTACCTGTCAATTCAGGAGATGAAAGAGACGCAGCTTTGATCCCTGGATCAGGATGATCCCCTGGAGAAGGAAACGGCAACCCACTCCAGTATTCTTGCCTAGAAAATTCCATGGACACAAGAGCTTGATGGACTACAGTGCTTGGGGTCACAAAGAGTTGGACAAGACTAAACACATATGCCCACATGCATGCGTGCAAATCTATGCCAACCACTCCTAGCACAATATTTTTGTAACATATTAATATAATTCTGACATTTTCAACCCATAAAAACAATAATTATTTTTAATGTTTGAAACCTATCACCTAATAGGACAAAAGTGCTCTTTCTCATCTGGGAACCAATTACCATGGCTAACAAAATCAAAGAGAAAAATTTTGTAAATCTATAATTTTTCCCAATGAATTTTCATATACCTTCAAATACCATCTTTATTTAGACTTTCAAATTAGTTTTTGTCTAAAAAAGCTTTGACTGCAAACTAATCAAATGAAAAATGTATAATTTGCAGGGTGGTTAAGAAGGCAAGGTAAGCCGAAAATGCACTAACTTACGAATTTCCAGGTGAGCGGTGCAGAAAGGGTGCATGCATGCATGCTCATTTGCAGAGGAAAAGACAGATAAATGCAATATATGTGAAGTATGGAAAAGAGTCATGTAAAAATAATAAAACAGACATTTTCAAATATTTTGAACGGCCCCAAATCAATTTTTCCCTCAGTTCTCATCTCAGTATGGCAATTCTATTCTGCAGCCAGAGTCATCTCTCTTTTATTTTTCCTAACACTAGCATATAATTCATCAGCAAGTCATATTATATTTATAGTCTATGTAAAATATAGCTGTTCCTTCATGATATTGTCATCTTCTACTTGAATATCATCAAAGTCTTTATTTGTCTCTTAGTTTGACCAGTTCTTCTGTTTTCTTTCCTACAGTCTGTTCTCCATGGAATGATCAAAATGACTCATTTTAAAATCTAATCCAGATGATGTTTTTTCTCTGCCCCAAATCTGCAAAATCTGCCTATCTCAGTTAGAATAAAATGCCTGGATGTAACCAGCCCCAGCAAACCTGACTCCTTGATGCCAGCAGTCATCTCATCACAGAGTTCTTTACTTTCAACTTACTGCTTTTCAGGCCTGATGGTCTCCTTGCTATTCCTCAAACAGCTGAGCAAGTTTCTGCCTCTGGGCATTTGCACTGGCTGTTCCCACCTGGAGAGTTCTTCGCACATGTAGTCAGATGGCTGGCTTCACTTCATTCAGCACTGCTCAAGCATCACATCATCAAAGACTCCTTCTCTAACAGTTATGCAAAAAGTCTCTCTTGATTGCCTGTATTAGTTTGCTATCACTCCTAGAACAAAGTACCTCAGATTTGATGATTTAAACAACAGAAATTTATTCTCTCATATTTTCCATAGGTCAGCATTTCCACATGAGTCTCACTAGACTAAAGTCAAGGCATCAGCAAGGGTCGTGTTCCTTACTCTCTAGGAGAGAATCTCTTCTCCTGTGTCTTCTGGTTTCCAGAGGCTGACCACCTTCCTTGGCTTATGCGTCTTCTCATATCACCATCACACTGGTTCGCTTATTCTATTTTCACATTGCTTTTTGAGCTAAAAAATAGTCTCTGCTTTTAAAGGCTCATGTAACTATATTGTCTGCCAGAAACATTCAGGATAAACTGCATCTCAGGATCTTTAACTTAATCACATCTGCAGAGTGCCTTTTACTATAAGGTAACATTCACAGATTTCAAATGAATTGTAGGCATCTTTGAGTGTCATTCTTCTGGGTGTCTTATTTTTACCTATAGTACTTATCACTATCTTTGGCATTATTATATGCTTGTTTATTTGTTTACTTTCTGTTTTCCCTTACCTGAATGCATTTTTTTTTTTTTTTGAGAATAAACTTTTCTATATTTTCTTTACTGCTCTATCTCCAAGTCCTAGAAGAGTCCCTGGGATACTGGAGGCATTAAAGAAATACTTGTTCAATGAATAACTAACATAGACATTTATGAGCAGGAATAAAAGATTTGATTTAGAAATTAAGAAATATTACTCAAGAAATCTGTGATTTATTTGAATCTAAGAACAGAATTCCAAGGTAAAGTGAAATAATATATATTATATATATTTCACTATAACAATCTGCCTGCAAACCACCACTCCTCCCATATCTATTCAAGGAATGGTAGGCTAAATACAGAAAAATGAACAAATCTCATATTAAAAGTCAGCAATCAGATGACACTTTCATTATGTAAGAAGAACAAAACACACAATAGCATATTAACCGCTAAGCTAGATGGTATACCAAAGATACTCAAGTATAAATGGATAGGTGGTGGGGTCACTGGAGAACAAAAAATGAAGTCCAAACATTTCATACTATGAGCATAGAAGCTCACTGTCTTCTCACTGAAAAGTGTTAACACTTATTAAAATAATTACCATCTGAACTTTTCCCCTTTGGCTGTAATTATAAATCTATTTCAGATTTTATCATTTAACTCTTGATTATATTTTATTTTTTGAGAAATTGCATATAAGCAGCATTATATTTCTGAGATATTGAATGTAAACAAAAATCTACATATTTATTTCTACTGGCTTAAAAAATGGGCATTTATAATCTTACTTGTGCTGAACATTGTAAGCTAAGAAGAACACAGGATAAAAGGTAATAATATTATGGGAAAGATATTCAAAGCTCTAGTATTAATATTTGGAATGCATTTTCCTTTATGACAGCAAATAGCCATTTATATGTGACTGTACATTGTGCTAAATTTAAATACATTCATATATTATATATGGTTCACCTAGCTGTGTCAATACTACTAAAATAATAAAGATTTAAATTTTCTAATCTGTATGTGGTTACCAATTGCATAATTGTTTTAGTGGCTTCTATTCGTGTATAATTTTCTCCCTTCACAGAAAAAGAGAATTAACTAAATGACAGAGTATATTGATCACAGAGACAGAGATATTTAAGAATGTATGTAGAATGTTAAGATTAAATGCTAGGATTAAATCCTTATTTTAACTTGATCCTATGGATATTTAACGTGGTACTTGGATATTTTAACTTTTAACCTATATCTTGGTTTAATGAGGAGAAACAGCCCACTCTTGTGGTGACAACCACCTGTCCCAAGCCAGGACCTTCTGTGATGACGTCAAGTTTGGAAGCCTCTTTATCCTAGGACTTTGATTAAAGCAGTTATCTCTCATTTCTAGGCCCCTGCTTATGCTCCTCAATTCACACCTTCTCACATCACTACTGTCCTCTCTTAACCCCAGTGCAAGGAGCTGAAAATGTCTAGATTAATTAATATGACAGCAATCGGGAACTTATTCAAAAATATATCAAATACATCTGGAAGACATGAAGGGAGGTGTTTGGGAGAGAGAGAAAGGCAGGATTAAAAGACAGGAAATAATTCTTTTTGATAAATAAAAATTAAAGAGTATAAAGTTTAAACATACTTTGATGATTTAGTTCAGTTCAGTCTCTCAGTAGTGTCCAACTCTTTGCGACCCCATGAATCGCAGCACGCCAGGCCTCCCTGTCCATCACCAACTCCCTAAGTTCACTCAAACTCATGTCCATCAAGTCGGTGATGCCATCCAGCCATCTCATCCTCTGTCGTCCGCTTCTCCTCCTGCTCCCAATCCTTCCCAGCATCAGAGTCTCTTCCAATGAGTCAACTCTTAGCATGAGGTGGCCAAAGTATTGGAGTTTCAGCTTTAGCATCAGTCCTTCCAAAGAATACCCATGACTGATCTCCTTTAGAATGGACTGGTTGGATCTCCTCGCAGTCCAAGGGACTCTCAAGAGTCTTCTCCAACACCACAGTTCAAAAGCATCAATTCTTTGGTGCTCAGCTTTCTTCACAGTCCAAGTCTCACATCCATACATGACCACTGGAAAAACCATAGCCTTGAATAGATGGACCTTTGTTGGTAAGGTAATGTCTCTGCTTTTGAATATGCTATCTAGGTTGGTCATAACTTTCCTTCCAAGGAGTAAGCGTCTTTTAATTTCATGGCTGCAATCACCATCTGCAGTTATTTTGGAGCCCCCGAAAATAAAGTCTGACAC